>NW_024870746.1:19409062-20070625 GCF_019054845.1 Dipodomys spectabilis
AAAAACTCCAGAAGTGAAGCTGTAGCTCAAGTGGTAGAGTGTTCTCCTTTAGCACAAAAGCCTAGGGGCAGTGCCCAGGTCACGAGTTCAAGCCTTAGGACCATCACAAGAAAAGGAAGAAAAAAGTAAAACCCATTGTTTTGTACAAATAATAAATATATGCAGGCTGGGAAGGTGGCTCAGTGGTAGAGCGCTTGCCTTGCACGCATGAGGCCCTGGGTTCCATTCTTCAGCACCACATAAACAGAAAATGTCGAGAGTGGCACTGTGCCTCAAGTTGTAGTGCGCTAGCCTTGAGCTGAAGAGCTGAGGGATAGCGCCCAGGCCTAGAGTTCAGGCCCCACCACCAACAAAATAAATAAATAAATAAACCAAATATATGCAAATAAAATATAGAGTAAATATATTTGGATTAAATGAATGGGAAGAAAAAAGTGAATGGGGAGGCTGGGTACTAGTGGCTCATGTCTGTAATCCTAGCTGCTTGGAGGCTTGAGAATTAGAGATCTGGAGTATTCTAACTTACCAAGGCTGGGTATCCCTAAGAGGGAAAATCAATGTAAGTTACTGCTTTCAAAGTGACCTTAGCAAAACATTACCCACTGACCCCCCCCAGTGACACCATTTCAGGAATTCTGAAATTTAGGTCTACTGAAAAAAGAAAACAATTTAAAACAAACAAGCAAACAAATAAAAAACAAAAGCAAACAAACAAAAAACCACATACACATCAAAAAAACCCTCTACCCTTGGCCTTTTGCCTGCGCTTTTGTTACCAGCTACCTGAAGTGTCCATTTGTCTGAGGCTTTAGCCAAGATGATGGTGTCAGGGTCTTCAGACTGCCAAGTAGATTAGCATTCAAAATGGCCCCAGGGTTGGAATCTGCCAATGGGAAAGCAGCTAGTATCTTCCTCAATCCCTCAATGCCTTCCCTCCAACCTGAAGACCTTGTCTTAGCTTCCCAAAGACCATCCTACCACAAACAACCCCTCAAAGGCTTTGGCAGAGTCAGTCTTAGTCCTCAAGATATTACCATTTTGGGGTATCTGTCTGGTTTGTGTATATACCACACAACAGTTAGGTGATGAAACCTAATTCTTTGATGTTGCAGTGTTGAAAGGTGGGGCCTATTAGGAGGTGTTAAAGGTGATGAATGGATTAATGCTTTTCTCACGAGAATGGGTTAGCCCAGGAGTTTGGTTCCTTTTCTCTTCTGTATGCACCTGCTCACCCATCTGCTTTCTGCCATGAGTTAAAGCAGTGCAAGGGTTTCGCCAGAAGCACAAAGTTGCTGTCAGATTTCTTAGCCTCCTGAACCAACCAAAATAAATCTCTTTTCTTTATGCATTACTCAGGTATAAAGAAAAAAAGCTAAGACAGAGCTCAAGGGCTAGGGGTGAGACCCCATTGCTAGAGAGTCTGTCTTGCAAGTAAAATAAGGTCATGAGTTTGAACTCTAGTAGCATCAAAAAGGAAAGAAAAAGAAAAAGACAGAGCCCATGATAGCCCTAGCCTCTTGATTTGCTTTTGATACAGTGCTTGATATGTGCCAGCAAATATTAACTAATCTAACCATCCTTTGAGGTAGGTTTTTTTTTTTTGGCCAGGTTTTTTTGGGGCTTGAACTCAGGGCCTGGGCACTGTCCCTGAGCTTCTTTTGCTCAAGGCTAGCACTCTACCACTTGAGCCACAGTGCCATTTCTGGCTTTTTCTGTGTATGTGGTACTGAGGACTAGAAATCAGGGTTTCGTGCATGCAAGGCAAGCACTCTGTCACTAAGCCACATTCCCATCAATTAGGTATTTTTATTAACCCTTTTTGTTTGTTTGTTTGTTAATAAGAAGCATGGCGAGAACAAGTGCCGAGAGGTCAAGTCACTGAGTGAAGTGACCCAGTGACCAGTAAGTGACAGAGCCTAGAAATGAAGCTGAACTTGCTGGCTCTGGAGCCAATGCTCAAATCACTTTAAAAGCTAGGGGATCTAGTCCGGTCCTTCTCTATGGTTGAACACTATGCTGACCTGTGACCTTTGAGAAGCCATTCACTATTACTAAGCATTCTGACAAGTCTGAGAAGCTGGCAGTGGCTACCAGTAGGAAGGATTCCCACTGCATCCACATATCTCTGGAATGCAAATGAGACACATTTTAGCAAAGCCTTCCCTTGTAGGACAACTCCTTTTAGCCTCCAGGATTCTGCCATCTGTGCCTAGGGCCAGCTTTAAGTGGGAGGAAGGAAATGTGACCTGCACAGTCACACAGGTCTCTGTGAACAGGAGGGTCCCTTGTGTGATTTTAGTTTAGTTTAGTTTTTGGTGTTGTACTAGAGCTTGAACTCAGGGCCTGGGCACTGTCCCTTAGCTTTTTACTCTCAAGGCTAATGCTCTACCATTTGAGCCATCGTTCCATTTCCAGCTTTTTGCTGATTAATTGAAAAGTTTCATGAACTTTCTTGCCAAGGCTGACTTCAAACTTCAATCCTCACATCGGAGCCTCCTGAGTAGCTAGGATTACAGGCACGAGCCACCAGCACTTGGCTCCATGCTTGATTTAATGCTCTGCGCCTGCCATCTTAAACTCCTGATGATTTTTGAACAAGCACCGTGGCTTTTTAGTTTGTGTGGATGCTTTCACATTAGGTAGCCGGCACTGGGTATGGTTTGTGCTGTTCGTCTGATTCTTCTTGGTTTTCTTTCTCTCTTTGGGCCTCTTCTCTAGCCTACAAGAATACATTTCTTATAATCTTGGTAAATTCCTTTCATTTTTAGATGTTAGGAGGGCATACAGGTCAACTCCAGTTCTTAAGAGGCTTTTATTCTAATCTGTTTCTCTTGAAGCTGATTAGGAACTTCTTTTCATAAGATCTGGACTCAGATGTTCTGTCCTCCCACCTCCTTTCCATATTGACATCACACCTAATTTCTCAGCTCCCTGACAATCTTGAGAAATAAGATAAAGGCTTAGGAAGGCTGGAGCATTGAGCCAGCAAACAAAAGCCCTGATTAAAAGAGAATAACCATCCTCTAGTTTTGTTTTGTTGTTTAAATTAGCCTGGCAGGGAAATGGGAGGCGTGGTCTAGATAGCACAGACCGCGTGGAAAAGGCCCCGAGGACTTTGGTATACTAAGAGAAGTCCACTGGTACTGGTACTTACAGAAAACAAGACTGAAAATAAACATACTTTTTTTTTTTTTTTTTACTTTTTAAAAATATTTTTTATTGTAAAAATACTGTTACGTTTACATGAGTAACATAATGAGTACATTTAAACATACTTCTTGAATTGAGCTAAATTTTAAAATGTCTAAGCCTATCGGAAGCAGGATTTTCAGTATCCTCTATGAGAGATGATCATAGTAATAATGTCTAATTTTTTCTGATCTTGCCTACAAACTCCTTTGCAAAGAGGTTTGGTCCCTTTTTAAACACATAGTAGAGTCCATTTCTCTATACATTCAATCTGGACTTTGCTATGTGACCTTCCTTGACCAATGGGAAGAGAACAAATGTGGTATGAGCGGAAGCTCTTGTTAGTAACTCTTTTGCCCCCATGTGAACAAGCCTGGTCCTGCTTCCCATGAAAAGAGGCTGCTCTACTTACTTTTCCTGGGATTCCACAGGAGGCCCAGACATATGAATGTGCCCATCCTAGACCATGGAGCCTTGTCCAGCCAAACCAGTCCAGGTCAGACTCATCCACCCAACTGACAGAATCATGAACTCTAATAAATGTTATTGCTATAGACTGAATACAGGCATCCCCCCCCCAACAAATTTATATGCCATGTCATTATGTCTGTGACTCCCACGCTCTTTCCTCCCTCTAATTAAGACCCTTGTGATCACCTGGAGTCCATCTGGATAAACTAGAATAAGTTCAAAATCCTTCATCACATCAGCAAATTCTCTTCTGCCACATAAAGCAACATTATCACAGGTTCTGGGGATAGCACATGGACATCTGGAAGGGGCATTATTTAGTATAGTAGAACTTACTAGAAAGAAGACGAGAAAAATAAGGTTGGATACATGAGAGAACTTCAACTTTATGAAGACATGTTTTACTTCTTTACTTCAGAAAACTTACCTGAGACAAATATGTCAAGTTGTAATTTGCTGATTACGGATGGTAGGTGTTAGTTATATTGTTCCATGTACTGTTCTCTATTAATTTTTTTAAGTTATAAAAAGAAAGGGAAAAATGAGGTTAGAAAGAGAACTTTTTCTTTAAGGATTCAGGTGGACCTGTTGCAACAATGAGAAGTACAAAATGTCATGTCAAAACCAGCTTTACAATGTCAGAGGGAGGGGGAGGGGGGTATGATTGGGTGGGGGGGAGGGGGGAGGCTGGGAAGGGAGGTGAAGGGTAAACAAAGGAGGAGGCTGCAATGCTTGGTAAGAAATGTATGCATTATCCTGCCCATGTAATTGTAACCCCTCTGTACAGTATGTTCTCAAATAAAATAAAATAAAATAAAATAAAAAAAAAGAAATGTACTCATTAGAAAAAAAAAAAAAAAAAAAAGAAAGAGAACTTTTTCCTCCCACTTCTCATCTATGCAATGGGTGTTGTGTTTCTGTGTGAATTTAGAAGGAAGAAATCCATGTTCTTTTTTTGTGTGTGTTTTCTTTTTTTGGGGGGGGGGGGGGGGTCTGGTTGTAGGGCCTGAACTCTGGGCCTGGGCGCTGTCCCTCAGCTCTTCAGCTCAAGGCTAGCACTCTACCACTTGAGCCACAGCGCCACTTCCGGCTTTTTTTTCTTTTTGCTTATGTGGTGCTGAGGAATCGAACCCAGGCCCTCACGCATGCAAGGCAAGCGCTCTACCACTGAGCCACCTTCCCAGCCCATGTTCTTTTTTGAGAAAGAAAGAGCAGGGACAGAATGCAGGTTGAAGGGAGTATGAAGAACCACTGGCCAGTGGTTGTTAGATTGGCCTGGGAAGTCCTGGCTTAGGCAATACTTCAAGGGCTGCTGAGGCCAACCTGAGGGCTTTAGAAATGACTGATTTATCTAACTGCTGCTACCATGAGAGAGTATCACAGATTGGGTAAGTTATAATAATCAGAAGTGTATTCATCTCATGGTTCTGGATGCTGGGAAAACCAAGACATAGAAGCTACATGTAGTGAGAGTCTTCTTCTATGTCCTAGTACAACAAGTGGCAAGACAGCCTGTAAGAGACAGAGAAGGCAAGAGGGGCCGGAGCTTATAATCACCATCTGATCTCTTGATAACCAATCAGTTCCCCTGGTAACAATATGAATCCATTGGTGAGGACACCTCTTAAAGCCTGACCCTCCCTCCCCACATACTGTTACGAAAGCAAGTTCAATTTCAACATGAATTTCAGAGAAAACTGTGAAACCACAGCATCCTCCTCTAACTCCACCCCTACCTCTCCTATACTTCCCTCAATCAAAGCTCCTCGGCTTTTATCTATTTTCTATGTTGGAGCACCACATGAGATACCATTATTTGAAAGCTACTGTTTAACTGTGTGTGTCTGTGTGTGTGTGTATGCGCATGCGCACACATGCACGCACACGCATAAACTTTAAAAACAGCTAATCCATTCCAACCTTGATTATGTGCTTGAGGAATCTGCATGGAGACAGATGAAGTGATTGTCTAATGCAGAGATTACATAAAAAGTGTTACTATCACTTGCTAAATCTCTTGGATGGTTGGGTCAGAGGCCAGACTGTTGTATGCCCACAGAGGAAGGCCTTAACTTTTTCCAGTAACTGAATTGTTTTATCCACATGTGCTTCCTGAAATCAGGAATTCCTGGGGCTGGGGGTGTGGAGAGGAGGAAGGAGGGGGTGTTGCTTGAGAGGGAACCACTCTTTGTTCATCCTTCTGCCACCGAATAAACAAAGAAACTTCTGAAGTGAAAGCTATATTAGGAAGGGGAAGATAAATAAGACATCTTTACATTTAAAAAAATACTTCTTCCTCAGAGCGCCAGTGGACAAAGGGTAGGTTTATCCTCTTTGGATTTTTTTTTTATCCTTTCTTGCTTTTGTGTAGGTATGTTTTCCTAATGCTGCTTTTTTGAATCTGCTTTTTGTCTTTCTAGCCTTTGTTTGGCATATATACATATATGTATATACATATGTCTGTATACATATGTTTTTTTTCTGCCACTCCTGGAGTTTGAAGTCTGGGCCTGGGCACTGTCTCTGAGCTTCTTTTGCTCAAAGCTAATGCTTTACCACTTGAATCACAGCGCCACTTCCAGCTTTATTTGATGATCAATTGGAGATAAGAGTGGACAGACTTTCCTGCCTGGTCTGACTGAATGGAGATTCTCAGAACTTAGCCTCCAGAGTAGCTAGGATTATAAATGTGAGCCTTCAGCACTTGGCTCTCTCCTTCCTTGTCATGAGAACTCCAGTTTTATTCAATTATCCTTTCTTTTGGGGGTTGGGAGAAAAATAATCCCATCCTCAATGCCAAAGATAAGTATTGATTAGTCTAAGCCAATCATGGTATTTCCACTTTCCTCGCTATGGACTAGTTTAGGAAGGATCATGGCAGCTCTGGCCAATAGAACATGAACAAAGGCTTAGTGGGACTGGTAGAAGTTCTAGGAAAGACTCCGGAAGGGATGGCCATTCCCACTGCGTACTGTGTCCACAAGAGATTCCTGAAATTGCTGCAGTCTTGTTATCAGCTTGAGGAAGAATGTCAACACCTCCCGGAGGGCAGAGCCAAGAATCCTGATACTGTCTCTGGAGCCTGGAATCCTGGAATCTCTCTCTCCACTAGTGTGTGAGATGATTTCTTACTGCCTAAACCATGTTTATCTGGGAGGTGGTTTTGGGGGGTTTTTTGGCACCAGAAATCATATAACTTCTATCTGTAGGTAATTCATTTAGTCTGCAGGCAGGCCTTGCAGTATCTATCTTAACTTTAAGTTAGTACAGATGATAGACAGCAGAGCTCAAATTCAATCCAGTTCTGTCTTCATGAAAAAAAAAGAGAGAGAAGAGAGAGAGCCCCCTCCTCTTTCCTTGAGGACAAAATTTTGTCCACGAGGCTTTTACACATGGGTGTAATGTGGCAGCCATTGTGAATGAATTAGCTCAAATTCCACCTTTGTTTTATTGCTTTATACCACGAATGCAGAAATATCAATTAACTTCTGCTTCTAAAAATAGGAAGCCCAGATATTCTGATAAGTCCTAACACTACCAGTTCCTAAAAATGTTCTCTCTAACTCCCTTCCTCCCTCTCTTTTCCCCCCACCAGACCAGAAAAAAAGAAAAAAGATAAAGGAAAAGAAACCAAAGCAATAGCAATAGAGAGGAAAGTGAATACCGAGGCCAGAGAACCCAGAGGGGAAGCTCCCAATAGCCAGTGACAAAGGAGCACCGGAGGTGAAGGAGGCCTGCAAAGCTAAGACTCTTGAACGGCTGAACTTCAGTGGCAGAGAGGATCTCTCACAGCGACTTAGCAAAGGAATCTTCTTGAACTGGATCTCAGCTTAAGAAGAAAAAAATCTCTTTGAGATACACAGAACCATAGCCAGCCTGTCATCCAGAATTCATATTCTGAAAAACCTCCAAAAATTTTATTCAAATAGATTTTGCATCTATCTGTCTGTCTGTCTGTCTGTCTGTCTGTCTGTCTATCTATCTATCTATCTATCTATCTATCAGCTATCTTCTTGTGGATTCCTAGAGAAAGAAAATGTAACTATTTTCTGGGTAAATACCTCAAAAGATTACAAAAAGTTAAAATCTAATAAACATTGTGTTGTACAATTTAATCTTTCACACCCACTGGGGGTGGCAGTGCAAGGCTGTAATACCAGAACTGGCTGGAGGCAGAAGGTGAAACACGCCATGAGTTCAAGCCCCAGGACTGGCAAAAATAAATAAATAAGCAGGGGCTGGGAAGGTGGCTCAGTGGTGGAGCGCTTGCCTTGCATGCATGAGGCCCTGGGTTTGATTCCTCAGCACCACATAAGCAAAAAGAAAAACCGCCAGAAGTGGCGCTGTGGCTCAAGTGGTAGAGCGCTAGCCTTGAGCTGAAGAGCTGAGGGGCAGTGCCCAGGCTCAGAGTTCAGGCCCCTCAACTGGACCTCCCCGCCCACCAAAAAAAAGAAGGTGAAACAAAGCTACATAGCCTACAGCATGTTGTAGGTAAGGGGCTAGAGATGTAGCTTACTGTTAGAGTATTTATCTACCACATGCAGGGTCCTACACACACTCTCCAAACACTACCAAAAAATACATACATACGTACACATACAAACATATCTATACATGTGTGCATCTATTATATGCATATATAATGCATATATATATATATACATAATATATCTCTATGTAGATATAGAAGAACATCTTTTCCTTGGCCTTTATGCATAATGGGGCCTGAAATTAAGCCAACAAAAATCAGATTTACAGGGGCTGGGAAGGTGGCTCAGTGGTAGAGCGCTTGCCTTGCATGCATGAGGCCTGGGTTCCATTCCTCAGCACCACATAAGCAAAAAGGAAAAAGCCGGAAGTGGCGCTCTGGCTCAAGTAGTAGAGTGCTAGCTTTGAGCTGAAGAGCTGAGGGACAGCGCCCAGGCCCAGAGTTCAGGCCCCATGACCGGACCAAAAAATCAGATTTATAGCACATAAGAACAATAGAATTTCTTTATAAGTGTACCAAACATACACATGATAAAACTCAGTGACAACTCAAAAAGAGTAATTAGAATCTGGGGCCTATGTGCCATTACATCAGGTGAAGGGGAGGGGGGAAAAGGCCTTTACAAAAAGCAAAGGACATGCCGGGCGCCGGTGGCTCACGCCTGTAATCCTAGCTACTCAGGAGGCTAAGATCTGAGATCGCAGTTCACAGCCAGCCTAGGCAGGAAACTCAGTGAGACTCTTATCTCCAATAAACCACTTAGAAAACCAGAAGTGGCACTGTGGTTCAAGTGGTAGAGCGCTCACCTTGAGCTGAAGAGCTGAGGGACAGCACCCAGGCCCAGAGTTCAAGCCCCACAACAGACCAAAAAAAAAAAAAAAAAAGCAAATGACTGGGGATTGGAGGCATGGCTCAGGTGGTGGGGTTCCTGCCAATGAGCATAAAGCATCAGATAGCAAGTTCAAGTTCTGGTTTTGGGGGTGGGGGAAGGAAGTAAATGACTATTTAGAAGACAAATGGACTTTTAGAAGAAAAGGGAGTTAGAAAGTTTGTGCTGGGTGTAGTGCTGTGGTAGAACACTTGCCTACAGGATGCAGCCCTGGATTCCATACTCATTATCACAAAAAAAGAAAAAAGAGGGAGGGGGGAGAGAAGAAGAGAGTGAGGGACAGAGGAAGAGCAGGAGAAAGGGAGGGAGGAGGAAGGAGAGAGGAGAAAGTTTGTGATAACATTGAGCTTATTTATGTACAGTTGGAATGATTTGTCTTGTCAACATATTGTGAGCAACAGACACACTGACAGCCAAAGCAAAGAGTTGAACTGGGATAGCAGAGGATTCTGTATAGAATCCATTGTTCATTATGTGTGTCCTAAGCAGACCATGGGCACATTCAAGGAGGTTGGGACTTTTCTTGGTGGTGCGAGGGTATGAACTTAGGGTTAGGCTGGTGGAATATTGCTGTACCACACCTCCAGCTCTGTTTGTCACTGGTTGTTGTTAGGATAGAGTCTTGCTTGCTTCCTTCCCAGACATACACTTGAACCATGATCTGCCTACTTTGGGGCTTCTCATCATCTCCAGAATCATGGGTACCTGATGCCGCATCCAGCTGTTCTTCTGTGGAGATGGAGTCTCATCGATTTTTCTGTCCAGGCTGGCTTGGCACCAGGATCCTCCCAATCTCAGCTTCCCATATAGCTAGAGAGGACAGGTACACACCACTGAACCCAGCTATGGATGATTTGAATGGGAGCCTTAGAAATTTTTCTGCCTGGGCTGGCCTTAAACCATGATCCTCTGAGTCTCAGACTCCCAAATAGCTAGTATTATGGTGTGAGCTACCAGTGTCCCCCACTCCCAACCCCAAGGAAAAGCTTTTAGAGACAAAAAAGAAATTCATGTAACTGACTTGGGAAAAAATACCCCAAGAAACAAGAATTCGTGGCTACAGGGCTTTATTCACAAGGACGCATAGCAGAGACCTACTGTGAGGAGTCCTTGTGCAGATGTCCTATCTGGCCTGGCCTACTTTGGTTCTGGGGGGCGTTCTTTGCATAGTTCTGATTCAATGCATGGGTATGTGAGGGCTCCTTCTTCATGGCCTCTGGTTAGGGTTTGACATTTGGCATTCCATTTTATTACATTCCATTTTGTTACTGATAGCTTTTGCCATCCCCTCAGGGCTATGAAACCCCTAGGTAGAAGGGATTTGGGGTAGATTTGGTTCTCCTTTCTGGGAGAGAGTAGAACTGAAGCTTCTGATAGGATAGAGGAAGTTCTGAGAAGGTTTCTTCTATTTGTTAAATTTTATATTTCTTTCTTTTTTTTGGGGGGGGGGGGGTCTGGTCGTGGGGCCTGAACTCTGGGCCTGGGCGCTGTCCCTCAGCTCTTCAGCTCAAGGCTAGCGCTCTACCACTTGAGTCACAGCACCACTTCCGGCTTTTTTCTTTTTGCTTATGTGGTGCTGAGGAATCGAACCCAGGGCCTCAAGCATGCAAGGCAAGCACTCTACCACTGAGCCACCTTCCCAGCCCAATTTTATATTTATTTAGCTTAATCATTTGTATCAATTCTGGGATTCTACCTGACTCCTCACAATATAAATGCCCAATTTTTAAAAAACAAACCATACAGTGTCATAATGAAACAAAGCACTATTATTAGTAAGAGTCAAGAGAACCATGAAATCACAAGTACTTCAGATGTCAGGATTACAAACCAGAATATCCATTAAATACATTTAGTATTACCTGAATGAGAAAAGGAGTCTTAGCAAGAGGAAGGTGTGGAAATGAAGGGACTGTTGGCTTTGTAATTTGTTTATAAAGAAATATAGAAAACATACATTACTCAAGTAATATAATGAAATGGGGCACTGATGATTCACAGCTGTAATCCTAGCTACTAAGGTGGCTGAAATGTAAAGTGAGCATCAGTTTGCTTCAATAAAGAAGCCATGGGACGGGCACCAGTCCCTCAGGCCTGGACAAGAGCTGAGGCTCATGGTTCAAAGCCAACCTGGGCAGGAAAGTCTGTGAAACTCTTTTTTTTTTTTTTTGGGGGGGGGGTGTCTGGTCGTGAACTCTGGGCCTGGGCGCTGTCCCTCAGCTCTTCAGCTCAAGGCTAGTGCTCTACCACTTGAGCCACAGAGCCACTTTCAGCTTTTTTCTTTTTGCTTATGTGGTGCTGAGGAATCGAACCCAGGGCCTCATGCATGCAAGGCAAGCGCTCTACCACTGAGCTACCTTCCCAGCCCAACTCTGTGAAACTCTTATCTCCAATTAACCACCAGAAAACCGGAAGTGGTGCTGTGGCTCAAAGTGATAGAGCTCTAACCTTGAGTGAAAAGGCTCAGGGACAGCTCCCAAGCCCTAAATTCAATCCTCAGGGCCAACCTAAGGGGAGGAGGGAGAGAAGCCAGGACCCTTCCCCATCTGCCTGTCTCTACCCACCCAGCTTCTCCACTGCTGGCATCTCTGAGCTGGCTCTAGTTCTTGGTGAGCTACCTATGAGTGACCTGGCAGCTGTTCCTCCTACAGGAAATTCAGCTCCATGAATGCTAGGTGAATGGCTGACCAGTCTCACTGTTGCCAGGGAGACTCCTAGGAGCTTCATTTCCCATCTTATCAGAGGCCCTTTGCAGTTGAATGATGTGAGTGCTCCATCCTGCCACACAGGCTGGCCATTAAGCATGGCTGAGCCTAAACCAATCTTTACCCAAGCTTTAAGAAAATGATGATGATTGATCACTGCTGCATAGATGGGGAAACTGAGGCTCCGTGAGATCACAGAGCCACCAATTTCTTTACGGACCTATCTGGATCTGAAGCCCATTCCTTTCCCACTACTTTCCTTGGTCTCTTAGCACTTTTGGCACCATGCAGACAAGGACTTAATATTCTGGTACACCAGTACCAGCCCAAGTAGGGGACAATTGAGACTTGTTTATAATCCCTCCCCCTTCTTGGGAAAAATAAGTCTGCTTGTCCCTCAGGGTTTGCCATTCAATGCAAGGCCTGGGCTCTTGTATTTTAACAAACTCTCACAGTGATTATGTGGTGAGGTCCTGGTGTCTGGTCATGGGCATCCATGTTATATGCACCCTTGAATTATGGAGGGCCAGTTCTCCAAGTGTGTTATAGCCTTGTGTTATTTAATTGTCCTGAAAACCTTAGCAGGTAAAACTATTACTACTAGTAGTAGTAATACTACCATTATATTTGCTTTTAAACAGGACTGTGTGTGTTTAGTATGGTATGGATATAGACAATATCACCCCCCACTCTTTTTTTTTGGGGGGGGAGCACCATGGCTTGAACTCTTAGCCTTGCACTGTCACTTGGCTTTATTTACTCAAAACTGGCACTTGCCGGGTGCCGGTGGCCCATGCCTATAATCCTAGCTACTGAGGAGGCTGAGATCTGAGGATCACGGTTCAAAGCCAGCCCGGGCAGAAAAGTCAGTGAGCTTCTTATCTCCGATTAACCACTGAAAACCGGAAGTGGTGCTGTGGCTTAAGTGGTAGAGTACTCGCCTTGAGCTGAAGAGCACAGGGATAGTGCCCAAGCCCAGAGGTCAAGCCCCACAACCGCCAAAAAAAAAAAAAAAAAACTAAAGTGGCACTTTCCCACTTAAACCATGTCTCTTCTAGCTTTTTACTGCTTTTTTTTTTTTTTTGGTCCGGTTGTGGGGCCTGAACTCTGGGCCTGGGCACTGTCCCTCAGCTCTTCAGCTCAAGGCTAGCACTCTACCACTTGAGCCACAGCACCACTTCTGGCTTTTTTCTTTTTGCTTATGTGGTGCTGAGGAATCGAACCCAGGGCCTCATGCATGAAAGGCAAGTGCTCTACCACTGAGTCACCTGCCCAGCCCCTTTTTTACTGCTTAATTGGAGAAAAGTCTCTTGGATTTGTTTGCCTATGTTTGAACTATGATTTTCAGATCTCAGCCTCCTTAGTAGCTGGGATGACAAGCATGAGTCACCTGTTGGCTGACATATACCCAATTTTCAAAAGAAGAGTCTGAAGTAGAGAGCTGTTAGTAAACTATCCAGGATAGCATAGCTAGATTTACAAGTCCACATGTCAATAAGGGCAACATGGCACCAGAGACTTCTCAGGCTTTGCTGCTACTCCATCTGGCCTCCAGATTAGCTCCATTCCCTTCTCACAGGGTCTCACTAACCAAGGATTGAGGATGATAGGGTATTTTGAGAAAACACCGTTTTTGTCATTTCCCTTCTCTGCATTCAAATCAGAGCCCCAGGCCTGCCAACTCCTGTGGATAGCCTGCCCCGCTGATTCCTGGCACTCACCTCCTACTTCTTTGCTATCTTGGTCTCCCATTCCCCCCCACTTCCCACCTCCCATAACAGTTTTGCTCCCAGGAGTCCGCCTGAAATAGTGGGTGGATGGAAAGGAATAGCAAAGAGGAGAAGATTAAAAAAACTTTGGGAGGGAAGCAGTCATACAGTTTTAGATCTCAAAATTTGCCTGAAAATAGACCATTCAGTCATGCAGATAATAATATATTACATGTAAACACCACACATTCAGGCACATTTTCTACAAAAGTCCATGTACGCTCTGAAGTATTTGGAGCTGGTATGAGAATGTCCTAAACACAGCCTGTAGTTACAAATGATGTGTTAAAAAAGAAAAGAAAAAGTCCATGAGGACAGGCCCCAGTGCTCATACCTTCCTAGCTAACTCAGGAGGCTGAGATCTGAGGAATACAATTCCAAGCCAGATGGGACAGAAAAGACCATGAGATTTTTATTTCCGATTAACCACCAAAAAGGCAGAAGTGAAGATGTGGCTTTTGTGGTAGGGCGCTAGCCTTGGCTCAAGTGGTAGAGTGCTAGCCTTGATTGAGCAACAAAGCTCAGGGTCAGGGCTCAGCTCTGAGTTCAACCTCCAGGACTGGAGGAGGAAGAAGTCCATAGGACTTGAGGGTTGACCATTAGCTCTGGTGCCTAGCTACACGACCTCAGGCAAGTTTATGACCTTTGCTGAATACTGAGGAAAGCACTGTAGCATGGATCCAGAAGAAACCAGCAATCCTAACTGAGGAACCCATTTTTCTTCTCTGCTTCCCTCCATCCCCTTAGCAATGACTTCCATCCCTCCCTCCCACACAGAGGCATCTGATTCCCTGCAGTCTTTTCCTCCTTCAAGGTCCTTAGCCTAAAGGACTTGCCTCTCTCCAGTATGTAGGGAGCTATGTTCTTGGCTCTGAGACAGAGTTCTTAAATTGTCTTCCACAGTTGCAAGTGACTCAGCCGTTGCTTAGGGATTTAATGAGCCAGCAATAGGAGGATTGAAAGAGAAAGCCTCTGGGGTCTTCCTTCCTTCCTGGATTGGTTGTAAACTGGGTGAGAACAAAACAAGGAAACTTGTAGAACCACCCTGTCCAGGATGGTAGCCACTGGTCACATGTGAATATTGAACACTTAAAATGTGGTTCTCCAAACTAAGATAAGCTAAAGTATCCATCAGCTCTTGAAGATTTATATTAAAAATGAGTATTTTATTAACAGTTTTATATTTATATAAATTGAAAATGATAATTTTCTTGACATACTGGTTTTTACTTCTTACAATATGGTTAAAGGCCTTTTTGTTTTTTAACCCACATGGCTGTAAGATGATGTTATTTTAGAGTGTTGATTTTTTTTTTTTTTCTGGTCATGGGGCTTAAACTCAGCCTGGGTGCTGTCCCTGAGCGCTTCGGCTCAAGGCTAGTGCTCTACCACCTTTAGCCACAGCTTCACTCCCAGTTTTCTCCTTCCTTCCTTCCTTCCTTCCTTCCTTCCTTCCTTCCTTCCTTCCTTCCTTCCTTCCTTCCTTTCTTTCTTTCTTTCTTTCTTTCTTTCTTTCTTTCTTTCTTTCTTTCTTTCTTTCTTTCTTTCTTTCTTTCTTTCTTTCTTTCTTTCTTTTCTTTCTTTCTTTCTTTGTTGTTGTTGTTCGTAGGGCTTGAACTCTGGGCCTGGGCGCTGTCCCTGAGTTCCTCAGCTCCAGGCTGCTCTACAACTTCAGGCACAGAGCCACTTCCGATTTTCTGGTTGTTTATTGGGGATAAGAGTCTCACGGACTTTCCAGCCTAGGCTGGCTTTGAATCATGATCCTCATATCTCAGCTTCCTGAGTAGCAGTTTTCTGGTGGCTAATTGGTGAGAAGAGTCTTGGCCTTTCCTACCTGGGCTGGCTTTGAAATGTGATCCTCAGGTCTCAGTCCCCTAGCTAGGATTATGGATGTGAGCCACCAGTCCCCAGCTTAGAATGTTAACACTTTAATAATGGCTGTGTAAAATTCCATTCTGTAGAGGTACTACATTTTTTGGATCCGCTTATCTACCATAGAGTATCTGGGCTCTTTCCACAACTTGGCTTTGTGAATAGTGCAACAATGAACATAGATGAGGGGGCTGGGAAGGTGGCTCAGTGGTAGAGCAATTGCCTTGCATGCATGAGGCCCTGGGTTCGATTCCTCAGCACCACATAAGCAAAAAGAAAAAAGCCGGAAGTGGCACTGTGGCTCAAGTGGTAGAGCGCTAGCCTTGAGCTGAAGAGCTGAGGGACAGCGCCCAGGCCCAGAGTTCAGGCCCCACCACCGGAACCAAAAAAAAAAAAAAGAAAAAAAAAAAAATGAACATAGATGAACAAGTATCTTTATGGTATCCTGGCTAATGATGTTCTGGGTAGATGCCCAAAAGTAGTATGGCTGGGTTATAGGGAAGATCTATGTTTAGGTTTTTGAGGAATCTTCAGACTGCTTTGACAGCAAATTTGAAACTCAGATAGATGCTAAATACTGTTTCTAGAAGCAGTTGTACAGGGAAGGGTCCTAAGTAGAGGTCATCCATCTACTCCTAGGCAAATGTTTCTTTCTTCCTCTAATTCGCTCTTTTTTTTTTTTTTTAATTGTGAAAATTCTGTACAGAGGGGTTATAATTACATGGGCAAGATAATGAGTACATGTCTTTTTTTTTGGGGGGTGGTGGGGAATCCAGTCGTGGGGCCTGAACTCTAGGCCTGGGTACTGTCCTTCAGCTCTTCAGCTCAAGGCTAGCACTCTACCACTTGAGCCACAGCGCCACTTCTGGCTTTTTTCTTTTTGCTTATGTGGTGCTGAGGAATCGAACCCAGGGCCTCAAGCATGCAAGACAAGCGCTCTACCACTGAGCCACCTTCCCAGCCCCATGAGTACATTCCTTATCAAGCATTGTAGCCTCTTCCTTTATTTCCCTTTCCCATCCCTTCCCATCCTCCCCTCTGCCCCCTCCACCCAATCATCCCTCTCTAATTCTCTTTTTTTTTTTTTTTTTGTGAGTCCAGTCATGAGCCTGAACTCTGGGTCTGGGTGCTATCCCTCAGTTCTTCAGCTCAAGGCTAATGCTCTACCATTTGAGCCACAGCGCCACTTCTGGCTTTTTGCTTTTTGCTTATGTTGTGCTGAAGAATTGAACCCAGGGCCTCGAGCATGCAAGGGAAGCGCTCTACCACTGAGCCACCTTCCCAGCCCTCTAATTCTCTTTTTATGTGATAGTACTATGTTGAATTCCCAAAACAAACAGCACTATAACCTTCAAGAGAAACACAGAATACAGAACTTGAAGGAAATTAAAAATAATCTACTCAGGGTGGACTGTTCATTTTACTGATGAAGAAACCAAAGGGAGAAAGAGAGGGAGGGAGAGAGAAGATATAGTACCTTTATATTGGTAGTTTATGTCAGTTATATGTTATCATCTATCTTGGAAAATAAGAAAAAAAGGTACAATATAATTATTCTTTATTCATCTCTCATAGTTACTTGCCACTCATTTACATGAAGTTTTCCAGCCTAGGTGATTTTTTTTAAAATAAAAAATCCAATTAATAACTGGTTAGGAAAAAAAACAGTAGTATACAACTTTTTTCCTTTCTTTGTGATTATGTTATATAAAACATACAAATAAGTAATAGTTAAATGTAATGAAAGCTAAAGGATTTTAAGACATGGAAGGAAGGTTTTTTGCGGCGCTAATCGCAATTTGAATGTGAGCTACTGCTTTTTGCATATTAAACACAAGGCTTTGTCTCTCACCTCAGCGGAGAGAAAAAGCAAAATTTGATCTGATGTTGAAAAAGAAAAGGCCATAAATAAAGGGGTGTGTGTTGTTTCCTGGGGGACAATCTTCCTAGTGGCATTCTGCCCAGAAGTTCTTTCTTCTTGGCTAAACCAGAGGATCAGTTGAGAAACTAGATGAATGATGGAGAGACCCCAGAGGCTTAAGAGAAAACACAAAGTTTGGTCCATGCCTTCAGCATCCAGACTTGAGCCTGCACTGCCTGTGAGGCCAGTCTGGTCAGTGTTGCTATTGCATAAATGCAGTCATGGGAACTCCAAATAGAATCTCTTTCAGGAGAAACTCAAGGTCAGCGATATTAGCCAGCCTCAGGCACCTCAGCGGTATCTAAAAATCACTGCAGGTCACTGATTCCAGGCATCTCCTGCCACTACAGAAGTCTAACCTTCAGTACAAGTAGTAATTCCCCGTACTTTCCCCAGAACCACTGTATAGCCAGCCTAGGAAAGCGATGCCCCCAGAGGAGAAAAAGGCAGTTTATCATCAGTGGAAATGTAAGAAGAAAAACAATAAACAACAACAAAAATAAACTGAAACAACTAAACCAAACTCAAGGTCAGGAGATGAGGAAAATGAACAATGAACATGTTTTTTTTGAGCTACAGGTTTCCATTTTATTTTTTAGCCTATGTACTTTCATGTGTGTGTGTGTGTGTGTGTGTGTGTGTGTGTGTGTGTGTGTGTGTGTGTGTGCATGCACACACATGCATCTGTCCAGGGGCCTGGATGCTGTCCCTGAGCTTTTTTCGTTTTCTTTTCCCAAGGCTAGTACTCTACAATTGGAGCCACAGTTCCACTTTCAGCTTTTTGGTGGTTAATTGGACATAAGAGTGTCCCGGACTTTCCTGTTTGGGCTGGCTTCAAAGTGTGATCCTCAGATCTCAGCTTCCTGTGTAAGATTACAGATGGAAGCCACCAGCACCTGGCTCTGCCAATGTCCTTTCTCTCTAGCCAGAGGACTTTAATTCTTTCTCAGTTTCTCCAACAATCCACCCCTCTTTCAAGAATGCATCCGGAATCCTTCTCCCACATCTCCCACATTCTCTTCCTCTAAACCGCCAACCTAGAAGATGTCTTCTTTTACTATCTGCATAATTCATTTGCTGATATACACCAACTCTCTCTCTCTCTCCCTCTCCCCCCTCTCTCAATACTGTTGTTTAAATTCAGAGCTTCACTCCTGCTAGGCAAATGCTCTTAACACCTGAGCCACCTCCCCCCACCATCTCCCCTTTTTTCCGTACTGTGGTTTGAACTCAGGCTGTCCTGCCTGCTCAGTTTACGTGCTCACTGATGCTCTACCACATGAGCTCAGCTTTTTGCTCATTACTTTGGAGACTGGGCCTCAACTTCCATTCTCTGGATCTCAAACTTTTGAGTAGCTGGGATTATAGTTGTGAGTCACTGTCCCCTGGCCCTTTTTATTATTTTATTATTTATTTATTTGTTTGTTTATTTTTTTTGTGCCAGTCCTGGAACTTAAGAGCCTGGACACTGTCCCTGAGCGTTTTAGCTTGAGTCACAACCCCACTTCCAGCTTTTTGATGGTTGACTGGTGATAAGAGTCTAATCAACTTGTCTGCTTGGGCTGGCTTTGAACAACAACATTCAGATGTCAGCTTCTTGAGTAGTTAGGATTACAGGCACAAGCCAATGCCCAGCTATTTTTTATTATTTTTCAGATAGGGTCTCTTGTCTTTTACATAGAGCTAACCTTGGGCCATGATCATCCTATCTCTGGCCTCTTGAGAATCTGGGATAACAGGTGTTATCTCCTATGCCTAACTTGTTTTCTGGGGTGGGGTGGGGAAGGTGTAGATTTTGTTGGTTGGTTGTGGGGCTTGAACTCAGGACCTGGGTACTGTCCTTGGTTCTTTTGCTCAAGGCTAATTTGCTCTACCTCTGATCCTGAGCCATGGCTCTGGTTTTTGGGTGGTTAATTAGAGATAAGAGTCTCACAGTCTTTCCTGCCTAGACTGGCAATGAACTGTAATCCTCAGATCTCGGCCTCCTGAATAGCTAGGATTACAGGCAAAAACTTGTTTTTTTGAAATAGGATCTCACTAACTTTTTCTGTGGGCTAGTCCCCAACCCCAACTCTAATTGTCCCAATGTCTGTGTCCTGAGTAGCTCAGATTACAATCATGTGCTACCACACCTAGCGCCTTGAGTTGTTGTTGGTACTTCACAAAGCTGTATGAGCAACAGTGGTTCACTGAGCTGAGCAGAGCTTTCAGCATTTGCCCAGGAGAGCAGCCCCTCCCTCTGACAGCCTCTGTGAGCCCACCTCTCTGATTTTCCTTCCCAGCATGCCCTGGGACAATCCAGTTGCCAGCTCCTTTACCTGGCCTCACTGACAGACAGGAAGAGCATCTGGAGCATTTGTGTTGTATGTTGCTTCTTTCCTCACCAGGCAGTTGAGAGTCCATAAGAGATGCCTATGTTTTTATACAAAGGAAAGATAACAGAGAAACGGGATGATATATTATTATTAACTATCTACAGAGGCTTATGTCAGCAATCACCATTATCCCAGACACTCTAGATTTTCTTTGCAAAAGAACCCTTTTATCCCTTTTATCGTTGAACAGAACTGAACCATTAAAGAGAGAGAGAGAGAGAAAGAGAGAGAGAGAGAAAGCGCAAAGAAAACAGAACAGTCTCTGTGGTTACCAGGCATCTGAAGACTTACCTTTTTTTTTTTTTAAAGGATATGTAATATATCATGTTTACGTAGTCCATAAGTTAAATGCAGGTGGGCTCATAAAACACAAGCATTAAAAATAAAAATGCAATCTGCACTGAATTATGCACTTAAAACTGGTGGAGATAGTTAACTTTATGATACATGTAGTTTACAATAACTAATAGAGAGAGAGAGAAAGAGGGAGAGAGAGAGGGAGTGTGTGTGTGTGTGTGTGTGTGTGTGTGTGTGTGTGTGTGTTAGAGAGAGTACTAGAGAAAGAGAAAGAGAGAGTCCAAACATTAAAATACAAGTAGCAAGCTGAATGGCAGGATTTTGTTGTTTTCTTTTGTGGTGCTAGGGATTAAATTCATGCCAAACAAAAGCTCCACCACTGAGCTGGACCCCCAACCTCAAAGTTGACAAGTTGAAAATAGAAAATGTAAGAGTACAAACTTAAGGTAGAAGATGGGCTAAGCTATCTTAGCCTACCTGAAGGATAAATGTAGTTAATAACTGTGATATACTATATTACATAAGGAATAAAGTAATCATTAAAATTGAGCATAGCTCAACGCTCACATGTATAATCCTAGCTACTGGGAAACTGAGATCTGAGGATTGAGTTTCAAAGCCAGCCAAGGCAGGAATAATATCTTTATGACTCTTATCTACAATTAACCAACCAAAGGGCAGAAGTAGAGGTATGGTTCAGGTGTTGGGGAGGCCTGACCTTTTTCTTTTCTTTTCTCTTCTTTTCTTTTCTTTTTGTCGGTTGTGGGGCTTGAACTCTGGGCCTGGGTGCTGTCCCTCAGCTCTTCAGCTCAAGGCTAGTGCTCTACCACTTAAGCGCCAGTGCCACTTCCTGTTTTCAGAGTTTCACGGACTTTCCTGCTGAGACTGGCTTTGAACCGCGATCCTCAAACCTCAGCCTCCCGAATAGCTAGGATTACAGGCATAAGCCACCAGCACCTGGCAGAGGGCTAGCTTTGAGTGAAATGCTTTGCAAAAACTTGAGGCCTGAGTTCAAGTCCCAGTTTAGGCATACACACAAACACACATTAAAAAAACCTAATCATAGAATAAAGGTGAGCATGTGTGCCAGGTGCTGGTGGCTCATGTCTGTAAGTCTAGTTACTCAGGAGGCTGAGAGCTAAAGATCCCAGTATGAAGCCAACTCTGGAAGGAAAGTTCATGAGACTCTTAACTCCAGTTAACCACCAAAAAGCCAATAGCAGTGCTCTGGATCAGGTGGTAAAGCTCCAGCCTAGAGTAAAAAAAAGAAGATAAGCGACAGTGTCCAGGCCCTGAGTTTAAAAAAAAGCTAAATCCTTAAGAGGAAATTGAAAATTCAGAAGGAATTGAATATATAGCTAAGTGCTATGTTAACTAGAGACTAATTCTTACTTATATATGCTCTGCCCGTGGAAGGAAAATACATAGTTGAAAATGTAAACGCAGCCTTTTCCCATTATTTACAAATCAGAATGTGCCAGGGACATACAATTCCAGCTAAATAGATGACGTAAGGAACAAAGGAAGGAAATGGGCAGCTTTGGCAGGACTTCTCTTAGGAGCACATCCACAGGGAAAAGAAAACTCTGGAGGCAAACCCTCCCCACTCAAACCCTTTCTAAAATCTTCCCCATTGTTTATCACAGTATTGCTTAGGCATTCTTACTTCCAAAAAAACACACTTTTATATGTAATACATTGAGAAATACCTGTAGGGACTTAGAAAATCCATCATCATAATGGTGATAATAGCTA
Organism: Dipodomys spectabilis; assembly: GCF_019054845.1. Classification (NCBI taxonomy): domain Eukaryota; kingdom Metazoa; phylum Chordata; class Mammalia; order Rodentia; family Heteromyidae; genus Dipodomys; species Dipodomys spectabilis. Next base: position 19,430,795 of record NW_024870746.1, read on the forward strand.
GCATTTGCCAGTATTTATATACCATTTAAGTCCATTTTCTGTTGCTATATCAAAATACTGGAGATGGCAAATTTATGAAGAATAAAAGTTTATTTAGCTCATATATCTCCAGACTGGAATACAGTTGTTTTTTTTTTTTAAAGACACAGCCAACAAGCATTTGAAAAAGACTTAACATTACAAATTGCCAGGGAAATAAAAATCAAAACCACAATGAAGTCGAGTGTCAGTGGTGTAAAATTTAAAGTCACCTAAAACATCAGTTATGATTCTCATGATCCTCCACACACAGCTGCCTCCCCCAATTCTCCACTTATGAAGAATCTTTGAGAAGGAAGCCTGAGCAGAATGTTTGCCAAGGCCCTCTTACTCGGAGTCTGAGCAGATTCCAACTCAATATCCAAGAGAGATTGCAATTGAGCTGCCAAGCATTTCTGAAGTGGCTGAGAAGATCTAGAATCATTAACACATTCAAGTAAATATCAGGGAAATGAGAAAGGTCTACGTGCAAGAAAGCAGTCATTCTTATTCTGGATTCTGGTGCTATCACCACCTACGTCAGAATTAGAATAGTAATGACTAGGTACACACCTGAATAGGCCTCTTAGGTACTGAGAACGCAGTCCTTCAAACTCTAAGGATGCCCACCATTAGGAAGAGTAGGTCCTTTGCATTCCATTTCCAAGACCAGAGTCTCTCTGAGTTGGTTATGGTCATAATTAACCATTGCATGGGATATTTACTTTCCTAAATATTATTAAGCTGGCACTGTCTTAGTCCATTAAGGCAGCTATAATAAAATTCTAGAGGTTAAATAGATTATTTAAAAAAAAAAACTAGCTGGGTGCCAGTGGCTCACATCTATAATCTTAGCTACTCGGGAGGCTGAGATCTGAGGATCACGGTTCAAAGCCAGCCTGGGCAGGAAAGTCCGTGAGACTCTGATCTCCAATTAACCACCAGAAAACCAGAAGTGGCACTGTGGCTGAAATGGTAGAGCACTCACCTTGAGCTGAAGAGCTGAGGGACAGCGCTCAGGCCCAGAGTTCAAGCCCCCTGACCAACAAAAAAGCAAAAACAAAAAATACACAGAAATAACTCTGCATAGTTCTGGAAACTGAGAAGGCTGAGGTCAAGACAATGGCAGGTTTGGAAGGTGGTGAGGGTTTCCTGGTGCATAATCTGTGCCTTTGGTTTCCTGGTTCATGAGCTATGCTTGTTAGCCTTTTTTGTTTTTGTCGGTCATGGGGCTTGAACTCTGGGCCTGAGCGCTGTCCCTCAGCTCTTCAGCTCAAGGCTAGCGCTCTACCACTTGAGCTATAGCACCACTTCCGGTTTTCTGGTGGTTTATTAGAGATAAGAGTTTCACGGACTTTCCTGCCCGGGCTGGCTTTGAACTGTGATCCTCAGATCTCAGCCTCCTGAGTAGCTAGGATTACAGGCATGAGCCACGGGCGCCTAGCTAGCCGTTTCTTTACATGGTGGAAGGACCAAACAAGCTCTCTTGGGTAATTTCTTAAAGTACTTATCCCATTCATGGCCTGGAGAGTAGACTCCCATGACAATCATCTACATAAAGACCCTATCTCTTGTGCTCACTTTGGCAGCACATATGCTAAAATTGGAACAATATAGAGAAGATTAGCATGGCCCCTGCGAAAGGATGACAAAGACCCAACCTTTTAATACTATCACCTTTGGGAGTAAGATCTCAATATAGAGATGGGGAAGAAGGTGCAAACATCTTTTGTAGACCATAGCCACTTCTCTGTCAATAGATACTCTTAGTAACTAGCTTTGAACTTCAAGCTTCACTTAGCTGGTGCTCTAACACTTGAACCATGCCTCTGGTCAGCTTTTGGCTGGTTGTTTTGTTTTCTTGTGTTTGTTTTTATTTTGCCAGTCCTGGAATTTGAACTCAGGGCCTAGGCACTGTCCCTAAACTTCTTTTGTTTAAGGCTAGCACTCTACCACTTGAGCTACAGCTTCATTTCCACCTTTTGTTGGGTCACTGGAAATTCTGGTGGCTGATTGCACAGACTTTCCTGACCAGGCTAACTTCAAACTGCTATCCTCAGATCTCACCCTCCTGAATTGTTAGGATGACAGATGTGAGCCCAGCTAAATTTAAATCATTTTTTTTTTTTTTGTCGGTCGTGGGGCTTGAACTCTGGGCCTGGGCACAGCTCTTCAGCTCAAGGCGAGCGCTCTACCACTTGAGCTACAGTGCCACTTCCGGTTTTCTGGTGGTTTATTGGAGATAGGAGTCTCACGTTCTCTCCTGCCCGGGCTGGCTTTGAACCTCGATCCTCAGATCTCAGCCTCCTGAGTAGCTAGGATTACAGGCGTGAGCCACCAGCGCCCGGCTAATTTAAATCATTTTTAAAATAACCTTTCCTTTCAGATCATTCCAAATCATCACTGCTTCCCTTGATAGGAATGATTGAGAAGTGACTGGCCAGTAGCTTAAGCTGCTTTGCAAGGGAGCTAGCAAGGCTACTGTGGAAGAACTCTAGAATGACCGCATTTGGGAAGATGCGTCATGCGCGGGAACACAGGGGTGGTAATTTCTGCATTTGCAAGCTGTGACTCATGGCAAAGCTGCTGTGCTGTAGGGTTAGACTCAGCTCTGGGTTGGATGTTTTCCCTAGGCAGAGTCACCCAACAGGATGGGGGAGCTTATTAATCCTCAACAGGGTGTGATTATCCTTGCCACCCCAAGCCATCCAGGAGCACAAGTACCCTGCTGCAATTCTCAGGCCGGGACACGTGCACGTGCAGCAGGACTTGTACAGAAATGGGAATGGAGAGGGGCTCTCCAGATGCCAGTCCCCTCCCCTGATCACTGCTCACAGCAAGAGAAGTCGCTTTATCCAAGGAGGGAAGGGCACTGGACTGGGGTGATGGCAGAGAGGGCAGAGACCAGAGGCAGGATGGGCAAGGATGGCCTTAGAATAGTCTTGTCCGCCAGTCCTTGGTATCACAGATAAGAGGAAACGTAACCATGCCTATGCCTCCAGGCATGTTGGCAAAACAAATCGGTCACTTGAGGGTGATGGTTGCTAGAAGATTCTGCTTCCCTAGTCTATGACGCTGAGCTCTGACTTTGAAGAGAGCTTTGCCTCCATTCTGTTTGTTTTGAGTCAGAAATTTTTTAGATAGTATGGTCTGGCCTTGAACTCACACTCTTCCCAGAGCCTCTGACTTTCAAGTGCTGGGATTACAGACAGGTACCACCATACCTGTCCCTGCTTCTGTTTTGGAGGACCAAGCAGAGGTACAAGGAAAAGGAAGACATCCCCCCACCTCACCCCTAAAAACGTATGAAGTAACCATAGTTCTGACAAATGTTAAAGACCTGATGTTGTTTTGGAAGAGCCATGGAGGTGCCCTGTGAACTAGATAGATACCTCTCAAATTCCTCCCCTTCCACTCTGATTCCAGTGCAGTGGAGGCGACTGGATATACATATGCCAAATAAAAATCTACAAATAAGCCAGGCGCCGGTGGCTCACGCCTGTAATCCTAGCTACTCTGGAGGCTGAGATCTGAGAATCAACCTGGCAAGAAAGCTCATGAGAATCTTATCTCCAATTAACCACCAGAAAACAGGAAGTGGTGCCAATGCGAAAGTGATAGAGTGCTCGCCTTGAGCTAAAGAGTCGGGGGGGGGGGGGGGGACTGGGGGGGGCTCAGTGGTAGAGTGCTTGCCTTGCATGCCTGAGGCCTTGTGGCTCAAGTGGTAGAGTGCTAGCCTTGAGCTGAAAAGCTGAGGGACAGTGCCCAGGCCCAGAGTTCAGGCCCCACGACCGGACCCCACCCCCCCAAAAAATAAAATAAAAATAAAGAGTGCAGGGACAACACCCAAGCCCAGAGTTCAAGCCCCACTACCAACCAACAACAACAACAAAAATCTACAAATGAGCAATAAGAAATACAGTGATAGTCAAGCTGGACTTCCTGCCTAGAGCATGCCCTATATAACCTCTTCCTGTCCAGCCCCAGATGGCTGACAGCAGGGCTAAATGCTGGAAGATGTGAGGTTGAATGCAGGGCATGGAGGGCAGGAGAGCAGCAGCACAATCTAGCTGAAAGTTTAGGAGTTAGTTATAAAAAGATTGGAAGCCAGGTGCTGGTGGCTCACACCTGTAATCCTAGCTACTCATGAGGTTGAGATTTGAGGATTGTGGTTCAAAACCAGGCAGAAAAGTCCATGAGACTTTCATCTCCAATTAACTAGCAAAAAACAATTTTTTTAAGCCAAGTGTCAGTGGCCAAACCTGTAATCCTAGCTACTCAGGAGGCTGAGAGCTGAGGGTTGTGGTTCAAATCCAGCCTGGGCAGAAAAGTCCATGAGACTCTTACCTCTAATTAACCACCAGAAAACTGGAAGTGGCGCTGAGGCTCAAGTGGTAGAGTGCTAGCCTTGAGCTGAAGAGCTGAGGGACAGCGCCCAGGCACAGAGTTCAAGCCCCAAGCCCAACAAAAAAATTAATTAATGAATTAATTAAAAATAAAATTTAAAGCCAGAAGTAAAGCTATGGCTCTAGTGGTAGAGCACTTAGCAATATAGCCCAGACCCTGAGTTCCAGCCCTAGGACCAGCACAAAGATGAGGGAGGGGGGAATTTTTTTTTTTTTTTTTTTTTGTGCTAGTCCTAGGGCTTAAACTCAGGGGCTAGGAGCTGTCCCCTGAGTTTCTTTTGCTCACAATTAGTGCTCTACCGCTTTAGCTACTGCTCCCCTTCCATTTGTGTGTGTGTGTGTGTGTGTGTGTGTGTGTTGGTGGTTAATTGGAGATAATAAGAGTCTTACAGACTTTCCTGCCCCAGCTGTTTTTGATCCCTAGATCTCAGCGTCCTGAGCCGCTAGGATTACAGGTGGGAGCCAATGGCATCTGGGCGCTGTCCCTCAGCTCTTCAGCTCAAGGCTAGCGCTCTACTACTTGAACCACAGTGCCACTTGCAGCTTTTTTCTGCTTATATGGTGCTGAGGAATCGAACTCAGGGCTTCATGCATGCAAGGCAAGCGCTCTACCACTGAGCCACCTTCCCAAACCTAAATGTACTATTTTATAACTAGAGAAAAACTTGAAACCCTATCTTAAGTTTGCTGTTAGAGAGAAAAAATCTTTTTTTTTTGGGGGGGGGTCCGGTCGTGGGACCTGAACTCTGGGCCTGGGCGCTGTCCCTCAGCTCTTCAGCTCAAAGCTAACGCTCTACCACTTGAGCCACAGTGCCACTTCTGGCTTTTTTCTTTTTGCTTATGTGGTGCTGAGGAATTGAACCCAGGGCCTCAGGCATGCAAGGCAAGCGCTCTACCACTGAGCCACCTTCCCAGCCCGAGAAAAAGTCTTATAGTCTGTTTAGCACTGTAATAACAGAATTCTGCAGACTGAGTAATTTATAAAGAGTAGAAATGTATTTCTCATAATTCTAGATGCTGAGAAGCCCAAGATTCGGGTACTGGCTTCTGATGAAGGTCTTCAGCAAAACGTTGGGCAAATGAGAGCTACTCTCTTCCTAAAGCCACTTCGTAAGATCCCCTAGTCCAATTGATGGGGAAGAAGCCTTCATGTTCAGATCACCTCTGAGACAGGGTCTTGCTGTGTATTCCAGGCTGACCTGGAACTTGTCCTCCTCCTGTCTCAGCCTCTCAATGACTGGGATTTCAGGCATGCACCCACACTTCTAGTTATATCACGTTGATAAACCTAAATGTTGGCATCCACAGTAGTCAAACCATAGCATCAAGGGTAGAGAATTGATGGTTCATGTACTCATTACAGAATAGATTCCTCCCTGTCCATAGTTTTGCTAGAGAAAGAGTCTAAAGAGGGTTAAGGGTGCAAACTGGGGTAAAAGTGTTGGTGAGGAGAGAGTCAGAGGAGTACAGCTTATAGAATTAGAATGTCTATGACTGGAGAAGAAAGACATGGTAAATGTAAATGTGGTAATTTATAAGTACAGACACAGGAGGCTACGGATGGTCGTGACTGACAGTCTTGTTCTGCACTTGATCCAGCAAGGCTGTCTTGCAGAGGGGGAGATTTTGTACAGCCACCATGAATGATAAAGAGGACACCGACACATCACTGCATTGCCAAGTGGTACCTAGTGTCTGGTGTGGCTGAAGGTGCATCTCTTCTAATGGACCTAGCTTGTGTCTCCCCCCAGTATAGCAGATGCATTCAGGGTTCTGTCATGAGGTTTTTAGCACATTTGTGCCTTGCTCTAGATGCTCCTGAGCTATTCCCAGTGTGAATTCCACTCCTCCTCTGTGGATAGAAATACCACTCTCTATTCTGTAAGGCCCATCTAAGGTTTCTCTATTCACTTAGTCAGATAGGAATGAATTCAATTTCCAGCTGGTTTCTCAGAACTCCATGTTCTCTGTGTTTGAGAACTTGTTAAGGCCCCCATATGCCTTTTTTCTTTGGAACCTGTGACATCTGATCTTGCTGGAGTCATTTCAGGACAGAGAGCTTGTCTTAAGTCTGACTTCCTGATGATTTTTGATTGGAAGCCAGTATTATGTTCAGTCTGAGTGTGAGTGTACACGTGCTTCCTTGACTTCTGCTCGGAGAGGTTTAATTTACTGGAGGGGAAACACCTGTATTCCCTGTTTGGAAAAATGTCTGCTTAATGGCAACTTTCCCGGATATTACCCTCTTGACAATGAAAGTTCCAATGGAAGCAGATCTCACTGTAGCCCATTTCATATGTAGATATAATCAGCCATTTGACCAGCTATTTGGAAATGGCTGAGTCCTCCAATAGCTTTATCCTCACCTTACCCATTTGATTTTTATCAAAATTTCCAGTTCTTCTACCCTCCATTTTCTACCAATTCAGCACAGCCTCTGGCATATTTTTTTTCTGCATCCTGACTGATACCCATAGCATTATCTCTGGCATTCTCAGTTTTCCTATACCATCTACTTTATAGATTAACAAACCAAGACAGGCAATCCATTCCTGTAATCCTGTCTACTCAGGGGGCTGAGATCTGAGAATCACAGTTCAAAGCCAGACTAAGAAGAAAAGTCTGTGAGACCTTTATCTCCAATTAACCCAATAGGAGTGAAGCTGTGGTTCAAGTGCTCTAGGCTAGCCTTGAGCAAAAAAAAAAAAAAAAAAAAAAAAAAAGCTAAAGGACAGGCCCTGAGTTCAAGCCCTAGTACTGGCATGCACAAAAATAAAAACAACAACAACAACAAAACAAAAACCAGCCATGTTATCAAAACAGAATCAACCCTGCCATCTCTCTGCTTCTATGCCAAGGCTACCAACTCCTACACCAGGACCTGGGTTTAGGCTCTAGCTTGTCATTAAGGATTAGCAGGGCAAGGGTTCAGTCCCATTCCCACTAGTGGGAATTAGCGGGGCAATAGCACAAGAACTGGTCCAGGTGGCCAGAACATTGGTTACATTTAGGAAGATTGAACAAGTAAATACAAATATAGGGGGTAATAAAAGCAATTCTTTCACTGTTAGTGAGGAGAGTTACAAGTATGAAAGAAGAAGGCTAAAATAAACTGGACTGGCTTTGAACCTCAATCTTCAGACCTCAGCCTCCTGAGTAGCTAGCTAAGATTACAGGTGTGAGCCACCGGTGCCCAGCTTATTCTTAAATCTTAATGATTAAGCTGCCATACTCCAACTTGGAACTTCCTAAGTAGGCCTAGAATTTACTATCTGTCTGCCTCAGTCTGTTGAGTAACTGAGAATGTGGCTTGATATTAATTTTTAAACATTTTTGTTGCAATATATTATATTTTTTTATTTTTTATTTTATTTTTTGTCGGCCGTGGGGCTTGAACTCTGGGCTTGGGCTCTGTCCCTCAGCTCTTCAGCTCAAGGCGAGTGCTCTACCACTTGAGCCACAGCGCCACTTCTGGTTTTCTAGTGGTTTATTGGAGATAAAAGTCTCACGGACTTTCCTGCCCAGGCTGGCTTTGAACTGTGATCCTCAGATCTCAGTCTCCTGAGTAGCTAGGATTACAGGCATGAGCCACTGGTGCCCGGCTTATATATATTATTTTTGTTGTCAATTTTAGGTACCAGTTAGTGAGTTTTGGCATATGGAGTTGAATCTAATCACCACCACAGTCATCATCCAGAATATTTCCATAACCTTGCTATGCTTCCTGTTCTGTGAAAAACTTCAAGTTGGAAGCAGAAAGAGGAATTGAAGGTTTTTGTAACAGTGTTGGTAATGGCTTAAGTCTGGCAGGAGTAGAGGTGATGAGAAGTAGTTAGACTCTAAAAAATATTTTGTGTGTGTGCTGATCCTGGGCTTAAACTCAGGGCCTGGCACTATCTCTGAGGTGGGATTTTTGCTCAAGGATAGCACTCTAACACCTCCATTTTGGCTTTTTTGGGGTAGTTAATTGGAGACTAGACTCTCATGGGCTTTCCTGCTCTGGCTAGTTTTGAACCTTGATCCTCAGACCTCAGCCTCTTGAGTAGCTAGGATTACAGGTGGGAGCCACTGGTGCCTGGGGACTGAATACATTTTGAAAGCTGAGCTAACTGGCTTTTCCGACAGATTAACTGTAAGGTATAAATGAGAGTGTTGTAGGTGACCCCAAGGTATTGGCCCCATAGAGATTTTGTTAATGGAAATGGGAAAGACTGTGGAAGGAGCAGATTGGGAAGCAGAAGGCCAATGTCAAATGTTTTCAGTTTAAGATCTCTAATAGATACTACAAATCTGAACTATGCAACCACTTAGAACAATCTAATCAGAGGAGAGATCTGAGTTAGAAACAGAGATTTGGGAGTACAAACTATATCCAAAATAAGTTGTAATGTGTCCATCAGGAAGGCCTTGTAGGGACTTTTGGCGATGGATGCAGACTATTTTTCAAAGGAAAGCTGACAAGCAGACATTGTCCAGAGGTGAGTTCTCAGAGACTGAAACATCTAGAATTTATATTCCCAGGACTGATATTGGTAAGTCACCACAGCCTCAGGATTTTGCAGGAATATCTCTCAGAACATGACTAGCTTTGATATTGAATATGCCTTGTCTGAGTTTGTTTTGCAACACTTTGCCACAGCCCTATTTGGAAAAAACATGCTAATTCAGACTTCGAAGTTCAAGGCGATAATGATCACAGAGTCACGAAACTGGACTTGGAGATGTTCTTTTTTTTTTTCCTAAAAATTTTTTGGAGATACCTTGCTCCAACTTCACGCTCACAGACAATCAGTCACATCCAATAGAAATGATCTCATACCTCCTGCTGCAGTCTTCCCTGGGGGAAAGCTGGATTAGAAGCTTCTTATGTGGAATGCAAACCTGCCTCACTGTAGTTGAAATTTCTCTGCATCTAAAGGGCCATGTTGAATGCCTTAATGCATTTAGTAAGTGAGACATGAAGTATAGTGGGATTTCTTTGGGTTGTTTGTATTTTGTTGGTATTGAGACTTGAATTCAGAGCCTTGTATTCTCCTTTATCTATTTCCAATCAAAGCTGCTGCTCTACCACTTGAGCTACACCTCCACTTCCAGCTTTTTGTTGGTTAGAGATGTGTCTCAAGGACCTCTCTGCCCTGCCGGGCTTTGAACCATGATCCTCAAATCTCGGCCTCTTGAGTAGCTATGATTAGAGGTGTAAAACCAGTACCAAATTAGTAAGGGCTTTGACTTGATCATATATATATATATGTGTGTATGTATGGTTTTGTCATCTTCACCAGGCCTGTCAAACGGCTTAGGTTTCAAAATTTAATCCCTTGGCCTTTGTTAAACCTTCCTGATACCTTCTATCAAGAGGTTTCCTGGATGTTTGAAGGGAAAGTAAACCACATGGCGTTTGTTTCTCATAAGTGAAAGCAAAGCATTTGCAGAGGTGTGCTGGTCTATTTTTATCTCTCTGTGTGTGGAGGGGGTGGTGGTGGCGGGTGAAGGGTTGCCAAGAATAAGAAAAGGTGTTTTCCTGTGGTTAAAGACCAGAGACAAGATGGGTAGTGATGGTTCTTGATGCTGGCGGAGGAGGATTCACATGCAGGATTCTGAATCTGGACGTCATTGAGATTATCTTAGACCTCTGGTCCAGATCCCCTCATTTTCCACCTTACGTTTTTTTCTTTTTGTGCTGCTTCTGGGGCTTGAACCCAGGGCCTCACATTCTTGCTTGGCTTTTGCACTTAAAGCTGGTGCTGTGCTACTTGAACCACACCTCCACTTCTAGCTTTTTTGCTGGTTAATTGGAAATAAGAGTCTCTCCAGTGTGTCTCCAATGTAGCCAGCTTAGAACCTGGATCCTCAGATCTCAGCCTCCTGAATAGCTGGGATTACAAGAATGAGCCACCAGCACCCAGTTCCACTTCATTTGCATCATCATCTCTCTTTTTGTTGCTGTTTTTGTTGGGTTGTGGGGCTTGAACCCGGCCTAAGTATTGACCCTGAGCCTCTTTGTGCTCAAGGCTAGCACTCTAACACTTGGCCACAGCCTCACTTCCAGTTTTTGAGTAGTTAATTGGAGGTGAGAGTCTCACAGGGACTTTTCCACCCAGGCTGGCTTTGAACCCCAATCCTCAGATCTCAGCCTCCTGAGTAGCTAGGATTATTGTCATGAGCCCCTGGCGCCCGGCTTTGCATCCTCATCCCTATAGGCTCAGGATTACAAAAGGGATTATTCTTTTCCTAACAGGCATAATATATTAAGGTTTTGGTTGGGACAATGCCCTCAAAGTGTCTTGTAGGATGATTTAATTATTGGTTTTCTGAGCCCAAAGCCCATCCTCACTAACAGGATTCTGACATTGTTTGGCTGCACGCAATGGCTGGACAGGAAAGATATAGCCACCTGTGATAGTACAAGATGCCAAAAGAGTCAAGTGAAGTCTTGAAATCTGGAGTCTGCTCCAGATTACAAGTTTCAGTATAGTCCAGAGAAACACTAGCTCCACAAGCCGAAGAGTTGCAGGGCTTCAAAGCCAGGACTATGAGATGAGGTGGAGCCAGAATCAACTAAAGGCAATTTGAGGATACGCCTATGTCAGGGTAGGCCCTGGATTATTTTCACATTTATGTTTTAATGACCCATAATTAGGTGTGATAGTCATAAGTATGGATTGAGGGTAATACTTTTAAATAGGATTTTGTTTGTTTTGCTTTATTTTCCTGCTCCAGTGGCCCCAGATCCCAGATGTGTCAGGAGGGGATTTGTTAGTATATTAGCTGTACAAGAGGAGTGTCAATGTAACATTTCAGTGCATGCATACAACCCACCCAAGTCAACCTCACCCTCTCTAAAATTATCCTATATTCCTCTCCTGCTTCTTAAAACAATTCTAACAAATTTCATTGTTCTATTAAATAGATTTTTATGAGTGTCTTGGGGCTTGTACTTAGTGCCTGATAATTGGAGATAAAAAATCTTGAGCTTGGGCTGGGAAGTGGCTCAGTGGTAAAGCGCTTGCCTTGCATGCTTGAGGTCCTGGGTTCGATTCCTCAGCACCACATAAGCAAAAAGAAAAAGCCGGAAGTGGCGCTGTGGCTCAAGTGGTAGAGCATTAGCCTTGAGCTGAAGAGCTGAGGGACAGCGCCCAGGCTCAGAGTTCAGGCCCACAACTGGACTCAAAAAAAAAAAAAAAGTCTTGAGCTGGACTCAGAGGCTTAGATCTGAGGATGACAGTTCAAAGCTAGCCCAGGGAAGGAAAGTCGGTGAGACATTTATCTCCAATAAACAACTCAGAAAACCAGAAGTGGCGCTGTGGCTCAAGTGGTAGAGCACTTGCCTTGAGCTGAAAAGCTGAGGGACAGCACTCAGGCCCAGACTTCAAGCCCCATGACCGACAAAGAAAAAAAAATCACCTCAGCCTCCTGAGTAACTGGGAATACAGACCTGGGCCTTGCTTAAATAAAAAATTTTAATGTTGGGGCTGGGAAGGTGGCTCAGTGGTAGAGTGCTTGCCTTGCATGCCTGAGGTCTTATGCACCACATAAGCAAAAAGAAAAAAGCCAGAAGTGGAGCTGTGGCTCAAGTGGTAGAGCGCTAGCCTTGAGCTGAAGAGCTGAGGGACAGCGCCCAGGCCCAGAGTTCAGGCCCCACGGACTAACTCTCTACAACTTGAGCCTCAGCTCCACTTCTGACCTTTGACTTGTTAATTGAAGATGTGTTTCATGAATATTCCTGCCCTGGCTGGCTTTGAAATGGAATTCTCAGGTGTAAGATACTGGTACCTGACCACAGCTGTGCATTTCTGAGCTTGCCAAATTGCCAACCTGTGAATTCCCAAGAGACAGAGATTTTTAGCTACCAACCTTTTAGCCTAATATACATTAAGTGTTCAGTAACTGTGGGCATGTATGAGTAAAGGTAGATCAAGTTGATCACATTGGTCTAATGATATAACATAGACAATGTGGATGGAATGGCCAGGATTGCTTTATTCTTCCTAGTATTAGTGGAGAGTCTGGTGCATTAGAGGTGCTCACAATCACTGGCCAAATAAACAAATAAATTAGTAGACCCTCCTCTTAGTTTTAGCTGTTAAACTTATCTTCTCTGTGTAGTTCTAGAGTCAGGACTGGCCAGCCCCAAGGAACGTGACTATGTCTACAGAATGCCCTGTCTCCAAAGAAATGACATTTCAGCTCCAAAGAGTTGTACCACAATCATAAACACAGCCACAAAGGAATGGAAGCAAACCTCCCAAACACAGCGAGGCCTGACTCCTCTCAACAGATCAAGAGCATTTCTAAACAAACACAAAGGGGATTACACCTGCTCTGGAGTCTGCCAAAAGAATAGAAAGCAAGTCCAAGAAGGGCACACTGGCGCCAAGTGAGAAGCCAACAGGGCCAAGCAGGAAGCTTGCTGGGGAAGGAAAAGCCAGGATAAGGGTGGTAGGAAGGTGACCCAATTTCACTGTATATTCCAGGGATATTATTATTGCATGTCCAATGAGTCATGCAACTCAGAGGTTTTATACTATCTTCATCAGAGGTAATGATATTTGACCTTTACTGAGTGGTTACTAAATGCCAGCCCTATGCTATGTACTACACACATACACTCACGTACTGGTGGCAGCAGCTCTGTTGAACTGCTAAGACCAGGCAGGGAGGTAGCCAAGTGGTGGGAATCATCTAGGTAAGCAAGAGAAAAGTTAATGCAAGCAGTTCCCAATGGTGTGTCCAAAAGGCAAGTCCTCCATTCCATGTCACCGGGCCTCCATTTCTTCAAGCTGTGCTAAGCATGGATCAACTGGAAAGTTTTCAGAGCAAGTGGTGTTTTCTTTGTTTTGTTTTGTCTTTGTGCTGAGCCTAGGGCTTGAACTCACGGCCTCAGAGCTATCCCTGATCTTTTTTGCTCAAGAAGAATCACAGCTTCACTTCTGGCTTTTTGCTAGTTTACTGGGGATAAGAGATTCATGGACTTTTCTGTCTAGGCTGGCTTCAAACTATAATCTTCAGATCTCAGCCTCCTATGCCATAAGCTCCCAGCCTTGAGCCAGAATTTCTAAGGCTTAGAAATTTAAATTTTTAATTTTTAAAAGAAATTTAAATTTTTAAAAAATTTACATTTTCAAAATCTACATTAAAAAAAAATTTTTTTTTTTTTGGTCTGGTTGTGGAATCTGAACTCTGGGCCTGGGCGCTGTCCCTCAGCTCTTCAGCTCAAGGCTAGCGCTCTACCACTTGAGCCACAGCACCACTTCCAGCTTTTTTCTTTTTGCTTATATGGTGCTGAGGAATCAAACCCAGGGCCTTATGCATGCAAGGCAAGCGCTCTACCACTGAGCCACCTTCCCAGCCCCAGAGAGTTAGTCTTTAATGGAAAAAAAAGGTAAGGGACAAAGCCCAGAACCTGAGTTCAAGGCCCAGTACTGGCACAAAACAAATAACTAAATAAACAAAGCATAAATACTTACACTTTTCATGGGCTTAACTACTAAAGTAGAGCTACAGTAGAAGCATATGCAGGACAGTGGCACTGTGGCTCAAAGTGAGCTTTGAGTGAAGAGCTCAGAGACAGTGCCTGGGCCCTGAGCTAAAGCCCCACGACTGACCCCCCACCAAAAAAAAAAAATAGATACAAAGTACAAAAATAAGAATTAAGTTTGCTTCGGGGATACTTCCATTTTAATAAGCATTTCTTGTACGCAGTGTTGTACTTGGCAGTAGAGGAAGCAGCTTCTGTTTTTATGGAATGTCAATTAGAAGTTGACTTTAGGAAGAAGTGGCGCCGTAGCTCAAGTGGTAGAGCGCTCACCTTGAGTTGAAGAGCTGAGGGACAACGCCCAGGCCCAGAGTTCAAGCCCCACGACCGACAAAAAAAAAAAAAAACTATATAGAAGTTGACTTTAGAACAAGAGAAATTGGAGATTGTTACCTGGACCTGCCATATTCAGCAATGTGAAGGTGGGCAACTTACCCACCCTCACTAAGCCTGTCTTAACACAGGATTGTTAGGAAGGATTGCTCTTAAACAATAAAAGCTCCATTACTTTATATGCATGAATGAAAACAGAACAGTAAAACAATATTGTTTTAAAAGGCAGGGATGCCATGCACCAGTAGCTCATGACTATAATCCTATCTAATAAAGAGACTGACATCTGAGGCTCTCAGTTCAAATCCAGCCCAACCAACTAGGAAAAGGTCAGAAGTAGAACTGTGGTTCAAGTAGTGCCAACCTTGAAAGAAAAGGCCACGGGACAGCACCCAGGCCCTAATTCCAGCACACACACACACACACACACACACACACACACACACACACACACAAGCAAAGAAGCAGGAATGAGGGAGAAAAGTGAAGAGGTAAGCTTGGATCCACTGTTTGTATGTATGTATGTATGAAAATGTTATAATAAATCCCTTCAACTAATACATGCTAATAATTCTACTTAAGAACATCAGCTCAGCAATTTGCTCTATCAGCCAACATAGTTGTATAGTGCCTGATTGTGGCCCTGATTGTTGAGTTCAAGCCCTAGGACTGGCAAAAATAAATGAATAAACAAATACATAAGGAGATTTTCTTGGACAGTGAGGCACAGAGTAACCACCAAGATCCTTAAGTGTTAAAGAGGAAGAAAAATCAGTGGAAGAGTGATGAAATATGAGAAAGACCCCACAATAGGGGCCACGAGTCTAGGAATGCAGGAAGCCCACAGAAGCTGCAAAAAAAAAAAAATCTCAAGCAGCTTCTTTCCTAGAGCTTCAGAGGGCACACAACTCTGCTGACCACCTGCACTTACCCCAGAAAAAAGTATCTTAGACATTTAACCTCTTAAACTATAAAATTACACAAATTGATGTGGTTTTAAGCCACTAAGGCAGCAGGGATTTTTTAAATGCAATTTTACTGTTACTAGTAAGGTGTTGCACAGAGAGGTTACCATTTTGTAAGGCAGGTAGTGGACAATGTCGCATGTTCCTTTGCTTTCCCCCAGTTTCTCCCTCTCATCCTGGCCTACAAATTACACAGGTCATTTTCCACATAGTGTAAGCTCAATAGCATAATTGCATTTGTTCACCCTCCCTCTCTGTGTGCCCCTTTTACCCTCCTAAAAGAAAAAAAGAAAGCAAAACCGAACACCGCCATCATCAGCAACAAGCAGGACATTTTTCAAGCAGCAGAGGTAAAATACTATAGAATACAAGTGGGAAGATGCACGTACAGGGTTCAAGGTGATGAGTACAACAGGAGAGACAGAGGATGTCATAAAAGTCACCATGAGGGCTGGGAAGGTGGCTCAGTGGTAGAGTGCTCGCCTTGCATGCATGAAGCTCTGGGTTCCATTCCTCAGCACCACATAAGCAAAAAAAGCCAGAAGTGGTGCTGTGGCTCAAGTGGTAGAGCGCTAGCCTTGAGCTGAAGAGCGCAGGGACAGTGCCCAGGCCCAGAGTTCAGGCCCTATGACTGACCTAAACAAACAAACAAAAAACCATGAAGTTGGGTGCTGAGGCTGGTGGCTAATACCTGTAAATCCTTGCCACTCAGGAGACTGTAATCTGAGGATCCTAATTCAAAACCAGCTGGGTCAGGAAAGTCTGTGAGATTTTTTTTGTTATTGTTAGTCATGGGGCTTGAACTCAGGGCCTATGTGCTGTCTCTTAACTCTTTTGCTCAAGGCTAGTGCTCTACCACTTAGAGCCACAACACCATTTCTGGTTTTCTGGTGGTTAATTGGAGATAAAAGTCTCGCTGTCTTTCCTGCTGGCTTCAAACCATGATCCTCAGATCTCTTGAGTAGCTAGAGTTACAGGTGTGAACCACCACTGCCAGGCCTATCTGTGAGACTCTTATCTCCAATTAACCACCAGAAAACCGGAAGTAGTACTGTGGAGCAAAGTGGTAGCGTGCTAGCCTTGAGTGAAAAAGGTAAGGCACTGTTCCCAGGCCATGAGTTCAAGTCCCAGTACTAGCACAGAAAGAGAGAGAGAGAGAGCGAGCAAAAGACAGAGACAGAGACAGAGAGACAGAAAGACAGAGAGACAGAGACAGAGAGACAGAGAGAGAAAGGAAGGAAGCTCCATGAAGCCCCCTGACCCATGACTGACAAAAGGTGGGGGGAGGGGGGTGGAGAAGAAAGAAAGAAATAGAAAGGAAAGGAAAGAAGATATCCACGTGAATGATTATAGGGGTGAAACAGGGCAGGGTCAGTCAACATTTTCCACAGGAAAAAGGCCTGATATTGGGAAGGGAAAGAGCCGGACAAGAAACTCTTGGGAGAGAGCAGTGAGTTTGTCCATCCAAAGTCCAGTCAGGAGGTGTGAAAGGGAGGGACTTATACAAACAGCCCCCAGGCTGACTCCTCCACCCTTTGGGAGAGAGACATTCCACTACAGATCAAAATGTCAACAGTGGATGAATTATGGCATAGTCATACAAAAGCTATTCCTCAATAAAATGCAGGTCAAAATTTTATTTAACAGGAAGAAATGTGAAAGACATAAATAAACCTTTTGGCCAGTGATTTTTGCCTCTAGAAATTTATGCTCTCCATGTGTTCTCCCTGAAGTTGAAAGGTGAAGTATAGAAGAGACAACTTGATGAGTGCTTGTACTACTCAAAAATCACTAATACCAGGCTGGGAGGTGGCTCAGTGGTAGAGTAATTGCCTTGTATGTATGAGGCCCTGGTTCCATTCCTCAGCACCACGTAAGCAGAAAAAAGCCGGAAGTGGTGCTGTGGCTCAAGTGGTAGAGTGCTAGCCTTGAGCTGAAGAGCTGAGGGACAGCGCCCAGACCCAGAGTTCAGGCCCATGACCGACCAAAAAAAAAAAAAAAATCACCAATACCTTAAGCATCCTAGATAGATGATTAGCTACATTGGTGAGATCCCTGATGTGACATTCCTTAAAATGTGTTCAAAGCAAAAAGGCAGATCATTTTGTTTGTGAAGTAAAATGTCCATGTGGAATATTCAAACCAGAACACTTTCACAATGGAGAAGACTTTTAGTGCTAATTTCACTAGCGTAAGTTGTAAATGATGACTGCCCCAGGCAAACGAGGCTGAAATGAACCTTCACATTCATCCCAGGGGACCACGCAGAGGCAGGCAGACACGGGAGAAAGATTATTGCAAAGTTTATCCCAGGAGAAGGAGCACGTGGCATCTATCCCTATCCAGGTAGCAGGAGGGTCTAGCGGCAGGAAGTGAGTTAGATGGATGCTCAGGTGGGTCTGGGCAGAAGAGAGGGAGTGATCAGCTGTAGGATGGGAACTCCAGGGCAGGGAGGAGCTCGGGTATGGGTAGAGCTGAGGACCAAAAGTGGGCGTAATGCTAACGTGGGCACATGATCATACTACTGATGAAGAATAAGCTTCGAACTGAGGTGTTGATTTTTTTTAAAATGAAAAAGCACCATGTATAACAATAGGTACCACTAGATTCTGTCTGTAGTTTTTAGAAGTATGCATTCTCATAATTACATAGAAATAAATACATTTTTGAGAATGATGAAAAGGCAGTTTAACATGGTCATATCTGTGGAGAACACAACACTAGACCCATGATTGTTTATACTCCTCACAGAATGATTTACTGTTATAATAAAAAATCTGTGTTAGTTGCTGTGGGCTACTCTAGTAATATATCAGAGCTTCTAGTAAAATATTCAGCTCAGGGAACAACACAAATTTATTTTATTGTAGAGGGCCATGTTCAGTTTGGAACCTCACCCTTAGAAATTCATTTAACCTTAATGGTCTCCTAGAAGCCTTATCTCCATATATACACAAAGAGATTAGTGTGTAAGTGTTGGGATGAGGAGCATAATAACTATGAATTTTAGTCCCAAACAGATTTGAGACTCGACAAGAGCTGATGTTTCAAATATGAAAGCAGGATAAAAACTGATGTCGCCGGGTGCCTGCAATATCCCAGCTACTCAGGAGGCTGAGTTCTAGAGGATTATAGTTGGAAGCTAGCTGGGGCAGAAAAATCTGAAAGACCTCATCTCCAAAACAACCAGCAAATAAAAACAGGTCTGGAAGCATCAAGCAAGTGACAGAGTGCCAGCTTTCAGTTCCTGAGTTCAAATCCCAGGAACACCCAAAAATGAAATAAAATAGCATCACAAAATACAAATTTGTCTGGATACATATACTATATATTCTTAAAAATAAAAACATAAAGCCAGGGAAAATAAACACCTTCCTGGTAGAGTTTGCTCTCGGTATTTCTCTATTTTATGGATCAGCTCCTTTGCCAATCTGTTCCTTTGTAATCCCTGCACATCTCCTCACACACCATTGATTCTGAATCTCACAGTGCCCAGAGGAGGCCAGGAGAAAATAAAGCAAAGTAAATAAACAGGTCAGCATCATATATGATAAAAATGGTCCCAAGTTACCAACTAGGACAATTATAAAAATCGAGGCTAAATTTTCCAGTGACAGGTTTCTCCAGCTACAAACTTTCCATTCAGATTAGAGGGACCAGGTGGCCATTTGTAGAAAATAGTTCTCCTCTAGATTCATTAAAACGACTGCAGGAAAGTTAAATTCTTCCTCCATCTCCTAAATCTGCACCAAAGGAAGGAACAACAACACCGACACTTCTACTCACACCAGTTTTAAAGCTTTCCTTTTTCCAGTGATAAGTTTCTCCCAAGAAAGGAAGAGTTGAATTTCAGGTCATTTATCCACCCACTTCCTGAGAAGAGGTCACTTCCTTAGTCACTATTATAGCCTTGCCTGAGAGCAAGGGAGGGACTGTTTCATGGCTTAGTGCTTT
The DNA here is from genome assembly GCF_019054845.1 of Dipodomys spectabilis. NCBI lineage: Eukaryota > Metazoa > Chordata > Mammalia > Rodentia > Heteromyidae > Dipodomys > Dipodomys spectabilis. Next base: position 19,450,006 of record NW_024870746.1, read on the forward strand.
GCTCAAACTGCTTCTGAGGGGTCAGGTTTGCCTGAAGGTCTGTTGATTTCCACAGATTTTTATTTATTTTTTAACCTCTGGAGCTCTCAGGGGAAAGAAGGGAGATAGAAACATCAGTTTTCAAAGACAGAGAAAGCTAAGGTAGTTTGACTCTTGTTCCCTTCAATAAGAAAAAAAAAAGAATCTCTACATCCCTGTTAGACTCAGTTCTGAATGGCCTCTCCCTATCCCACAGGATCACTTAGCTCCTATTCTTAGAGGAGGCCCACCACTAGAGCAGCAGCCCTGGGAAGTGGCTGAGTTAGGCTCTGACCAAGTCTGTCAGCCTCCAAGAGATTTTTTATTTTTCCTTTCTGCCACTACTGGGGCTTGAACTTAGGGTCTGGGTGCTCTCTAGAAGCTTCTTTTCTCAAGGCTGGCATTCTATCACTTGAGCCACAGTTCTACTTCTGGCTCTTGGGTGGTTAATTGGACATAAGAATCTTAAGGACTTTCCTGCCAGGGCCGGCTTCAGACAGATCCTCAGATCCCAGTCTCCTGAGGAGCTAGGATTGGATTTTAGATGTGACCCAACAGTCTCCACTTACCTTTGAAATCTTCCACACATTGGTCCATTGCTCTTCACTTATGGGAGCTTTTCACTGCTCTTCTGCCTTCCACAATGATCTCCATTCTGTTGTCCCCCCTGTCCCCCCCCATTCCATCCTCAGATCCATCCTGTCCGCCACCTCTGCTCCTGTCCAAATACTCCATTTTTCATGGTAACCTTCCAATCCTATCTCTCTCACAAACACTTCCCAGAGCTCTGAAAACTATTCTAAAAAATGTAGTTCATTGGTGTTTTTTTTGGTTGGTCATGGGGCTTGAACTCTGGGTCTGGGCACTGTCCCTCAGCTCTTCAGCTCAAGGCTAGTGCTCTACCACTTGAGCCACAGCACCACTTTTGGCTTTTTCTGTTTATGTGATGCCAACGAATGGAATCCAGGGCCTCATTCATGAGAGGTAAGCACTGAGCCACTTTCCCAGCCCAAAGGAAACATAATGTGCAACAGACTAGTACTACCATCAATGGTGATTAAAAAAAATAATAATTGACTATAGCTATGGTGCACATTCAAGCGGGAAGCAATGGATTCTCCCAGTTCTGTGACCTAGAACCCCAGCTGGGGCAGGTAGACAGCCAAGAGAGGCCGGCAGTTCTCACTCAGTGGGGAAAAGCTAAGCCAGCCAGAACCAGCCTGACCAGAGGCAAGGAAAAAAACAGGCTGTAGTTTACATGGGAAATCCCAGGCTGTTTTGCCATAAATAAATAAGGCGGCATTCAGCGTTTCCCACCCCTAAACATCAAAACAAACTGGTGGCCAGTTTCTCAGAGCACAGCAGGGCATTAGTGTGGTCTCCGACAAAATTTGGGCATTCATGCAGCTAACTTCTCTAACCACCCATTTGGGTCTCAAGCACCCAGATCTAGAGGCTCCCAATTCCAGCTGTGTGAATAGGAAAAAAGAATCTGGGCTAAGATAGACAATCCTAAAATGTTAACATATAGTGGAAGAAAATCCAAGAAAAAGCCAATAATACCTTCTGATAAAGTAGGCAAGGGCCAGAGAGATTTCAGAGCTGGTTGCCAAACACTAATCTGGGTAGTCATTAGTGTTGGGAAAATGGAGAACGGAAAAAGAATAGGACAGACTTGATCCTCAACAGGTGAGGACTGTTTATTGAGGAACAGCGAGGGGCACAGACCTTCCCAAGGGTTTGCAGGCTTTGCAAGGGAGTGAATTTGGGATCAGGCTTAGGTGGTGGGGTCTGAGCAAGGAGGCAGAGGTTAATGAAAAAGCCAGTAGGTCTAGGGAGTTGAGGCTTTTCAGCTGGGCTCACAATGGGATGTTTACAGCTGGGCTTTGGTGGATTGGCCTGCTGGCACGTCAATCAAGTTCACACATACCTGGGATTTGCCTGGAGTCTGTATGTGCCTGATGAAATTTTTAAAAAACTGAATTTATTTTATTGAAAAGATGTGTGGATTTTCTCAATGTTAATGCTAGCCAGGCACCGGTAGCTCAAGCCTGTAATCCTAGCTACTCAGGAGGCTGAGATCTGAGGACCCAAGGTTCAAAGCCAGTCTGGACAGGAAAGTCCATGAGACTTTATCTCCAATTAGCCACCAGAAAGTGGTGCTGTAGCTCAAAGTAGTAGAGCTGAAGAGTTCAGGGACAGTGCTCAGGCCCAATTTTTTTTACACTGAACACAGGCTTAGCATGGTGTTACTACTGATAAATTGTTTTGTTTTGTTGTGCTGGTCCTGGGGCTTGAACCCAGGGCCTAGGCATTCTACCACTTGAGCCACAGCTCCACTTTTTGTTGGTTATTTGGAGATAAGAATGTCCAATTTTTGACTTTTTGGTAGTTGATTGGAGTCTCATGGAATTTCTTGACCAATCTGGCTTAGAGCCAGGATTTTCAAACCTCAGCCTCCTGAGTAGCTAGAATTACAGACATGAGACAGCAATTCCCAGATAGATTGGGTTATTTTTTCCTTTCCCCTCCTCCTCTTCCTCCTCTTCCTTCTCTTCTTCTTCTCCTCCTCTTTTCCTCCTCCTCTTCCTCTTCTTCCTCCCCCCTCCTCCTCCCCCCCTCCCCTTCTCCTCCCCCCCTCCCCTTCTCCTCCCCCCCCTCCCCTTCTCCTCCTCCTCCTCCTTCTTTTTGAGGTTCCAATTGCCTGTACATTATTCACTTGGAAGACCAACCACATTCATTTCCTATAGTTCCTTGTCAAAGTGCCACACACCAGGTGGCACAGAATACCAAAAACTTCCCCTCTCAGTTCTGGAGCTAGAAGATGGACATCAAGGGGTTAGAAGTGATAGGAGTTAGCAGAAAAGCAGCCTGTCATGGAATTGTGGCCTATATAAATTGCAACTAGCAGGATAACTGGATAAACCAAAACCTGCCTGACAAGGAGGGGACTACATTTGTAGTCCCTGACAAGGGGACTACAAATGAATGAAGCAATAAGAAGGACAAAACAGCCAGGCGCCGGTGGCTCATGCCTGTAATCCTAACTACTCAGGAGGCTGAGATCTGAGGATCGTGGTTCAAAGCCAGCCCAGGCAGGAAAGTCTGTGAGACTCTTATCTGCAATAAACCACTGGAAAACCAGAAGTGGCGCTGTGACTCAAGCAGTAGAGTGCTCGCCTTGAGCTGAAGAGCGCAGGGCTCTGGGTTCAAGCCCCACAATCGACCAAAACAATAAAATAAAAAAAAATAAATAAAGAGATAGGATTAAATCTTTGGGGTCATAACTTTATAGGAAACAATAAGTAGGCCTACCAATCAGAAAGCCATCTCCACAGACTCCAAATCTCCCTATTTAATCAACTCAACCCAAGGCAAAAGGGTGCCATGGCATGTCTATGGCAAGTACTTTTTTCCCTGTCCTATTTCTCTTCTAATAAGTTTTCCTATCACCTTTCCTATGTTCACAACTTGAATTTCTCCCTTGCCAGACACAAGAACTAAGGTCAACTTAGCTGCCCTAAATTTCTGGCAACATCTTTTTGCTGTGTTGGCCAGGAAGTTCAGAGCTAAGTATGTGTTCTTCTGACTTGGATTCATCAACCAGTAACAGCCGGCCCATGTGTTTCCTCTGAAGTCTCTAGGGGAGGCTCATTTCTGCATCCTCCAGCTTCTGGTGGCTCCAGGAGTTCCTTGGCTTGTGGCAGCATCGCTCCAAGCTCTATCTCTGTCTATACAGGATCACCTTCTCCCTGTGTTCCCTGTGTTAGTGTCTGTTCTCTGAATAGGAAGGACAGTGATATTGGATTTAGGGCCTGTCCTACTCCAATCTAACCTTGTCTTTAACATGGTTTCATCTCTGATGAACCTCTTCCCAAATCACTACCTCATCTCACCTGCAGGAGATAAGGACAGTTAACATATCTTGTTTCTTTGGATGGGGAAGGGGACATGATTCAAGGCATAATGATAGTTGTCAAGGAAAAAAACTTAATTGTACTTTCAGTAAAACCACTTGGTCTGACTTTGAAGAAAGCAATGGCTCCCTAACTTTCCAAGAAGAAATGCTTTGACGCAGAAACACAGAGAAGCAGAGGTACAGTTCTGGAGGTAAATGAAAGCAGCTGCTTAGTAAGCAAATAAAGTACTTGGCATTTAGGGCTCAACTGGCAAACCCACAGTGACCACAGCTTGAAAGCCAACTCCAGACTGCTCCCAGCTAGAGTACAGCTCCCAAGCAGCCCATGCTGCTGGGGAAGGGAGAAGGAGCCTCAGTTCCATGCATGTGCCGGAAATAATGCTGATTCATGAAATGGCTGCGCTGGGCTGTTTTGCATGCATGGCTGGTAGGGATTGGCCTTTGCCAGCCCACTCGCTTTGTTGTTGTTTGTTTGTTTGTTTTTGCTTTTGGTATCTGTCTTAGGGCTTGAACTCAGGGTCTGGGCACTGTCCCTGAGCATTTCTTTTTTTGTGTGTGCTCAAGGCTAGGGCTCTACCACTTCAGTCACAGCTCCACTTTCAGCTTCTTGGTAGTTGATTGGAGTTAAGAGTCTCACAGACTTTCCTGCCCAGACTGGCTGAACTGTGATTCTCAGATCTCATTCTTCTGAGAGTAGCTAGGATTACAGGCATGAGCCACCAGCACCAGGCTCTAACTGGCGTTTTGATTCCCTGATAGCTAACACCTTGACTGAGTGCCGAATTGGACGAATACCACATTGTATTCTCATTGGCAACAGTCATCTCCAGTCTCCCTCTGAGCACAGGATCCTTATAGGCAAAGATTTTCTGTTTAGCTTTGTGTCTCTAATGCTTACTTAGTGGCATATAAAGAGTAAGTATTCAATAAATGTGTAACGAATGACTGCATTAATGAGGAGCTAGAATAAAACCACCACAAAACTATGTAAATTAAAGAGGAAGACATACTAGGCATAAGACATCATTAACATTTATTGGCACAACTCTGATTCTCTGCTATGCCCTTTATGAATCTTTTATTCTCACTCCACCCAGGATTCAGCTAAATCCTTCCCTCCCCAAGACCACATATGTTTTCTAGCTCCCTTTCTGGACAGAGTACTGCCCAACTGAAAATTCCTATTCATTTCTGTGGGCTCACCAAACATGGGCAGCTCTCAGAAGAGAAACTGCCAAAGCACATCTTCTGTGTGTGTATGCTAGTACTGGGGCTTGAACTGAGGGCCTGAGCTTTTTTTGTGCTCAAGGCAAGTGCCTCTACCACTTGAGCTACAGCTCCACTTTTGGCTTTTTGTGGTTAATTGGAGATCAGAGTCTCACAGACTTTCCTGCCTGGGTTAGCTTTGAACTGCTATCCTCAGATCTCAGTTACCTGAGTAGCTAATATTACAGGCATGAGCCCCCTGGTGCCAGGCTTAGAGAAGTCTTCTTACTTAGGCCTCAGGAGAGAACTTGATGTTGGGACTGTATTGAGGAGAACTATGATACAGCAGAAGAGGCCCTCAGTCTTCATGGGCATTTTCATTGGCACAGACAGAGAGAGGACTTGGCACCCAGACTGGGACAGGAATTGTAAGGAGAAATCCTTCTCAGGCTGCCCTTTGCTTAGAGTTCTCAGGAAAGGCCAGGTAGGAATAGAGAACTGGCCCTGCCTGTACACAGGCTGGGCGTTACTACTCAACCCTACTTCCCTAAAGTTCTGTGATTAAGACTTCCATCTAGGGGTGGGGCAGGCGCTTGGCCTTGAGGTTGAGGTAGACAAGGGAACTTGTGGCTCCGGAAGGGCAGGGTGGAGCTGGGTGATGTGGGGTGGGGCTGCCCCTGCAGGCAGGGGCACATCTGAGGAGTGTCTCCTGCTCAGCTGTACCTGTGACTCTGAAGCAAGATGGCATCTGTAGCTTGGTCCTTCATGTCCTCTGCTCTCAGATCTTAGGATGGCCATATACTGCTCCCTCAAAACCATTTTATAGAGCTTCAGTTTCTCCTTTATAACATGTGATCAAAAACTTAGGTTGAAGCTGGGTGCCGGTAGCTCATGCCTGTAATCCTAGGACTCAGGAGGCTGAGATGTGAGGATTGTGGCTCAAAGCCAGCCCCAGCAGGAAAGTCCGTGAGACTCTCATCTCTAACCATAAGAAAACCAGAAGTGGCACTGTGGCTCAAGTAGTAGAATGCTAGCCTTGAGCTGAAGAGCTGAGGAACAGCGCCCAGGCCAAGAGTTCAAGCCCCATGACTGACAAAAAACAAACAACAACTTAGGCTGGGTTGACAAATGAGAAAGCATGCTGAACCTCTGTGCCCTCTATCTTGCTGTCCTAACACACCCTTGATAATTGCCAGAACTTTAAAGGTGAGCGGAGTTGGGCAGTACCAAGTTACTACTCTTGGATCAGTTTTGCCTTTCTGGATTGCTTTTACTGTAAAATATGCTTATAAAGTTGTATATTATGACTGCATTGCTAAAAAGATGAATACAATTTAAATATAAATATATATGTGCTGGATTTGCTATTACATAATTATTAGTACTATACTCATTTTTATTCAGATTGTAAAATAAATGAAAATATTTTTATGACTCTAAAAGGTCACGAACTGCTGCACTATGCCCTGTGTCTAACAGACAAACTGGCTCTGGTGTCCAGCAGCAAACTAGCAAACTATCTCCACCAGCTCAAGTCACTTCTTTCCTGGTTTGTTTGTTTGCTTGCTTTTTGGTATGCTGTTACTAGGGCTTGAACTCAGGGGCTGTGGTGCTTTCCCTTAGCTGTTTTGCTCAATGCTAGCACTCTACTATTTGAGTCACAGCTCTATTTCCAGCTTTTTGGTGACTAATTGGAGATAAGATTCTCACAAGCCGGGAGCTGGTGGCTCACGCCTGTAATCCTAGCTACTCAGGGGGCTGAGATCTGAAGATCGTGGTTCAAAGCCAACCCAGGCAGGAAAATCTGTGAAACTCTTATCTCCGATAAACCACCAGAAAACCAGAAGTGGCACTGTAGCTCAAGTGGTAGAGTGCTAGCCTTGAGCTGAAGAGCTGAGGGACAGCGCCCAGGCCCAGAGTTCAAGCCCTGCGACCGAAAAAAAAAAAAAAAAAAAAGATTCTCACAAATCTTTCCTGCCTGGACTGACTTTGAACTCCAGTCCTCAGATTTTATCCTCCTAAATAGCTAAGATTCCAGGCATGAGCCCCATTACCCAAACATTTCTGTATTTTTGAGTTCTGTTGCAAATAAGATGGTCCAGGACAATGAGTAGATGAAGAGGCTCCTGTCCTCCAACGTATATGTTAGCAAGCATATCTGCATTATGTTGCATCTGCCTGTGCTGATTCTTCTTTCTGCCTATACATTTTCCTGTGGTTGTTTGGGGGCATCTAGATTTCAGGAGATAACTGTTTTGGAGGTGGCCACTGTCAACACCTAAATAATAAAGTCCTTGAAAATGTATTTATTCATTCACAGTTTTCTTTTTGTGGTATCCACTACCAGCTAAGCAATATTGTAGAAGCAAGAGATACAGTACAGGAAAGAAAAAGGCAAAGTCTGTGTCCTCTTGCAGCATGCCTCCTGGTGGAGGGAGAGTGACATCATATCAAAAGTTATGGAAAGCTGGGCACCAATGGCTCATACTTGTAGTCGTAGCAACTTGGGAGGCTGGAGATCCGAGGATTGCAGTTCAAAGCCAACCCAGGCAAGAAAGTCTGTGAGACTTTCATTTCCAATTAACTACTGAAAAGCTGGAGATGTGGCTCAAGTGGTACAATGCCATCCTAGAGTGAAAAAGCTAAAGGACATCGCCCAACCCCTGAGTTCAAGCCCCAAGATGTACCCCTGACACACACACAAGTCATGGGAAAGGCTAAGTGATAAAATTGCTCGACGTGGCTGGGAGTGTGAGTTGTGATTAGAAGAGAAGACAGGGGTGGAGTTTGCTGTTACTATGAGTTCGTGAGGAGTAGCTTTCTGATGAAGTGGTATTTAAATGGAGCCATAAAGGAAGTGAGAGATGGAACCTCAAAGCTATCTGGGAGAAAAGTTTTCCAAGAAGGCAAAGACAATGAGTGCAAAGACCCTGGGCAGGAACATCCTTGGTATGTTTGAGGAGCCCTGGGGGAGGCCAGACCACAGAGCGGTGAGGGAGCGAGTGGCAGGGAATGAGGTTCAACAGCTGGCCCAGGGCCAGGCCATGGAGGCTCATGTAAAGCCTTTAGCTTGTAGTCCACATATAAAGAAAAGCCATTAAAGAATTTGTTAGCTGGGCACTAGTGGCTCACAACTGTAATCCTAGCTACTCAGGAGGCTGAGATACTGAGGATCGCTGAGATCTGAGGATCGCGATTCAAAGCCAGCCCGGACAGGAATGTCCTTGAGACTCTTCTCTCCAATTAACCTCCAGAAAACCGGAAGTGGTACTGTGGCTCAGGTGGTAGAGCACTCGCCTTGAGCTGAAGAGCTGAGGGACAGTGCCCAGGTCCAGAGTTCAAGCCCCACGACCAACAAAAAACAAAACTATGAGTCAGCAAAGGACCATAGTCTATGAGGTCGCATCCCCTTCTGCTGAGGTCACTTCCTGAACGGCCTGGGTCACGCCTCCTTTGGACAGTGAGAGGCTCCCCAGGCTCTGAGATCACTTCCACACCCAATGTGGTCCCATCTTCTCACCTCTCCCTATAATATGACCCCTCTCAACCACAAGTTCCCTCCCTCTTTTTCTCTTTTCTTCTCTCTCTGCACATCTCCATCTCCTGCAAGCCAGCAGTTTGCTCTCCCATCAATAAATTCTTCTCTGCCTGAAGAGAAGAATTTATTCTCTGTTGGTCTCCTATCGGTGAACCTCACAGATATGAAGGAAGGATCAACGAGAGCTGCTGGTATGTGAGCTATGGAGAACCAGACCAAGTAAAGGGTCAAGAAAGACTCCAAGATTTGGGATTGGACAGCTACAAGAATTAAGTAGGCATTTATCGAAGTGGGTTTAGTTAGATTTGGGGAGAACACCAAAGTTTGGCTGTGAAAAACTGAGATGATTATTAGTCAGAGTTGTCCCAAGTTGAGGCATTGGCTAAAGTATTGTAGATGGCCCCACCAACCCAAATCAAGCTTTCTTCCCCTAGTGAGGGAGCATCCACAAGGGAGCTCCCTTCCTATAACACTACCTAGGAAAGGACACAGTTGTGAGTCAGGATGAGTCAAGACTCCTAGGTGCTGATGGAATGACAGCTTAGTTCTGAGGGGCATTCAGGATGATCTATCACAGTGAGCGCTACAATCCACAAGGCAATCCACCTGCTTCGTATAATAAGCTCGCTATTATAAGTGAGCTTAAATTAATGACAACACCTTGTCTAGGGGTCTGATTGGTCCTTTGGGAAACTTAAAAGATTAGTGGGATGAACTAGCTACTCTTCCATCTGTTCCCACTCTTTGCAGCTAGTCTACGAACTACGCCAGTACTCATCTCCTTCTACTACCCTTCCAGAGGCCGTTTAATCCTTGGCTAGCACCTCTGCTGTTCCAAGTGGCTTCCCTGGAGGTATGACCCAGGCCTCCATCCCTAAAGCATGTGTGGCCAGATCCTTCTCAGATTAAGGCTGCTCGGCTTTCCCACTTTTATCATTAGGAGAGATGCCTTCTTGGATTCCATGAATGCCAAACATATTTCCCTGCCCCCACACTGGAACAGCCTTATCACCTTCTGATAGTCAGGGTGAAGCTCGTGTGAAGTCACCTTGTGGTGACTTTCCTTATCTGCTTGTCTTTTGGCACAAAGCTTGAAGGAACTACCATACCTCCTCCTGGTGGAAATATTCTGCTTTTGGGAATCAGGACTTCCAAAGCCACAGGGCCTCAAGTTGCAGGGGAAGGAAGCCCAAATTTCTCATGTAGGTCATAGGCAGGATGGTGAGTGGTTCCCCTTGGTTCACAGGTCTGCTTGCTTGGGTACTGTTAGGTTTTTAAAAAGAGGTAGCCAAGTAAGAACAGCACCACACACGTGGTATTCAGGTAAGGGGTAAGAGCTAGAAAAGAAGAGCTGGGAAAGGTGGGAAAGAGAGAGCTAGGAAAAAGAGAGCTGGGAAAGAGAAGAGAAGGAAAGAGCTTGAGAACGAGAAGAGAGCTAGAAAAGAGCAGAGAGAAAGCGTCTGAGCCTGGGCTAGGCCTTATCTAGGGTATGGGTGGAGAAGTGTGGCCACATCAAATTCAGATGTGACCTCAGTGGATGCAGATGTGGCCTCTTCCAGGTGTGCCAGTTGCCTAGGTAACGCAGGTACTGGGTGGAGACTTTGCTGCGAGGAGGGTGGAGTCTGTTCACCATCCAGGAGCGGACCTTACAGGTACCTGTGCCTTATAGTAGCTGCTGATTTAGGATACTTCAAGATGGGGGAAAATCATATCTCAAATTTGCAGGAAGCTCTGTTTTTGTTTTTTCTCCTTGTGATTTTTCTTTCCTCATCAGTACATGATGAATACACCATTGTCTATTGGGAAGGTGTTCTCTTACCCCTGTCCTTCAAGGCTGCCATGAAATGAGCATTTGAGACGGAACCTTTCCACAAAGCTAGCTTTCTGTCTTCTTTCAACTGACCAAAAGGATCAATCCTGTGATGAGAAAGAGGGGGGGGGAGGGGGAGAGAGAGAAACAGAGAGAAACAGAAAAACAGGAGAGAGAGAGAGAGGGAGGGGAAGAGAGAGAGAGAGAGAGAGAGAGAGAGAGAGAGAGAGAGAGAGAGAGGACAATTGCAAGGGAAATGCTTCCATTTTAACCAGAAGCAAGAAGGAAGGGTGCAGGTATAGGTAGATTCAAGCATTTGGATACACAAAATCAAAGCTAATGACCTTAATGGAAAGCCAGAGAGAGGCTGGCAGATCAGAGTCCTCAGGAGAGTAAAGAATACTTGAGATAGCTGTTGAGAGACCGGAATATGAGCCAACAAGAGAAATGCAGTAAAACTTGCTTTGATCCTGTTTGGAGCTGGTGATCCTGAATTAGGGAGCTCCTGGGGAGCTATGTCTGGTAAGGCTTTTCTCAGAGGTTGCTTGGGTGCATACAAGAAAGTAGGTAGTTTGGTTCATGTTGAGTGAGTGAGGTTTAGCCATTAGGAAAGATGAGAATTTCTCTGGTCTGCTTAGAGGTCTGTGAGGATGACAGAGCTAGCTTCTCAGCTCTTCTATAGAAGCACAGTCAGAGGGCAATGGGAAGAAGGAGGCTAATGAGTTTCCCTGCTGTTCACCTTCTAAGCCCCTGGTCCCTGGGAGAACTGGCCTGCCTTTTATTGCCTAGCAGATTGCCCATGCAGCTCAGTCCTCCTGTTTGCTGTTCTGCAGGCTGGTCAGGAACAATCCTTTCCTGTCTTTAGAAAGGTCTTAATACAGGCTGCTTCTTGATCCGTACTGTGTTTGGGAGTGCATGGGAGGGACAGGGGAATGCCCCCTGCAGAAGGTCACTGTTTAAGGTCGGGTGAGGACAAAATAACTTTCATTAATGTTTCCCACTCACTTAATACTCGGCAGCCAACACTGCCCATAAGCAGTAGGGATTCTCTTCTCTCTGTCCCTGTGCTTCCTGTGTGCTTGTGCTGTGTCCTGGCCCTGGGGACCCATCTAAATGAAAAGCTACTGTCAGACAGAGGTTGAGAGGTCACTTGCCATTTCTGGATCTGTGTCTGCATCTAGAGTTTAAGAAATGAACAGGATGGTTCCTAAGACTCTTTCGACTCTATATATCTATGATTGGTCTGAAACCTCCCTAGACTTTATTTTCTAATATGAGTAGCTAGAATTACAGGCATGAGCCATGGGCACCTGAGCCATATAAAGCATTTAGCATAGTGCCTTATAGTTAGTTAGTGCTCTGTAATGATTCCTTCCCTCCTCCCCGCTCCCTGCCTTAAAGGAAGCTTGGCTGTGGGAATAGAATAAGAAAAAGCTTAGGAGAAGGCTGGTCCTGGTCTGACCCTGTCTCAGTGCAAGCTCACCTAGCTGAAAGTCTAAGGCCATGTCAAGATAAAACCTTGCTAGGCACAGATGTCTCATGCCTATAACCCTAGCTACTCAGGAGGCTTAAATTTGAGGATCATGGTTCAAAGCCAGCCAAGTTAGGAAAGTCCATTAGATTCTCATCTCCAATTCACCACCACCAAAAAGCTCAGAGACAGTGTTCCTGAGTTCAAGAACTAGTTATTCCCCACCCCGCCCAAGACTGAAAGGCACAGAAGTAGAAGAATAGAACATTGTCATCCTTGCCCAAAGATGAGACAATCCCTCATTTCCCAGAAAAATCATCCTTGTGCAGGTGGAATTTGGTCAGGATAAGAAAAGACCTAGAAGCCAGGCTCCAGTGGCTCATGCCTGTAATCCTAGCTACTGAGGAGGCTGAGATCTCAGGATCATGGTTCAAAGCCAGCCCAGGCAGGAAAGTCCATGAGACTCTTATCTCCAATAAACCACCAGAAAACCAGAAGTGGCACTGTGGCTCAAAGTGGTAGAATGCTAGCCTTGAGCTGAAAAGCTGAGGGACAGTGCCCAAGCCCAGAGTTCAAGCCCCATGACCGATAAAACAAACAAACAAACAAAACAAAGAAAACCCCTACATGCCAATCAAAGAACGTCAGGTAATAAGGAGAGGGAACAAGATAGTAGGGTAGACAAAGTAGAGCCAAAATGACTTGGAGCTTGCTCCGGGTACATAAAGAGTTCCAGCTGCCATTTAGTTCTTTGAGTTCTTCTATTCCAGGTTCTCATTCCCATCCTAGACAAATCAGAAATGGAACTGGCCAGAGGTTATCTTCCTCCAACTAGTGCATAACATGAAGAGAAAATGAAGCATAGCAAAGGGTCTTGATTATAGATAGCATGTGAATTTGATATGTTTGAAATACTTATTAACATGGAAGAGGATACTGGCAGGCTGGGAAGGTGGCTTAGTGGTAGAGTGTTTGCTTTGTATGCTTGAGCCCCTGGGTTTGATTCCTCAGCACCACATAAGCAGAAAAAGCTGCAAGTGGTGCTGTGGCTCAAGTGGCAGAGCACTAGCCTTGAGCTGAAGAGCTGAGGGACAGTGCCCAGGCCCAGAGTTCAGGCCCCATGACCAACAAAAAAACAAACAAAAAAGAGGATACTGGCACTAAATTCTGTGTCTATGTTAATAATGTGTTAAAGGAAGTTAAAGCCATAATAGTGCCTAACACAATGCCTGGCGTATACTAGATATTAAATGTTTTTTGGCTTTTTTTTTGTGCCAATACTGAGCTTGAACTCAGAGCCTGGATGTTATTCCTTAGCTTTTTCACTCAAGGCTGGTGTTCTACCGCTTGAACCATAGCTCTACTTCTGAATTTTTGGTGGTTAATTGGAGCTAAGAGTCTCATGGTCTTTCCTGCCCAGGCTGGCTTTGAACTGTAGTTCTTAAGATCTGAACCTTGCTGGGCACTGGTGGCACATGCCTGTAATCCTAGCTACTCAGGAGGCTGAGATCTGAGGATTGCAGTTCCAAGCCAGCCTGGGCAGACGAGTCCCCATGAGACTCTTATCTCCAATTAACCACTCAAAAACTGGAAGTGGTACTGTGGCTCAAGTGGTAGAGCGCTAGCCTTGAGCACAAAGAGGCTTAAGGATAGTGCCTAGGCCCTGAGTTCTAGCTTCACAAATGACAAAAACAAACAAAAAGATCGGAGCTTCCAGTGTAGTTAGGATTACAGGCATGAGCCACCAGTGCTCCACTAAATGTTTTTAGATGAATAAATGAACAAATATATGGTATACACTCACACATTTGGCTGGCTCATGTCTTTTTTTTTTTTTTTTTGGGGTCCGGTCCTGGGGCCTGAACTCTGGGCCTGGGCGGTGTCCCTCAGCTCTTCAGCTCAAGGCTAGCGCTCTACCACTTGAGCCACAGCGCCACTTCCGGCTTTTTTCTTTTTACTTATGTGGTGCTGAAGAATCGAACCCAGGGCCTCATGCATGCAAGGCAAGCGCTCTACCACTGAGCCACCTTCTCAGCCCCTGGCTCATGTCTTTAATGAGATTATAATCACATATTTTCCTGCACATATAAAGTTGTTATTTTTGGTTTGCCATTTAAAGACCAATCACCTTTGTATTACATAGTATAACCTGGGTTCTAGTCCCAAGTAAATAATTTCCTTCCTTCCTTCTTCTTCTTCCTCCTCCTTCTCCTTTCTCTCCCTCCCCCTCTTTCTCTCTTGATGATTGAATTGAGTGCTTGTGAAACCTTCCAAGTCTGAACTCTTGAGATTATTTTGTGGTTCTGAGATATGAGCACTTATGTGCACAATTAGCTCAACCTCAAGGGGAATGAAGTTCACAAATTCTTGTCCTAGTAGCACTGTTTTCAAGCTAGTCTGTTGTTGTTTTGGTGTCCATACTGGGGCTTGATTTTCCTCAGGGTCTTTCTCTCTTCCTTGGCTTTTTTTGCTCAAGGCTAGCACTCAACCACTTGTACCACAGCTCCACTTCCTACTTTTTGGTGGTTAGTTGGGGGTAAGAAACTTAGGGACTTTTCTGGCTGGCTTTGAACTGAGATCCTCAGATTTGAGCCTTCTGAGTAGCTAGGATTACAGGCGTGAGCCGTCAGTGTCTGGGAAGGTGGACAGGATTACCACAGATTTACGGAGCTCTGAGAGTCCACCTACGGACTTCACAGCGCCTACAAAATTGCAGTCCCTCTCCATGCTTTTATAAGCAGCATTTTGTTTGTCTTGTTTATTTTTCTGGGGTGTACTCTTAGATTTCAAATATTAGTATAAAATGTAGATAAACCTAAATGGTTAAGAAACTGAAAGCTTTTCAGAGACGAAGATATTTATGCTCATACGAGTCTAATGGCTTTGAGCTGGTATCCTCAGATCTCTGCCTCCTGAATAGCTAGGATCACAGGAGGGAGCCACTGGCACCTAGCCACTATTGCATTTTATCTGATTAATAATTAAGTTCCAGTTGTGGTGATGGAAGATTAATGAAAGTCAGAACACAGGCATGAAACAGTCATTCCGCTCGTGGATGAGTTTAGTTTCTTGGTGGATCAAAGAGAAAAACATCAGAAGCTCCTACATTAGGATGATAATCTTTTAAGGTGGACAGAATTTTATTCCCTCAGTTGGGATTACCACAGAATAGACGGTAGGAAGTTGGCCCAGTGTAATGAGTCACTTCCCAATGCAATGATGTCACCGAGAATGGGGCTCATGCTATAGCCATCAAATGGTTTGAGTCTCTATCTGGCACAAAACAGGCAGAGGGTGGCAAACTACAGAAGCAGGAACTCGGCCCAGCCCTGCTGTAGTGTTCTGACAATGATTCAATGCAAATCACTTAGCCCTTATCCCATTTCCCTTATTTCACAAGCCTATTTAGTGTAAGAGAAAGTGACATGCTAGGAAGAAATCCCCAAGGGTGATAGTATTTACTTAAGAAGTATGTAGGAAATGAAGCTATTAATGGAGAGTTAAGATGCCAGACTTGGGGAACGGAGAAGGGGCCGGAGAAAACTAGGAGAGCTGTGGATGTCCCTAGGGGGAGTCTTCAGAACTATCCATTTAACAAAAATTAACCCCAAGTCTTCTCCCAAAGGTTATGAGGGGCCAGTAAGCTCAAGTTTCCACAACACTGTCCTCATGGGTCATAGGTTTGACCTTTGCCTATATGTGATTTTATCATCACTGTTACCACACTTGACCTCACCTTAATAATAGCCAACAAAGATGTGTATCCCTAAGGATACAGATAAGTGGCTGAGTGTGGTAGGATCGTATCCAAAGGGACACCAGCTCACAGTGTACTCCAGCTCATGACACATTTGAACACCTCAAGTTAGGAGCAGTGTATGAATTCTATGTCTTTGTCATGTCATAGTAATTACACACACACACACACACACACACACACACACACACACACACACACACACACACACACGTGTGCACACAAAATGTGAACAGAGTAAAGCAGGCCTATCTCCTAAGGAACCTCCAGCTGAGGCATGTCCCTATTGGACTGACTGCTTGACTCTCCAAGTGAAGGGCTTAGAATTTTGTCTTCTTTCTCCAAGGGCCTGGCCTATTTGGGCACCTCAGCCAGTGCCTGCAGGGCTTGTCATCTGGGCTGGCAGTGAGTTTGTCACCAAGGGTCAGGGACAGAACTAGAAGGCTGCACCTTTGACGACAGCTCCCAAAATAAGGTGCCAAGCCCTACTTCTCACTTTCCCCTTGTGCCCTGTGAAGCTGCTGGCATTGCCTGTGGAACCATTACTCAGCAGCCTGACTCTGCACTGGTATAACGCTATACTGACTCAGGAAGCCCAGCTCCTTCCCAATGCAGGTCCTGCAGAATGCACTGAGTACTGCATGCAGACAAGGCTGGGTGGGGACATAACCTCATCACCAATTCCCATTTCCTTTATCAGGAAAGGGCTTCTCAGCTAACTCCATACCCCTGAGCTGTATAACACCTAGTAGCTAGTGAATACCCTTACCTCCTCCATTCCCAGCAACCTCATATACTCTTTTCCTCTTGCTCTAAATGAAGACCTTAGCTTTCCTCTGTCCATGATAGAATATGCTGGCATTTTTCACATCCTGTTACTTTTCTGCACCCGGGTTACCCTTCCTTGCTCTTCAGTGCACAATCCTATTTTTCTCCCCACTGTGTCCATTCCACTTTTCCTTAGTCCTTTTCATCGTTCCGAGATCCTGGATTTGATGTTTTCTAAAAACCACAGATGATCTTAAGATTCCTCCTAATAAATGCCCTTCAAGCGCTGGGATCTATTAGATGGACCATTTCAGGTTTTTTTTCAACTTTACTCTTAACGGCCTTTTATCTGCTTGCCTCAAGTCTATCTTCCTCACCTGCTCACCCATCATGGAATCTCGTCCTCCATATCCTATGGGATCCTCCTCTGGCCGTTTCCAGTGCCTGTGGATCCCACATGCTTTCACTCTTCCCTGGATCCTTCCTATTTTCTTGGGTTCTGCTTGCAGGTTGCTGCGCTTGGCAGAATTGTATGAGCTTTCTGTGATGTCTGATGAACCAACTTGTTACCCTCCCACTGCCCACTATATATGTAGTAAAAAGGCATTTACTGGGGCCGTGGAATGTAGTCCCATGGATAGGGAAGGACTACCGCATTACCTTTTGCATTTTTCCATGAAAACACTGGAGATAACTTGTATGAGGTCATAAGAATCAGCACATGGTAGAGTTGAGAGCAGAGATTAAATCCTAGTTAAGACATCATACATAATGTCTCATCCTTAGAAATCTGGACAATGTTTTCATCACAATTACTGCAATCTTTTAAATTATCCTAATTGCATGTATGTACAGTTCACTTCACTTCACTTCAGACTATTATTTCTAGTCAGTTTGGAGCAGATAGCAATGAAGTTCCTGTGGGTGAGCATCTGGAAGCTTAGGGCATTCTTCCAATGTCTTCATCCTTGTATCTAAGTGCAAGAAAATCACAGCAGTACCACCACCAACGACCAACGACCAACCAGAAAGAACAGAACCCTGCCTCCACATGCAAAGTCCTTTGCATATTACTTTCATTGTTTTATTATAATAATCACATCTTCCACTACTCATGTATGTAACCATCCATGCCACTTTAGCAAAGTTTCTTTTCAAATATTCAAGAGATCTAAATGGGATCATGCCCGTATGCGTTCTTCTCTCTGTTTTTTCTAGTAAACCCAAGAGCTTTGTGCTTATTAGGCAAGTGCTAGACCATTTAATTGAGAGAGGGCCAGGGGCAGGCACCTTCAGGATGGGAGTTAGTACTGTGGGCTTTTGAGTCAGATCTAAACCACAAGCTGCCACTTGCCGGCTGTGTCCTTAGGCAAGTTAACTTGTGTTTAAATGTCCTTGTCTGTAAAAAGTGAGGATAACCACACTCATCTAGTAATTGTGCATATTACATTTGATTATATTCTTATAATGAGTTTGGTCTTGCAGGCACAAAAATATAGGCAGCACTCACATAACCTCCAGGCTGTAGTGAGGCCACATATCATGGCCAGTGTTTGTTTATCCTGGGTCTCAATACTCTGTCCGCTCCTCCTTGTGGGGTAGGTGGCTAGAGCAGTTATGTGACATACTGTCCATGGCCACCAAAAAATTTACTATACAGGAATGTTGGCTGGAATGGAAACCATTCCTAATCATCAAATAAACCACCTGTTTCCTTCTCCTGCAGGCTTTCCACACACAGCTCCAGACTTTGTCATTTAATTGTTTTGTTGTTATCTTAAGAGATCGTCTTTTAAGTTAGATTATTATAGGTGTGACACCACAGAGATGATAACTCATTGCCTAATTAGGGAGCCAAGCAGTGTTTATCAAAACCACCTTCAAATTACTAACGTTCATTTCAACTTGTCTTCTCGTCAAAATACGTCTGTGAAGACAGTTCTGGAGCTGAGCATCTTACTTCCATGCAATGCTCATGCCAAGGCTTCTCAGGATACAGCAATTCCAACCTGACAGTAATAGTTGTTCTGGGCATCTTTTACTCATTCCCTGTGAGGAGAGCAGGAAATAGTTCTCTCTATTTCTTATTTTTAACACATATAAAAATAAATCCTTGTTAAAATATTAAAGCTCATTATAAAGGCACCAGTGCCAATTCCTGAACCACTAAGTTATTTCACATTTAATAAGTTCTGTTATGCTTCTCTTCAGTAATTCTTGGAAAACTGCTTGAGCATATTGCAGGGGATGGAGAAAAAGGTGAAAGTAAAATTATTATTTTATTTTAATTTTTAGTCAGTGGTGGGGCTTGAACTCTGGGCCTGGGTGCTGTCCCTCAGCTCTTCAGCAAGGCTAGGGCTCTACCACTTGAGCCATAGTGCCACTTCCAGTTTTCTAGTGGCTAACTGGAGATGAGTCTCATGGACTTTCCTGCCTGGAATGGCTTTGAACTGCAATCTGCAAATCTCGGCCTCCTGGAGTAGCTAGGATTACAGGTGTGAGCCACTGGTGCCCAGCATGGAAGTAAAATTATGATTCGAATGAATATCATGTGATATGGTATGACAGTATTTGCTAACCCCACATCAACACAGCAAGACCAGATGGTTCCTTAAGTGCTCTGTTTCAGTTACTTGTATCACCTGGTAATATATGGCTGGAGGAAAGTACTGATTTGTATAATCGTGGTCTAATGACCCTGACTTTAAAAATAAGGAATCTGTTGGGCTGGGAAGGTGGCTCAGTGGTAGAGCGCTTGCCTTGTATGCTTAAGGCCCTGGGTTCGATTCCTCAGCACCACATAAGAAAAAAGCTGGAACTGGTGCTGTAGCTCAAGTGGTAGAACACTAGCCTTGAGCTGAAGAGCTGAGGGACAGCGCCCAGGCCCAGAGTTCAGGCCCACAACTGGACCCCCCCCCAAAAAAATAAGGAATCTGTTTACAGGGGGGGAAAAAAAATCAACCCTAACACTTTAATTTAGATCAGTATCTTAGGCACAAACATTCTGAAGGGGATCCAGGTGGCAAGATCATTTGCTGAGGAGCAGATGCCAGCTCCTAATAAGAGGATGCCACATTCTGTATGTTCCTGTAAATTGGAAAGCAGGGTCCCAAACATTAGTGGCAGCATAAATTTGATGCTCAGATGTTAACTGAAACTTCAACAGTGGACTTGTCCTATCACAATGTTCAAGAAACTTTCACAGTGAATATTTTGACATTGAAGTGACAATAGCAACAAGTCTTACTAGCATTAAAAGAAGCTGAGGAAAAATCTCAAGTGAGAGGAAAATATTATCTAGTAAACCCAATATTCCTCAACCAAAATGGTCTTTTGCATTCTATAAAACCTGAGAAACATGGTCTGTTTTGCACTACACCTCTAATTTATTTTCATTTTATTTGGTGTTATGGTCTGTTTTGCACTACACCTCTAATTTATTTTCATTTCATTTGGTGTTACTAGTCAGACAAGGTCTGATCAAATTGGCACCAAAGAAAGACCTAACACACATCTGTAACTTCCTCTATAAAAGTGATCAGAGCTGAAACAATTGGTAGAGCTGGAGGCATCAGGAAACCGGAGGATGGGCTTTGTGTGAACAAAGGCCAGGACATAGATTTGCAGATTATAGCCCATTTAAATAGTGACCATTGAAGAAATGATGTCCAGAATGACACCTGTCCCCATATAAATGGGACAAAGTTATAGCATGCCTTGGAATCTCCAGCCAGCAGGAAAGCAGACCTTTCCCACAGGCCTACTTCTCCCATGGAAAGAACTGAGATCCCAAGACCCAGTACTTGTTTAAAAACAAGGACAAGCCTGCCAGGTGTTTCTTTTTTGGTTGTAGGGCTTGAACTCTGGGCCTAGGCACTGTTCCTCAGCTCTTCAGCTCAAGACTAGTGTTCTACCACTTAAGCCACAGCGCCACTTCATTATCTGTGGTTAATTGGAGTCACATGGACTTTTCCGGTTTTTCGGTGGTTCATTGGAGGTAAGTCTCAGACTTTTCCTGCACGAACTGGCTTTGAACCTCAGATCTCAGCCTCCTGAGTAGCTAGGATTACAGGCTTGAGCCACTTCCCGGCTTCATAATCCCTATCAATGGCACAACCCCAATGGCCTAACTTCCTCTGCTAGGCTGTACCTCTCAAAGGTCGCAACACTTTTAAGTATCAAGACTGGTAATCAAGCCTTTACCTCATGGCCTTTAGTGGACATTTAAAAATCTAAGCCATGGGCTGGGAAAGTGGCTCAGTGGTAGAGTACTTGCCTTGCATGCATGAGGCCCTGGATTCAATTCCTTAACACCACATAAACAGAAAAAGCCAGAAGTAGCGCTGTGGCTCAGGTGGTGAAGTACTTGCCTTGAGCTGAAGAGCTGAGGGACAGCGCCCAGGCCCAGAGTTCAGGCCGCAAGACTGGCAAAAAAAAAAAAAAAAAAAATCCAAGCCATGTTTTGAAAACTTGGGCACCAGTGGCTTATCCCTGTAATCCTAGCTACTCAGGTGGTTGAAGTCTGAGGATCAAAGTTCAAAGTCAGCCTAGGCAGGAAAAAAATCCATGAGACTCTTATCTCCAATACCAGCAAAAAACCGGAAGTGCAGCTGTAGCCCAAATGGGAGGGCACTGGCTTTGAGCAAAAGTTCAGGGACAGTGCACAGCCCCCCAGTTCAAGTCTCAGGACCCAGTACAATATAAATAAAAATAAAAAATCTGACTGGGTGGGGTATGTGGGTCAAGTAGTAGAGTGCTTTTGCTTAGCAAGCACAGGGTCCTGAGTTGAAGCCCAAGTCCTGAAAAAAAATCTGACAGGTGTCTCTCAAATGCCGACTTTAGCCTACTGAAAGTGCCATAGACAAAAGCAACTACTTTGAGAACTAAAACAGAAAACTTTTGCAAACAGGTGCCTCACACAGGGCTTGGCACCCAGGTGATGAATAAGTGATGGCTGAATTGAACGGCTTCCAATCAAAGGCATTTCAAAATGTTCTACTGCTATTCATATTCTACAAAATGGCTTGAATACAAGTTAGTATGTCATACAGAAAAGGGTATGTGGCAAGTTAAGGAACTCAAAAAGAAATAAGAGTAGGGGGCTGGGAAGGTGGCTCAGTGGTAGAGTGCTTGCCTTGCAATGCATGAGGCCCTGGGTTCGATTCCTCAGCACCACATAAGCAAAAAAAAAAAAAAAAAAGCCGGAGGTGGCGCTGTGGCTCAAGAGGTAGAGCGCTAGCCTTGGGCTGAAGAGCTGAGGACAGCGCCCAGGCCCAGAGTTCAGGCCCCACAACAGAACCCCCCTCCCCCTCCAAAAAAAAGAAGAGTATAAGTGGAATATTAAAGCTCAAAAATTAAAGATCCTCATGTTTCTTGAAATCATCTTTAAACAAGCCTGATCTTTAATAATATAATACATCTGTGTTGTGTATGTTTGCTGCAATCACACTGATCTGAAAGGGTGGACCTGATCAGCTGACATGTTTTTTTGGTGCTGGTCCTGGGGCTTGCTGTTAACTCTACTGTTTAAGCCTTGCCTCTGTTCTAGCTTTTTGCTGTTTATTTTGTAGATGAAGTCTCAAGGACTTTTCTGCCCCGCTAGCTTCAAATTATAATCCATTGGAGCTCAATTTCCTTTGTAGCTAGGATTACAGACATGAACCACTGGTACCTGGCCTCTTTCAGGTTTCAATAAAAGATTATATCCGGGCTGAGATGGTGGCTCAGTGGTAGAGTGCTTGCCTTGCATGCATGAGGCCCTGGGTTCGATTCCTCAGCACCATATAAGCAGAAAAAGCCGCAAGTGGCACTGTGACTCAAGTGGTAGAGTGCTAGCCTTGAGCTGAAGAGCCGAGGGGCAGTGCCCAGGCCCAAAGTTCAGGCCCCACAACTGACCAAAACAAAAAACTTCTGCCAAGATTATATCCTAGGGAATGTATTTCATTCAATGAAAAAGTAGAAGAGATTCTTTACTCTTATTGAAGTTCTTTTGTGCAAATTGCTTCTAGGTTAATGTAAAAAGCTCAGAAATAGACATCAGATGAGGTAAAAGGCTTCATTATTCAGGATCAGCGCAAAGCCTAACAGGGACACAGGCGGGGATAATTATTATCTTATTACATCTAACCTTTGGCACTTAACTTGAAGCAACAGTTTTCTTTCTTTTTTCTTTTTGTCGGTTGTGGGGCTTGAACTCTGGGCTTGGGCACTGTTCCTGCGCTCTTCAGCTCAAGGTGAGCGCTCTACCGCTTGAGCCACAGCACCTCTTCCGGTTTTCTAGTGGTTTATTGAAGAGTCTCACGGACTTTTCTGCCCAGGCTGGCTTTGAACCGCAATTCTCAGATCTCAGCCTCCTGAGTAGCTAGGATTATAGGCATGAGCCACCAGCACCCGGCTGAAGCAACAGTTTTCTAAGTGAGGCAGATTATATCCCCTAGTATCTTGGCAGTTTGTGACAGCCACATTTTACCCCAATTTCACTCACTAGTGCTGCCAGAAGATATCCAGAGATACAAGGCCATCTTTTCTTTTATATGGATCTCCTAAGTGACTTTGGAGCAAGAGTGGTGGTATTTAGCATTATTGATTGGTAGGTATGGGTCATAAATAACACCTTCCCAATCCCTAAAATTAAAAAAAAAAATCAAACATTAAATAAATGTAAGTAGATTTCCTAAACATTCAATTAAGGTTATAGTATATTTGGTTTTGATTACAGCAATTCTATGACTTCCCTTTATTTTTTCCCCCTTGGATGAAACCATGAAGTACCTATGCAGACCTGGTTAACTAAAAGAACTAAAAGAATTTTCAGTAATAGATTTTCAAATCAGGACAGAAGTGGAAGGTCTACACAATTCCCTAGGATATGAATAAAATGAATCAAAATTTCGTAACAGGAAGAAGATCTTTACCAAATACAGAAAGCTTTTTTCCATAAGGGCATGCAGGGGAAAATAAAACAGGTTTATTTCAAAATGACGGATGCATAATTGTTGTTTAATGGGAAAAATGTTTAAAGTATTTGCATATCACTAAAGAGTCAGCTGATAATTGTCTATATTAAATATTTAAAAGTTCCTTTTGGGGGAATACCTCAAGGCTCTTCTAGAGGGCTACCGCTTTTAAAGAAAATCAAGAAAAATACAAGGTTTTACTTTTTAGGTTCTGGATTTTCAGTTTAGTGCTACCATCTTTAAAAAAAATCAATGAAGAAATCATTACGCGAAAACTTATTTTTTAAAAAGTTGCAGATCATAAAGAACTGAGGATGGCCCAGCTCTAGCTTCAGTGTATGACTATTGATTTTTGTTTGTTTTCCTGCCAGTCCTGGGGCTTGAACTCAGGGCATGGGTACTGTCTCCAAGCCTCCTTTGCTCAAGGCTAGCACTCTAACACTTGAGCCGCAGCGCCACTTCTGGCCTTTTCTGCTTATGTGGTACTGAGGAACTGAACCCAGGGCTTCATGCATGCTAGCTAGATAAGCACTCTACCACTAAGCCACATTCTCAGCCCATGACTACTGATTTTTTATAAAATATCCTCCCTTTATTACATAGGAAAAAAAAGCATAACCTCTTCTAGAAAAGTGATTATTTAGGTTGTTAATACAGAAGGTTGTTTGATCAAAATATGGACACCTTAAATCTCAGAGATGTATTTCAGGGAAAAATGATGAATCAGCTTTCTGTCGCTGCATTCTAGTTTCTCAAGAGTGCACATTCATTTGTTACTGATTTTAAAATAAAGATGACTTTAATCAAGAAATTTTAACATTGAACCAGTATAAATGAACTGATCTGATGACATTTTTATACATACTTTAAAAAAGCCACAAAGCATGTGAAAAGATTATATATTTCAAACAAACTTATGCTTGTTTGAGGCAGGGCCGATCGAGATGCGTGAGAGATGTCTTCAGCAGTTTGCCTTCCAACAGGCCTGTCCTGTAGCTGCCAGACACCCATCGTGTAAGTGAACTTTCAGGATAAAGAGATATTGTCTTCTCTTGCCTTCATAACCTGAGATGTCATTATTATAAAAAATGTGTAATTTAAAAAGTGAAGATTATTCATTTAAAATGCTAGAGTAACAAATTAGCTTTATGAAATTTAAACACAGCATTCACTCTGATATACCCTGCAGGTAGAACCAGAGCAGGTATAATAAAGATTTTCTCAAAAAATCTTCTCAAAGGTAGAAAAGATTTTCTCAAAAAATGAAAGGATGACAACTTTTTTTAAAGAGTAAAGATAGAGTCACTCTTTTCATTTTGTTAGTGGACCAAAGTTCAGTTAGCTCACTCAAGATTGGAATCTATAATTCTGTCGAGTGCTCAGGACTGCAGAAGTCATCTTGAGACTTTCTATGAAAGTATGTACAGATTTTCCTCATGGAGCTGGGAGTAATGGTGACCTAGAAGAAGAAATTTCAGAGTTTTTCTAAGTTCAAAGTTATCTCAGTAAGCTTCATCTAAGAGTACTTTAATTTAGAATGCCAAAATATTGACCAGTTAAGCCTACTAGGAACCAAAATGGTTTTGTTAGCCAGGGTGCCAGTGGTTCATGCCTTTAATCCTAGTTACTCAGGAAGCTAAAATCTGAGGATTGAGGTTCAAAGCCAACCCAGGCACAAAAGTCCCCATGAAACTCTTATCTCTAATTAACCACTCAAAAATCCAGAAATGCCATTGCTTTTGAAGTGGCCATATCAAGACAAAGACAGTGGTGTTTTTAGGCATTACACATGAAGTTGCCACACCAAATGTTACATATAATTCTTAAATGGAAGCTGGGTGCCAGTAGCTCACGCCTGTAATCCTAGCTACTCAGGAGATCTGAGGATCGAGGCTCAAAGCCAGCCCAGGCAGGAAAGTCCGTGAGACTCTTATCTTCAATAAACCACTCAGAAAACTGGAAGTGGCGCTGTGGCTCTAGTGGTAAAGCCTTGCCTTGACCTAATTGCTGAGGGACAGTGCCCAGGCCCAGAGTCAAGCCCCATGACCGGGAGAATAAAAAACAAAAAACAAACTTAAATGGAGAAATGTTAGAGAGATGGAGGCAGAAAACAGAGTGTGCAGTAAGCATGCTGAATCCAGTCTAGGAAGATGGAAAGCTATGACTAGCAATTAGATTCTAATGGAAAAGGGAGTCTAGTTCCACATACTGAGATAAAAAGAAGGGTGAAAGCTGGAGCCAGAGGCTCACTCCTGTAATCCTAGTTACTCAGGAGGTTGAGATCTGAGGATCACAGTTCAAAGCCAGCCCAGGAAAAAAAAAAATCCATGAGACCCTTATCTCCAATTAACTACTCAGAAAAAAAGCCAGAAGTGGCGCTGTGGCTCAAGTGGTAGATCATTAGCCTTAGCACAAAAAGGCTCAGGAACAACACCCAGGCCCTGAGTTCAAGCCCCACAACTGACCAAAAAAAAAAAAAAAAAAAGAAAAAAGTTTCAATTACTATTAACTTTTGGAATGAGTTAAATCACTCTCTCCAACTTAAAAGTGACACGGAAACTTCTAAGTTATCACTATCACATACAAGAAAACTTTTTTGTGTGTGCTGTTCTTGGGGCTTGAACTCAGGGCCTGAGCACTGTCCCTGAGCTTTCATGCTTAAGGCTAACACTTTACACTGGAACCACAGCACCACTTCCAGCTTTTGACAATTAATTGGAGGTAAGAGTTCCACAAACTTTCCTGCCACAGGCAAGTTTATCTTTGATCCTTAGATCTCACCTTCCTGAGTAGGGAGGCTTTACAGGTAAGCCACCAGCACCTGGTTCAGTAAGGTTTTGTTTTTTATGGTATCAAGAGTTTGAGCTAAGGGCTTCTGCCTGTTTTGGCTGGCTATTTTTTAGATTTTGGTCAGTCATGTGGCTTGAACTCTGGGCTTGGGTGCTGTCCCTGCGCTTTTCAGCTCAAGGCGAGCACTCTACTGTTTGAGCCACAGCGCCACTTCCGGTTTTCTAGTGGTTTATTGGAGATAAGAGTCTCACGGACTTTCCTGCACGGGCTGGCTTTGAACCTTGATCCTCAGATCTCAGCCTCCTGAGTAGCTAGGATTACAGGAGTGAGCCAGCTTGGCTGGTTATTTTTGAGACAGATCTCAAGAACTTTTTTCTCCAGAGGCTGGCCTTCAACTATAATCGTCCAGATTTCAGCCTAGAATTATAGGTTTGAGCCATTTGTGCCAGCTGATGGGAGGGATTTTAATGGGAGGAGAGTTGCTACATAAAATACAGCATACCCAATTACATTTGAATCTCAGATACTAATTAGTATAAAAATCTGTAGTGGCCAGGCGCTGGTGGCTCACATCTGTAATCCTAGCTACTCAGGAGGCTGAGATCTGAAGATCGCGGTTCAAAGCCAGCCCGGGTAGGAAAGACTGTGAGACTCCTATCTCCAATAAACCACCAGAAAACCGGAAGTGGCGCTGTAGCTCAAGTGGTAGAGCGCTCGCCTTGAGCTGAAGAGCTGAGGGACAGCGCCCAGGCCCAGAGTTCAAGCCCCACGACCGACCAAAAAAAAAAAAAAATCTGTAGTATAAAGCCTCGCAATGGTGGTTAATATGTATAATCCAAATGACACAGGAGACTAAGATCAAAGTCAGCTCAGGCAGTAAAGGCTGTGAGACTCTTAACCACCAGAAAACCAGAGTGAAGCTATGGCTCAAAACGGTTGTGTTGTAGGGTGCTGGTGGCTCATACCTGTAATCCTAGCTACTCAGGAGGCTGAGATCTGAGGATCGTGGTTCAAAGCCAGTCCAGGCAGGAAAGTCTGTGAGACTCCTATCTCCAATAAACCACCAGAAAACTGGAAGTGGTGCTGTGGCT
This sequence comes from Dipodomys spectabilis, assembly GCF_019054845.1. Classification (NCBI taxonomy): domain Eukaryota; kingdom Metazoa; phylum Chordata; class Mammalia; order Rodentia; family Heteromyidae; genus Dipodomys; species Dipodomys spectabilis. The sequence continues at coordinate 19,477,330 of NW_024870746.1, forward strand.
CAAGTGGTAAAGAGCTTGCCTTGAATTGAAGGCTCAGGGACAGAGCCTGGGCCCAGAGTTCAAGCCCCACAACAGACAAGGGGGAAAAAAAAAAAAAAAGGTAGTGTTAGCCTTGAGCATGAAAGCTAAGGGACAGTGCCCATCACCACAAGCTCAAGTCCCAGGACTGACCAAAAATAAAATAAAAATCAAATTGTAGTATAAATAAATCCTATGCAAAATTTGCCATTTTATTGGTATGTATTCCATCTGGCAACTCTAAAAAATAAACAGATTTAAATGTCCTAACTTGACACCTGTAGCTAGCTAGTATCCTTCAAGTTAGGAAATGTATCCTACTACCACTGGTGACTTACCGGGCCAGGTGATGTTTTTCCACTCTGTCTCCTGGAATTGGGTGTCTGGGCTGACGGACTTCGTGGAGATGAAGCCTCAGCCTTCCGTTTGGCTGCCATAGCCAACAACCAGTTTTTATTTTCTGGGGAGCTATTCTCCTTGCCTACCACTTCAGAGCCTTCTCCACAAGGTCTCAAAGGAAGAGGCAGCGTTCCACAGCTTTCTGAGGGGTAAGGACTGACAGGAGAAGGAGGCTCGGAGACACTGGTACTAGCTCCTTCAATCTTACTTGATTTGGCGGGACTTAGAGAGTCCTTGTTAAGGTCTTCCTGGTTGCCAGCAAGGCAGCACAGATCCAAATGAAGATTTTCAACTTGGCCATCTAGATCAGTCACACAACTGCAACTCTTCACGCACTTTTGTTTCACACTCTCCAGACAGCTTGAGTCTAGCCGCCTCTTCACTCTATTTCTAGACTCAGAGCAGGCATCTGCTTGGGATGATTTCTGGCTCACAGGAATGAGGGCTTTTCTTGGAGATGTGATCTTTGTATCGGAAGCAGGTGGACTGATAGGTGATGAGGAAGGTGTTCGAGTCACCCAGTTTCTAAGTGACATCTTGAAAGATGGGAGTGGCTTGGGAGAGACAGAAGAAGTAGAGCTTCTTCTGCTGACAGGAGACCAAACCTTGGCAGGAGGGGTTTTAATGGACAATGATGGCGTATTTGATGGAAGAGGAAGGTCTCCAGAAGAGCTTGGAGTACAAGCTGCAGAGGATGGGGAGGAAATGGATGGACTGCTCTTTGCCCTGGGTGCTTTGGCGGGAGTACTCTGGCTACTTGTTACTGGTACTGTAAAATGAAGACAGGATCATGAAAATCAAAGTGAAAGCTGTAGAAATCCCCCCAATTCTTAAAGACTTAATAGAAGCTACGTTAACCGTTCAAGGCTTGGTTTGATTTTGAGCACTTTCCTAATCACCAGGTTTCCAACTACCCTGTTGTAAAATATATACTTCAAAATGCCCAGATAAACCACATTCAGTATTGTTTCTATATATGAGCATGTTATAATATATACTTCAAAATTTGCCTAAGCAAGATGAAACTACATGGAATGAAACTACCATAGAGTAATCTTTTGTCTCCAAAAAATTATTTTTGTTATATATATTTATGGAGTACAAGGTAATGCTCTATATATATACTGTAGAATGATTAAGTCAAGCTAATATATCTATCACCTCATAAGTACTTTTTTTTTTGGCATAGTGAGAACATTTAAAATTTATTCACTTCAGTCTTCAAATATAGAATGCATTATTATTAATTGTAGTCACCATAGTACCTAAGAGATTCAAGATTTACTCCGAACCTCACCCTCAAACTTACCCTGTTTAATATACACACACAGACACATATATATCAAATATTGTTTTATGACTAACAGCACTACACTTCCCACCCAAACTCTCATAACCATTCTCTTCTCTCTGCTTCTGAGTTCAACATTTTTAGATTCTCTACATATAAGAGATCATGCATTATTTTTTTTCTGTGCCCAATTTAGTTTCCTTTTGAAAGACTAAACAGTATGCCATTGTTCATCTCTACCAAATATTGTAGTGTAAATGCATATTCCTCTCAGCTTCACAGTTTCCTCACTAATAAGGATTTACATCGTCATTTATAATGGCTACAAAGCACACAAAGAACAGGTGCTCTGTAATTATCTAACAAACATACTCCATAGTGAATTATAAATTAAAACACAGGTTTTATGGTATTTCAGTTTCTTTTTTGTTTGTTTGTTTTTTGGTCGGTTGTGGGGCTTGAGCGCTGTCCCTGCACTCTTCAGCTCAACGCGAGCGCTCTACAGCTTGAGCCACAGTGCCACTTCCAGTTTTTTAGTGGTTTATTGGAGATAAGTCTCACGGGGCTGGGAAGGTGGCTCAATGGTAGAGTGCTTGCCTTGCATGCATGAGGCCCTGGGTTTGATTCCTCAGCACCACATAAGCAGAAAAAAAAAAAGCTGGAAGTGGTGCTGTGGCTCAAGTGGTAGAGCACTAGCCTTGAGCTGAAGAGACAGCGCCCAGGCCCAGAGTTCAGGCCCCACGACCAGACCCCCCGCCCTCACCCCCCAAAAAAAGTCTCACGGACTTTCCTGCCCGGGCTGGCTTTGAACCAAGATCCTCAGATCTCAACCTCCTGAGTAGCTAGGATTACAGGCGTGAGCCACTGGCGCCCGGCTATTTCAGTTTCTTGAGTGAGGCTGAATTAACGCTTCTGTATTCACTTTGGATCCATAGTAAGGCAAAAAGGCATCACATGGACTCTCAAACAGAAACACACAGCTCTATAACCAAGACACAATGACGTATTCATTTAATGTGACTTCCGGCATGACCATTCATCTGACTCATCTTTCCAAATCTGTTAAATAAAAACAGTTTTTTATCTCCACAAGTAATACTCCTTTAATTATCTGTTAACGTTATCAAGCCTCACATGATTTCTTAGTTTAATTACAAAGACCACTAATGATCAACTAGCCAAGAATGCAAAGAACATCCAGAATCTCAAAGCTTGCTCTTTGCAAAACAAATCCATCTTAGAGATTAGCAACCTTAGCCCTTTGTTTATACACATGGCAACCACTTAGACAAATTCTTAAAAACTTTATTCTGCTTTCCTTAGGTTAACCCACAAACAACACTATATTTTACCATTTAACTTCTGAGCTTTCTAAATTTCTAAAATTCTGTTCTTGTCTTCAAATAACAAGAAAAGGCATCTATTTCTCAGTCACAAAGTCTTTTAATTTTTAGAGTGGGCAGATATAAAAATGCAATCTTCCTTTCAAGTAGGATTAAAGATCTCTACATACTAACTTTAGTCATTCTGTCACTTTATTTCCTACCCTTTTTTTGGAAGGGGTGCTGGTCCTGGGGCTTTAACTCAGGATATTCTGTGCTATTTCTAAATGATTTTGCTTAAGGCTAATACTCTGCCACTTGAGCCATACTTCAGAGTCTCACTCAGTGACTTTTCTTACCCAGGCTGGCTTTGAACTGTGATCCTCAGATCTCAGCCTCCTGAGCAGCTAGGATTACAGGTATGAACCACCACCAGTGCCTGCTGTCCTGACTTTTTTTTTTGGCCAATCTTGGAGCTTGAACTCAGGGCCTGAGCACTGTCCCTAATGCTTCTTTTTGCTCAAGGCTAGCACTCTACCACTTGAGCCACAGGACCACTTCCAACCTTTTCTGTTTATGTGGTGCTAAGGCATCAAACCCAGGGCCTCATGCATGCAAGGTAAGCACTGTACCACTTAGCCACTTTCCCAGCCCTGTCCTGACATTTTTTTATCCAATGCCTTTTATTACTCGACAGTGGTAAATTTTCTGCCTCAGGACAGCAAAATTTATAAATTGACCTTGCCCAAACTTTCTCTTCAAGCATATTTGAAACCAACCAGTGATGTAGTTCTTTTGTTGAAGCCACCACTGGAAAGCACTTGCTTTGTCACAATGTGTTATGGAAAGTACTTTGTATTAGTGACCTGCCTACAGAGCTTCTGGTTATAGTCCTTGTCCACTGTCCAAAGGCCTGACTAGTCATTACTTCAGGAGGAAGTGTTTTTCACTTACTACACTCCTCACAGCAGGTCACTGCACAGCTGCCATAGTCACACACTTCATTTAAATGGGTGGAAACATACATTTAGAACTGAAGTCCTATAATAGTATGGGTCTTACAATTCTAGGGCAAGATTAGGGGAAATGGAAGAGGCACAGGGACAAATCAGCCATCTAACACACTTGTGTCTACTACAGGTCAGCAGAAACCTAAAGTGTTACAAAGTTGGGGCATTTCCTCTTTCTTTAGGATGTTATGACCTTGGAGGTCAAAGAAAAGATTTGTTAACTCTGAAGGTTAGCAAAACTTTGGGTCAAATTTAAACTTGTTTAAAGTTCAAATTTCATAATAAAACAAGTCAAGCTGGGCACCAGTGGCTCACGCCTATAATCCTAGCTACTCAGGAGGTTGAGATCTGAGGATCGCTGTTCAAAGACAGCCTGGCCAGGAAAGTCTATGAGACTCATCTCCAATAAACCACCAAAAAAGCCAGAAGTGGATCTGAGGCACAAAAAGCTCAGGGACAGGGCTGGGAGGGTGGCTCAGTGGTACAGTGCTTGCCTTGCATGCATGAGGCCCTGGGTTCGATTCCTCAGCACCACATATGCAGAAAAAAAAGCCAGAAGTGGCGCTGTGGCTCAAGTGGTAGAGCGCTAGCCTTGAGCTGAAGAGCTGAGGGACAGTGCTCAGGCCCAGAGTTCAGGCCACGAGTGGAAGCCCCCCCCCCAAAAAAAGCTCAGGGACAGCACTCGAGTTCAAGCCCCAAGACTGCAAAGCAAATCTCTTCCCACATTCAAACAGTATAAAGAGGAAAAAAGTACAATAAAGAGTCTTCTTGGATTTTCTCATTTCATTCATTTTCATAGGTACACCACAATTTCCTATGTGTGTAATTATCAGCATATGTAAGTATATATGTTTCCTTAAAGCAACTCGATACTAATAGCTTGTATTTTACATGTACATGTTCTGCAATTTGCTCTTTCTATCGTTTTTTCTCTGTCTTTTAAGAAAAGTATATACAGATGCACTGCATTCTTTTTTTTTTTTGGGTTCGGTTGTGGGGGCCTGAACTCTGGGCCTGGGCGCTGTCCCTCAGCTCTTCAGCTCAAGGCTAGCACTCTACCACTTGAGCCACAGCGCCACTTCCGGCTTTTTTCTTTTTGCTTATGTGGTACTGAGGAATTGAACCCAGGGCCTCAGGCATGCAAGGCAAGCGCTCTACCACTGAACCACTTTCTCAGCCCCTGCACTGCATTCTTTTTAATAGCATGTCATTATATTGGCAATCCCTTATAGGGAAAGTATAGTATCTGCTAACATGTAGCAGGGTGGGTTACTGAAAGTTAGCTCCTTTGAGGAATTCTAGAGTTTACTAATAATCTGCCAATCTGCATTTTCTTTCCATATACATGAAGGCTAGCCATCTGGCCTCACCCTACCTTTTCAGTCTTATCACGTACTAGACTCCTTTAGGATCCTGTTACAGATTATTGCTGCTTCCTGAACAAGCTGTGTACTGTCACATCATTGTCTTTGTGCACGTGGTTTTCTTGGCCAGTTCTTTGTCAGGCAAAATTCTTCTCATGTTTCAAGGCTCTCCATTGTGAAGGGTTCACAAACTGTTTTCCTCCTCTCCCACAGGAAGTGGGTGTTTAGAGTTCTTCATTAATACAGCTAGGAGAAATATTTACAATGCACTGTAGTTTCTGCATCTGCCTCCTAGATTAGATTGTGAGCCTACAGGGCAAGTGATGACAGGGTGTCAGTAGGAGCCCAGACTGGCCTTAAACTCAGCCTCCTAAGTGCTGGGATCCTACTGTGCAACACTACACCAGGCTTGGATGACTTATGGCTTTTGCTACTTCTGTGGTCTAAGTTACCATTAACACTTCTTGGATTATTCCACTGGCTTTTAAAATCAGACTTAGGCTTCTACCCTGATGCCCTTAAAATTTGTTCTCAACACAAGAGCAAGAACATTTCAACTTAACAGTCAGATCATGCTATTCCTCTGTTCAAAACTCTCTAGAGGCTTTTTGTCTGTGAGAATAAATGCCTAAATCTGACAAGAACTTCTTTTCAACTACTTGTCTCTTCCCTCTCCTTTGCCCATTCCAGCCATTAGGTGCTATTGCTGAATTAGCCTCTTTGAACAAATATGACAGGCTTGTTCTTGCTTTAGGGCCTTGTACTTGCTATTCTGTCTGCTTGGATATCTTTATCAAAACATCTACAGGGCTTTTTCACTCGGTCATTTTTTTCATCCAGGGATTCCTGCCTATCTAGTAGAAAAAATTAACAGCATGCCTTGCCATTCTTCCTTTTGTTTTCCAAAGCACTTAATTTTTGTCTCTCCTAATATGTAAGCTCTTTATATATCTTTGAGATTTGTGAATTTCTTGCTTGTTGTTGAACAAAACTAGACAACTATGAACAGTGCTCAGTAATAGGTTTCTAATAAATATATATTGAATAAATCCACCACTGTATTCTAGTGCATTGTATAGATGACATAGTATAATTGCTTAGACAATACTTCTTTTAAAAAAGAATGAATGCCAAGAAGATGGTGCCTTTCTTTAAAAATGTACTAAGACCAAATTTAGTGATTCACTATATATGGTAGAACTAAACCAATGAAATAATTAAAATGTAGAAGATGTGTGATAGCCTTACCTAGGCCAGCTCTCATCTCTTTCTTCTTCTGAGAGGCCCAACCCACTATGGAATGTTTATCTCCTAGTGGTTTCTCTTCCAAGGCTCTATTCAAGCGCCACAATTTTAGTGTATTGTCATCAGAGCAGGTAGCAATCTAAGAAACAGAAAGGGAGTGAAAACCAGATGTGCTTGAAGGGATTATGACTGGAGAATTATTTTGCTTGCTTTAACATGCTATAGAAAATGTTATCTCAAGTATAGTAGAACTCTATTCCTTCACTTCAGCAATCATTTCAGATTTCCAAAGAATTGTTTATTTTTTATATGTATTTTCTGCTGATATGACTTGTGTTACCTAGTAATTTCTTACCTACCCAAAGCTCTACTATAACAGGCTCATTTCATTTTCTTTCATGAAATAGGGGAACTCATTATCTCTACAACCATCTATTCAACTATGAAACATTTAATTAAGATATCCTCGATACTCTGTTAAATGATCAATGATGGTCTAGCATCAACATGCAGGTTCTGCAATTTTCATCTGAATTCTGCATGTTCTGTCTTATTGCTAAGTGGCATAATTTCTAATTGGATTTAGATCACAATCCCAGTAGGCTGTGACAAATACAATGAAAGCATTCCTTGGAGATTCTTTTTTAGATAGGTAAAGGAACAATTTGGGAAAATAAGCTCAGTAGACCAAAAGAAGTTAAAAATAACCTTTGCCCCTTTAAAAATATCTGACCATTCTTGATCTTGGTCCCAGGCCTTTTAAGGCAGAGAAAGCCCAGCTTGAAGAGCCTGTGGCAAATGGCCACTGGTACCAGAGCTATTCCCCAGCATTTGTTTATATAATTTCTCTATTTCAGTCACTAAAGAGAAAAAAGAACACACGTTCTCTTAAGTCTTGGCCCCCAAGAGACTGGCAACTTTTTCCTTTCCTTACTGGGAGGCCAAAAGAAGATACACATATTTTACTCTTCAACAAGAAACACTTCAAATCCCACAATCACTCTATATGATGATAACAATATTTACAGAGCACCTACTTATGTCTGGTAATTTACATTCTTCATCTTATTTTACAGATTTGTGAAATGGGACGTTTACTTGTTCAAAGTGGTTTTTCACCTTACAGCTTAGATTTTAAAATGAGTCTTAAGAACTTAATTCTATACATATGCAGGAAGTAACTGAAGAAAAGTAGAAATCCAATCTTACTCTTTTCGACTATAATGTATTTTCTCTTTTGATAGAGGAAACTAGTATGTGTGGTATTAGTAATATTGATAACAGATCCTAAGTGCTCTCTGTATCTTTTAAGTTTCCAAGCTCCCAAACCTTGGGAAAATCTACAAACTAGTGATCTGCTTTTTAAACTAATTATAGAGACTTGTTCCAAACCTTTGTAAAGTCGGATGGACACCAGCACACAGATGTGACCTCTTGAGAATGACCCAGGAGCACAGTGGGAGGATGCCAGGGTAGAGAGACCTAGTACAATCAAAACCAAGCAAGTCAGCAAAGCAGCGTTAGGTCCCCCAAAGGGCTTCATTCTACCCTCCTGGGCCTTTTGAGGGCTTCAGAGCTATTATCAAGGCCTTTAAACTTGCCTACTATAGTTCAGAAAAAAGTTCCAATGGCAATACAATTTCTGTCACTGATCTGAGAAAATGCAATGAAAGTAGTTCAGAATATATAATATAGATATGAGCTTAGATATCCAAACAAACTACTTACTTCAAATAAGGACTACCTAGCTAAACATGTTTTGACTAAAATTCAAGATTGACATCGTCCCTTAGTGAGTAGACTTTCTAGAAGTATGAGGTTCAGTTGCTAGGTACTACACTTTGTCTTGTTTTTTTGGGTCCGGTCATAGGGCCTGAACTCTGGGCCTGGGTGCTGTCCCTCAGCTCTTCAGCTCAAGGCTAGCACTCTACCACTTGAGCCACAGCGCCACTTCCGGCTTTTTCCCCTCTGCTTATGTAGTGCTGAGGAATCGAACCCAGGGCCTCATGCATGCAAGGCAAGCATCTACCACTGATCCACCTTCCCAGCCCCGATAGGTACTACACTTTAAATAGACAAGCTAGTCCTGTTTTTACATGGCTTGGGTATTTTCAGATCTTCCCTGGTCAGTTACTTCCAGGAATACTAAATTAACTGTGAATCCTGAAGATATTGGAAACATGCTACCAGCTCTCTTGGGATAAGAGGGCAATCTTCCTTCCAGAAGACCTAATTATCCTTTCATTTTGAGTTGGATAACTGAAGGCCTGAAAGGATATAAAAGCTGAAATTTACATGGTATTTCAGTAGACAAATATTTTCTTTTAATTTGCTTAAAGTTAAATTTTCAAGTAAGTCCTATCAATAAAGAAGTATTATTGTGAATGCCACTAGTAATATGATTTGATAACACTATATAGTTCACTCGCTCAATACTTTTTACAGGCCACAGGAATTAATCCAAACACTAGAATATAAACCTACATAACTGTAATTACTATCTATTTGGGAAAAAAAAGCAAGGAAGTTATTCTCTATTCATTTTTCCCAGGCTTGACATAAGGTTCATTTGTATGAAGGAGACAACTTTGGAAAGAATAACTAAAAATGACTTGGTAAACTATTTAATAGATTCCTTAGATTAGTTAAGAGACTTGACAACGATTCTTAAGGTCATCTAACTCAACTGTTTTTTTTTTTTGGTGCCAGTCCTGGGGCTTGAATTGAAGGCTTGGGTTGTTATCCTTGAGCTTCTTTTTACTCAAGGCTAGTGATCTACCACTTAAGCCACAGTGCTACTTCTGGATTTTCTGAGTAGTTTATTGGGATGAGAGTCTCATGCACCTTTCTGCCTAGGCTGGCTTCAAGCTGCGATCCTCAGAACTCAGCCTAATGAGTAGCTACAGGTGTGAGCCACCAGTGCCAGGCCTAACTCAGTTGGTACTGCTCTTTTTGGATTACATGGCAACAACATATGCAATGATTCTAAAGACAAGGAAGTCTAATTTGACTTTTTAAGTGAATTAATATTTAGTAGAAAAGCAACTTTTTCAATACCTACAAAGGTCTTACTGTCTACTCCAACAATGCCAAAGAGGGTCATTATTTCACAGGGAAACATTCTAGAAAGGGCTTTTAAAGTAGTCTTTGACTATCCTAGTTGTCAAAGGAATTTTCCATCTTCCATTTGGAGTGATCATTGTTTCTCTGCACCTAAGATACACACAAGTCTAGTAGTCACAAGTTAAAAGGGAGAGAAAATTCTCATATCTCTTTGAACATCCCTGGTAGGAACATATTATTCTCTCTCTTTTTTTTTTTTTGGGGGGGGGGGGGGTCCGGTCGTATGGCCTGAACTCAGGGCCTGGGCGCTGTTCCTCAGCTCTTCAGCTCAAGGCTAGTGCTTCTACCACTTGAGCCACAGCGCCACTTCCGGCTTTTTTCTTTTTGCTTATGTGGTGCTGAGGAATCGAACCCAGGGCCTCAGGCATGCAAGGCAAGCGCTCTACCACTGAGCCACCTTCCCAACCCGGGAACATATTATTCTCTATTGGTTTACCCTGCCTCCAACTTTTCATTTCAAATTACCCTTCTTTATAGTTTCCGTGTCATTATACCTAGGAAGACCTAAGTGTACAAAGGATTAAAGTGAATTTCAAGGGGCTGGGAAGGTGGCTCAGTGGTAGAGCGCTTGCCTTGCATGCATGAGGCCCTGGGTTCAATTCCTCAGCACCACATAAGCAAAAAGAAAAAAGCCGGAAGTGGTGCTGTGGCTCAAGTGGTAGAGCGCTAGCCTTGAGCTGAAGAGCTGAAGGACAGCGCCCAGGCCCAGAGTTCAGGCCCCACGACCGGACCCAAAAAAAAAAAAAAATAAATAAAGTGAATTTCAAGATAAAAATGAATTCCTTCCAAAAGAATTAAGACAGTTTAGGACTATCCTAGTACTGATATATACTTGGTGACTGATTCTTGATAATGAATTTTTTCTAATGAAATTCAGATGCTTTTTACATTCTTCATCTTCATTCAAGTAAGTATATTAACCCAGGTGCCAGTGGCTCACACTTATAATCCTAGATACCCAGGAGGCTGTGATCTGGTTTGAAGCCAGCCCAAGCAGGAAAGTCTTTGAGACTCTTATCACTAATTAACTACCAGGAAACTGGATGGCATTGTGGCTCAAAGTGGTAGAGCAAAAAAGCTCAGGGACAGCACTCAAGCCCTTAGTTCAAGCTCCATGATCAACTAAAACAAGAGAAAAAAAGAAAAGGAAGTATATTAAAAAATATTACTATAATTATTTCATTTTTAAGCTCCCCTTTTAAGTAGGAAGGATTTCTTTAAAGTCTAAGACATTTCCATCCAAGCATTTTATAGATAGTCAAGCAGAAAAATATCCTGTCTTACATATTTCACAGGATATTCAAGGCACAAGGAATCTCTAAAGTTAAAATGACAATGTTATCTCTAAAAGTAATTAACTGATCTTCAGGTCTTAAAGCACTTTGTGTTCTTAAACATACCAAAAAGATCACTTTTCACAAAATCTCACACTACCCAACTGGAAATCAAATCTAATCTTTACTTCTGCCATGAGATCATTTACACTTCCTAAAGTGTCAGGCTCAATGTTTCGCCAGTCAGCGGTAGAATGGCTATGCCAAACCAGTTTATTTATAACCACTCCAATATTATTTAGTAGCTCTATCATAAACAAATCAGGAAGGTGGAGGTAGGAGTCAGGGTGGGACAAGAGATAGGAAATTAAAGACATATCTCTTGCTGCTGGGCAATAATAAGGACTAAAATGCCATTCCCTGTTTTTAAGAGTAAACAACAACCTCCCTCTCCTTTCTTTTAGTGCTTTCTTTTGTCTATGGCTTTTAAGCACAGAAAAATATTACAAGTTTTTAAAAAAACACAACAGTCTAAACAACCAGCTTGTATGAAATTACTTTTAAATTCCCACCTTTCACACCCACCATTTTAATCAAGAAAAAGAGAAACCAAACTACCTCACTAGGCAAATTTAATACTAGGAGCAGCAAGCTTGCCAGGATCTCAAATATCAGGACTTGCACACCGAGTTGGACTGTGTAGACAAGCAAGAGAACATCACGTCTGAACCACGTCATTCAGTGGTGACATGTGACCTAATCTAGAATTTAGAAAGGGTCACAGATGTATGTGGTGGCCACTAATTGGATGTCTGAAACGGGTTAGAAACAACAGCCAAGTATCTTTTTTAGCATGTGTATCTAAAGGGAAGAAGTAAAACCACTCAACTCTCATTCACTAAAATAAAAATGTAAAAAGGCTTTTATGCTAGAGAAGACTAGAGAAGCCAACAACTGAACAAAATCCTATGTATGCATGCATATAATATAGTATAAAACTACTATGCATAAAGAAAGTAATACGACTATATAAGAGTACATGGTTTCCAGGTGGTTGTTACTTTGTATAATCCTCTTTACAATTTTTGGTATGTTTGAGATTTCTGGCTTTTGATATTTTTTTTCTTAAGAAAGAGATCTCAAGAAGATATAGACTTGTGAGTAAAATTGTCTAGGTAAGTTAGAGGGTCAAGGTAGAAAAATGTAGGTAACACAGGAAAGAAGGGAAAAGCAAAAAAAATAAGCCTAAGTCCAAACTTGAAACTCAAATTTAAATGTTAAGACAGAAGCCTTAGTACTAGTGACACATACAATGTGTAAAGTCAATGGAAGAATTTGACAGAGAAAACTAGACAATAACTATAAGACAGTTGCTCGGGGCTGGGAAGGTGGGTCAGTGGTAGAGTGCTTGCCTCTCATGCATAAGGCCCTGGGTTCGATTCCTCAGCACCACATAAGCAAAAAAAAAAAAAAAAAAAAAAGCCGGAAGTGGCGCTGTGGCTCAAGTAGTAGAGCTCTAGCCTTGAGGTGAAGAGCTGAGGGACAGTGCCCAGGCCCAGAGTTCAGCTCCCACGACTAACACCTACCCCCACAAAAATAAGACAGTTTCTCAAGTGAATGCTTTATTAGCAATTTTTCAAAAATCTGTGGAAAGAGGAGGCACAACATAAAAGTATCAGGTAGAAGCCGGGCACTGATAGCTCCCGCCTATAACCCTAGCTACTCAGGAGGCTGAGATCTGAGGATTGCAGCTCAAAGCCAGTCCCAGCAGGAACATTTGTGAGACTCTTATCTCTAATTAAACATCAGAAAATCAGAAGTGGTGTTATGGCTCAAGTGGTAGAGTGCTCACCTTGAGCTGAAGAGTTGAGGGACAGCACCCAGGCCCAGTTCAAACCCCATACCGACAAAAAAAAATAATAAAGAAAAAAATCAGCCAGGCACCGGTGGCTCACGCCTGTAATCCTAGCTACTCAGGAGGCTGAGATCTGAGGATCAAGGTTCAAAGCCAGCCTGGGCAGGAAAATCCGTGAAACTCTTGTCTCCAATAAAAAACCACCAGAAAACCGGAAGTGGTGCTGTAGCTCAAGTGGTAGAGTGCTAGACTTGAGCTGAAGAGCTGAGGGACAGGGCTTAGGCCCAGAGTTCAAGCCCCAGGACCAACAAAACACACACACACACACACACACACACACACACACACACACACACACAATAATCCCACAGAATATTATCTCCACCTTTTTAAAAAATCATTTAGGACACTTACTAAAAGCTTTCAAATAATATAGGATGGTGTCACATTTTTCCAACTCCAGGTATACAGAAATCATTCTTTTTTTCTTTTTTTTGGTCCGGTCCTGGGGTCTGAACTCTGGGCCTGGGCACTGTCCCTCAGCTCTTCAGCTCAAGGCTAGCGCTCTACCACTTGAACCACAGCACCACTTCTGGCTTTTTTCTTTTTGTTTATGTGGTGCTGAGGAATCAAACCCAGGGCCTCATGCATGCAAGGCAAGCTCTCTACCACTGAGCCACCTTCCCGAATGTTGTAAATTTTTACACGTTAGTAAGATAAACCTCTCTATTGCTCCCTTTTCACATCCTAGCTTTTGGTGAGTTTTCTTATGACATCTTCATGTATAGATACAATGCATTTTTTTTTTTTTTTTTTGTTGGTTGTGGGGCATTTCTCTATTATTTATCCTCTAACATTCTCTTCTTTCTCCAAATGGTCCCACAATTACAATCATGTGCTTGGTGTATACACATATACTGTATATGTATAAGCCTATCTTTTAAGACTAGATTCTATGTTGTTAGAAAAAACATTCAGACTTTGTCTTCTGAATGTCTGATTGTGCTTAACATGAGCTCTAGACCTATCCATTTTCCTGCAAATGTCTTAATTTCATTCTTTTTTTATTGTGAAAATACTGTACAGAGGAGTTACAATTACATGGGCAAGATAACGAGTTCATTTCTTATCAAGCATTGTTGCCTCCTCTTTGTTTCTCCTTCCCATCCCTTCCCATACTCCCTCTACATCCCCCCATCCAATCCTCCCCACCCCCACCAAAGTTGTAAAGTTTGTTTTTCCACGTAAAGACTTGTACATCTCATTGTTGCAATGGGTCCACGTATATCCCTAGTTAAACGATTTGTTTTTGCCCTTCCCTTAATTTCATTCTTTAAGGCTTATGTGTGTGTGTACACACACACACACACACACACACACACACACACACACACACACACACACACACACACACGTCACATTTTCTTTCTTTCTTTTTTTTTTTTTTTGTTGGTCATGGGGCCTGAACTCTGGGCCTGGGCACTGTCCCTCAGCTCTTCAGCTCAAGGCGAGTGCTCTACCACCTGAGCCACAGAAATGGCACTTCTGGCTTTTTCTGATTATGTGGTGCTGAGGAATCTAACCCAGGGCCTCATGCATTCAAGGCAAGCACTCTACCACTGAGCAACTTCCCCAGCCTACATATCACATTTTCTTTTTTTTTAATTTAAATTCTAAAATTTTTTATTGTGAAAATACCATACAGAGGTTCTGGGAAGGTGGCTCAGTGATGGAGTGCTTGCCTTACATGCATGAAGCCCTGGGTTCGATTCCTCAGCACCACATAAGCAGAAAAAGCCGGAAGTGGGGCTGATGCTCAAGTGGTAGAGTGCTAGCCTTCAGCTGAAGAGCTGAGGGACAGCGCCCAGGCCCAGGCCCAGCTTTCAGGCCTCACGACCAACCAAAAAAAAAAAAATACCGTACAGAGGGGTTATCATTACACGGGCAAGGTAATGAGTATATTTCTTATCAAGCATTGTTGCCTCCTCCTTTGTTTCCCTTTCCCATCCCTTCCCATCTCCCCCATATATCACATTTTCTAACTAAGATACAATTATACAAAAAATTGAGTGACTGTGCTTTACAAGGATCTTCTATAGGTGATTTAAGTGACAGACTTAGGAATTGACTATTTTAAAGGAATTTGACAACCTGGAGCATGTGGTTTTTAGAAAGCAAGAAAAGATGTTACAGAGGATGTAGAATATTAACTTTGATCAACTATAATAAGCAAAAGCATATATATCTTCTAATAGTTTCCATATAAGCAAGCAACCTTTATCAAACATCCGATGCAGAAAAAGCCAATAATATTTATGTTAAATTTACCTCATATTGGACAGAAAAAATATTCTAAAGGTAATTCCTTTGACACTCAGGGGGCCAGGTTGGTAACTTACCTTCCAGATATAAGCAGCTTCATCACTTGAGCCACTGACTAAAAACTGGTCATCAGGACTAAGACTGGATTTAATATAAAAGGTAGAGTTCTGGTGTCCACTGAAGACAGCCACTGCCAGGGGGGGAAAAACAAATTACTTGTTTCTTGTTGCTTCCAGTGTTCTAATGAATGCTGTCTGGCATACACATTTTTAAGTATGTTTTATTAACATATTCACTTCTAAAGATAGTGTCCAGAAACCCGAAAAGAGACTATTTATATTAGATCCAATCTTATAAACTCAGCTTAGATATAAATTTCTATGACAGATAAATCTTACAAAATACAGAGGTCCCTTTATTCTGAACACTGCTCCAAAACTGTAATTACTCATCCCTGACTCTAAACTATGAATGGGAATTATAATCTGAATTTTCCACTAAGCTTGTTTTTATTGCCCTCTGCTGGACTGGAAATGACCGAAACATACTCCCTTTAGCCTCAGCTCAATTTAGTTTTGTTTTCTTCTTCTGGCAGTACTAAAGCTGAAACTCAGGACCCTGTGGTTTCTAGGCAGATGCTGTCTCATTTCAACTATACTTCCAAGCCCTTTTTGCTTGTTAAGTTATTTTTTAGTCAGGATCTTTTGTTCTTTGAACAGGGTTAGGCTGAGCTAAAATCTTCCTATCAACAACCTACCTTGTAATCAGGATCACAAACAAGTGCCACCATGCCCAGCTCATTCGTTAAAATGGGCATCTGAATAACTTTTTGCTTCAGCTGTCCTCAAACTATGATCTTCTATCTCTACCTCCCAAGTAGCTGGCTGGGTGTTTTTGTTTGTTTTCACACAAGGTCTATGTTGCACCAGTGGGTCTTAAACTAGTAATCATACTGCCTCAGAATCCTCAGTGTTGAGATTAATAACTATGAAGCACCATGTTAGGCTTCTACTTTGTCTATGATGACTTGAGTATGGGATATGAACATAACTTAAGTCCAATACAATACTGTCAATAAAACACATAGATCAAGTACTTTTACTTCAGGACCTTTTTTTATTGGGGGGTGGGGTGGGGATAATATTGGAGCTCAAACTCTGGCCTGAGAGGTGAGTGGTACCATTGACCAGCCCTTTTTTGCATTCGTTATCTCAAAGACAGGACATGCATGCAGATCACAATCCATCTGTCTTTCTCTTCTTGTCTTAGCTAGGATGGTATGTGTGTGGGATGTGCCAAGCTATTGCTTGGGATGGGGGTTTCAGGTATTTGAGATCATATAGCCTTCGCACGTAGCCAAGATTATAGACATGAATTATCAGTGCCTAGCAAATCCAGACTTTAAAAAAAGTCTTGAAAGGCAAATAATTTAAGTTCTTAACTCTCATTTCCTGCACGCATAGCAATAAAGGTTTCTTTCTTTTCCACCTCTCCCTAGTTTAACTGTTTTATTAAATCTTTGCCAAAACTAGAAAAAAAGGGCAAGTAATCGCCAGCCGTGTTTCATACATACATGTGTTTCATACAGTTGCAAGTCCACATGCAACTGTCATTCATTCAACCAACTACCTACCTACTATTTACAAGAATAAATCAAACTACTGTAGGAGTACAGAAATGTTTATTAAATTATTAGCAGAGTATTTAATGGATGAGGGACAAAGACCTTTTTACTGTTATGCTATAGAAAAAAGCATATACAAAAACTTTGGCGGTTTACACCTGTAACCTAGCTACTCAGGAGGCTAAGTGGTTCAAAGCCAGCCCGGGGAAGGAAAGTCTATGAGACTCTTGTCTCCAATTAATTACCAGAAAACTGAAGTGGAGTTGTTGCTCAAAGTGGTAGATTGCTAGCCCTAAGCAAAAATCTCAGGGACAGCAACCAGGACCTCAGTTCAAGGTCCACAACTGGGGGAGAAGGGAAAGCAAGGAGGAGAAGCTGGACACCAGTGGCTCATGCCTGTAATCCTAGCTACACCAGAAGCTAAGATCTGAGGATTGTGGTTGGAAGCCAGCCTTATCTCCAATAAGCTATTTAGAAAAAGCTGGAACTAGTGCTGCAATTCAAGTGGTAGAGTGCTAGCCTTTAGCACAGAGTCTCAGGCCTTGAATTCAAGCCCCAGGAATGGCAAAAACAAAAACAAACAACTTCTGTACATCAGACAAAAGATTCAAGAATTTTTAATGTTTTATTTATTTCGGTGGTATTAAGGAATTTGAACGCAGGACCTTACACTTGTTAGGCAGACAATCTATCACTTGAGCCACATCTAGCCCCTATGCTTTATCTTTTGAGGGAAAAATTTGAAAATGGTGACTAAATTAGCAGTTAACCCAATTCTCATTCCATTAAGGAAAATAGCAACAGAAATTATAAAATCTTTTCCCTCTTCCAAATACTTATGCTCTTTCTTAAGGAATACTAGACTTAATCTAAGAAACCAGAAATGCCAATTGTGATGGTGCTGAAAACAGCAAAGACATAACAGAATTGCTTGGAGAAATATTTGGAAATTTCTGTAAGAATACAGATAAACTAATCTAAGTTTTGTGCTTTTAAAAAATTTCTTTTTTTTTTTTTGTCGGTCGTGGGGCTTGAACTCTGGGCCTGGGCGCTGTCCCTCAGCTCTTCAGCTCAAGGCGTGCGCTCTACCACTTGAGCTACAGCGCCACTTCCGGTTTTCTGGTGGTTTATTGGAGATAGGAGTCTCACGGTCTCTCCTGCCCGGGCTGGCTTTGAACCGCGATCCTCAGATCTCAGCCTCCTGAGTAGCTAGGATTACAGGCGTGAGCCACCAGCACCCGGCTAAAAAATTTCTTATCAGGGGCTGGGAAGGTGGCTCAGTGGTAGAGCGCTTGCCTTGCATGCCTGAGGCCCTGGGTTCGATTCCCCAGCACCATATAAGCAAAAAGAAAAAAAAGCCGTAAGTGGCGCTGTGGCTCAAGTGGTAGAGCACTAGCCTTGAGCTGAAGAGCTGAGGGATAGTGCCCAGGCTCAGAATTCAGGCCCCACGACTGGATCAAAAAAAAAAAAATTTCTTATCAGCCCATCTAGCATCTTTCCAAGTAGCTAGACCTAAGGAAAAACCAGGCTACTAATATCTATCTATCTATCTATCTATCTATCTATCTATCTATCTATCTATCTATCTATCTATCTATCTATCTATCTATCTATCTACATGTATTTGTCAGTCGTGGGTCTTGAACTCTGGGCTTGGGCGCTGTCCCTGTGCTCTTCAGCTCAAGGTGAGTGCTCTACCACTTGAGCCACAGCGCCACTTCTGGTTTTCTAGTAGTTTATTGGAGATTAAGAGTCTCACGGACTTTCTGCCCAGGGTGGCTTTGAACCATGATCCTCAGATCTCAGCCTCCTGAGTAGCTAAGATTACAGGCGTGAGCCATTGGCGCCCGGCTATATATATTTTATTTAAATAACAGATAATACTCTTAGAAATAATGTAACCCAAATAACTTCCTTAAGCCATTATTTATTTTAAGTATTAGGTTCTATTTTTTATATTTTTGAGGAGAAAAAAAGGTTTGAGAAAACCTCTCATATGGCCTGTGTCCAACATAAAAAGATGACTCTAAAGAGGGGAAAAGGGTTGAAAAATTCCACCCTTTAAGTTCCCAAAGAAGACCAAAGTTGAATAATCCAAATGGATCAAAGGGCATAATTTCAGGAGATTATTGTCACCCCAAACAACAAGATTCTGTACTTTTAAAGATCACAAGAGAAGTATACCCTTAAGATCAATGGAACCAAAGTCTTCACATGATTTTACAAATTTTGTTTAGAAAACAAGACATTAAATTATCATTGGCAAAAAACCCGATGTTAATTTCCTGGTAAGGGAATTCGAATGACTTAATATCTTACCTGGAGAAGTCTTTAATCCTGTCATATTAAACATATAGATGTTGTCATCTGTGCAATTAGCAAATAAAGTAGAGGCAGTAGAATCCAAAATCAGACTTGAGTATCCTAGAAGAAAACTTCAGTTAGTATATCCTGATGATGGTGAGTAGACTTAAGGCTCAAATCTAGGCACACAAACAGCACATGGAAAAATATGAGAACTTTAAAAAGACACAACCATATATTAAAGCTTCTCAATTTGTATGCTGCTGAAAATGAGGTATTTAAAAAAGCAATCTGGCAAAAATTCCCCTCTCTCCCCCAAAGTACTGTCAATGAAAAGACTTACCTAGTTTTCGAGTGCTGCTACCTGGGTACAGGAAAGATTTGGATGCTATGGGTTCTTGTCGATAAGTAGTATAATTCTTACGTAAATCCCAAACTTTGATTATCCTAAAACCCAATACAAATAGTTATTTTCTAAGTCTTCTCCAACCCAAAGAATTTTACTTACATTGTAAGTAACTCCTCAGCCACATTCACCAGGTACAGCAAGGACATCTCATTGGGAAATAAATTTATGTCACACTATTGTTTCCAATGCCAAGCTTATAATGCTGACACAACGGAAACAGATGTGAATTGACCTAGTGATGGGTCACTGCAGTTTACTCCAAAGGAGCGGAAAAGGAAGATAAAGTTTGGATGCTGATAGTAACTGTTCCATTGTTTTTAGGAAAAACATTTCCTAACCCTTTAATAATCTGCATTTGCCCTTTGACATCGCAAGTAGCAAATTCTGCTCCATTGGTTATATCTTTATACCTAACCCTTTAAGTAGCCCAGACACATTTTCCTGTGAAAGGGGAAAAATATTTTTTCATTATCCTATTGAGATAATTCTTTACTCCTTTATTTCTAGTTTTTAGGCAAACAAGCTTGGTATAAAATGGCAGTATAAAGTAGCAGTGTCATTGGACACTAAACAAGCAAGCTTTCACAACCATTTATAAGCACAGTACTAGCTTTTTACTTTTTATTCTTTTTGGTGGAACTTGATTGGGACTGAATTCAAGGCTTCCTGCTCCCACACAGGCAGTCTACCACTTTAGCTATACCTCTACCTCTAGTCCCTTTTTGCCTTGGGTATTTTGTAGGTAGGGTCTGGCTTTATGGGACCAATCTGGGCTATAATTCTCCAACCTACACGTCCTGCCACTGTCGCAATGACAGACTCATGCCATGTTGCACAGCCATTGAGGGAGATTGAGTCTCTTAAACTATTAGGTCCAGGTCAGCCTCAAACCTCAATCCCCCATCTTTGCCTCCCAAGTAGCTAAGATTACAGGCTTGAGCCACTGTGTCCAGCTTCCACAGTAATAACATTAGCCAACCTCATTCCTGCCTGAGTGTGTGGTCCACAGAATGGTTTTAGTATCTAAGGAGACAATACAAAGCCTAGTCTAGTAAGGAGGCACTATTTTTTTTTTTTTCCAAATTAAAGTGAGTTCTTTTGGCAGTACTAGGTTTCAATTAAGAGCTTGCAAGACAAGCATTTTACCAGTGTTGGCATGCCTCCAGCCCCTTTTGCTTATTTTTCAAATAAGGTCTTGTTTTCTGCATAGGCTGACCTGGAATGTGGTTGTATTTATGCTTCCCATGTGGGATTTCATGCAGGTCCAATATTTTACTGGCTGAGATGGTATATCACAAACTTTTTGCCAGACTGGGCTCAAACTGTGACTCTCATAATTTCAGCCTTCTTCGTAGTTAGGATTATAGGCACAAGTTATGGTGTCTGGTTTAAATTAAATTTTTTTTTGTTGGTCGTGGGGCTGAACTCTGGACCTGGGCGCTGTCCCTCAGCTCTTTAGCTCAAGGTTAGCGCCCTACCACTTGAGCCATAGTGCCACTTCCGGTTTTCTTCTGCTTATTTGGTGCTGAGGAATTGAACCCAGGGCCTCATGCATGAGAGGCAAGCACTTTACCACTGAGTCAACTTCCCAGGCCTAAATTAAAATTTTTGAAGGTAGCAATGTGCTTGGAGATATAGTGGATAAAGAAGTATGCTTTAAAGAGTCCCTTTCCACAACTTCTACAATGCTTGGAAGAAGCATGAGCCAATGAACAAACACCACAGACTTATTTGCAAGCCAAAATTCAGGTAAGTCTCAGATGGCAAGTATATGGAAGTATTTAGGCCTTACTATTAATCTTGTTAATTACTCCACAATGACTAACTTCATACCCAGAATCAGATTTCTCTTTTTAATAGTATTCCTAGACCTGAAAAGTTAAAATCCAAAAATAATAAAAATATATCCTATAAATATCAGTAAATTATACTGTGATGAAGCAAACAAGCTACCTATCCAGCTTCTGTAAGCAAACACTTCACCTGTATGCTAGACAATGTGTTAAGTGTAAAACATGTATGTTCATATTTAATTATTTAAGCAAGAGTTCCAATCCCTAATTTTCTAGTGATCTCTAGTTTTCCTTTTCTCAGCTGGGGTACAATGTCAAAAGTTAAAAGCATTCACACTTAATTGTAATAGGACAATGTGACTGTCTTATCATGCTCATGAAAGATACTTAATCAAAAGAACCAAGACATATAGTGTCTTACCCATCCACAGCTCCTGCTGAAACCAATGTATTCTCATCTTGAAAGAGGACCACAGTAACACTTTGCTGGTAATCCTAATAGCACAAGAAAGAAAAAGAAGGAAATTCTGTCTTCAGTATTACAAATTTTATCATAAAGAGAACAGGTGTTTAAAAATGGCTCCCCTGCAACTCTGAATATTCTTTTCAATAAACCTAAATATATTTGCAAGAAAATGAGCCAAACATTGTTATAGCATCTGTGTTAACTTAAAGAAATGAACTGGAGACAAAGATTTTACTTGTCTCAGTCTACTTAGAATCTCCCTACTAATGAGCTGTGTTTATCTATAAAAAACTGATTTAAGCCAGGCACTAATGACCCATGCCTTTAATCCTAGCTACTCAGGAGGCAAAGATCTGAGGGTTGTGGTTTGAAACCAGTGGGAACAGGAAAGTGTAAGACTCTAATTCCAATAAACTACCCCAAAACTGTTAGTGGCTCAAGGGGCAGTGCTATCCTTGAGCAAAAAAAGCTAGAGACAGCTCCCAAGGCCTGAGTTCAAATTCCAGGACTGGTAAAAACAAAAAACAAGAAACCAACCTAACTTTTCTGTGCCTGTTTCTCTATAAAATGTTGCTGTACTCCTCTCTACTCAGGAATCTGAGATCTGAGTATCATGGTTCAAAGTCAACACTGGCAAGAAAGTCCATAAGACTCTTATCTCCAATCAACCCCCAGAAAACAGGAAGTGGCGCTGTAGCTCAAAGGGGTAGGGTGCTAGCCTTGAGAGAAAAACCTCAGGGATAGTGCCCAGGTCCTGAGTTAAAGCCCCAAGTTTTACACACACACACACACACACACACACACACACACACACACACACACACACACACACACACGAATTATGAGTGAAAAGACAGCATCCTCTAAAAGTTAAAGGGGCAACTTTTTGTTACTACATAAGTAGTTCTAGATTCGAATCTCACTACATGACTAGAAGGTCATATACTATCTTCATCTGGACTCTCTATATAAAGACCAGTCTGTTTCCATTCAAGCTACATCCTGTGTTTGGTTGGATACATTCTTAAGTTGTAATAGCTTAGCAATTACATATTTCTTCAAATATTTACTTGGATGCTACAAAATAAGTAACATTAGAGAAACGTATTAAAGTGAAAGCAATGATGGTTTTTCCAAGAAAAAAAAAAGGTGCATCACAGGCATAGTCTGAGCCATTGATTAATAAAAATAGTATTTCTTAAATACATTTAATATTTTGTTATATGATTAGAAAGTATAAAAAATTAACATCTTTTCTACAGCTTTTTATTATGCAGACAAGGATTTCTTCCCTCTAGGTACCTCTATCTTTCCTAATGAATCACATTTTGCTGCAGATATATGAATGTATGAAGATTTCTAAGGATAACTTTCAGAAAGCTGTATTTTTTTTGGTCGGTCATGGGGCTTGAACTCTGGGCCTGGGTGCTATCCCTCAGTTCTTCAGCTCAAGGCTAGTGCTCTACCACTTGAGCCACAGCACTACTTCTATCTTGCTCTACCCACTTGAGCCACA
This sequence comes from Dipodomys spectabilis, assembly GCF_019054845.1. Classification (NCBI taxonomy): domain Eukaryota; kingdom Metazoa; phylum Chordata; class Mammalia; order Rodentia; family Heteromyidae; genus Dipodomys; species Dipodomys spectabilis. Next base: position 19,500,665 of record NW_024870746.1, read on the forward strand.
GCACTACTTCTATCTTTTTCTGCTTATGTGGTGCTGAGGAATCGAACTCAGGGCTTCATGCATGCGAGGCAAGCACTCTACCACTGAGCCACCTTCCCAGCCCCTAAAAAGCTAATTTTTTAAAATGTTTTCTAGATAACTCACCAATTTGAGAGCCATCATAGTAGGTGCTGTGTAAGCTTTAAAGTACTGATATCAAATGGAAATTATTTTCATTTACCTAATCCAAAGTACCCATCTGTATGCATAACAAACTTCCTAGAAAAAAAACACATAAGGTGTGGTGATGTATGTCTGTAATCCTTCAGAAGTAAATCTTAGTTGGGAAGCTAAATTTGAGGGGATCATGAGATTGAGGCCAGCCTCAACTACATCCTGACAATCTGTTAAAAAAAAAAAAAAACAAAAACCTATTTGTATGTGTGTACATCTCTGAAACCTTACCACAGAAGGAGCAAGTCCTTTTGAATTCTGCTTCTTCTTGGGTTTTGAAGGGGTTTGCTTGTCTGAGGCATTGTGAGCGCCACTGATTTGATTCACTTGCCTATAAAACCCGTCTGAAAGATATTCCATCAAAACTGGTTTAGCTGTTTTCAATCTCATGCTGAATGTAACATCTTGAACATAAAGACCTCAATACTAAGTAATTTTTTTTAAAACCAGATCAATGAAGTTAGAGAGCAGTTTTACCAGTGAGATTAAAAGCAAAGCAAAACAAAAATACAATAGCCAGGAGCCAGAGGCTCACGCCTATATTCCTAGCTATTCAGGGGGTTGAGATCTGAGGATCATGGGTCAAAACCAGTTGGTACAGGAAGGTCTATGAGGTTCTTATCTCCAATTAACCACCAAAAAGCTGGAAGGGGAGCCGTGGCTCAATGGTAGAGTATTGATCTTGAACAAAAAACTAGGAGACAATGCCCAGGCCCTGGGTTTAAGCTCTAATACTGGCACAAAAACAAAACAACTAATGTTTATGGAAGCTTTATTTATAATGGTCAATACTTGGAAGCAACCAAAGTATCCTTAAGCAGGTGAGTGGATAAACTGTGATTTAGCAAGACAACAAGTTACTATCCAGCAGTAAAACAAGGCTGGTAAGCCTTAAAGACTTGAAGAAAGAAGCCCATCTGAAAAAGCTATATCCTGATTTCAAATACATGACATTCTGAAAAAGGCAAAGCTATGGAGACAAAAAAGATCAGTGGCTGCTAGGATTTAGTTAGGAGGTAGGTCTGAATAGCAGTGAAACTATTCTGTAAGATTTATCATTATACATTTGTACATAAATGTACAAACCAAGAGCAAACCCTAAAGCAAACTATAGACTTGGGGTGATAATAATGTGGTGAGGTAGTGTGTAAATAAACCATTTAGGCATAGGATGGTTTATGTGAGCGGCTGTTATGTGTGTAGAGCTTTAGAGCATATGGAAAGTACTTTCCGTTCAATGTTGCTGTGAAGCCAAAACTGCTTTACAAAATAAAGTCATATTAATGGTATCATAGGGAAATGTAAGCTTATATTTAACTTCATCTATTTCTTTAAAACTTAAAAAAGGAAAAGGTAAATAAGAGAGCCTATGTATATGTAAGTTTAATGCTGTCAATCATTTAGGTAAAGGACACTATAAATCAGATGATGCTATAAAGAAATGGAAAAGTGTAACTATACTTTCAATAATAAGTAGTATCCTGAAAATTGAACAGAGCAGAATGGAGGACTATGAACACATGTGCCCCCTAGTGGTACGAGATAAAATCACTAACATTTTTGATTCAAAGTAATTAAGTGTGGTTAATCTCTATCAAAATTAAAATACAACCAGATTAAAACTACCTTTTTTATTGCACCTGATGTCCCAGACCATAATGTTGCCATCTCTTCCACCTGTACAGAATACAGCTGTAAAGAAAATTTATCAAGATGTTAACAAAATTAGTCAATGACATATTTTAACTATATAAAGCATTCTTAGCTAGGTACTGAATTTGGCAATAGGGACTGAATTTAGCAATAACAACTAAAAAAAATAAAGTACAAGTGGGTGTTGGTGGCTCACATCTGTGATCCTAGCTGCTCAGGAGGCCGAGAGCAGGATTACAGTTTGAGGCCAGCATGGGGGGAAACGTTCTTGAGTCTCTTAAATAACCAGCAAGCTGGGTACTGAAGGCTCATGCCAGGAATCTTAGCTACTCAGGAGGCTGAGTATTAACCACCAGAAAAGTGGAAGTCGCACTGTGGCTCTAAGTGCTAGTCTTGAGCAAGACCTCAGGGACAGTGTTCAGGCCCTTAGTTCAAGTCCACAACTGACAAAATAAATAAATTTAAAAAAAAATCAGATTTATTAGAGGTGAGAGTCTCTGAGATGGCCCCATTTCTGGCTTTTTGGTTAATTGGATGGTTAATTGGGTATAAGAGTCTCATGGACTTTCCTGCTTAGGTAGAGGACCAAACCACTATCCTCAGATCATAACCTCCCACGTAGCTAAAATTACAGGAGTAAACCACCAGCACCTGCTGTTTCCTAAATTCTATATACTTTACACAAATGATAGCAATCTGTGCTATCAACTTTATTAGGTAAGTACTGCCCCTATTTTGGTGACAAATGTGAAGATAAGTAACTTGTAAAGGTTTTTTGGTTGGTCACGGGACTTGAACTCTGGGCTTGGGTGCTGTCCCTCAGCTCTTCAGCTCAAGGTGAGTTCTCTGCCACTGAAGTCACAGCACCACCTCTGGTTTTCTGGTGGTTAATGAGTCTCATGGACTTCTCAGCCAGGGCTGGCTTTGAATGGCGATCCTCAGATCTCAGCCTCCTGAGTAGCTAGGATTACAGGTGTGAGCCATTGCCGCCTGGTGTAAAGGTATTCTCAGTAGTATAAATCCATAGCTGAGACTCTAATCCTTTTAGATGCATTGCTTCAGTAGAAACAACATAAAGTATCCACAAAATTGTATAAAGGTTCCTCTGGGTACGGGAGGAGAGCAATGGGATTGAAGAGAGGAACACAGGAGAACTTCAATTTATCTTTAATATTTTATCCTTTAAAATCAAGTAAAAGAGGATTGGGGTTATATAGCTCAGCGGGTGAGCAACTGCATAACACAACCAACCCCCCCCCCGCCCCCCCCCCACATACACACTCCATGCAATTTAGGGTAAAAATAAGAAACTGCCCTTTTGTTTTGCAGGAGGGTTAGGGGTTGGGGTTGATGGTCCTGAGGACTGCACTCAGGGCCTGGGTGCTGTCCCTGAGCTTTTTTTTTGCTCAAGACTAGCATTCTTCCACTTGAATCATGGCCCCATTTCTGGCTTTTTGGTTAATTGGATGGTTAATTGGATATAAGAGTCTCATGGACTTTCCTGCTCAGGCTGGCTTCAAACTGTAATCCTCAGATATCAGCCTCCTGAGTAGCTAGGATTACAGGTGTGAGCCACTAATACGATACTTCAGAATTTTTTTTTTTTTTTTGCTGGTCATGGGGCCTAAACTCTGGGCCTGGGCACTGTCTCTCAGCTCTTCAGCTCCAGGCTAGTGCTCTACCACTTGAGTCATAGCGCAACTTCCGGCTTTTTCTGCTTATGTGGTGCTGAGAAATCGAACCCAGGGCCTCATGCATGCAAGGCAAGCACTCTACCACTGAGCTACCTTCCCAGCCCTTACTTCAGAATTTTTATACCTAATAGAAAATATGCTTCAAGAATAAAAGGTAGCTGGGTGTCGGTGGCTCACGCCTGTAATCCTAGCTACTCAGGAGGCTGAGATCTGAGGATCATGTTCAAAGCCAGCCCGGGGAAGGAAAGTCTGTGAGACTCTTATCTCCAATAAACCACTAGAAAACTGGAAGTGGCGCTGGGGCCCAAGCAGTAAAAGAAAAGAATAAAAGGTAGCTTATTATTACTAGACTTGCACTTAAGGTAAGTTCTCCGGGACAAGGATAAAAAGGACACCGACAGAGAGAAATCATGATTTCAGTTTTGGGAATTTAAGTGTTTGCAAAAATGCCAAGGATAGGAATACAGATCTACATCAATACAAGCAGAGTGAAAAAACAGAAACATAGCAAAAATTTTTAGGTAAGAATCATAGCCATGGGTTGGAGGCATGGCCCAGGTAGTAAAGCACCAGCCAATGAGCAAGTGTAGGAGTCCTAGTGTTGGACCAAAACAGACAACAATCATAACCAGTTTATCATACCCAGTTTTCACTTCACCCTCATGTTCTATTTATCTTTTTGGGGGAGGGGATGCCATACCAGGGTCTGAACAAAGGGCCTCATACTGGTTTTACCTGCTCGCTCACACCTCCTGAGTCATGCTATAATCTGGCTTTTTGTTGGTGACTTGGAGACAGAATCTCTTCTCTTGGATTCCCCCCCCCCCCCCCCCCCCCCCCCCCCCCGTCAGTGGTGGGGCCTGAACTCTGGGCCTGGGCACTGTCCCTCAACTCTTCAGCTCAAGGTTAGTGCTCTACCACTTGCGCCACAGCACCACTTCCGGTTTTCCTGCTTATGTGGTGCTGAGGCATCGAACCCAGGGCCTCAGGCATGCAAGGGAAGCACTCTACCACTGAGCCACCTTCCCAGCCCAATCTTTTGTATTTTTTTTTTGCCCAGGTTGGCTCTGAACTGCAATCTGCCAGGTCTCAGCCTCTTGAGTAGCTAGGATCACAGAAATGAGCCAACTGAATGTGGCTTCCAACTAAATAGTTCGAGAGTTAATGAGTAACTAGTACAAAAGATCTGACTTCAATGGTAGCTGTTCATACCAGAAGATTCAGGCATTTAAAGATAAGTGGAAGAGAATGACCATAGAATGGGCCTAATAACATCTTGATTTCTTTAAGGTTTCCATTCATATTAGAATCTCAGTCACCTATGTAGGTAAAGGAGAGGGGCTGAAACAATTACAGCTTCAAATTTCCCCCCAACAAAAGCTTTTAAGGAGATAAAAGGATAAGCACAAACCTACCTTTCTCAAACTTAGAGAAGGCAACAGACTTGAGGCTGCATTGATGACCTTTGCATGTTCCAATCAGCTCACCAGCTTTTACATCCCAAAATTTGGCTGATTGATCACCTGATGCCGTAACCTTTCAATAATAAGGTAGTACACTTTAAAAAAGTAACCTTTTATCAATATTTATCCAGAGTCAAATGAAATCAAAGCTACTTACAAGTTTAAGTTCACCAGGAACCCAGGCCAAGTCAAAGACAGCATTCCAATGTGCCATCCATTCTAAATAAAGTATAAATATGAATCATCTAGATTGCTCTATTGGAGCCATTAAAAACAGCTTAAATGCTTTACACTAATAAAAAGATCAATGCTCAGCACTGTAAAGTTTCTGGGCAGGGAAAATCATATTACACATTTTCTTCATTACCACATAGGAGAATTTTCATTCCATGCCAAATTACTTTTTATGAATGGACAAGAAGTATTCTCTAATATGGAATCTTTTTGAAACATTCTCCTGCTCAAAAACCTTTATAGTGCTCTCTAAATGGAACCATTTTAGGAACCACATTTCTCTATTATCTTATTCCAACCAAACCAAATCACTCCTTATTTTCTTATTATATTCATGCTTTTCAACCTCTAGGTCTTTGCTGGTGCTTTTCCCTCTACTTACCAGAGTGCCCTCTTCCATTGCCATATGTCTGTATACCACAGATCAACTCAAATATTCTATCCTTAATTAAAAAAAAAATTCCTGATCTGATTTTGTATATCTACATTTATGGCCTTTGTTTTACTATAGTTAATTCCATACTATACTTTCTTGTTCTAAATGATAAGGTCAGAAATGATAAGGTCAGAAATTAGTTTTGTATATGAAAGTATATGATTCTCAATATTTAAAGCCTGTTTCCCCAACCATGGTAAGTGCAAAAAATTTAACTTTGAAGCCTGTAATCCCAGCTACTCAAGAGGCTAAGATCCTAGGATCCAGGTTCAAAGCAGGTCTGAGCAGAAAAGTCCATGAAACTCAAATTTCCAATTAAGCACTAAAAAAGCTGGAATTGGAGGTATGGCTTAAATGGTAGAGCACAAAAGCTCAGAGATGGTGCCCAAGCCGAGTTCAAGCCCCAGGACGGGCACACACGTGCACACACACACAAAATGGGGAAATAAGACTACAGACTTACCTTTGCAGCACTTTTTTTTGCTAATTTGTGATTCTGTGTTATATAATCTAACAAAGCCTTCTTCGTTGGCAACTGCTAAAATGTGCTCCATGTTGGGGGCTAAATAAGAAATAAGAGAATACATGAAAAGCAACATAAAAGTTTTCAGTTGACTATCAAGGTATTAAGTGATTCAAAACTATCAAAAAATTATCTTCACATAGACTCAAGTAGACAAAGAGTAAATCAAAATTGGTACTGGCCAATAGCAAATAAAAACATATGATATAAACAGTTATGAGTCTATTAATCTTAAATTTCCTCTTTACAACCTTTTACCTATTCTCTCTTAAAAGGATTACAAATGAGAAGTACTTCTATTTCTGTCCATATTGTCCTAGTGAATCACAGAAAGATACATATTCAAACAAATCAAATAGATCTATAGGGCAAAACTATTTTCATGGTAGTTGAACCCTAGTAACCTTTTTCCATGTAATTCTTTGAAAAACTAGTGTTATATTTTCCCTCTATGGTAGGAAATAAATTATTTCTGTCCAGGCTTAGCCTTGCTGGTAATTCTCTTACCAGAAGAAAAGGTGCATCCAAAAGGAGGAACCGGGGCTCCTGATTCTCCATAAGAAGTGTGTTCATCATTATAGCTGCACTGATAACCATTTAGAAGGGACTGCAGAGGGTAATATGAAGACCACCCTAAAACAAAAGAAAGCCTTTTCAATTTCTAAGTATTATCACATTTGAACACCTTTCACAAAGGCAGAGATAATTGTGCTTAAGGAGGTTCCCCCCCCCCCCCCCAATTGGTTGTGAGGCTTGAACTCTTGGCCTGGGTGCTGTCCCTGAACTCTTCAGCTCAAGGCTAGTGCTCTATCACTTGAGCCACAGTGCCACTTCTGGTTTTCTGGTGGTTTATTGGAGATAAGAGTCTCACAGATGTTCCTGCCCAGGGTTGGCTTTGAACTGTGATCCTCAGATCTCAAGCCTCCTGAGTAGTTAGGATTATAGGCATGAGCCACTGGTGCCCAGCAGAGTTTTATATATCTAATATAGATCCATTTACTAACTATGGTCTCCTTTAGAATGTCATTTTTGATATTTTCTAAGAGAAAAATGAAAGTGCACTCCCAACTTTGAAGTAAGGCACAGTTTTGGGTTTACAATCTTAATTACCAATTCTCAGTATACTAAGATTAGAAGAAGCAAGTAGCCTTTATATATTAAAAAAGATCTTATCTGTTGGATGCAGTGGCTCAAGCCTATATAATCCTAGTTACTTAGTGGGTGGAGATTTGGTTCATCTCAAGTATCAATCAAATTCAGAGAAGCACCAAAAAGGAAGGTCATGGTTCAAGCTAGGCTGGTCTTCAGTTTAAACCCTAGTATGGCCACAAAAACAAAGACATCTTGTCCCTTGTCCTACAAAAGCATCATCATTAAACTATCAGTCTCTTGAGTGAAAACCTTGCTATGTCCTTGGAGTCTCTAAACCAACATTACTACAAACTCTAAAGTTACTAACAACTACCACACATAATCTAGCAGTCAAAAGTGAAATATATTTATGTGCTTATAACAGTAATATATTCACTAAGAAAATAATAAAAGTTTTATGAATGTTTTCCTTACTGTGCTATAACTAAGGGCGTTATAGTATGCTAAAAAGTATTAGAACAATCTTGTTAATGTGTACCATGGTCCTAAATGGTAAGCCCACCTTCAGAGATTTGTTTTTATGTTACCACGGAGGCTGACCTACCAAATTATGGGACCAAGAATGTTACAGGGCTGGGAAGGTGGCTCAATGGTAGAATGCTTGCCTTGCATGCATGAGGCCCTGGGTTCGATTCCTCAGCACCACATAAGCAAAAAGTAAAAAAAGCCAGGAGAATGTTACAGAATATTTGCATATATTTCAGTTGGTAGGCATCTTTAATCTTATAAAACCAAAACCTATTTTTTTCCCTCCGGTTGTACTGGGTCCTGGTGCTTGCTAGGCGCTACTTCATAATTTCAATGTCAGACAATAAAAACAAAGCTGTTAAAATCACTAAAAGTATGCAATAACCATTTTTGTTAGGCTCAAAAAAAAATAAAGGGCTGGGAAGGTGGCTCAGTGGTAGAGCACATGCCTTGCATGCCTGAGGCCCTGGGTTCGATTCCTCAGCACCACATAAGCAAAAAGAAAAAAGCCGGAAGTGGAGCTGTGGCTCAAGTGGTAGAGCGCTAGCCTTGAGCTGAAGAGCTGAGGGACAGTGCCCAGGTCCAGAGTTTAGGTCCCATGACCGGATCCCCAAAAAAAAAATAAATAAAAAGAAAAATAAAAACAAAAGCCTCCATTTTAAGTATAAATGTTCTTGTGTAGTGTTCATTTTTAAAAATCTAATTACAGAAATTCAAAAGTAGATCAAACTGATTATCATATGATGCTCTGCAAAACTTAGTGTCTTATATTTAAATAGTAACTTTTCCATTTCTCCTCATGGACTACAACTAATACCCAAACCAAGACTAACCCTGAAGTAACTTGCTGAGAGGTCCCTGCTTATTTTTCTATTTTTACAATTCCTTACAACACAATCTTGATAAGTTTCCTTAAGCTACTTTTGTTGTTTTTTGTCTTTTTCTGGTACTGGAATCAAACCTAGAATGTTGTACTTGCTAGGCAAGCATGGGGCCATACATCCCAGCCTACTTTTGGACTTTTACTGTGTAATAAACCTAACTTGCAACCACCACAACACTCATTATTTACTCATTCTATAGCTAGCTTAAGACCCTGGGGTTTACGTGTAAACTTCCCAAGAGTATACAGGATATGAAAGTTTTTAGAGAACCAATTTCTAAATGCTCAACTTACACACACACACTTCTAAAACTGGTCTGTGAAGGTGAGGTTGAGGTACTTTCCTTTCTCTTCCACCTTCATTACTTCCTTTCTTATACTTTACAGAAAGACATTCACACAACCCCACTTTATACCTTGCAAGGTATTTTAAAAATACACTTTCAAAATTACATTATTTCTACCAGTTGCATACAGATTACTGTAATTTAATCCAAGGGAAAATTTTAGCTCTTGAATTCTTATGTTCATATTAAACAGAAATATATAGCTATATGTACGTATGTATATATGTATAAGTGTATATGTGTAAACACAGACATATATTGGACACAGAGGAGTTAATAGGGGAGATTAGTAAAAACTTTTTAACTATACAATTATATTGATTAGAATATATTCTATGAGAGAAATAAAATGGAAATAAGGGGAAAAGCAATGGCTAAGAAAGGTTTGTTAAAAATAGATGACTATATAAATTCACTTTATATTCTATTTAAAATGTAAATATTTACAATATGGTCAGAAATTCTATATATAAACTTGTAATATACATTTAAATATACACATAAGAAGTAATCAAACTTCCACTGTGTAGAGGTCACTGGGAACAATGAAGAATTAAACTGGAGAGAAGGAAACTAAGAACCCATTTAGGAGATATTTTGTAGTCTAGATAAGAAGGTATTAAGACCTAGGCTAGAGAAATGGAATGGTAAATACAGTATAGAACAGACCCAATATGTGTAAAGATACAACATCAGTGGGGATAAAGAAGATGATCAGTTCAAGAAAATTTAAGGGAACTTTCTGAATATGTAATAAATAATGAGACAGATAAAGTCATGGAGTGACCACTCACTAAGATAAGTAATATAACAAGTCTGGAGGAAAAGTGAGTTCAGTTTTGCACATCTAAATTTGAGATGTCTGTCTGACTACCTGGGTGAAGATCAACCCACACAGCTCTTATAGAAATCAATCTAAAATACAAGGAACAAAAGGTCGTAGGTAGAAGAAGCCTAATTTATGGATATAATTATGTACGGGAATAGGGAGAAGAAAAGGTGGCACCAAAACTGAGGAAAAAGATGTCTGCATAGACTTCAATAGGTAACATTTAATAATGAATGGTTTTCAGTGCCTACCACATAGAATATTTGTGAATAGGAGGAAGAAGAAACCAGAGGAGCCCAGGAAAAAAAAAATCAGTCATAAAGGGTGAATAGCTTTCCAATTTATCAGAGCAGGGTGCAATAAAACTAAGGTGACAATGCTACAGAAAGTTAACAATCACTGTGCACTGCTGCCATTCCTGACGAGGGCAAAGTTACTCAAAATTACAGGAGAGACAGAGAAAAAAGCCATTTTGAGTGTAATTACCAAGAGGGAAGTAAGGATGGTACAGTTTTAGACGGGGCACTAAAAGTTAAAAGACCAGTCAACATTTCAATATCCTTTTCATACACCGACTCCCTAAACAACAAAATGTTCTCAGATTCTTTTCTTTTTGTTGTCCACGTGGTTTCAAGGGGGAAGGAAGACAATTGGGTATAACAGATCTTTAAACGTGCAAGATTTCATTTCTATACACGTTAATCTAGATCGTTAACTTCTTTACTAGAGATTCAAGTTGGTGAAACCCAAGCCCGAGCTTGTCTCTTGAATTGCCAAACGTTTTAACCTAAGAAGCCTAAAGGACTGTAGAAAATGAGTTGAATTTGTGCACAGCACCACGAGGCTGTCCAAAGACACTCCGTGAAGTAGAAAACAACATACTTTGATTCCATTCCTCGACTACCTCTGGCAAGGAAAAACATCTGGAATAATTATAGTTCAATCTATTAACAATGGTCACTGGGGGCGGGGGCGGGGAGAGGTTCTCAGCATCTGTCACTCTGTAATTGGGAAATTTTTTTTTATGACCAGTGGTGACCGAGGGGGGGGGGGAGGGGGAGATTTTGACGCTGCTAAAAGCAGATGTCTGGTCTTCTCCGCAGGAACAGAGTTCCTGAACAGCGAGGTCACGGTCACGGATGTGTGCAACAGCAAATAATAAGGATCACTAAGACTCTACAGCGATCGCACGAATACAAGCCGACGATCTCACAGTTATTCCGAGAACGCATCCGCCCCCCCACCCCCAAACTCACACACCCCTCCATGCATTTTCTAGCTAACGCGCGATATTGACGTAAGCAGTGAGGGGCCCGGGAGGCCAGTCAACTCCACGTCCTTCCTTCGGCCTACACGACTAGTTTTTAAAAGTCCGATTGCGATTAAAAAGTGTCCGGAGGGAATGGAGGAAGAACTTTTCCCAGTAATTTCGCTAACATTAACTCTTGCCGCCTGAGAATTCGGAAGGGCCGGGAAATGGATGGGAGTCGGCCCGGATCCCAAGTGTTTTTTTTGGGGGGGGGTGAGAGTGGGGGAGGTGAATCCCGCCAGCCACGAGCATCATTTAAGACCGTTACTCACCATTCCTCGAGACGCCAAGCTGAGGCTGGCGGAGTACCGAGTTGAAGAGCATCTGGACCAGGAACAAAAAGGCTCAGCTGAGAAAAAAAAGCCGTGAAAATCGGCCGCCACTTTCGGTGGGAACCGTGGACTGAGCTCTCCGAGGCACGACCCGTTAAGAGCCTCCAACTCCCGCCACTGTAAGCCCCGGCCGCCAAACTCCGCGCCAAACTGACGTCACGCCCTCTGATTGGCTCCCACCGCTGCGTCCGGGCGCTTCTGAGTCACTTCCCCCTTTGCGTCCCCGCCTTCTTTTTGCTCAGCCGCGGGAACTCAGGGTTCAGAAGCTCCCTGAGCGCCTGCGCGGGGGGCCCGCGGAGGCGCCTGCGAGCGGCGGGGACACCATGACGCATGCGTAATACAGCTTGACAAAGCGCGGAGGAAAAATCCGCGAGACGGCGCCTGGAGAAGATGGCGGTGTGGAGGGAGAGTTTGCAATCTTTCTGACTAGGCTAGTGGAGGAACTATTCGGGTCATGGCGTCGAACTCAACTAAGTCTTTCCTGGCAGATGCCGGGTATGGTGAACAGGAACTGGATGCCAACTCTGCTCTCATGGAATTGGACAAAGGTATTGGAAAGAGCGGGCTGAGCGGGCGGAACGCGTCGTGGGGGGGGAATGGCGCCACCCCGTGGTGGTGGCCTCGGGAGGGTGCGGAGACGCATGCGCGGAGGTTTGCTGGGCGAGGAGGGTTTTGGCGGCTCCGGGAGGTTGCGGGCAGATTTCGGGATTGGTTCCCCACCAGCCGAACTAGTGGCGATCGCTCGTGAGGAGCCCGTTTTGACCACTGGAGGGCCCAATATTCCAGTTTCTCAAACAGTGGCGAGTGGTTAAGTTTTCTGAAATTGCTAGGTGGTGAAATTATTTTTTCTGGACCTTCATTTGAGACGAAGTTTTCGACCAGTACCGAAGAATCGCTTGCACTTTATAGTGTGTTTTTGCTTTTCTTCTGTGTCTGTTAACCTGAGATTTACAAAACAGGTTAAATACGGTGGAGGCCGTCCAAAAAGATGCGCATTTTGCAGACAAGTTCCACGAGTTCGCCGTGTAGGGGCGGGGGGGGGGGGCGTGCGGGTAGAGCTGGGGAGTTAGAGAGAGGTAAATTTTAAGTTCTGCTGAGTTTGTCATCTATAGACAAGAAATCCAATTTCAGGCTTAGTGTCTACAACGTGAGTACAATACCGGGCTGGCAAGAGTTGTAAGTATTACATAGCATAATGGTACGCAAAAGATGTATTTATTATTAAGTATTGAAGAGCTCGACCTCCATGTTGTATATAGGAAGCAAGCAGGGGTATTTATCAATAAGGAACTCAAGTGTTCATATGAAACCTTTTTTTCAATGTACTTAAAGGATCTTTATTGTATGAGCGGACCGTTTTATCACCTGGTATACAGTTAGTTCTATAAAGCTGGTGTATGATGGCTTTCGTAATGTATAATGAAGAGCTGGACTAGAAGTCATAAGGATCTTTGAGCCACTTCTTGGTTCTCTGACTTGGACAATGCCTGTTGATTTTTTTTTTTTTTTAATTTGTGAACATACTGTACAGAGGGGTTACAATTACATGGGCAGGATAATGCATACATTTCTTACCAAGCATTGCAGCCTCCTCCTTTGTTTACCCTTCACATCCCTTCCCAGCCTCCCCCCTCCCCCCCATCCAATCCCCCCCCCCCCCCCACCGACGTTGTAAAGCTCGTTTTCGACATGACAACTTGTACTTCTCATTGTTGCAACAGGTCCACCTGTATCCTTAAACGTCTTGTTTTTCCCCATCTCCTCCCCAAGTTATACTGACATCAAATATAGTGAAAGCAGGGGTTATACTGTGGGGGAGAGACATACAAAGCAACAAAAAAATAATCTTATAAATGCGTTAGAAACACATGCATGAAAGAAAAAAACATTAAAATACATGTGATTTTTTTTTTTTTTTTTTTTTTTGGTCAGTCCTGGGGTCTGAACTCTGGGCCTGAACGCTGTCTCTCAATGGTAGCACTCTACCACTTGAGCCACAGCACCACTTCTGGCTTTTCTGCTTATGTGGTGCTGAGGAATCGAACCCAGGACCTCATGCATCAAGGCAAGCACTCTACCACTGAGCCACCTTCCCAGTCTCTTGAGGTGTTTTTTGTTTTTTTTTGGTTGCAGTACTTGTATTGGGTTGGTCTAGGTAAGTGTTCCTGGGATTTTTTTTTTTTTTTTTTCCCTTGGGTCTGGTGGTGGGGCCTGAACTCTGGGCCTGGGCGCTGTCCCTCAGCTCTTCAGCTCAAGGCTACCTCTCTACCACTTGAGCCATAGCGCCACTTCTGGCTTTTTTCTTTTTGCTTATGTGGTGCTGAGGAATCGAACCCAGGGCCTCAGGCATGCAAGGCAAGCACTCTACCACTGAGCCACCTTCCCAGCCCAATGTTCCTGGGATTTTGTCTTGTTTTAAGCACAAATATTTATTGACGGAACAAAGAATACGATATTCATGGGACTATAGGCACAACTGTGGATTAAAACAACTTGCTGTACATCTGAAGGGAAGGAAAGCCATAATTTTAGGAACTTTGTAAATCAAACTTCTGAAGTACTCTCTAACTGATGAACATCAAACAGTTCTTTCCTTTTTTATTTTTTATTACTTTTTTTTGGTGGTGGGGGGGGGGTCCAGTCGTGGGGCCTGAACCCTGGGCCTGGGCGCTGTCCCTCAGCTCTTCAACTCAAGGCTAGCGCTCTACCGCTTGAGCCACAGCGCCACTTCTGGATTTTTTCTTTTTTGCTTATGTGGTGCTGAGGAATCGAACCCAGGACCTCATGCATGCAAGGCAAGCCCTCTACCACTGAGCCACCTTCCCAGCCCCAGTTCTTTCCTTTTATACAATTCCCCAAATCAATGATATTCTTTCTTTCTTTTTTTTTGGTCTGATCGTGGGGCCTGAACTCTGGGCCCGGGCACTGTCTCTCAGCTCTTCAGCTGAAGGCTAGCGCTCTACCACTTGAGCCACAGCACCACTTCCGGCTTTTTTCTTTTTGCTTATGTGGTGCTGAGGAATTGAACCCAGGGTCTCATGCATGCAAGGCAAGCGCTCTACCACTGAGCCACCTTCCCAGCCTGATATTCTTTCTTAAAGAATTTCTCATTCCTTTATACTTGAGACAGTCAGCCTATTTTTTTTTGTACCTATATCTTTTCAGCCTGATTTTTTTTTTCTTATCTTTATTTTGAGCAATTTCCTTCCTAAAAAATAGTTTAAACATCTTGGATAGCCTTCCAAAGCAAAGAAACAGGCAAGCAAACAAGCACTAAGTCAGAAAGTCAGTCAAGGTGAATAGTAAACTAAACCAGCTTTGGCAAAACAGTTACTCTGGCTCCCTCAAAGACCTGGAATGCCACATTTAGGTTGCTCCACTAGTGCCAAATCTTGTTTGTTTCTTTTTCTTTCTTTCTTTTTTTTTTTGCTGGTCCTTGGGCTTGAACTCTAGGCCTAGGTACTGTCAAGGCCAACACTCTACCACTTCAGCCACAGCACCACTTCTGGCCTATTCTGAGTAGTTTATTGGAGATAAGAGTCTCATGGACTTCCCTTCCCTGTCTGGCTTCAAACCAGGATCCTCAGATCTCAGCATCCTGTGTAGCTAGGGTTATACGTGCGAGCCATCAGCACCTGGCTCCAAATCTTGTTTCTAAAGGATTTGCAGTGGTCTACACTAGGAACTAGGAAGGAAATGTAACCAGATATTTCATGATACAATACATACAATGCTTTAGACTTGCATTAGGACCTGACTGTGGCTTCCACTATTAGCATTTATCAAAGGTGAAATTCGTAAAGAATTTTGTATAAAATTCCAAGACAATCTTTAATTTTAGACTAGGATTAGTTAGGCACTTCTATAACACTAGTCATACTTACTTCATAGAGAAGTTTGGTTACTGAAAGCTGAAAATGCAACATTCCAGAGACATTAAGTAAGAATAGATAAAAATTGCCAAACCGCGAAACTACTCTTCCAAGTAAGAAGGATATTGATAGGCATAGCTTTGGTGCCAAGTAGAACATAGGAAATTTTGATAAGACAAAAGCTATAGCCACAGGTGTGGCTCATGCTTGTAATCCTCTCTGCTTAGGAGACTGAAATCTGGAAGCTTGAGTTTCAAAGTCAGCCCAGAAGAGTCCAAAAGACTACCATCTCATTCATTGGCAAGAAGCCATACTGGAGGCATAACTCAAGTGGTGGACCTTCAACCATGAGCAAGCAAGCCAGTTGAGGGTGTAAAGTTTTAAGTTCAAACCCAGGTTCAGGAGGAAAAAGAAGGCAGAGTGAGAGGGAAAGCTGAAAGGCTCAAGTGGGTGGTGGGTTGGGTGGCAAGGAAGTAGGAAGCAAAGGATATATAATACCAGGAGTATGCAGGGAGCCTCACTGGAGGGAAGGTAGCAAAGCTATATCCTGTAAGAGCTTTGCAGACTGGTCCTTTCTCACTTTCTCAAGACTAGATGGTGTCAGCAGCAGAAGAGGGAAAGATGCTATAAATGAACCCTGCTTATATATCAAAGGCAGCTTTGTATGGACAGAACAGGTTTGGGGTTGTCATGTAATCGCAGTAGTACTTGGAGAAGGGGGAATGATAGAATGGAAGTAGAGGCTGCTATACGGGAAGACTTACGATAGTTCTTAAATACTGAAAGTAAAGTGCAGTATGCTGCTGACTGTTGCTGGTCCATTCATGTCTGCTCTTTTTATTATCCTGAATGAGTTGGAAATGTCAGAGTTCTCAAGAATCCATGGATTCTGGTCCTTTTACTCTGAAAAAAAGTCATTGCTTATTTCCTTAAAAATGAAAGAAATAATCTTGCCTAACTTCTGTGATTATAATGAAACATTAATACTTGTAAAGTGGCTTTTGCTGATACAGAATAAGCATCTAAGGTCTATATATTATCATCATTTTGATTAACTGCCAAAATTTTGACTTATTTTTATTTAAACTCATATATCATTTTCATTTTTTGGGGGGGGGGTCCAGTCGTGGGGCCTGAACTCTGGGCCTGGGCGCTGTCCCTCAGCTCTTCAGCTCAAGGCTAGCGCTCTACCACTTGAGCCACAGCACCATTTCCGGCTTTTTTCTTTTTGCTTATGTGATGCTGAGGAATTGAATCCAGGGCCTCATGCATGCAAGGCAAGCGCTCTACCACTGAGCCAACTTCCCATCCCCTATCATTTCTATTTTTTCCATACTTTCTACTTGTTTTTTTCTTTGTCATTTTGTTTTTACTTCTTTACTTGGGGCATAGCCTCATCTCATTGGCTTCATTGTTATTATTTTTTAATTTTTAATTTTTTTGGTGCTGATCCTGGGGCTTAAACTCAAGGTCTTAAGGTTAGGGTGTTGTCCCTAGGCTTCTTTTGCTCAAAGGGTAGCGCTCTAACACTTGAGCCACAGCTCCACTTCTATTCTTAAGCTCATTTACCCTGATGGCCTTGAGAAACAAGAGTCTCTTTTATCTTAAGTAAAATTGACAACAGAAAAGCCAAAACATTTCTTTCACCACATTTAAAAATTATCTTGAGTGTATTTCTAATCATTGTTGAAACAAATCATTGTGGGTCTTTTTTTTCAAGAGAAGGAAACACATATTCTGTCAAGGAGCTCTTCTTTATACATGGTCTGTTTCCTACTTCACTTTTTTCATCCCAACTCAGATGAACTCACTACAAATAGAATTTTACTGTTTGTGTCTAATTGGTAGTAAGCGGGGGAAATGAGTTATTGCAGAGTTTTGTCAAAAACCTCTTTTATACATATCTAAGCTACCTCTATTCCACTCACCTCCATCCTCAACCTTAACCTTCCTCTTCCCTATGTCCTTCACTGCCCTGTGTGAAGACTTTGATAATCCATTGGTAGTTACTTAGACTATCTTTATTGGCACTATTTTTCGTAGGGAAAAGACTTCTGGAGCTTCCTTGGTAGTTCTTTTATGTGTGTATGGAAGCAGGGAGTGAGTGAGGGAGGGATATGTTCTAAGCATTTCAATTAGAAATTAGAAATTTGAATTTTCCCACAGAAGCATTTATTGATAAGTATTATTAGCTTTCAGATTACTGTCAGTGCTGATAGTACTATATTTTTTCTATGAGGAAGTATGTTCCAGATACCAAACAGTGGAAGTTGCCTGCACAGATTTATTTAGTGCTTGTCTTTTGTACTGAAATATTGTGGCACCTGGGAAAAAGCCTTCGGATTTTCTTTGTTACTTTCTAACAATAAGCAGAGGGTACTGCATAGACATATACTGTTATTTATTTTGTATGGAGATAGAATTAGCGGTTTGTGAATGCTGAACTACCAAAAGAAAGAAACATTTGAAAATGATGTGATTAAATCCTTAAGATATTCATTTTAGTGTGTTTATTTGTTGGGTTTTATTTTTGTTCTTTGCTTCTTTAAAATCAGGCTTATTGAGATATAATATATATATATATACATATACATATGTTAAAATTTGCCAGATATATACAATCATGAAACTATGACCACAGTCAAGATTATTTCCATTACCCTGGCAAGTTTCTTTTTGCCTCTTTGTAGTTATTTCTTTCTCTCCAGCCCCTGGACACCTTTGATCTGTTTTTGTCTCCATAGTTTTACCTTTTCTAGAATGTTATATAGAATGCATTAAATATGTAGTCTTTGGACTGTCTTCTTTCATTTAGTCTAAAGATTTTTGAGATCTTACATGGTTAAAATAATATGATCAAAATAGGATTTTATGACTCATACAAAGGGATTTTTTTCCCTCTTGTTTATGATACTTAAAAAGGGAGAGACTAAAAGAACAATTCTCAGGGAGAATACATTCAATAGATGGGGTATATTAACCATATACTGAATGACTGATTTGGCTTAAAGTCAATTATTGAGGTGTAGTTGTTGAATGAGGACGGAAGCAGAGCTATGTCTATATAAGAGGAATTGAAGTCTGAGATATACCTTTTTATAAAAGGTTCTTAAAGGAGATGATTTGACTAACACAATCGATAATATAGAATACTAGCAAATGGTGCTGAAATTGGAGTCTTAGACTCCATACCCAAACTTTGAGCTTCCACATAGCAGGTCTAATCACTTGTCCCTTTATGACAAATAAAGAGACATGGCAAGTGAAAAAAAAAAAAAGAGATTTATTATGACCAATCCATGGGAGGACAATATGTAGGTTTTTTTTTTTTTTTTTTCCAAGTCATTTTCAGGGTACAGACAAGTTTTAGCTTTAGATAGACAAAGAACTGGGGATAAGGAAGATAGTTCTGTGTGAATATTAAATAGTCATAGAGGTCAGAGATAGTGGCAGGTAGTCTCCCAGTACTTTCTCTCACAATTGGTCTGATGGGGCCTAGTTGACCATTTTCCTATACCTTAATTTTGAGGGTTCCTGAGGAGAATTATTAATAATTGACATCACTTAAGGGAAGCAATCTGGTTCCCCAAAGTGATTACTCCTGTTTGAGGATGCACCCACATCTTTATAGGAGCACGTGCACGCGCGCGCGCGTGTGTGTGTGTGTGTGTGTGTGTTATTATAAGTAATTGTTTCCATGGCATATGTGTGCACCTGTGCATCATCACCTTCAAAGTGAAACAGAATACCTTAGAGTAAAGACAAATTCGAAACGAAGGCAGAGATGATTTTTAGCTAATTTATGAGCCCATCTATAAGGAATCAGTGTTTTCAGCAAAAGCAACTTTTAAGCATCGTTGCTGGTGTTGGCTGGAGAGGATTCAGAGAATAGCTGGAAGGCTGGCAGAAAGTACATAGTCCTAGTATAGCTTGAGCAGTTGGTCCTTGGAAAAGGAGTGAACAGAGAACTTATCATAGTCTAAAATCTGTCAGACTCTTAAGTTTGTATGTTGTCAATTGCTTGAATATTACAGTAATGCATATGCTGTTTATTTTGTGTGTATTTGGAATCATTTTAAAGCAGCTTAATAGATCTACCCATGTCGTTGTATGAATCAGTAATTCCATTAAAAAAATTACTGAGTAGTAGTAGTAGTTCATTGTATAGATGTACAACAACTTGTTTGTCCATTCACCAGTTGATGAATGTTTGGGTTGTTTCAGTTCTGAGTTGTTATGAATGGGGTTACTGTGAGCATCTACATATCGATCTCTGTGTGTGTATGTTTTCATTTCACTTGGATAAATATCTAGGATTACTGACTGTATGGTAAGGGTGTGTTTATCTTTAGTTAAAAAAGTACTGGTATTTTCCAAAAGAACTATAGAGTTTTACATTCCCTTCACCAGTATATGAGACTCACAGTCCACCTATATCTTCACCAGATATTGGAATTGCCAGCTTTCTTTTGAATTGTTTTTGTCATTATAGTGAGTATGTAGTGGTTTTTCATTTTTGTTTCTCTGGTGATTTAACAGTGTTAAGCATCTGTTTATGTGTTTTGGTCATCCATATTTCCTTAGTGAAATTTCTTTAGGCTTGAAAAACTGAACGTTATTATTGTTGAGTTCTAATAAATGTAGATGAAGTCCTGTATTAGATACATGTTTTATAATTTTTTTCTTCCCATATATGGCTTTTATTTCCTTGATACTATCTTTAGAAGAGCATAGTTAAAGTCTATGCTCTTCGAAAGACATTAAGAAAATTTTATTTAGTAGAAGTTAATTTACGACTTTCATTTTATGAGTCATTTTTTAAAATATTTTATAAGAATTGTTTGCCTAACCCAAGCTCGTACCTTCTTACATTTAGGTCTTTTAGGTTCAATTAGAGTCAGTTTTTCTTTTTTTCTTTTAAAAAAATTTTTTTTGGGGGGGTCTGGTTGTGGGGCCTGAACTCAGGGCCTGGGTGCTGTCCCTCAGCTCTTCAGCTTAAGGCTAGCGCTCTACCACTTGAGCTATAGCGCCACTTCCGGCTTTTTTAAAATTTTCTGCTTATGTGGTGCTGAGGAATTGAACCCAGGGCCTCATGCATGCAAGGCAAGTGCTCTACCACTGAGCCATCTTCCCAGCCCTAGAGTCAGTTTTTATATGTAGTACAAAACTAAGGGTTGTAGTTCTTTTTTTTTTTCCTTATAGATATCTATTTTCCAGAATCGAAAATTAAAACTATGTTGGCACTTTGTTAAGTCAATGATTTAATTCCTTTCTTCTTTCCTTATATATGTTTGGTGTTACAATTTTTTTTTTTTTTTTGTCAGTCGTGGGGCTTGGGCGCTGTCCCTGTGCTCTTTAGCTCAAGGTGAGCACTCTACTGCTTGAGCCACAGCGCCACTTCTGGTTTTCTAGTGGTTTATTGGAGATAAGAGTCTCACGGACTTTCCTGCCCGGCTGGCTTTGAACCGCGATCCTCAGATCTCAGCCTTCTGAGTAGCTAGGATTACAGGCATGAGCCACTGGCTCCACTACTTTGATCTGTAGACCATAGATTGTAATTTTATTTTCAGTCAACTGAGGATACTTTCCTAATTTTCTTTCTGATTTCTTCTTTCACCTTTGGATTAGTTAGAAGCGCATTGCTTAATTACTAAATATTAAGACTTTTTCTCTAGTGATTCTAATTTTATTGCATTATGGATTATATATGAGTGTTAGTTTATCAGATTACTGATGTATATACCATTTTTCTTTTTTCTTTTTGTCAGCCATGGGGGCTGAACTCGGCCAGTGCGCTGTCCCTCAGCTCTTCAGCTCAAGGCTAGCGCCCTACCAGTTGAGCCACAGAGCTACTTCCAGCTTTTTTTCTCCTTATGTGGTGCTGAGGAATTGAACACACTGAGCCACCTTTCCAGCCCTCATTTTCTTTCTTCCTTTTTTTTTTGATTGTGGGGCTTGAACTCTGGGTCTGGGCGCTGTCCCTCAGCTCTTCAGCTCAAGGCTAGTGCTCTGCCAATTGAGCCACAGTGCCACTTCTGCCCTTTTTCTGCTTATGTGGTGCTGAGGAATTGAACCCAGGGCCTCATGCAGGCGAGGCAAGCGCTCTACCACTGAGCCACCTTCCCAAATTTTTTTATTTGTATTGTTGAGAAAAATTTTACTTTGCCATATGATAAGTTAATATTTGCTATTTTACCTTGCAAGTGCAAATTTGTAAATTGTTCTCTCCTTGCCATTTTTGATAGGTCTAAGATCTGGCAAACTTGGTGAACAGTGTGAAGCAGTGGTTCGCTTTCCCAGGCTTTTCCAGAAGTATCCATTCCCTATTCTCATCAATTCTGCATTCCTAAAGTTAGCTGATGTTTTCAGAGTTGGGTAAGTCTTTGTAAAACCTTTCCTGAAGTACATATTCATGGATTTTGTTTTGTTTTGTATTGTTTGTGGTCTTTTTTTTTTTTTTGTCTTGGTCCGTGGTGGGCCTTGAACTCTGGGCCTGGGCACTGTCCCTCAGCTCTTCAGCTCAACTAGCACTCTACCACTTGAGCCACAGTACCACTTCTGGTTTACTGAGTGGTTTATTGGAGATAAGAGTCTCAGGGTCTTTCCTGCCCTGGCTGGCTTTGAACCATGATCCTCTGATCTCAACCTCCTGAGTAGCTAGGATTACAGGTGTCAGCCACTGGCGCCCGGCTTTGTGGTCTTTTTCTTTTGCCCTTAAACCTTTCCACATGGGTATCATTTTAGTGAGTTCATATTTCATTGTGTCACATTTTGGTGTCAAAGACTATCTAGCAAAAATGAAGCAAATGCTTCTGAGGAACAAGATTCATTCCAAAATGAATCCCTTAATATATTAATGTGTTTGCTGGAAATTTTTTGCTTTGTGCAGATTGTTTTGAGAACTTTCTCACTTAATTTAGTGGCATATAACATGAGATGCAAGTCTGTGAAGTTTCTGAAACAGGTAAGTATGTAAATACTACATATTCCAAATCTGATTTGACAGAGAAAAGAAGTGATGGAATTTGCTGGAGAAAGGAGGAAGACCATTGAACCACTTGGCTTTGCTTATAATGTGATTAAGGAGATTTAGTTTGGCTCCAGGGCTTTTCCTTATGGCACAGCTAACTTACAGCAAGACTGTAGATCATAGGTTACTGCTTTTACTCAGTATCCACCTGAAGTACAGACTTTAGGTAATTTTTTTAGTGGTGAGACAGAGTACAAGATTGAACCTGTTGTTAAAAGTTAATATCAGCATGACTAACCTCAAAGTAAATATTTCTTTCCTGAAGTGTCCTAATTTATTTATCTCTGGTTTTCCTAGAAACAATTTCCTAAGACTGTGTGTGCTTAAAGTTACCCAACAAAGTGAGAAGCATTTGGAGAAGATTTTAAATGTGGATGAATTTGTGAAGAGGATTTTTTCTGTGATTCACAGTAATGATCCTGTGGCAAGAGCTATCACACTCCGGTATAGCATTGCTATAGTAATTCACCTTATCATTCAGCTGTGATGTGTGTACCAAAAAGGCAATATATACTTCCTTTTGTCATTTTAAATATTAAAGATTGGTTTTTGTTTGAAAAAATGCTAATCATCCAGTAAATTCCAGTTAACATCTATTGTACTATTTGGGTTCTTAGTTGTTATCAAACTTGAGTTTGGGTAGGTAAGAATTCTGATGTAATAGCTTGGTTAATTCCAGTACAGCTTAGTCTCAGCTGTTTTTGTTTTTTAAATAAATTTTGCTCTCTCATTCTTACTATTTTCTGTCAGTATTCCTCCCTGGCTATGTGATCATATGTATGTGATAGTTTACATTTAAACTAATTGGGAAACACCAAATATCACTGTAGTTTCTTTAATCTTTCCTTTTTTTCTTGTCATTTAAAGGTATTTTGTTAAAATTTCTTTTTGTAAGCTTTTTTTTTTTTTTGTCAGTTGTGGGGCTTGAACTCTAGGCCTGGGCACTGTCCCCCTGAGCTCTTCAGCTCAAGGTAAGCACTCTACCATTGAGCCACAGTGCCACTTCTGGCTTTCTGGTGGTTAATTGGAGATAAGAGTCTCATAGACTTTCCTGTCTTGGCTGGCTTTGAACCGTGATCCTCGGATCTCAGCCTCCTAAGTAGCTAGGATTATAGGCATGAGCCACTGGTGCCTGGCTTTGTAAGCTTTTTATCATGTTGAATCATATTCTTTTTAGCTCTGCTGTTTATGCAATTATATGTGTAATTTGGGGGATATTTTTGAAATTTGCTAAATTATAGCTTTCATTTCCTAGACAATCCTCTTTATAACCACAAAGTCTAGGGTGTTATTTTTCCCCTGAGTTTCCTTTCTCCATGTCCACATCAGTTCTTCCTTGTTCAGAATTTAGTGACTTTTAAAAATCATCCCTATGCCCTTTGGATGAATAAATTCAGCACTGTGTAATATTTTAAAAGATCTTTTATTTTTCAAAAACTTTATCTAAAGCCAGGCAATGATGACTTGTGCCTGTAATACTAGCTACTCATAAGGCTAAGATCTGAGAATTGCATTTTGAAGCCATCTCATATTGGAAAGCCTGTGAGACTCTTATCTCCAATTAACCATCAAAAAGCTGAGAATGGAGCTGTGGCTCAAGTGGTTGAATGCTAACTTTGAACAAAAAAATTCAGGAATAGCAAATAGTCCCTGAGTTCAAGCCCCAGGACTGGTATACACACACAAAACCCTAAAAACTTTATCCCATAGTAATAAGCATGCTTGAAACACTAGGTTCAATCTCCAGCACCACTGAAAATAAAAGAGGAAAAATAATGATATGCAATAGGACAATTTAAATTTAAGATGCACTTACCGCTTACAAGTTAATATGTGCAAGATTTTTAAAAGTTGAAGATAAAATATATTGAACATAGTATTTTTATAAAATGAAACATTAAGGATACATATGTGTCTATGAGAATAGCTGATTTATAGAGTATTACATAATTGAGTGGCATAAGTCTAGAGGATATAAAAACAGAAAGATACTAAGTTAAACAAGGTATGAAAGTTATGGCATACATTTAATTATTTCTGATGGGTCATTGGTTTATGAATTATAAGAATTTTCCATGAAATTTTGTAATTTTGAGTTATTTTCTACAAACAAGGGTTATTTAGGTTTATCAGAGTAATAAAGAAGAGGATTAATGGAATTTAAAGAATAAATGAATTTTATAAGTAATTTAGAGCTAGTCTGAATGTGTATATTAACATTTCAATTTCCATTTGCCCCTCAGTAAATTACAGCAGTTGAGCCTTGCTGCATTTCTTTTTTTAAGAACTTATCAATTGGGGCTAGGAAGATGGCTCAGTGGTAGAATGTTTGCCTTGCGTGCATGAGGCCCTGGGTTCAATTCCTCAGCACCACATAAGCAGAAAAAGCCAGAAGTGGTGCTGCAGCTCAAGTGGTAGACTGCTAGCCTTGATAGACTGCTAGCCTTGAGCTGAAGAGCTGAGGGACAGCTCTCAGGCCCAGAGTTCAGCCCCCAGGACCCCCCCCCCCCACACACACAAAGAACTTATCAATAAAACTGGTAATTCTAGGAATTTTTGAAATAAAGAACTTATAGGGGGAAGAGCCAAATTGGATTTTTAATAATAACACTTGATGTAAAAAGTTGTTTTTTTGTTTGGTTTTTTTTTTTTGGGTCTGGTTGTGGGGCCTGAACTCTGGGCCTGGGTGCTGTCCCTCAGCTCTTCAGCTCAAGGCTAGCGCTCTACCACTTGAGCCACAGTGCCACTTTGGCTTTTTTCTTTTTGCTTATGTGGTGCTGAGGAATTGAACCCAGGGCCTCATGCATGCAAGGCAAGCGCTGTACCGCTGAACCACCTTCCCAGCCCCTTGATGCAAAAGTTTTAAAGGAAATTTAAACTAATTTTTCTTTTTGGTGGTAGATCTTGAACTCAGGGCCTGCATGCTGTCCCTGAGCTCTTTAACTCAAGGTGAGCACTCTGCTGCTTTGAGCTACTTTCCGGTTTTCTGGTGGTTAGTTGGAAATAAGAGTCTCATGAACCTTCCTGTCCAGGATGACTTTGAACTGCAATCCTCTGATCTCAGCCTCCTGAATAGCTAGGATTACAGGTGTGAGCCACCAGTGCCTAGCTTAAACTAAAAAATTTTATATTCAGTCCAGTTGCCATTTAAAAGTTATTAGCCAGGCACTGGTGGGTTAGACCTGTAATACTAGCTACTTAGGGGGCCGAGATCTGAGGATCATGGTTTGAAGCTAGCTCCTGCAGGACAGTAAACTTACCTCCAGTAAACTACTCAGAAAAAAACCGGAAGTGCTGTGGCTTAAGTGGTAGTAGAGTGCTAGCCTTGAGCACAAAGAGCTCTGGGACATTGTCTAGGCCCAGAGTTCAAGCCCCAGGACAGGCAAATAAATAAATAAAGGTGATAATAAGGAAGAAATAATTTAAAGGTGTTCTGCTTTTTACCTGATATGTTAAACATGTAAATTAAAACAACAATGGAAAACAAGCTGGAAGATACCCATTTGAAATATAGTGTTCTGAGTTACATTTCTAGGAATATTTTCAGAGTCACAAAGGAGATTTTTCCCTGTGATATTACATAATAACACTATCAATAAGGATGTGTTAATATTAGTTTAGTCTGATAAAGAATATTAAATTAGTAACTATTTGTTATTTCTTCCAAAATTAAATATAAATTAGATTGGCTCTAGGGTTTGAACTGAGGGCCTCATGCCTGCATTTTATGATTTTGACCACATCCTTAACCCGCTTTTTTGCTTTTATTACTGCCCCCCCCCCCCCCCCCCCTCCGGTTGTGGATCTTGACTCGGCCTGGATGCTGGCCTTGCACCTCTTTGTGCTCAGGGCTAGCACTCTACCACTTAAGCCATACCTCCACTTCTGAAATTAAATATAAATTAGAAATTTAGACCTTTTTATTGTCTTGTTTATATGAGCTCAACTATAGTACTTATGTCCAGGTGATTATATCACTATAATGAGGTGAGAATATGTTGGAATCCTAGATTTTGTTTATTTCAGTGTTTTGCAATTTTCCAAAATATATGCCTTCCTGTTGAAATTATTGCTCAAGCTTTGCTTTTTGTTTTGTTTTGTTTTTTTGTTTTTTGTTTTTTTTGGTCCTGTTGTGGGGCCTGAACTCTGGGCCTGGGCTCTTCAGCTCAAGGCTAGCATTCTACCACTTGAGCCACAGTGCCACTTCTGGCTTTTTTTTTTTCAGCTTACGTGGTGCTGAGCAATCGAACCCAGGGCCTCAAGCATGCAAGGCAAGCGCTCTACCACTGAGCCATCTTCCCAGCCCCAAGCTTTGCTTTTTGTAGTTGATATCACAAATATATTTTTGCTTCCAAACCTATACTTTTACAATATAGTGTATTTTTTTCAAGTTTTACTTTCCTTTCTGTTCTTGATGTTGAGGGTAGATATGAAAAGTATATCAGTGTAACTGTGGGGTATAAGATTGGGAAGACTTACTTATTTTACTTTGTAAATCTACTCAGTGGTTAAAAAAAAGTCATATTCTTGATTCTCTACTAAAACTTTTCCAGGCAGCATTGCTAATTGGTAGTTTCATGCTTTAATAATTTAACTTTGTTTTCTAGACCCTACTTGGTGCCTAATGATTGTTTTTAGAAATTACCTTGTATTAGATAACCCATTTTATCATTTTGATACATTGAAATATATAGAAGTATTTAGGTTTTGAGCTTGATTCCTGATTAGTTTAATTAAGATTTATTAACTCAAGATGTATGGATGATCTGCAAACTTGTAGTAGGATACTCTAGTTGCTTTGTGTTCTTTTTTCCTGCCTTGGAGTTCACTGTGTTTACATTCTTCTTGGGTTTCTCTGTTTCTTTAGGATGTTGGGAAGTCTGGCATCTATAATTCCTGAGAGGAAGAATGCTCATCATAGTATTCGTCAAAGTTTGGATTCACACGATAATGTGGAAGTGGAAGCTGCTGTGTTTGCTGCTGCGAACTTCTCTGCACAGTCCAAGTAAGCATAGGCCTTTTAATAATTCAGCTTCCCAAGAAGAGGTTTTGAAGAAATAACTGTATTTTTCAAGAGGTTTACTTGTTGGGGAAG
Source organism: Dipodomys spectabilis (assembly GCF_019054845.1). Lineage (NCBI taxonomy): Eukaryota > Metazoa > Chordata > Mammalia > Rodentia > Heteromyidae > Dipodomys > Dipodomys spectabilis. The sequence continues at coordinate 19,528,198 of NW_024870746.1, forward strand.
TAAAACTTAAATACATAAGATAGAAAGATTGCATCAAATACTGATTTCCAAAAGGACAAGATCAAAATGGATGAGTTTGGGAAAGCTTTATTGGATACAGCTTTGTCCATTGTGGAGTCGTCCACACATATGCGCATCTATGATCCTAAATAGTTTCTTTCTTACCTCTGATATTCACCTGTTTTGCCCTTGAGCCATGAACAGTTTGATAAAGACAGTAACTTAAAACGAATTTTAACATATTCAGGATACCATGTCCTTAAAATCAGGGAAACTTTGAACATGACTTCATTGCTATTTTGACTTGCTTATTTATAATTAACTATGTGGGTTTTTTGTTTTGCTTTTTGGCACTGGTCTGGGGCTTGAACTTCTGGCCGGGGTGCTGTCCCTGAGCTTTTTTGCTCATGGCTAGTGTTCTACCACTTGAATAACAGCTCCATTTCTGGCTTTTTAATGGTTAATTGAAGATACAAGTCTTACCGACTTTCCTGCTCAGGCTGGCTTCAAATTGCAATCCCCAGATCTCAGGATAGAACTGTAAGCCACCAGTGCCCGGCTATTCAGACCCAGAAGATCCACTTCTGGAAACTTACCTGAGGTATTAGCAATTTAGGTTGCTATTTTTTTCAGATATTGGTTGTAATGAAATATGTCAGACTAGTAAAGTGGTATATAATTACTATTTTATTTTTGTTTATTTTCTGCCAGGCTACATGGTCAGTTTTAGTTTATAATCAGGTGAATGAATAATCAATAGCAATTTAACAAGTTTAGGATACTTGATCAAATTTTTGAAATTTGATAAAACAAAATCAGCTTTTTTCTGATTTTAAGTATGCATATTTTTCTCTTCAGCTGATCTTATCTTTAGACTAATAAGATTATTCATTAGAAAAGAATAAAGAATAAAAAACACATATTTTGAGAAGACATCTGAATACAATTCTTTGCTTTGAAAATTTTTCTTACAGTTATTGAGAGAACTTTTTAAAACTGCTTTTATTGAGTTGGAGTGATTCCCATAAATAGTTATGTGATTACTACTGTCAAGGTCTTTATAATCTGTTAGATTAAATATGTACATCCAGTAGTTATAAAAGCTTTTCTATGTTGAGTCCTAAATTTGGGTACATTCATTTATTTTTTTATTTACTTATTTATTGTGGGTTGTGGGGCTTGAGCTCTGGGCCTGGGCGCTGTCCCTTAGCAATTCAGCTCAAGGCGAGAGCTCTACTACTTGAGCCACAGCGCCACTTCCAGCTTGCTCTGGTTGTTAATTGGAGAAGAGTCTCATGGACTTTTTTGCCTGTGCTGACTTTGAACCACGATCCTCAGATCTCAGCCTCCTGAGTAGCTAGGATTATAGGCATGAGCTACTGGCACCTGGCATTTATAGCGTAGTGGTTAAACTGTGTGTGTGTGTGTGTGTGTGTGTGTGTGTGTGTGTGTGTGTGTGTGTGTGTGTGTGAGAGAGAGAGAGAGAGAGAGAGAGAGAGAAAGTATGTGTGTCTATGTGTCTGTGTGTCTTGGATCTTGAACTCAGGGTCTAGGCTCTGTCCCTAAGTTCTTTTGCTCAAGACTAGCACTCTATTAATGATTATATATGACAATTTTTTAGTTTACTTTTTCTCTTGTGCTATCAAGAAATTATTTTATTTCTGATTTGTGTTGGAAGATGATTTAAGACTTAACATAGAACTTGGCTTATGGAACTCATGACCAGTAAATATATTAACATTTATGTAGAAAGTATTTTTATATTCCATGCTTCAATATGATGCACTTATATTTGTGATATTAAAAAGTACTGAATTACTGTAGTTCAAAAGAAAGCCTGAAGGGCTTATGTAAATATATTTAAGTACGATTAATGAAGTGTTTGATTTTGAGACCAAGGTTTACTTACCTCGTCTAACCAATACTGGTGCATTTTTGTCTTAGTATTTTTTTCCCTTTCGTTTATTTTCTGTTTATGTGGTACTGAGGAATCGAAACCAGGGCTTCATGCATGCTGGGCAAGCACTCTACCACTGAGCCACATTTTTAGTCCCTGTCTTAGTGGGGTTTTTTGGGGTTTTGTTTTTTTTTTTTTTTGGATTTTAGATCAGACTAGCCAAATAGAACATAAAGAATTTATCTCATTCTGTTCTCTCTTTCTATACTACCATAACCATACATAATTTATTGTCCTAACTTACTATTTTAATAAGTTAAGATTTTATGCTTTTAAAGAGCTAGTCCTTGGGTTACAAAACAAGAGTGGCAAGCCCCAGACGCCTTAAGGGACACCAAGCAGGCATTGTTAGTGAGAGTGGTGCCATCTAGTGGTGACTGGTGAACTGAGCTATCTCCCTCAGAAAGGGTCCGCAGCTCTGTGGCACAAGCCAGTTGTTAGAATGCAGGAATGTCAGCCCAATGCTATCAAATCATATTTGGGTCAGGGGCTGGAGTGTAGGAAGGTACAACTGGAATATTATTTTGTCTAGTCTCATTGAGATTAAATGTTTAAGATTAAGAATTTATTACTAGTCAGAAATAACAGGATTCTAATTTTTAGTTTATTGGCCCTAAATACTTGTATTAGATCTTTAAACTCTGAGTTATTACAAAAATTTTTGATACATTTAGTAAAGAAATATCCATCATGTCTAGGTACTGTTCAAAGAACCAGATATACAGAGTAATAAAGATCAGGTCCTAGGCAAGTGCAGTGGCTCAAACCTATAATCCAGCTACTCAGGAGGCTAAGATGAGAATCGCAGTTCGAAGCCAGCCCAGACAGGAAAGTTGATGAGACTCCTATCTCCAATTAGCTACCAAAAAGCTGAAAGTGGAGCTGTGGCTCAAGTGGTAAAGTGCTAGCCTTAAGCACAAAAGCTCAGAGACAGTACCCCAGCCCTGAGTTCAAGCTCCAAGACTGGTACACACACATACACAAAGATCAGGTCCAATTAACACACAATAATTTCAAATGTTAGTATTAAGACAAAAGAAAATGATGCAGTTCGAATGGCCTCAGTGCACTGTTTTAGCTGAGGTTGTTAGGGAAGTTTTCTCTGAGTAACGTTTTTTCCAAAACTGAGTGAATGAATAATGCCCCTCATTTAGAAAGCTGAATGAGGGGCTGGGAAGGTGGCTCAGTGGTAGAGCGCTTGCCTTGCATGCATGAGGCCCTGAGTTCGATTCCTCAGCACCAAATAAGCAAAAAGAAAAAAAATCCAGAAGTGGCGCTGTGGCTCAAGTGGTAGAGCGCTAGCCTTGAGCTGAAGAGCTGAGGGACAGTGCCCAGGCCCAGAGTTCAGGCCCACAACTGGACCCCAAAAAAAAAAGCTGAATGATTCAAGCAGAAGTACTAACAGGTACAAGAGTTCTCTGAGATAGGAAATAGTTCTCTATATGTACCTAATACAAGCCACTTGCCTTATACCTTCATGATATTTTTACTATTTTGTAATGTGAGACTCATTTCTGTTAAAAGCACCCTTTATACTAGTTTTTGTTTTTGTTTTGAGACAGGGTCTTGCTGTGTAACCAGATTGACCTAAAATTCTCTATGTAGCCTAGACTAGCCTCCAACTTGAGTTCTTCCTGTTCTTCTCCTGAGTGCTAGGATTATAGGCTCCATCATGCTGGCCTGCTTTTATAAACTCTTGGCAACTTTCCTGTTGTCCTGTGTTTATGTGGATTATATGTACTATATTAGATATTTAATTAGTTGAATTTAAAAAATACAAAGAATCTATAATTTTACAAAGAATCTATAATGTGTTAGCAAAATATGAAAATGCACATATCTAATATTTAAGATTGCTAACTTTAAATGGTTTGGCTTTTAAAAAGATTTTATCTAGCCGGGCACCGGTGGCTCACGCCTGTAATCCTAGCTGCTCAAGAGGCTGAGATCTGAGGATCACAGTTTAAAGCCAGTCAGGGCAGGAAAGTCTGTGAGACTCTTATCTCCAATAAACTACTAAAAAACCGGAAGTGGCACTGTGGCTCAAGCTGTAGAGTGCTCGCCTTGAGCTGAAGAGCTGAGGGACAGCACCCAGGCCAGTTCAAGCCCCACGACTGACAAAAAAAAAGATCTGTCTGTGTATCCAACTGTATTTCTACCATTTCAAACTAGTCTTTTTCTAAAATGCATGATGTTAGGAATTGGTTTTATTGCTTATGTACTCAAAACTCTGTGTTCAAAGCTTTTCATATAAATGAATGTATATCTTAAAGTGTATTCTACAATAGTGACCTTGATTCTTCCAGACAGTATCACTAAGATACAATTTCAACAACATTCACAAATCAGGGAACCTTTCTTTAAAGATCATATTAGAGAGGCGTTCACATGAGCCTATGTGGTGGTTGGAGGGTTGTGTGTTTTTTTGTTTTTCCTGTCATGTGTTTCTGTCACTTGTCTGGCATATTCATTATGATTTAGAATATTGTATTTCTCCTGTGCTAATTGTATTCTATACCAAATTCTTAGAAAAATTCAGCAACTTTAATTTTCTGGTTTCAATTTTTCTATTCTTTTTTTCCAAAGGGATTTTGCTGTTGGAATCTGTAACAAAATCAGTGAAATGATTCAAGGTATGTATGCTTCATTTATTAATATGAAGTGACTTCATGGGATTTACATTAATAATACACTTGTTAAGTACTTAACATAGTGAGTTATTATTCCTTCAACTAATACTAAACATCTTCTATATGTTAGAACTGTTCTAGGTACTTAAGATACAGAATTGAGCCCTTACCATCATGTAACCAACATTCATTCTAGTTGAGAGAAGTAATGGGTAATAGACAAATATAGAGATGACATAGCAAACACTATGGAGAAAAAGGGAGATAGGAAGGATAGAAAGTTCCAGTAGTCAGTGCAGGGAAAGAAGGGAGATTTTTGTATTTTACATGAGTTTGTCAGTGAAACCCTCTGATACAGTGAGACATGAAAGAGGGAAGGAATGAGACATGAAGATGAATAGGAAAATATTCTGATTTGGTAGAAAATAGTGTTACTTAGGAGCTCTGGACTCTCTGCTAATGTCTCTCCAGTGTTTCCCAGATGAAACTGGAAACAGATCCAAATCCCTTACCATAGGCTATATGGCCCTGTTTTTCTAATTTCACTTTTTAAATCCCTTTTGTTCTAACCCCATATGTCTTCATAATATTCATTATAGGCAAGCTCTGGTCTACAGCATTGCACAACTCTAAAGAACACTATTTTCTTTGTATTCTTACAAATGTTATTCTTTCCAATTCTGTGATGTGGCTGCCTTGGATAGATACCCATTTTACAGCACAGGAAGTGGAGCCACAGTAAAGTTCAGTAATATGTCCAAAGTCACACCACTTAGCATACTTTTAATCACTGCACTATTGTACCTTCCTGACATAGGAATTCCTTTAGGAGGGTAAGTTATATTTTACCTGCATTAAACTGCATTGCACAAGTGATAGAAATACCACTTAACTAAAGAGTAAGATACTGTGATTGAGCCTTAATCTTGTTACCTTTTATTCATTTGTGTTCTTTTCTTCTTGCCAGAAATGCATTCTTGTAGAAAGGGTTGTTACCTGCATGATAAAAGAAGGAAGCATCATTCATTCATTGAGAAGTTGTTTTGTTTTGTACCAGTACTGGGGCTTGAACTCAGGGCTTAGGCACAGGCTAGTACTGTTAACACTTCTGTTAACACTTGAGCTCCACTTTTGGCTTTTTTGTTAGTTAATTGGAGATAAGAGTCACAGACACTTTTGCCGGAGCTGGCTTTGAACTGCAATGCTCATATCTCAGTCTTCTGCATAGCTAGGACTGTAGGCATGCATGAGCCACCAGTGACCAGCTTAATTGAGCAGTTTTTGTTGAGTGTCTGCTATATTAGATAACATCTCATGGAGAAACATGCCACACTCTGCCATGAGAAAGGCCTAGAGTAAGGATAATACTTAGGAGACTCTTAGAACAATTTCAGAGAAGAGATGGTAGTGAAAATGGATCAACATGATAACATAGTCAGATTTGGGTTATATTTTAAAGATATAGCCAGTAAGATCTACTATAAATTTAGAAACTGGATCATAAGAGTGAAAATAGACTCAAGTCTGAGGAGCTATAATTACTGAAATGAGAAAATTTTAAAGATGCACTTTTGGGGTAAGATCAGAAGTTCTCTTTATTAAGTATAAAATGCTTCTAAGACACCCCAGTAGAGATAACCAGTAGATCATGGGTTATATATGTGTCTGAAGTTATGGTTGGAGAGGAGGGATGTGTCTTTAGTATTTAGTTAATAGTTAGTTTATAATGGATACCAAGGGATTATATCATCTTAAAAAGGTACAAAGAATGAGAAGAGAATTTATTACCTGTTTAAGGAAATGCCAAAAATCAAATATGGATAAGACGAGATTGTGAAAGAGATTCAGAAGAGAGCCAGAGAAAGAAGGAGAAACCTGGAAAAGAGTGAAAAGCAGAAGACAGGGGAGAATTGTCAGCATGCGAAATGTGTTCAGTATCCTAATATCAGAATAATATCACATGAGCATCATGTGACCCTGCAGGGAAGAAACTAGGGAATAACACTTGTTGGAGCTCTCTGGTTAGGCCAAACCTAGATCATAAGGGAGAGCTGTTAAATCAAACCAACATTGTTTATTAAATGCTGTCTTATGTTCATAACTAGTTATTTCACAGTGGGAAAACCAATGATCTGCAGAGTATAAATTAGCTTTGGCATCGTTTGTAGTATATTACAGTTGACAAATTTTTGTTCTCTATCCCCACAAAGGTATGTTATAGAAGAAAAGTCTGTTTAGCTCCAATGTTGACAGGAAATGATACATTGATGTTAGACTTTGTGGTTTTCTAGCTGTATTATTTAATCAAGGAAAGACATTTGTACACAAAACTCAGAGGACTTCAAAACTGTTCACACTGTCTGATCTTTATTAAGTTGTTAAGAATAGTTAATATTGTTAATTTAATCAAATTGTAGCCACTGAGTGTTAAATGTTTATCATTTGTATGTGTTTCTAATGTTTTTAATGTGATAAGATAGAAATAGGAAGCAAATATGGCCACTTTCTGCTGTGTATACTGGGGGTTTTTTGCTTTGTTTTTTGGGTTGGGGGGGTTGAGTGTGTGTGTGTGTGGTGTGTGTGTGTGTGTGTGTGTGGGTGGGTATTGGAGTTTGAACTTAAGACTTCACGCTTGCTAGATAGGTACGCTACTACTTGAGCCAGGCTTCCAGCCTTTTTTGCTCTGCTTATTTTTGAGATAGTCTCACGCTTTTCCCTAGGCTGGCCTAGATCACAATCATCCTATTTTCACTTTCAGCCACAGCTGTTAATGTTCTACCCATATGTAGCTTTTTCCTCTTGAGATGGAGTTGCAACAGAATTTTTTTTTTAACCAAGACTGGCCTAGCATTCGAATACTCCCAATCTCAGCCTAGTAGCTAGGATGACCAATCTCAGCCTAGTAGCTAGGATGACAAGCATGTACCACTGTATCTAGCTACCAGTTTAAAATATCTTGAAGTCTTGCCTAAGTTGACCTCGAACTGTGATCCTCTTGATCTCTGCCTCCATAGTAGCTAGGATTCCAGGTGTGAACTATAGGTGCTTGGCCAACATTAGTTTATAATTATTAACAAATTAAGATAATACTTTGGGGGAGGGGACTTGAACTTATTGATTAGCTGTAGCATAATTATCTTTAATGATATACAGCAAGGTATTATGCCGTTTATTTTTAAATGGACATTTTGCTAAATCTGTACCATTGTTACGAATGATAATCAGACCTCTGACAATTCTTTTTGTATCTAGGTTTAGCTACACCAGTAGACTTGAAGCTGAAGTTGATCCCCATCCTACAGCACATGCACCATGATGCTATCTTGGCTTCCAGTGCGCGTCAGCTTTTACAACAACTAGTCACTTCCTATCCTTCCACCAAAATGGTGATTGTTTCTTTGCACACTTTCACTCTGCTTGCAGCTTCATCTTTGGTTGATACACCTAAGCAGGTAACCCCAATTTTCTTTGGCCTGCTTATTAAACTTCAGTAAACTTGCAAATACATATGGTAAAAATGAGGAAGTAGCTCATGTATTTTGTGGCCTTAAGGTTCCTTTTTCTAATAAAGACCAGTTGAGCCAGGTGCTGGTGGCTCATGCCTTAATCCTATCTGCTTAGAAGTGGAGATCTGAGGATCACAGTTTGAAGCTAGCCCGGGCAGGAAAAAGACTCTTCTCTCCAATTAACCACCAGAAAACTGGAAGTGGCACTGTGGCTTTGAGTGGTAGAGCACTAGCCCTGAGCAAAAGAGCTCAAGGACAGTGTACAGGCCCTGAGTTCAAGCCTTGTGACTCATTTAAAAAGAAAAAAAAAAAAAGATTAGTTGAATTTTTTTTCTTTTTAAATTCATATTACTGATTCTTGGAAGCCCTGGAGAAAAATGAGGTGTTGGGGAGTACGTGACAGGATGTATAGTTGGCAATAAAGGAATGTGTCTTAAATGATAGTCACTATATTCTAACTTTACATAAATGGTAGTATTTTCAACACAAGAAGAAAGAGGCCCAACCCTGGCTACACCACTAATATGACAAAAAGACAGCTTTGATTTGAATGTAGTTCTTTGTCAACTATAAGTTTTACTAAACAGTACTTCATCCCTAATGATAATTCCAGATTTTTTTTCTTTTCTTTTTTTTTTTTTTTTGGGTCCGGTCGTGGGGCCTGAACTCTGGGCCTGGGCACTGTCCCTCAGCTCTTCAGCTCAAGGCTAGTGCTCTACCACTTGAGCCACCTTCCCAGCCCTCCAGATTTTTTTTCTTAGCATGTATCAGTTGTACAAATGAGACGATTTCATTCTGCATAATAATAATCTTAGTGCCAGTATTATTTATGGCAGTATTATTATGGAGTGATATAACTTCCTTTATAGATTCAGCTTTTGCTGCAATATTTGAAAAATGATCCCAGGAAAGCAGTAAAGAGACTTGCTATTCAAGATTTGAAATTACTTGCCAATAAAACACCACATACTTGGAGCAAGGACAATATTCAGGTATGTAGATCTTTGAACATGATATTTTATATAAGAAAATATAACATTACAATAAATCATTTTTGGCTGGCTGTGATTGTATATACATATAATCCTAGCTTCTCCAGAGGTGGAAAACCTATTATCTCAGCTATAAGGGAGGCATAGGAATTATAGGTAAGAGGATCATGGTTCAAAACCAGTCCCAGGCAAAAAAAATTTATCTCAAAGAGAACTAGAACCAAGAAGGACTTACCTCAAACTACATTTGCCTGATTCCAGCCCTAGCTCAGATTACAGGTGTGAGTCCTTAGCACGAGGCGTCACATTACAATTTTATATTGTGTTTCTCCCAAGTGGTTGAATATGAAAAACTTCTAGATATTGTCAATGTATGTGATAGAACTTACTATTATTATTATTATTATTATAGTTCTGGCGCGTGGACTCACTGTCCCTGAGCTTCTTTTGTTCAAGGCTAGCACTCTACCACTTGAGCCATAGTGCCATTTCTGGCTTTTTCTATTATGTAGTACTGAGGAATTGAGTCTAGGGCTTCATATATGCTCACTAAGTCACATTTCCAGCCCAGAAATTACTTCGTTGAAAAATAGCCAAGTATAGTGGCACGTGCCTATAATTCTACAATTAGGAGAAATAATCCTAGTACTAAGGATTGCAGAAGGATTGCAAATTTGAAGCCATCCAGGCTGCAAAAAAGCCAAAATTAAACAAAATAAGTAAAAATCTTCTTATGTGGTTGTTTTAATGAATGAAGCTTCTCTCTATATTCTTTCCTTCCTTCTTTCCCTCCTTCTTTTCCTCCCTCTCTCCCTCTCCCTTTCTTTCTTCCTCCCTTTTCTCCCCCTGGCCTCCTTCTTCCCTTTTTCCGTTCCCCCCCTCCCCCCGGGCTTGAACTCAGTAACTGAGTGTTGTCTTTGAGCTTTTTGCTCAAAGCTAGCACTCTACCACTTGAGCCACAGCTCTACTTCTGGCTTTTTGGTAGTTAATTGGAGATGAGTATTTCACAAACTTTTCTCATCTACGCTGGCTTACAGCCTAGAAGGCAGACCCTGATGAGCATGGTCCAGTGGCTTCTCAAAAGCTCAACTCTAAAAAATATGGAAGGAGTGGCATTGATCGAGACCCATTGTATTCATAAACTAGCATATTAAATTAAAGCCCCTTTGTACAAGTATTTGAAGATAATAATATGTTTTTTAAAGCCACAGTTCTAAATACTGTTTCAATACACTTTTTGTGGAAATCTTTATATCCAAATTATAACAGCTGGTTTTTTTTTTTTTTTAATTTTCTCAGCCTATTTACATCATGATTTGATAGTTACAAATATCCCAAGAGTTAGGACAGTTATTCGTATTTGCATTTAATAGATAAACAATTAGGGTTCAAGAGACTGACTAAACTTACAAGTTGCTTACGACAACTTTGTCATTTAATTAAGAGACTGTGTCCTCTAGTCCCTTTATAGTGATTTTTCTACTAAACAGTACTGTCTTTTCAAGTAGAAAATGTGCTGAATTACGTTAGTCATTTACTGAAATTCATGTATGGAGCCAGACCTATTTATTTAAAACGATCAGTTAGGAAGTACAATATTGTTCCTTAGCATTTTTCCTTATTATGCAATAGATTGTGAAAAGAGAAAGGGTACAAAGTGTAAATTGAATAGGACATTTCAATTTTCAACCTTCTGTTTTCCTCTAATGTCTGTTCCTAATCAAAACTCAAAGGAAACATGCTTCTAACCTCTTCAGAAACTGAACTGGGAACACTAACTCAGAATATGACATCTAGTTGAACAGTAAGGTGAGCCAGCATAGAGGAGCCACCATAGTCAGTGAGGTGACGGCCAGTGAGATGGGGACTCCATTTGAAGAGATGGTTGTTATTGTTATTGTTGATATTAAAATAGTACTGGTAAGAACCATTGTGGGGGCTGGGAAGGTGGCTCAGTGGTAGAGTGCTTGCCTTGCATTCATGAGGCCCTGGGGTTCGATTCCTCAGCACCACATAAGCAAAAAGAAAAAAGCCGGAAGTGGCGCTGTGGCTCAAGTGTAGAGCGCTAGCCTTGAGCTGAAGAGCTGAGGGGACAGCGCCCAGGCCCAGAGTTCAGGCCCCACGACCAGATGACCCCCTCCCCCTTCCCTCTCCCCCCCTCCCCGCAAAAAAAAAAAAAGAACCATTATGTACCATGTAATGTCCTTGAAACAGAAACTGGAACCAGATTTCATCATTGAAATATGATTGATGTGCTATCCCTAGGGAACTTCCATTTGCTCTGTTAAGCTTTCTTACTTTAATCACCGAGCTTTTAAATCATTTTATACTTATCATGGCTATTTTAGGTATCCAATAATTTGTTGTATGACAGAAATCAGAAGATAACATTGTAAATAATTTTACCATAAGATTTTCTAATGTTAGTTTTTCAAATGGTAAATTTCTCTTGTTGAAAATTATTAATACCTTTATTCAAAATTACTGAATTCTTCTTGTTGAAAATTCTCCTTATTTAAAATATGGAATTTAACCACATTCACTGGCACTTAAAAGTTATAAAAAGGATCTGTAGTGAAATATTCCTTCTTCTGTTCTACTGTGTATGTAACTTTGTTTTTTTTAACATAGTAGCAAGCAATTAATTTATGCATGTCTTTTACAGATTTTTTTTTTTTTTGGTGGAAAACCAGCATTTTTTTTAAACAGGCAAAGATAATTTATTTTCATAGAAACTCAGTGGGTAAAGACACTACAAGGAATTTATGTAGACCAGAAATAGATTATTGAATTAACCAGAATATCTCCATTGCCCACAACTTAACCATCTGATGAAGCATCCTTAAATGATACATTTCTCAAAAATTAATAAATAAAGCTAAGCAAGTCATCTATACAAAGCACTTACAAATATAAACCAGATTTTCAGCAAGTCTCAATAGTGGTTGAAAACCAGCAATTTTTTAATAAATATTTACTCTAATTGTTTATAAAAAGAAGTTGAGGCACAAAGATTTCAGTAATTGGCTCAGATCACAGAAGTGGCAAGTGAGATGGCCAGACTTCTCCTATGAGTTTTCCTGCTAAAAATCTACTGCATCTCAGATTTCAAAAGCCTAATGAATAATTTTTAGACTTCGTATCTCTTATTTTCTCTTTCCTCCAAAATTGGCTTCTACTACATAAATTCTCAGTCTGCATAGTTGGAATAAATATTATATGGTCAGCAGACTTACATTGTTATTAAGTAGTTATACAGAGAGATTACATACAATTCCATAAGTCAGGTTATGAATACAGTACTGCTTGATTCAACACCACTCCATCCATTGTTCCCATTTCCTTTTTTCATCCATATGTCAAGTTATGTAGTTCAGTTTTAAAATTTCTTAAGGATTATTGAATCCTTCTTGTATATTCTGTCTCATCTATGTTAAAATATTATGATCTAGTCAGGTGCCAGTGGCTCACACCTGTAATCCTAGCTACTCAGGAGGCTGAGATCTGAGGATCATGATTCAAAGCCAGCCTGGCCAGGAAAGTCTGTGGGACTCTTATCTCCAATAAACCACCAGAAAACCAGAAGTGGCACTGTGGCTCAAGTGATAGAGCGCTTGCCTTGAGCTGAAGAGCTGAGGGGCAGCACCCAAGCCCAGAGTTCAAGCCCCACAACTGACAAAAAATAAAAATTAAAAAAAAATTATGATCTAGGAGTGTTGCTCAGGGGTACATGTCCAAGGCCCTGAGTTCAATTATTAGCACTCCTTTTAACCCAAAAGAAAGCCCAAAATATCTCTCATTTTTGTCTACTACCACAAAACTCAAAGTCTGGTTCAGGCTGTCTTCACCACCTACCTCAGTAATTCCTTTTGGCTGTAGGATGGCCTCCTTAGCACTCAGCTCCCATTGTTAACTGATTTTACCATCACTGGAACAATCTTCTCTAACTTGTCACATGTCATTATTCTTCCCTATGGCTTTCTTCTACCTGTTTCATCAGGTTAAAATTACTCAACGTAACTTTCAAGGCTCTTGATAATCTGAAGCAGCTCTCCTTGTCTCTCTTAGTTTTCATCCATTTGAACATTTCTTCTCTTACCCCACAAATAATGCTTCATATTGTGACCTAATTACTCAAGTTTTTGTTTGTGTTACCTGGACTTTTTTCTCCTTCCATTACCAAAACCTATGGGTATCTTTCTGTTCCATCCCTGAGAATATTTTCTGCTGTTCCTCTTTTTTATGTAGTTAGTATGTCTTTCAACTGAAAATGTATACATATCCATAAGTTCATAGAACTCAAAGATACACAGTAGAGCCAGACATGGGTGGCTCACACCTGTAATTCTAGCTACTTGTTAGAATTGCCGTTGAAGCCCAGGCAGAAAAACTTTACAAGACCCCTTCTCAACAAAGAATTAGATGCAGTGGCACGTGCCTATCATCCTAACTACTGGGGAGCCTAACACAGGTGAACTGCGCCCAAGAGTGCGACCAGGCAGATGATGATACCCTGTCTCAAAAATGACCAGCAACAAACAGACTAGAAGTGTGGTTCAGCAGTGAGAATGCCTGTTTAGTAAGCATGAGACCCTAAGTTCAAGCCATATGACCAATAAAGAAAGGTGTACAGTGAGTGAAATGTAAGTCTTCCATCTCTTCCCACAGGTATTCTCTGCAGAGGTGATCACAGTTACATAGTTTCTTAAGTATTTTTCATAAACTTTTTCATCCATGTGCAAGGATATATATATATGTATTATACTTTTTCTATGCAAATGAAAATATACTCTATGCATTTTCTGAACCCTTTACCACTTAAACTTCATCTTGGAGAGCATCTCATATTAAGCAGGTAGAGCTACTGCATTCTTTATAAGCTGTGTGGTCCTTCCTGTGTATTCATAGACCCCTACTGAAAAAGTCATTTCAAATACTTTCGCTGGGGGCTGGGAAGGTGGCTCAGTGGTAGAGTGCTTGCCTTGCGTGCATCAGGTCCTGGGTTCGATTCCTTAGCACCACAGAAGCAGAAAAATCTGTAAGTGCCGTTGTAGAGCGTTCGCCTTGAGCTGAAATACTGAGGGACAGCACCCAGGCCCAGAGTTTGGGCCCCACGACCACCACCAACAATAACAAATATATGTGTGTGTGTGTGTGTATATGTATTACTTTCACTGTTATTGTTGACATTGCTACATTGAATAATTTGTAAACATCACTTCTATTTTATTAATTTATTTATTAATTTTCCAAAAGAGGAATTGGAGGTCCTATAATACATATTTAAAATTTGGGGGGAATACCAAAATCATTCATTATTATTACAGCTTATACCATTTTTCTTTCTTTTTTTGGCGGGGGGTCCGGTCGTGGGGCCTGAACTCTGGGCCTGAGTGCTCCCTCTCAGCTCTTCAGCTCAAGGCTAGTGCTCTACCACTTGAGCCACAGCGCCACTTCCGGCTTTTTTTCTTTTTGCTTATGTGGTGCTGAGGAATCGAACCCAGGGCCTCATGCATGCAAAGCAAGCGCTCTACCACTGAGCCACCTTCCCAGCCCCCCATTTTTCTTTCTGTCAAAATGTGTCTGTTTCCCTAAATGCTTCAGTGTTAGCTTTTGACATTGGCCAGTATAATAAGTTAAAAGCAGCACTTCTTTTAATTTGAGAAATTACACATAGGTTAAACATCTTATTTTAAAAGCATCTGTATAAATTATTTCTATAAACTACCATTTCATTGGACTTTGCTTACTTGTTGGTAAGAATTTTTTGTCTTAAGACTTTTGGCTTTGGTTGGGCGCAGGTGGCTCATACCTATAATCCTAGCTACTCAAGGAGGCTGAGATCTGAGGATCGTGGTTCAAAGCCACTCCAGGCAGAAAAGTCCCTGTGAGACTCTTATCTCCAATTAACCACTCAAAAACCCGAAGTAGCCCTGTGGCTCAAGTTGTAGAGCACTAGCTTTGAGTACAAAGCTTCTCAGGGATAGCACCCAGGCCCTGAGTTCAAGTCCCACAACTGACAATAAAAAGATTATTGGCCTTTTAATTAATCTTGTATGACAAGAATTTTTTTCCAGTTTTGTTAACTTTTTTTTAACCTTTTGTTTTCTCATATTAACTCTAGTGCTTATTGATGTTATGTTTATTATTATTATTATTAACCATAAAAAATAAAAAAGAAACAAGGTTTAATTTTACTCACATGACTACCCTCTTGTCCCTTCAAGTTTTTTAAGTGATCATCTGATTTGAAATATATTTGCATCTCCTGCTTATCAGAATTTTTATTTTGCCATATAATCCATGGAATCATTATCTAAATTCTCCAAACAGAATTTGTTGCTATTTTTCTTAAACTTTGAAGGAAATGGGAATTAGTTTAACAAGACAGTTGTTCATTTGTTTATTCCTTGTAGTCCTATGATAGGAGCTCATATCACGGAAGATATGTTGCTGTCACTGTACTATGAGCCCATATCCATAGTTTGCTGTACTGGAAAAAGAGTTATCCTTTTGCCTTGCTAAGACCTCAGATACCACATAAGGAGTAGAGTAAATGACCAGAAATAGAAGGAACATAGCTCTACTCAGATATAGTGCCCCTCCCATTTCTTTAATGAAATAGTACTCATAATCTCTTAGGTAAGTAAAATTTAGTAGAAATTTTAGAACAATTTTACATTTATACCCCGCTTTTCCTATTACTGACATTTTATACTATTATGCTAATATTTGTTGGGAACCAGTCTGGGTGAGGGGATGTAACTCAGTGTAGAGTACTTGCCTGGCATATATTAGGCCTTACGTTTGATTCTTAGCACCACAAAATAGTAACAACAGCCACAAGAGAGAAATGAGCCAACACTGATTCATTATTAACTGAAGTCTATACTTTATCCAGGTTTCTTTGCTTTTTACTTAGTGTTCTTTTTCTGAACCAGGAGATCACTTTACATTTAGTAATCATGTTGTCTTAGGCTCCTTTAAGAAGTCTGACAATTTGGCCGAGTGCTGGTGGCTCACACCTATAATCCTAGCTACTCTGAGGATATGAGGGTCTTGGTTTGAAGCTAGCCTGGGCAGAAAACTCCCTGTCGGCCTCTTATCTCCAATTAACCACTCAAAAATGGGAAGTGGTGCTGTGGCTCAAGTGGTAGAGCTCTAGCTTTAGTACAAATGAGGATCAGGGACAATGCCCAAGCCCAGAGTTTAAGCCCCACACACAAAAAAGTTTGACAATTTGACCATAATATATCATTTTTCTAAGAGCTAGAAAATTTAAAGTCAACAGCTCGATAGATTGATGTTTTAAATTCATTTCTCCTCTGCATTTCAGGCCCTCTGTGAATGTGCTCTCCAAACTCCTTATGACAGCTTAAAACTAGGGATGCTGTCTGTCCTTTCCACACTATCAGGGACCATTGCCATCAAGCATTACTTCAGCACAGCTCCAGGTAAGTAGAGATCATGTGCTAAATCCTTTATCTGTGTTGATGTCAAGTTGTTTCCTCTCTTAAGCTTTAAACCTAGAGAAGGTTATAATTTCATTATATGCTAATGATATATCTGAAGATGAGTTTTTAATTTATTTTTATTAGCATACATTAGTTACACAAAGGGCAATTTAATTGTAACATTTCTGTGCATGTATACAACAGTGGGTTCCAATCAATCCTGCCAACCCCTTTATGATACAATTTGGGGAGGTTTCATTGTTCTATTACTTGCTAGCAATCTATTGAAGGTGATTTCTTTTCTCTCTCTCTCTCTCTCTTTTTTTTTTTTGCCAGTCCTGGGGCTTGAACTAGGGAACTGGGCACTGTCCCTAAGCTTCTTTTTGCTCAAGGCTAGCACTCTACAACTTGAACCATAGTGCCACTTTTATGTGGGTCTGAGGAATCAAACCCAGGGCTTCATGCATGCAAGGCAAGCATTCTATGTGGCTTAGTAGCCACATTCCCAGCCCTGAAAGTGATTTCTTAACTCAAGAATATTATTCTTATGATTTGTCCTTTTTTAAATATATGTGACTGAAACATTTTTTAGAATGTTTAAAAAACTGGTTAGAAGCCAGGTGCTGGTAGCTTATGCCTGTAATCTTAGCTACTCAGAAGGCTGAGATCTGAGGATCGCACTACAAAGCCAGCCTGGCAGGAGGTTCATATCTGCAATTAACCAGCTAAAATCCAGAAGTGGAACTGTGGCTCAAAGTGGTAGAGTGCTAGCCTTAAGCAAAGAAGTTCAGGGACAGTGCCAGGCCTTGAGTTTAAGCCCGATGTCCAACAACAACAACAAGATTAAATTGATTAGCTGCCAAGCACCTACCTATAACTTAAGCTTGTAATCCTAGCTACTGGGGAGACTGATATCTGAAGATTGTGGTTTGAAGCCAGCCCTAACCGGGAAGCCTATGAGATTATTATCTCCACTTAGCAACCAAAAAGTTGGAAGTAGAGCTGTCTCAAGTGATAGAGCAGTGGCCTTAAGCAAAAATGCTCAAAGACAACACCTAGACCCTGAATTCAAGCCCCAGGACTGGCATCCCCTCCCCACAAAAGAAAACAAACCACAAAAATAAACTGGTTAGGTTTTACATATCTGATTCAAAGTTTCCCTTGAATTTAATCTTTCAAGGGTACTTTCAACCAAGTATTGTTGATTTTAAAAGAAAATGTTATATATTTCTTTTTATAAATTATCTCTCTGAAACATAATGAACACTTTATCCCAGATCAGTAATGCTTTCCAAAAATGATTGATTCAGAAAAGCCTTTATTAATGCCAACTGAAGAGCTTGTTTATATAACAGACTTAAGGCAAAGTTTTGGGTGGTTTTTATTTTTTCCTCCTGGGGCTTGAACTCAGGGCATGGATACTGTCCCTGAGCCACTTTATTCAGTCCATAACTCCATTTCCCATTTTTGGTGTTTGGGGGTGTTTTTGGTAGTTAATTGGAAATAAAATTCTCAAGGACTTTACTACCCCAGCTGACTTTGAATCATGATTTTCAGATCTCAGCCTCCTTGAGTAGCTAGGATTACAGTAATTAATCAAAGTTTTATTGAATCTCCATTGCCACTTTTTCTAGTCACTCAATATTAACTGAATATGCATTTATTTGACTTTTTAAAAAAATGTTATAGTATGAGTTTATTGGGTAAGGGAAATTTCCTGCCATGTAAATTTTGATAGGAAGACCTGATATTCTCGTCATAACTCCTTTATGGCTAGGATACAATTACATGCCCTGGACTCAAATAATCATGTCCATGCCACAGACTTAATTAAGAACCAGTAACAATAAGTGGGCACCAATAGTAGTCATAGTGTTGCAGTGACCATAGCAACATCCACTTTACAGAATACATTATAACAGTGGATGTTTGCCATGTCTGGTACCTATGAAAGCTGTGTAAGCAAGTAATGAGTAACAAGGGATTCAGCTTCTTCATTGCACTAATCATGTGCATGGTTCGGGGCTGTGAACTTTTACTCTCAGGCCTCTCCTTTTTTCCCATTTTCTGACCTTAATATTTCAGTCTTTCTAGTGATTCTTTAAGGTACTTTCTATCAGTTACTGGTTGATACATAACAAATTATCCCAAAACTCAGTAGCTTAAATATATGGCCATTTTATTTGCTCTTATTCCATGAGTCAGCTGTTTTGATTGAACTTGGCTTTTCTATTGATCTCCCCTTGAGGTCACTTTTGACATCGGGAACTTTAATCAGGATGGTCAAAGATGGCCTCTATTTATAGAAGAGATACCTTAATTCTTCATGTAACTTCATGTACAGAGAGACAGCTTGGGCTTATGCTAGCTGTAACCAGAAAAAAAGCAAACCACCAGTATACAGCTCTTTTCAATCTTTTGTTTGCATCATGTTTTCATTTATTGTCTTGTTGACCAAAGCAAGTCACATGACCAAGTACAGATAGGTGGGGAAATAATAATTCTTGATGTGTTGGGAATGTCTATTTGGAGTATAAGAGAGATTTCACAGCCTTTTTAAAAAATAATTAATCTATTATATATATCCAGTGTTCTTTCAGTGAATTATTTTTCTGCATAAATGAGAGCCAGTCATTCATCTCCTTAGCTTATAATATTCTTAACTAACATCACACTTTAAAAGAGCTGTTTAGCTAAGTCTTGATAGTATCTTAAAATTTATAAGAACCTTCTCATGCAGGTACGTACAAGGGAGCTTGGCTTACAGTTTAGAGATGCATCCAAAGTCATATATAAGTATGTTTGTGTAGATATATATTTACATGTATACATATGTATGTATGCATATATATATATATATATGTTTTGACTCCATTTTTTTTTCAGTTTAATTTTATTTTATTTGTGAACATACTGTACAGAGGGGTTACAATTACA
The DNA here is from genome assembly GCF_019054845.1 of Dipodomys spectabilis. Lineage (NCBI taxonomy): Eukaryota > Metazoa > Chordata > Mammalia > Rodentia > Heteromyidae > Dipodomys > Dipodomys spectabilis. The sequence goes on from NW_024870746.1 coordinate 19,547,674, forward strand.
TGGGCAGGATAATGCGTACATTTCTTACCAAGCATTGCAGCCTCCTCCTTTGTTTACCCTTCACATCCCTTCCCAGCCTCCCCCCTCCCCCCCAATCCCAATCATTCTCCTCTCCCCCGCCCCCCCCCCCCCCCCCACCGACGTTGTAAAGCTCGTTTTGGACATGACAACTTGTACTTCTCATTGTTGCAACAGGTCCACCTGTATCCTTAAACAACTGGTTTTTCCCCATCTCCTCCACAAGTTATACTGACATCAAATATAGTGAAAGCAGGGGTTATACTGTGGGGGAGGGACATGCAAAGCAACAAAGAAATAATCTTATAAATGCGTTAGAAACACATGCATGAAAGAAAAAAAACATTAAGATACATATCTAAGGGTTCATTTTCCTGACATCACATTATCTGACCTTTTCCGCTTGACTCGTACATATACTAGATATTGCAAATAAGTGAAACCATGGGACCTATGTTTCTTTTGACTCCATTTTTTAAAAATACCAGACTAACCTGAATACATGATGGCTTTCAAAATATTTTTAATCTAAGTATTTGTGTGAGCTTATAATACATACTCTTAAAGCAAAAAATATGTCCTTCCATTGAAAATTGTTAAAACGTAGTTTGTATAGAATTAAGCAAAAGATAAGTGCTAAACTAGGTAATGTTCATAGGAGATAAAAAGCCAAAGATTATTCCTATAAATTTGTAGCTATTGATGAGCACTTTATCATTATAACCAGAAATAGTAAATAAAATAAAATTTAATATTTCTAAATTGTCAGTAATATATTTTATGTATTTAAGATGTTCAGTATCATATATCTAAAAATGCACATTAAAACACTAAAATAATATTGATCCTTCAGATGCAAAGATTCAGAAGTGTGATGATATGCTATGATGACAAGCATGTGGGTAGCAGTCACTTTGTTTCATTGCTGATGTGGGTGTAAATTACTAACTCTGCATAGGCAGTTTAGAAATACTCATTAAATTACAATTGACTCTGAAATTCCATTTCTGGGAATTTGTCTTACTTATATTCACAAATTGAGTAATGATATGTGTACAGGATTACTGATAGCATCAATTTATGTAATAGCAAATATTGTTCATTAATGGAGGGTGTCATAGCATCATAAAAAGGTCCATTGACAGGGAGCTCATTAAAGAAATTATGATAGATCACTGCATTAGGAATTGGTGCAATCTATTAAAATAAATGACATGGAACAATCTCCATAAAGAAATATTTGAAGAAAATTATAACAAGGTGTAAAATCAGATATAAAAAAGGGGAACAAAAGGAAAAAATGAAAGAAGTTCTGCTCACCTTTTCCTACACTGTCTGGAATAATCTTGGTTTATGTCTGTTGTAATTATTGGTAGTGTTCCCTTTATTCTCGAAAGAAATGTGGTCCCTCATGGAGTTAAAGACAGGGTTGACAGGAATTATCAGAGGAAAGGAAGACAGAAATGAAGAAGACTTTCTAAGAAACTGAACAAGCTTAATTGTCCTGATTATTCTTGAAGCTCTCCCAGTTGTAACTGAAAACTTCTCTCTTATAAATTAAAATCCACACTATAGAATTTCAAATGTGAATTTGAAAAAGTGCTATACTCTGTAGCACCCTTACCTTTAAAGTATAAAGTATAGGAGTAACGTATAACTAACTAGGTTTATGACCTTAATGGAAGGATACTGAAAGTTTTTGAACTGATTTCTTCTGTAAAAAGAGTATTATATTACATGATCCCCAAATCATTCCAGTTCTATAATCATGAATTCTTATGTAAACTTTTTAAGGTATAATATATCAACAATTTGGAGGTGAAGAAAAACAAACAAATAATTCTTTTTTATCTCTCTTGAAGGAGTGGTTTTACCTGACAAGAAGATGACAAGGGCATCCATTTTTATCAGAATCCATTAGCACTCCGAGGATAGCCAATGGTTGTTTTGGCTTTGATTTCAAAACTGTAATGATGGCATGGTACTGTGTTACTGTAATAGGCATGTGCCTATGTTAAGTACTTTTGACAGAGGAAACAAATGATGATATATATTGGTAATAGGGTTAAGGTAGAAAATTTTATTTATTCATTTATTTGTTTATTTATATTGGTCATGGGGCTTGAACTCAGGGCCTGGGTGCTGCCCCTAAGCTCTTTTGTTCAAGGCTAGCACTCTTACCAGTTTGAGACACAGTGCCCTTCCAGTTTTCTGATGGTTAATTGGAGATAAGTGTCTCACCTACTTTCTGGCCCGGGCTGGCTTTGAACCAGGACCCTCAGATCTTAGCTTCCTGAGTAGCTAGAATTACAGGCATGAGCTACCAGCACCGGGCTAAAATAAAAAAAATTATTAAAAATTCATGTTAGAGATTTTCTCAAAACTAAAGAACACTAAACTATGAACCAATTATTTTTAAACTACATAATTCAATTATAACCTAATCTATATTTGTTTTTCTCTTGTTTAGGAAATGTAGGTTCTTCCCCCAGATCCTCTGATTTAGTCAAATTAGCCCAAGAGTGCTGTTACCATAATAACAGAGGCATTGCAGTACATGGAGTTAGAGTCCTAACTAACATAACCGTCTCTTGTCAAGAAAAAGGTGAGCTTGGCCAGTACCAACATGTATGGACTTTTAATTGGAATTTGGACAGCATTCTATGTGTATTTGTGGGGTTTTTTTGTTTGTTTGTTTGGTTTTTGTTTTGCCTATGGACAGTTACCTCCTAAAATAGTCTTAGAGTCTAAGCTTTTTAACCTTGTTAAAAAAGAAAATCTGAGGTCATGGGATTGGGGTTGTGAATTTGAGAGATTTTATAAAAAATTTGACCATTCCCTCCCACCACTTAACCTTTACATGTGGGTATTGTGGATAGGGACTACCTAGAACTCTATCCTCAGGTTATAATACATCCATTTATACTATTCATCAGTATAGAAAAATTACTTAGGTTATCAGGGTACTCAAATAGCAACTAGTTTAATTTAGAACCATTTGGACTAGCATAACAATGCAAATTTAGTTTTTATAGAATTTCCATGTCTAGATAGATGTAAAGATTTGCATCATCAAGATGGCTCTGCAAAGAAAACAATGTACATATTTTATTGTATTTCTGACATATTTTGCCTATTGATTTGAAAAAAATTTTTTATGTTCAGGAATAGAGAGTGCATTTTGGACAATCCATCTGTTTCAGTACTTATTTGTTCTTCTTGAAGATCACAAGCTCCCTACCAGCCTTCAGCACTGCTTGGACCCTGACCTTTTTTTGGTCTTTACACTGTTACAAGGCTCCTGTACTAACTCAGGAAACATTTCTCAAAGTTATATGTTGATTCTCATTTGAATAGTTAAGCCTATTTTATCTAGAACATAGTAAGGATATTTCTTCCATGTAATATAAGTAACTGCTATATGTTCTCAGTGCTGGCATATATTAACCTAAATATAGACAACTAAGGCATTTCATAATGTTCTAGACCCTACAGAGAAATTATCACTCTGTGGTAGCGAAAAGATGCTATAATACTGCTATTATATTAACCACCTAAAGGACTCTTTCCTTAATATTAAATTTTAAACATTAATAAGATTATATAAAGTCTTTATTACTTTTTAAAAGTGGATAGCTTCCATTAGAAGCAGAAAAATATTATCTCCAAGGTGAAAGTGGACCTGTATAACTTATGTATCATCAGAATATTAACATATACTACATAGTTTTCTGTTCCTTATATTTTTCTTAGTTGAGCTGATACTGCTGTTTCCATTCTGCTTTATTTTTTTAGCTTTGTGACTTAAGCTTATGATTTCATGTTTTTATATTTTTATAATATTCAATACAGTGGTAGAAATAAGAAATCTTTACATTTCAGAACAAATGTTCCCCCTGTTTTTTCAAGGAAGGTTAGCCTTACACATTTGTTTCCTAGATCCTTTCTTTGTTTTAGTTTTGCTTTGTTTTGTGCCAGTCATGGGGCTTGAACTCTGGGGCCTGGTCACTGTCTCTGAGCTGCTTTTGCTCAAGGCTAGCACTGGACCACTTGAGCCACAGCACCAATTCTGGCTTTTTCTGTTTATGTAGTGCTGAGGAATCGAACCCAGGGCTTCATGCATGCTAGGCAAGCATTCTACCACTAAGCCACATTCCCAGCCGATTTCCTAGATCTTAGACTCCTTAATGTTTTTCCCTTGCGTGAATGTTTATGTTTTACTCCTCTATTTGGTCACCCTAAAACTTAGTATTTCTCTTCTAGATCTTTTGGCACTGGAGCAAGATGCTGTCTTTGGCCTAGAATCTCTTCTGGTACTTTGTAGTCAAGATGATAGCCCAGGTGCTCAAGCCACTTTAAAGGTGAAAACATCACTTAGTATAATGCCTGGTTTCATGGCCTAAACTAGGGATTGGCAAACGCTAGTTTGTAGGCCATCTACTATCCATGGTATCTACTACATCCTAACATCATAGGGCAAAAATAACATGGACAAATGTTTAAGGTAAAGAGAGGATGATTTCCATATTTCAATAAGACTATTAACAAAAATAAGCAGCAGGCTAAATTTGACCCTGAGGCCAAATTACCCAGGACTACATCTACCCTTGATCTTCACTTTGGAAAGATTCCCTTAAGACCACAATATATTTACTTTTTTAATTTTTTTAAAAGCAAAAACATACTTTTTTGCCAACAGTTGTAAGTTTTCACAAAACATTAGACTCTATGCATTAGGACATTAGTAGATGATCAAGGAAATTCCTATATGAGAGACACTTCCTTCAAGTAGTAAGATACTGACACATAAATAAAGGTGTAATTCTAAGGAGAAGATAAGAATTGGGAGTGAATAATTTCAACCAAGATTATTAGGAGAGATTTCCATAGGTAGATGTTAATATGAGGTGAGCCTTGAAAAATTTATTAATTAGAATTTCAGTAGTAAGTCTTGCCCATGTAATTGTAACCCCTCTGTATGGTATTTTCACAATTAAAAAAAAAAGAATTTCAATAGTGAGAAAAGATTGAACCCAGAGGGGCACTGTTGTAAAAGATCTGAAAGCAGGAATGTGCCTTTTATATTGGAACAATGGAGAGTAGCCTCATGTGACTAGATAATATTATAGAAGATTGGAAAAGTAATCATGGGAGATAACATACACCATGTTTAAAAAGAACATGGACTTGATCCTGTATATAGTGAAAAGATATTAAAAAATTTAAGTAATAGGTGTGTTCTAATCTTTGTTGTAATTAGCATTATTTGTTAAGATTGTTAATGTGCCCAACATTTGAAGGCTTACATCTATGTATGGCTTTATGAAATTGTTCTTGTTCTCCCTCCTAATACTTACCAGAAAATTAAGGCTCAGAGATATAAAGAACTCATTCAAAGCTATCCATCTAGTTAACCAGGGGTGAGATGAGCCTCAGCCCTTTGAGTGTCAGACTCTCACACTTGGGATGTGTTGGACACCACACAGATGACAACCAGTGGTAGTGTGTAGGATAATTGTTGGGATCATCTCTTCAAGAAATTAGATAAGAAACATATATGTTGTGATAGAAGAATGGAAAGGAGTTAATAGTGGATATAAGAGACTTGACAAAAGAATCAGCTGTGGAAAAGTAAAGGGATTTCTGATTTTCTGGTTTTCTTAGCTGTGTGATTAGCCATGTCATAAACTGGGCCTGAGGGGAAGGGTTATACAATAAATAGTTGGTTTTTAGACTTCAGTTGAAAAATGAAAAAATAGTCACCAAGGGCTACTGTGCATGCTCACAAAAGTTAATTCATTACATTTGGAATCATCTAGGAATCTGCTGGGGTGGGAGGGTGGGGGTTGTTGTTTTGTTTTTTTTGGTGCCAGTACTGGGGTTTAAACTCAGGACCTGGGCTCTGTCCTTTAGCTTTTTGGCTCAAGATTGGCACTCTACCACTTGAGCTACAGTTCTACTTCTGACTTTCGATGGTTTCTGCCCAGACTGGCTTTGAACCACATTCTCAAATGTCAGCCTCCTGAGCAGTGAGATTACAGATGTAAGTCACCAATGCCCAACTGAGTATGTGCAGCTTTTAAATCATCCTGAGAGATGCTGGCATCCTGAACCACTTCAGTGGCACTTCTTGAAAAGTAGTAAAAGTATACTGTGTTGACATTTTATTTGGCATAAATTTGACTCTTTAGCATTAATTTGTCTGATTTTCATCTTTTCTTTAATAGTCTTAGGTTGAAATGAGTAGTTGAAATGCTGATGTACAGTTCTAACTTCACAATCCTAATGAAGGATTCAATATGCCATGTTTGTTATGAAGAAAAACATTACTGCTTGATGCTTGTTTTTTGTCTTCACTAACTTATATACTGTTCTTTATAAGTTTCACTTAATATCTTCAAAGTGTAACTAGTCCATTTTCTTCTTGGTGTGCAGATTGCTTTTAATTGTATGGTGAACTTGGCCAAGGGCCGGCCCCATCTTAGCCAGTCAGTTGTGGAAACTTTGCTGACTCAGTTACACAGTGCTCAGGATGCCCATCGGATCCTGATGTGCCATTGCCTGGCAGCCATTGCCATGCAGCTGCCAGTGTTGGGTGATGGAATGCTTGGTGACCTCATGGAACTCTACAAGGTCATTGGGCGATCAGCCACAGACAAACAACAGGAACTTCTGGTATTGTTTTAAACCTGCTTCAAATGACTAGAATCTGATTTAATGGGAGATGTTTAGAGAAATCATTACTACTGTTGATGTTACTTAAAAAGCCAAACTAGTCCCATGCTGGTGTTTCATACCTGTAATCAGAGTAACTCAGGAGGTTGAGATCTGATGATCAGTGCAAAGCCAGCCTGGACAGGAAAGTCTGTGAGATGCTTTTTTCCAGTTAACCAGCAAATGCCAAAAATAGCAATGGCTCAAGTGAGAGACTGCTAGCCTTGTGGAAAAAAGCTCAGGGACAGCACAGGCCCCTGAGTTCAAGCTTTAGGACTATCACAAACAAAAGCAAAATAAGCAGACCAAAAGCATGCTGAAGTTAAAATAAAATTGGTGCACTTCGATCTAGCTCAGTAATAGAATGCTTGTTAGAATCTGCAAGGTCCTGAGTTGGATCCCCAATGACACACACACACACACGCACGCACGCACGCACGCACGCACGCACGCACGCGCACGCACATAAATGATAAACTAGTACCAGGATTTTTTTTAACTACAAATTCTTCTTTTAACCTAGCTTAATAGTGTTAGCAGTACAGTTGAAGCCCTAGTGTATCTTCTTAATCATTTTCTCTTCCCTTCTCCCAAGAACCAACCATCCTGAGTTTGGTGTTTTTTATTATCCCATGCATACTATACTTTTGGGACCTAAGCATACATCGTTTATTTTATTTTTTTTGGGAGGGGGTCCAATTGTGGGGCCTGAACTCTGGTCCTGTGCGCTGTCCCTCAGCTGTTCAGCTCAAGGCTAGCACTCTACCACTTGAGCCATAGCACCACTTTTGGATTTTTCTGCTTATGTGGTGCTGAGGAATCAAACCCAGGACCTTATGCATGCAAGGCAAACGCTCTACCACTGAGCCACCTTCCCAGCCCCTCATACATCCTTTAGTAATGTACAGTATTACTTTGTTCATTTTAGCTTTAAATAAATGTTAAGCTACAAGTAATCTTTTATAGCTTATCTGTTTTGTAATCTGTATTATCTCTATCCATTTCATTGATAAATTATCTCACTATATAACTATATTATCATTTATCCTAATTTATGAGAGTTCTTTCTAATTATCTACTTTTATAAACAGCCTTTTTAGACAGTGGAATAAGTTACTTAATGATGTCAAAATGGAAAATTAAGTATCAATGGAAAACAAATGGGTTCTTTTTTTAGGAGCCGTAATTCATTTCTCTTTTGGGTAGGTTATCTAATTATTGGATAAAGTTATGTTATTTTCTTTTTGCCCAATGTTAGGTGAGTTTGGCCACTGTGATTTTTGTAGCTAGCCAGAAAGCATTATCTGCTGAAGTAAAGGCAGTAATTAAGCAGCAGCTTGAAAGTGTCTCCAATGGATGGACTGTGTACCGAATTGCCAGACAGGCTTCCAGAATGGTATGTATATCCCTTCTGAATGACCAGGATTCATGGAAATTTCACATCATATACCATAAGTCATTAATTCTAAATATATAGGAGAAAAGAGTAATTTTTTAACCTTTCTCATAAAAAATGGTGTGTTGTTACGAGTAAGTGAAAGTGTGAGTGCTGTCTGACTGTTGTGTGTTAATACCACTCTCATTTTGCCCTGTGTCGTTTGACCTGAGGCTGTTTCTATTCCTTTATCAACACAGAACATCTTTTCTCCCCAAACTGAACTTGCTTTAGTAGAAATGGGAAACTTTTAGTATGTTGTAATCTTCTGAGTCATGTGAAAAGCCTAACAATTTTTATTAGCTATCTACTACAAAGCATCGCTAGTACAGAAATCCTCTAAGGATAAGTCTGGACAACAAAATTTAAAACACTTTTACTCTGGGTGTTCTCTGTTTTAGTTTTCTCAATAAGGGAGGGGCCTTATTGGCAGCCAATTCTTCATTGTAACAAACTATCCCAACCACTTCAGGACATTGACCTTCCCCTACCTGGAGGCATCAAATAACACCCCAGTAAATTAGCTCATCTAGAATGATAGACAATGCATTTTAAACTAAAATTCTAGACTTGGATTATAGTTAATTCTAGTAATTTTCTCTTTGGAACTGTTTTAGTAAAAGAACCTTAGGTATTATGTTACATAAAAGCAGCTCAGTATATGTTCACTGAAGAAATTTAGAATGAGTCTCAAAGAATTATGTAATATGAAGAGTGATTGTACAAGTGTATGCAGAGTATGGACTTAATCTTTTACCTGCTACATCAACTCTTTTACATATAAGAACTTCATCATGTGCTTCTTCAATTTCTGGTTTTTTAGGGCAATCATGACATGGCCCGAGAGCTTTATCAGAGTCTGCTGACTCAGGTGGCCTCAGAACACTTCTACTTCTGGCTGAATAGTTTGAAGGAGTTCTCACATGCAGAGCAGTGTCTCGCTGGGTTGCAGGAAGAGAATTACAGTTCAGCACTTTCTTGCATTGCTGACTCTTTAAAATTCTACCATAAAGGGATTGCTTCCTTAACCGTGAGTATTCTTACTTAATTCCATCTTGGGAGTAATAATTTGTATAAATCTCCCCCTTTTCTTCAGTTAATCCAGTTTGACTATTTGGAAACCTGCTAGCAGGTATAGTTATCAACATCAGTATAATAAATAGGAATAAAGTAATAAATTGGTCATGGATATAAGTCTTAACCCTTCCACCCTAACCTTTTTAATATTCATAGACTGTTGAAAGTTTTCATGTTGTTTTTCAATAAAGTTCTGGGTACATATGTGAGGAAAATTGAATTCATGCAGAAAGGACTCATGGCATGGAGATACAACCTATTTTCTCCAGGTGTCCATTAGTCATCTCCCAACCTAGCCCAGTGTCATCCTCAGACATAAACCTCTGACCTTATCTCATACATTGCTGTTCATCATGAAGTAAAACAGAGCCTCTGGCCCTCCCCTCCTTCCCCTCCTCCTAGTAGTCAGGATTGAACCCAGGGCCTTACACATGCTGGGTAAGCACTTTACCACTGAGTATCATATCCAGTACATTTCTAAGCTTTTTAAAGCAAAGATTCTAGTGGACTGCTTTTTTACCCTTTTGATATCCAAATTAACAATCAGTCATCTACAACTTTTATTTTCACTGTCATCAAGAAGATGAGAGAAAAATAGAGGTGGTAGATTCTTAACATTCCTAACTTTTGAAAATTTTACTAATTTCTTGGAGTTCTATTCCTAAATAAGAATCTGTTTCCCTAAAATGAACACTTTCTACATTAATCAAAAGGCATTTTTCCCCTAAGAGTAAAGAGGTTTTATAATCAACATCCAGCTTTTGTTTTAGTACTGGGTTTCAACTCAAGGCCTCATACTTGCCAGGCAGGTGTTCTACCATATGTGCCATTCTTCCTGCCTTTTTTTCTTTTTTGTGGGTCCAGTCGCAGGCCTGGACTCTGGGCCTGGACACTGTCCCTCAGCTCTTCACCTCAAGGCTAGCGCTCTACCACTTGAGCCACAACGCCACTTCCGGCTTTTTTTTTTCTGCTTATGTGGTGCTGAGGAATTAAACCCAGGGCCTCATGCATGCAAGGCAAGCGCTCTACAACTGAGCCACCTTCCCAGCCCTCTTCCTGCCTTTTTGTGTTAGTCTTTAAGGTAGTCTTTCTTTATATGCAAGCTGGCCTGGACTGTGATCATCCTCCCTGTGCTTCTCCACACCTCTAGAATAACTGCTGTGGATCAAGTGCCCAGCCAGTCTTGTGAACTTTTTTTTTTCTCCCCAGGCTGTCTTTAAACCATGATTTTCCAATCCCCCAAGTAGCTAGGATTACAGACTAGAGGGAGCCACATGCCTGGCAACATAGAACATTTTAAAAGTGTTTCAACACAACTTTAAAAACGATATATGGGAGACACAAACTTTAATACTTGTGTATATGCATGTATATCATACCTAAAGTAATGGTGGGCTATCGCAAAAGTAGTACTTCGAGTGAGAGCAAAAGATAGATAGCATAAAATAGACAAATACAGACTTCTATAGGGAGCATATATTTTGAGTTGATTTTTTTTTTTTTTTTTTTGGACAGTCATGGGGCTTGAACCTGAGGCTTGGGTGCTGTCCCAGAGCTCTTTTTCTCAAGGCTAGCACTCTACCACTTTGAGCCCAGTACCACTTCCAGTTTTCTGGTGATTCATTGGAGATAAGAGTCTCACTGCCTTTCCTGCCTGGTCTGGCTTTGAACTGCAATCCTCAGATCTCTAGACTCTTTATAGCATGGATTATAGGCATCAGCCAGTAGCACCCAGCTTGAATTGATTCTTATTAGAATTGATTCACAGCTCTTTAAAACAGGAATTCATAAAGGTTCCTGCTTTTGTTGTTCGTTTTGTTTTTAGTTGGGTGGGCAATCAGAACTCATTCTGAGCTCATGCCTCACTGGGAACTATATTCCTAGTCCTCTCCATTTTAAAGGGTAGCATTGACTACTATGATTCTTCTTATTATCTTACTACTCTGAGAAATATTGTTGTTTTCTATATTAGGATAATAAATATCACAGAAAAATTTAAAGGTGTAATTTTTGGTTCAGATCAATAAAAGCATTTCATTTTCTGGCTTATGTGGAACAGAAAACTATTAATCATTCACTGTAATAACGATAAAAATTGTCAAGCAGTTAAGACACACAAAACAGTGGTATACCTGGAATTAATTTTTGAAAAGTATTGAATAGTATTCTTTGTGTATATATATATAGATATATTTGAAGAGTGTTAATAGTAATTAAAGACTATTCGGGCATAGGCAGTACTGACAGATGAGCCACTGAGAATTAGTCTGGTTCTGCTATTCATACAGTGTGACTTGAGGTGGATCATTGGATCTCAGAATTTTCTCCTTTTGAAATGGGAATTCTATCCACCAAATCATAAGAACTTTCTGTACACCAAGCTCTGCGCTTTGAGGATTAACTAAATAACAGGAGCCATGCATTATGACGTGTACCTGTTGTCTCAACTACGTGGGGCTAAAGATGAAACAGTCACGTGGAGCCAGGTTTAAGGCCAACCTGGGAGACATAGTGAGACTCTGATCTCAAGAATTAAATAAATAAATAAATGTTTTCTTCTTGTGAGTTTTCTTAGAGAGGAAAGCAGTATGATCCTTACTGTCCTTGGAAACTTCCAGCATTTTTAGTTGTACTGTACTTCTTAGGACTATTTTGTGTGAGGAGGAGGTTGAGCATTTTTGTTTGATCTGTTTACTTGACAAGACTTGAAGAAGGGAGCTTTCTATCTTTTTAACTAGATATAAGCATCGACTGCCCCTTAGCTTCCTGACATAAATTATTTTGACCCAAGATCATATGGCTTTAAGACTCAAGCTTCTCATCTGCTTCAGTTCAGGATTCTGTGCCTAGAGGACCCCATAACAACATTAGATGTTTAATTTGCTCGTATAGTGACTTAACTAGAGTTATCTTCCTTCTTAGAAATAAAAAACTGGGAGGTGGGGTTTTGACTCAGTGGCAAAGCACTTGCTTAAAATGGGCACAACTCTGGGTTCAGCCCTCAGCACACTATGAAAAATTTTTTTTAAAAAAAACAGAGTCTAACCCATAGAAACAGCTACCAGCCTCAAAGTCAGAAGTCTTTGACCCTTATGAAAGATGTCTTTTTTTTCTATTTTCTTTTTAGTTGTAAATCAGAATAGCAACAATTTTCTCTCAAACTGTATCTTGCTTTTAATATTCTAATTTATGTTAGAACACTATTGCCAGTGTTTTTATATATCAATGTATTCATATATATTTACTTGTACCCTCGTCACTTATGAAGTTAATAAGCAATAAATTAAATATAGCATGTAGCAACTCAAAAGAGGAAGAAGAAGGGTAAGGGAATTTGTTTTCATACAAGAACAGTTCAGCTCTCATCTAAGAAATTTAAGACAGTTGAATTGGTGGGGTGCCAGTGGTTCATGCCTATAATCTTAACTAAGAAAGCTGAGATCTGACATTTGCAGTTAAAAACCAGTCTGGGCAGAAAGTCTATGAGTCTCTTCCCATTTAACCACCAAAAATCTAGAAGTAGAGCTGTGACTCAAGTGGTAGAATTCCCATCTTGAAGGAGAAAGAGCTAAGGGACACTGCCCGAGCCCTGAGTTCAAACCCCAGTACTGGCATCAAAATTGATTGATTGATAGATTGAATTAATAAATAAAACAATTAAACTGTTAATCATTAATATCTTAGGATGTACTGTTTTATAATTAGATCACAACCTTCTAAAGGTTGAAAACCATAAAGTAAATATTTGAGTATAGTTACTATCTTTACATTATATAAAGGCTTTTTGCACTTTGAGAGGTATATTAGGCAAGTAGACATTTTTATAAATAGTCTTTGCATGTTCAGTGCAAATCTGGGATACTGATATGTGGGGGGAGGGGTGGTTGTTTTTTGCTAAAATCAGGATTTGAAGTAAGAGCCTTACACTTATTTGGCTTGTTTGATGGCTGGACTTCTACCACTAGAGCCACACCTCAAGCCCTATTTTTTTTGCTGATTATTTTGGAGATGAAGTCTCCAGATTTTTCTACCTGGGCTGACCTGAAACATCAACCTCCAGAACTCAGCCTCCTGTGTAGCTAGGATTATGGGTGTAAGCTACCAGCATCTGGCTTCCTGTGAACCAGGATTGGGTAAATATATAGATGCAAGCCCTCCAAATTTATAAGGCCAACTTTATACTTCTCACTCTCCCATCTTCCTATTGTTTTTACTTTATACTAAATATATATATATATTTTTTATTCCAGGCTGCCAGTACACCACTGAATCCTTTAAGTTTTCAGTGCGAATTTGTAAAACTCAGGATTGATCTTCTCCAAGCCTTCTCTCAACTTATCTGTACTTGTAATAGTCTCAAGACAAGCCCTCCACCTGCAATTGCCACAACAATTGCCATGACCTTAGGAAATGACCTTCAGAGATGTGGTCGAATCTCCAATCAGGCATGTCTTAACTCTCTCTTCAGTGCAATTTTCATTTATACTCTTGGGGCTTCTGAGGTTGTGAAATGAAAAAAAATGTGTAAAGTTAAAAATCAGTGGTTTGACTCAGACATAGTGTCAAATATTTTAACTCTCTCATCTTGCCAAATAGACTGATGTGTTTTGGGATTAATGATGCCTTGGTGGGTACTACATGTTATATCAAGAGATTGGAATTACAACGAGGAAGTTTGGAATGCTTATAACTATTCTAGTGGAAGTTACAAATGTAACTAAAGATAATGTATAAATTATAATCTTGTGAACATTTGTAGTATCACTTACAAAAATGAACAATGATATATGATTTTTCTTTGAATTTTTGTTGAAGATTTTTCTGTTTTTATATTTTTAATGTAATTTCTGTTTTTATATTTTTAATGTAATAACAGTTAGATGTTTATCATTGTTCATTTCTTTTCCTTCTTTATAGATGAAGCAATCCATGGAAGAATTCCGAAGCCTTGCTTCAAGATATGGGGATCTTTATCAGGCATCTTTTGATGCCGATTCAGCAACTCTAAGGAATGTAGAATTGTATCCTAACTTGCTTCATTCTTATTCTTGGGAAACTATCTTTTAAATGTAAACCATAACCAAAATATATTGATAACTTTCAAGTTTATTATAATAATTTCATACTTTGAAATTTAGAATTTTTACTTTTTTAGCATATACCAGGATTTTAAAACAAAATGGTGATTCAGTGGTAGTCTTTTTCCCCCTCAAGGAAAAACATCCACAGCCTGAATTCTTCCAGGCACTGAGGTATATGCCTGTAGTCCCAGCTACTTAGGTGGCTATGATGAGAGGATCACTTGAAACTAGGAGTTTCAGTCTAACCTGAAGAACATAGAAAGACCTCATCTCCAAAATAGCAACAAAAAACGAAGCAAGCCTGTGTTCTATTAATGTATTGTTTGTGCTGATTTGAGCTACAAATCACCACACATTTTCCCACCAGAAAAACTTTTTGCCTCAGCTTGCTTTCTTTGTGGCTACCAAGACCTAGTTATCATTGCCTTTATTTACTTACGATCTATTCAATACTTTCGGTCATCATTTTAGTCCCCTAAGTCCTCTTTAAGTTCTTCATATTTCCTTATTAGCAACTTCAGATCACTTGTGAAGGAAGAAAGAAATACTTTGAAGTTGTAGGACCTGCCAGTCAGTAGTTCTTGGCTTTTGTTTTACTGACTGAAACCATACATGCTTTGCACTCTCCACCCTATAAAATGCAAATGTTGCCAGGTGCCAGTGTCTGATGCCTGTAATCCTGGCCACTCAGGAGGTCGAGATGTGAGGGTTGTGGTTTGAAGCCAGCCTGGGCAGGAAAGTCCCATGAGACATTTTTTATCTCCAGTTAATCACCAAAAAGCCAGAAATGGGGCTGTGGCTCAAGTGGTAAGAACAACAACTAGGCCCTGAGTTCAAGTACCAGTACGCACACAGAATTTGTCCATATATACTCCAAAATAATTTTAAGACAGTTGACAGATCCTTTGAGCCCCTACTTAGGAACTATCAAGGTAAAGGCACTATAGATAATAGGGTTTTTTTTCTTTTGGTTTTAAAAATCTGCCCATGAAACTTCTGTTGTTTCTTTGCTTCAAATTCTTATGAAGAACTGCTGTAATTAATACATAAAAACAAAGTTGCTATGAATGAATTTCACATTGAGCAGCCTCTGAAATATTCTTCCTGGAACAGAATTTGAGGATCACTAGTATAAGCAATATACATCATTTGAAAGGAAAAAATACAGCTCCACACTATTTGAGCTTGTAACATGATCACTTTCTCTAAAAGCTGTCCTCCTCTTGACTTTAATATTCAGGTAATATAAAATATAAAATGGATTTCCGTGTTTTCAAATCTAACTTAACATTAATTTAGACAGCAGCAGAGCTGTTTGCTGATATCTCATGCAATAGAAGCCCTAATTTTGGATCCAGAATCAGCAAGGTAATTTCCATAATAGTTTGTATTATAATTTTTTTTGAGGGGGGGGGGGTCCAGTTGTAGGGCCTGAACTCTGGGCCTGGATGCTGTCTCTCAGCTCTTCAGCTCACAGCTAGTGCTCTACCACTTGAACCAAAGTGCTACTTCCGGCCTTTTCTGTTTATGTGGTGCTGAGGAATCGAATCCAGGGCCTCATGCATGCGAGGCAAGCGCTCTACCACTAAGACACCTTCCTAGCCCTAAAATATTTTCAAATGTTATTTTGCCTTTCTTTCACAACAGTGTCTTAGAAAAGGAATTTTAGAAGAAAAAGCAAAAAGGATGTAGTCTTCTTAACACTTGCCCAGGGTCATATAATTAGAAAACATAAATTTTCTGACTCCAGATGGTCTAGGGAAATATCCTGCCTTTTATTTGCAAAACACTGATTTGGATAAATAATTGAGCAGTTTCTTGTATAATTGAGCTTTATTGTGAAAGATTGTGAGGTAATAATACTACCAAGCTTGAACTAGAAATTTTATTCTTTGGTTTCACAAACCAAAAGATATTCTATATTAAAATTTCTATATTAAAATTCTTATCCCTGCCAGGCATCAGTGGCACACACCTGTAATCCTAACTACTCAGGAAGCTGAGCTCTGAGGATTGTGGTTCAAAGCCAGCCTGGGCAGGAAAGTCTGTGAGTCTTATCTACAATGAACCACCAGAAAACTGAAAGTGGTGCTGTGGCTCAAGTGGTAGAGTCCTGGCCTTGAGCTGAAGAGCTCAGCTCAGGGAGAACGCCAAGGCCCAGAGTTCAAGCCCCATGACCGACAAAAAAAAAAAAAAAAAAGTAGTAGTTTAGGCGTTTGTAGCAGTAGTGGAAAAAAGAAGAAACGAAGGTGAAACATTTCCTAGAATGATCTGTATACTAGCTCTCTTTGCACAGTCCTGGTTGTTTTTATTATTATTATTTCTATGCTTTAGATGAATTTCCTAGCTATTTATTTTCTATTGTAAGTTATATCCATCATGCTTATCCAGCGATTTGTTCAAGACCATTTTGTTCTATGGCATTCCTCAATTCACTCTGTTTTTAGCTGTTACTCGTATGTCTTTATTGGTAATTTGGCAATTGTCTATGAATTTATTGTAATCTTTACAAATATCTTCTGTTTCACTTCATGGCTATGACTGCTTTACACTTTTTCATACTACCTAACAACTGGAGTGGCTAAGATTTCCATCATTTGAAGTCAGTTCTGTGTTTAAATTCCAGCTCGCCATTTCATTTACTGGTTATCTGAGTATAGGCAAATTAACCTGTCTAAGCCTCAGTTTTTTTAATCTACAACTTTGTGTTACTGTTATTTGTTTTGTTTTGTTTTTGTGCCTATACTGGGGCTTGAACTCAGAACCTGATGTTCTCACTTGGCTTTCGCTTTACCACTTGAGCCATATCTCCACTTCCAGACATAACTTCATTGTTCTTAAAATTAACATGAATGTAGACTGTGCTTAACACATTTAACCATTGAAGTTACTGTTTTATTTGATTATTTGATATTGATCTTCACTTCAGTTTCCAGGAATATGGATCTACCGGAGCAGCCCATGCTGATAGTGAATATGAGAGAAGAATGATGTCTGTATATAATCATGTCTTGGAGGAGGTAGAATCACTCAATCGAAAATATACTCCCGTTTCTTATATGGCAAGTTATATTCATTCTGCTGAGTTTTTGTTACTCTGACGTAAGGTTTCATAAGTTACATTCATTCTGTTGAGTTTTTGTTACTCTGACATAAGGTTTCTTTTTTTTTATTAATCTTTGATAATTATTAGGTGAGCCTAACAAATTAACGTCTTGCCTGTTTAATTATCAGGAGAACAGGGTTGATATAACACCTGCCTCATAGCATTGAAGGATTAAATGGGATGGTCTGTTATACCACTAGGTATATCTCTGTTACAAAGCCACAGTGACATTTAAAATCTCTACTCAGATGGAGCCAAGCTTTTTAAAAATAAAATGCATCAAGTCAGGCACCGGTGACTCTTCACTAGTCATCCTAGATGTATGTGTGTGAGGCTGAGATCAAGGTCACAATTTCAGACTGGTCTAGGCATTAAAATCCACAAGATCCAAGCTGGTCTGATATCTGCCAGTCATTCCTAGCTACATCAAGAAATGAAAAGCAGGAAGAATACAGTCTAGGTGTAGCAAGTGCTAAAAGTGGCTGGAGGCATGCATGAGTGGTGGAGAACCTTGGGAGAGTGGAGAAAGGGGGTAGGAGGAGGAGAGAGAGAAGAGGCAGAGGCAAGAAATCTGGTTTCTTTTCCTCTTCTACAATAACTCTAATCCCTTCCTTTTTTTTTTTTTTTGGTCAGTCATGGGACTTGAATTCTGGGCCTGGGTGCTGTCCCTCAGCTCTAAAGCTCAAAGCTAGCGCTCTACCACTTGAGCCACAGCACCACTTCTGTCTTTTTCTGAGTAGTTTATTGGAGATAAGGGTAAGGGTCTCATGGATTTTCCTGCACAGGCTGGCTTTGAACCCTGATCCTCAGATCTCAGCCTCCTGAGTAGCTAGGATTACAGGTGTGAGCCACCAGCATCCAGCTCTAATCCCTTCTTAACAGCCTGTCCTCTACATACCATGTTGGAGGTTAGAGCTTCAACACTGTATATGAACTTAAGAGGATACAGAAATTCAATCTATAATAGCCATTCTTTGAACTTTGGGGCCTGGAGAGTTTCTCTTCTGCTCATACATTAGCTCTCCTGGCTTCTGCTCTTTTTTCTGTACTCTCATCCTTAGTCATGTGTTTTAGAAGAACGTAGAAAAGTTGTTTCTACCCTAAAGAGATAGATTAGATCTAGGAGTGAATATCCTCCTTGACATTATGCTTTTCATGTAAAAGTTGTTGTAGTATTTGTTGAATTGATACAGCCTGTTTGACATTGAGATTGGTTGCTAGGGGAGATTGTGAAACTAAGTGCTATCCTGAGAAATTAAATAGATGCTGAACAATAACTTCCTTTTGTAGTTGAATATAATAGAGAGAATGAGA
Source organism: Dipodomys spectabilis (assembly GCF_019054845.1). Classification (NCBI taxonomy): domain Eukaryota; kingdom Metazoa; phylum Chordata; class Mammalia; order Rodentia; family Heteromyidae; genus Dipodomys; species Dipodomys spectabilis. The sequence continues at coordinate 19,566,419 of NW_024870746.1, forward strand.
CGTTTCTGTCCAGGATGAAATAGAGAAAAGAACCCTGGTTCACACAGGTTCAGATCTCCCCCTCCCCCCAATTTTGTTTTTTTTTTTGACAGGGGAAGGGAAGGAGTACTGGGGTTTGAACTTGGGCTTCTGGGTTGTTCAGCTGTTGTTCTACCACTTGAACCATATCTCTACCCCTGATTTTTGCTGATTATTTTGGAGATGGAATCGCAAACTTTTCTTCCCTGACTGACTTAGGACCTCAGTCCTCTAATCTGAATAGCTAAGACTTGATGAGCCACCAATATGCAGTCTTGGTTCAGATTCTTGCTCAGCCAAGCTCTATGACTTTGGATAAATTACTTAATGTTCATTTATATGAGATGGGAAAACCTACCTCATAAGATTATTAGGAACTTTAATGAAATAATTCTTCTTAATGTCTAACAGTGCTTGGTATAATTGTAGCTACTAATTAATAAAATATTAATTTCCTTTTCTCTTTCTAAACTGCATTTTATATTCTGAGCCCCCAAGTGTAGCTCAGATAGGCATTTATTGAGTCTTAGGAATAGGAAAATGACCAAGACATAACCTTTCCTCAAGTTGTCTGTGATCTTAAGAAGGAACAACACATGTACCTAAGTAGAGTTTTTGTATAAGGTAGAGATATAACACAAAAGAGAAGTTTGCTGGTTTAATGTGGAAATAATTTGACCAGCACTGCCAAAAAAGAAAGAGAGAAGCAAAAGTAATTCTTGTGAAAGATTGGTTCCACCAGAGCTATGATGAATCTACCACATGCTTCCCAGAATCCTTAGTTCAGGAGGATGTGTAGTGCTGCTTTAGCAATAAAACTCACCTGCCTGAAACCAGTAACAAATGGATTTTTCCATCTTTTTTCCATAATGCCCAATTTTTTAAAGCCATGTGTACAGCATGAGCAACTAGAGGGCACTCTACCCTGCCTTTACTGTCTAGTGGTTTTCAATCTGCAGTGGTTCTGGGGGTAGGAACAGGGCATAGAGATTGCAGTAGACTGAGGAAGGCATAGTACATAGAATGGTACTGATTTATCCCAAGCTAAAAACATTCTGATGTGGCTTTAATTTACTTTTGTCTATTTTTAAATCACTGATGGAATAGCACATAGTCACTAAGAAGTCAGGCAGCCCAAGTTCTAGTCCCACTTTGTTCCATTTCATAGCTGTGATCTTTTTCATTAATAAACTGGAAAGTTAGCCTGGGTAACCTTCCCTTTTATTTTATTTATTTATTTATTTATTTTTGAGACAGGATCTCAAGACTGAGCTCATAATCCTTCTGCCTCAGCCTCTTGAGTGCTGTAATTATAGGCATGCACCACCACACCAGGCTTTCTTTGAACCCTTGAGTTATATGACCTCTTTCACTTAAATTCAGTGGTTCTGTTCCTCTGAAGTTATGCTGAGATTATCAAAACTCACGAGTGAAATCAGCTTTAGAAATAAAGTATTTTATGAAAGTTTCACAATCCCATAAAAGCATAATTACAAATAGCAACTAAAGATTAAAATTATCTTTAATCTGAATTCTAGTCAGTTTGTACCATTGCTTACTCTGGGCATCATAGCTATTGGGACAAAGAAGCTAACTTGTAGAGATGAGATGAAAGAATAAACTCTCTCAAAGCCAAGATTCTGTAGGGATCTGGTTCCTTTACCATACTCTTTGTTATACTCTGCTCTATGATAGTTGTTCTGTATTTTAGTATCTAAAATGATCCAGTAATACTGTGTTTAAGCTGGCTCATGCCTGTAGTCCTAGCTAAGATCTGAGGACTGGTTCAAAGCCAGCCTGGACAAGAAAGTTCGTGAAACTCTTATCACCAGTTTATAACCAAAAAAAACAGAAGTGGGGGCTGGGAAGGTGGCTCAGTGCTAAAGTGCTTGCCTTGCATGCATGAGGCCCTGGGTTTGGTTCCTCAGCACCATATAAGCAGAAAAAAGCCAGAAGTGGCACTGTGGCTCTAGTGGTAGAGCGCTAGCCTTGAGCTGAAGAGCTGAGGACAGCTCCCAGGCCCAGAGTTCAGACCCCACAACAAACAACAACAAAAAACCAGAAGTGGATTTGGCTCAAGTGGTAGAGTGCTAGCCTTGAGCACAAAAGCTCAGGGACAGCACCCAGGTCCTAAGTTCATGCCAGAACTGCTTGGCCTTGAGCAATGTGGATTTCTTCCCATTTGTGATTTATTTTTTGTGGAATACAGTTCAAGATAATGTAATAATCTATAATTCTTGACATGAATGAGTGAACCGGTATACATCCTGAATGTTGTGCATATTGCTTATTGATAGGAACTTTTATGATAATTTCCAGCATACACAATTTTAAATACCTTCCTGAATGTACGATTTGTTGATGAAATTCGAAAACTTACTCTATTTTTGTTTTCCTCAGCATACAGCATGCCTCTGCAATGCCATCATTGCCTTGCTGAAAGTACCCCTTTCATTTCAGAGATATTTTTTCCAGAAACTGCAGTCTACCAGCATCAAGGTAATATAGGAAGACAGTTAACGTTAACATATGTTGAGGGCTGGGAAGGTGGCTCAATGGTAGAGCGCTTGCCTTGCATGCATGAGGCACTGGGTTCGGTTCCTCAGCACCACATAAGCAAAAAGAAAAAAGCGGGAAGTGGCGCTGTGGCTCAAGTGGTAGAGCGCTAGCCTTGAGCTGAAGAGCTGAGGGACAGTGCCCAGGCCCAGAGTTCAGGCCCCATGACCAGACCTAAAAAAAAAACAACAAAAACATATGTTGAAACAAAAAAACATCTATCATTAATTATATAGGACATAGCTATACTTCAGGATCTTAACTTGGGTTTTAACAAAATTTGTAAGTTTAGTTGTATGCTTTTCTTCCCTTTAACAAATGATTTGGTGAAGGCAGTGGTATTTGAAAGCTAAACTCCCTTTTAAACTTTTGTTGCTAAATATATGGAGACATACATTTGAGTAACTGGAGATAGTCCATTGTCACTTACCTCTAGCAGTAAGTTGGTGATTTTATCATAATCATCCAGAAAAATCTTGAACTGAGTCTGTCTGACCAAGCTATTCAGACCCAACTTAGACTGAAGCAGGTCCAATAAAATATTACCGGTCCTACCTTCAAAGTTCTTTTGTCTTTTGAGTCATAAGTTTTGAGGAACTGGCCAAATAACTAGAGTTACTTTGTGAAATCATTTAAACCACTGGTGGCTCTTGCTACTTAAGAGGCTGAGAGCTGAGGATTGAAGCCAGCTGGGGCAGGAAAGTCTGTGAGACTCCTATCTCCAGTTAACTACCAAAAAACTGGAAATGGAGCTGTGGCTCAAGTGGTAAAGCCCTAGACTTGAGTGGAAAAAGTTCAAGGACAGCACCCAGTTCAAACCCCACTACCAGCACCATTTAAAAAAAAAAAATCAGAAGGACTGAAAGGTATAGCCCAAATATTAGAATGTTTGAGAACCAAAGTTTAACCTCCAAAAAATCTGTTTTTGAAACTTAGAATGTTGGAAAAGGAGTGGATTTTCACTTCTAAGAGATTTCCTGAATTATCCTTGTCACTTGCTGTCTTCAGTGAACTTTTGCCCTCATACAGATGTTTTTGGTTAAAAATAACCAAATTCCATTTCAAAATGACTAATCAGGAAAATTAGTTATCTAGACAAGAATTTATCCTAAAGCATATTGACTCCAGGGTTGATTAGTTCAGTGGCTCAACAATATTATCAGTAACTCAATTTTTTTTTTCATCTAGCAAGACTTGAGCTTTCTGCAATTGAAATATATTTGGGACTTTAAATGTTTTCTTTTTAAATTTAATTTTTTTAAGAAAAACAGTTGTATTTGTTTAACATACAGAAGGCCTTAGGTTCAGTTCTCAGTGCCACCGACCAAAACTCACGGAAACTTACTTTGTGGAAATTTACATTGTTATATCATGACTTCATTATGCAAGTAATCCTAGCGTCAGTGTTCATTTGCATTTGAACTTAGTCTATTCTAAATTACCTAAGAGTATAGAGACAGCAGCTAGACATGAACATTTCAGTACATTTCCTACTGAAAGAGATTCATTGTCAGTGAAAGTTCTGCCACAAACCCTGACAGAGCAGTGCCTTAGCTTGTCTCTAATTCTCTTGCCCTTGAACAAAACTGAAGTCTGGGATAAAAAGCTCTATAGTATTTAAGAGACAAAAGGCATAAGGAAGTTGGGCTTTGAAGATCTTTCTGCCTAGTTATCCCAACATGGGTATAGTGGGGTGCTTAGGCCACTGTGTTAGTTATTACCAGTGGTTAGCAGAAGGAAGCTTGCTCTAGGTTATTGGCCATTTATTTGATGTTTGCATTCCAGCTTGCACTGTCTCCATCCCCTCGGAATCCTGCAGAACCCATTGCCGTACAGAATAACCAGCAGCTGGCGTTAAAGGTAGAGGGAGTGGTTCAGCACGGGTCTAAACCAGGACTCTTCCGCAAAATTCAGTCCGTCTGCCTGAATGTTTCTTCTACACTACAGAGTAAATCAGGACAAGACTACAAGGTAATTTCAAAAACCAGCAAAATTATGATACAGGTTTTACCAGCTTAGTTTGCCAGTGTTCTTTTATTATTAAGCAGGTGGCAATTTTGCCTCCAGAGGGATCAGATGAACATAAAAGCAGGTAATGGGGTTTGAGGAGACTTCCCTTTCCTCTGCCCAGATAATCTAGGCAGACAAGAGATCCAATAATGATTTTAATTACTTTTAGAGCTATAGAGGCAACTAACTCAGGTGTGTAACTTTACAGAATAAAGATGGGGATTGGGATGTAGGGAGGAGAGAACATGGAGAGAGGCCAGCCTGTGAAGGGGTTGAAAGGCTCTGGGAGCTTATTCTGATCAAGGAGAGATAAGTGGCAATGTCAGTTCATTGTTGGGCCAGTAGACCCAAGTGAGCCCACCTGAGTGCACATTCCAGCTCTGCTTTATTATCACCTTGGGCAACTTACTTAACCTCTCGGTCTTAGTCTCCTCATCTAAACAGCAAGGATGATTGATAATAGTACCTTGTATCTTTGTTGTTTGCAAGGACTAAACCGAGTACCTAGAACAGGAGCCTCTGAATGAATGTAGCTACTGTTATTCAATTCATTCATTGCAGATACCCATTGACAATATGACCAATGAGATGGAGCAGAAAGTTGAGCCTCATAATGATTACTTCAGTACCCAGTTCCTGTTGAACTTTGCTATCCTTGGAACACATAACATCACAGTGGAATCCTCAGTGAAAGACGCCAATGGCATTGTATGGAAGACTGGCCCCAGAACTACCATATTTGTCAAATCTCTGGAAGATCCTTACTCCCAACAGATTCGCCTACAACAGCAGCAAGCCCAGCAACCCTTACAGCAGCAGCAGCGCAATGCCTACACGCGGTTTTAACCATGCCATGCACACACTGCAGACTTCCAAGGGATTGATCAAACTGACTGAAAAGGTTTGCTTTTTCATATTAAGTATGAAAGTTATCATGTGAAGTCCACTTACTCATTGATTTCTGCAGTGTAACATTCTGGGGGGAAAATTCTCCTTTAAATTTTTTTTTTTTTTTTGTCGGTCATGGGGCTTGATCTCTGGGCTTGGGCGCTGTCCCTGTGCTCTTCAGCTTAAGGTGAACATTCTACCACTTGAGCTACAGCACCACTTCTGGTTTTCTAGTGGTTTATTGGAGATAAGAGTCTCACAGGCTTTCCTGCCCGGGCTGGCTTTGAACCTTGATCCTCAGATGTCAGCCTCCTGAATAGCTAGGATTACAGGCATGAGCTACCAGTGCCTGGCTTCCTTAAAAAAAAAAAAAAAATTTTTTTTTGGGTCCGGTTGTGGGGCCTGAACTCTGGGCCTGGGTGCTGTCCCTCAGCTCTTCAGCTCAAGGCTAGCGCTCTACCACTTGAGCCACAGCACCACTTCCGGCTTTTTTCTTTTTGCTTATGTGGTGCTGAAGAATTGAACCCAGGGCCTCAGGCATGCAAGGCAAGCTCTCTACCACTGAGCCACCTTCCCAGGCTCCTTAAAATTTTTTGAGAAATTATTTTGAAAAATAATTGGTTTCCTGTCCCAAAAGATTTTATTTTCTTGTTTCCTTCTAAAGGAAGTCCTTTATTTTATATTTAACATTTTTATTTTATTGCTGTTCCTTTGTTTTTGGGTTTTTTTGGGTGGTGGTGGTTGTTACTGAGTGTGTACTTTTTCTTCTCCTTTTAAGAATAGTCACATATTGAGGTGACTGGATTAGTAATTTGATTGCCTCACTACCAAACTACAAGGCTTGCTGCTTGACATCCACCTGGAATGCTAAGCTAGGCATGGGGAAATGTGACCAGTCCACACAGGGTTTGCTGTGGTAGTAGTCACGCCATAGGCTCCAGAGCATGAGGAGGCCTGCAGTCTAGCAGGATTGAAACATGCTACTGCATTGTTTTAACTACTTACCTGTCTCTTCCTGTACTACACCAATCTTAATTTATTTATGTTTAGTATTTAATAGACTCACAGAGCAGCTAGCAATTACATAGAAAAATTGCAAGTTAATTTGCTGTATTTTCTGATATTTGTGTGGTTAATATATACTTTTTCCATTGTTTCTACAAGTGGGGAAAAAATCACGTTTATTCTCTTAATGTTTTAAGTTAAAAGGGACAACTCTTTAGTTATTACTTGACAAGGTATGTGATGTTAGATTGGATTGTGTGGAAGGAACAATCTCTTTAACCTCAATCTGTTGGGATGCTCAGGGAATATAATTTTCTGGCTAGCCAGAAAACCCCTTTTTTTCTATTACAATATTGGTTGAAAACCATATAACATACTTTCTTGTCTTAACACACTATAGCAGGTATTAACATAACTGTTTCTGAAGATCATTAAGTGCTAGGGCATCATGAATTCTGAACTTTAGGGTGCTGGCAGGATTGCAGATATTGATAATAGTTAATTGGGCTGGATGCAGCTGCTAATATGAAGAAGGTACATTCCCTGGAATTTCCCCCTTTTAAATAAATCTCCCAATTTCTTTGCTTGTGTTTTAACTTTTTCTTATCAAGGTCACATGGATTCAAAGGAGGTCTAGAGTTCAAGTTTTAGCAAAAGGAGTTGTTTGTTTTTATATTTTTGGTTTTCAAAAACTTGTCTTTTAACCTCTAGGAACAGGAAGTAATGGCAATTCTGGTCCCTTCAAGATCACTTGGGTTGATGAACAATATATGGCCCCATTGTGAATAATAGTACACTATGCTGTCCTGTCCAGATATCTTCATAAGCAAGTCTTTGGGGTCCACTGTAGATCACATCTCTATAGAAGCCCACCAGTATCTTTGGTGAGCATCTAGGAACATAAGATTTGGGGAAAATAACCAGAATGGTAAGGAAGAAGCACAGAATTCTTTGTCCTTTTTGGTATGGAAAGAGCTGAATCAAAAGCCTGGGTTCTTGGGGCTGGGAAGGTGGCTCAGTGGTAAAGCACTGAGTGCTTTGCATGCTTGAGGCCCTGGGTTCGATTCCTCAGCACCCATAAGCAAAAAAAAAAAAATGCCAGAAATGGCGCTGTGGCTCAAGTGGTAGAGCGCTAGCCTTGAGCTGAAGAGCTGAGGGGCAGCGCCCAGGCCCAGGGTTCAGGCCCACGACCGGACCCAAAAAAATAAAAAAAAATAAAAAAGCCTGGGTTCTACTTTTGGCTCTGATGATTTAACTCTTTGATCTAGGGCAAGTCACTCTACCACTCTCTAAAATTATTTTCTTTGTAAATCACCGAGTTAAGACTAGATTTCTTCAAGCATTGCAGTATCAGGTAGCCCAAAAACTAAAAATGAAAAATTGGAAAAACTTGTTTTATTTTTTTATTTTTGGAAAAACTTTTTTGAAGCTTTTTTTTTTTTTTTCTGTCAGTTGTGGGCCTTGAAATCAGGGCCTGGGTGCTGCCCCTAAGGTTTTTTACTCAAGGCTAGCACTCTACCACTACACCACTTTGAGCCACAGCTCCACTTCCAGTTTTCTAGTGGTTAATTGGAAATAAGAGTGTCACAGACTTTCTGCCTTTGCTGCCTTGAAACTGCGATCCTAAACTTCCTGAGTAGCTAAGATTATGGGTGTGAGCTTTTTTTTTGTAGCTTTTTGTAGCTTGATTAAACCTAGAGCCTTCCACATGCTAAGCATCACTCTACCACTGAGCTATACTTTGACATCAGTTCCTGGAAAGTCTTTATTTTTTAATTAAGTAGCTAATATTACAGTGTGGATTTCAGGTTTCTGGAACTTTCAAAGTAGAATTATCTAAAAAAGGAACAAATTTAGAAAGCCACCAATTCCTTTGAGACCTTCCCAGATTTTGTGTCCTTAAAAGACTTTTGTTAAGTATGAAAATTCTGACTTAGTGTACTACAGGACCCCTGGTACAAATTTGGGAATGAATTATTAAGAACAAATTCAAATATTTCAGAGTATGAAAGTAACCATGCAACAAAAAAAAGTATGTTATTTAGACACAAGGACAGAATTCTGATTTTATATTCAGTATAATTACTGTATTCTTTTTGCATCAGTTTTTTCTTGAGGGGGAGGAGCTGTTTATCATTTCAATACCACAATTAATGAAAGGAAAAATTACTCAAGGAAAGACAAAAGATAAACATTCTAAATTATGAAATAAGCATGTTCCAAAAATTTAGAAATATGGATTATAAAAAGCACTGGTTGAATCTAAGAAGACAGGGCTATTTGTTCTTAATGTATAGTGACTTTAATGTAGCCTAAAAGCTGATGGGACAACCCTTGAAGCCACACTACCCAGGTCAAACTTTAGCTGTACCTAATTTTGTGAGGTTGGACAAGCTACTTAAAGGGCATCCTTTCCTTACTGTATCTCAATAATAGGAAAATAGTGTTTTAAGGGTAGGTATAACACAAATCCTTCCTGCCCCCAGCAGACAAATGTATTTGCTGTTATAATTATTGCTAGTATCATTATCCTATTTTTCAGTCTTAGGTCAGTTCTTAAACTTGGCATTTTATCTCTTCCAAATAAAAAGTTACTTTTCCCCTACTACTAACTATATTCAAATTATCTTTCTTTATGCCCAGTCTTAGCAAAATAGCAAAAATAATGCTGGCCTAACAAAAACACAATTTTTATTAGAAATCATTAAAATATTTCAAGGTAAACATACAAAGAAAATTATGTAAAATACTTTCATGCTAGTTTCCTTCAATGATGATAGCAATAGTGTATTGACCATATAGAGATTAAAATACTGTTGAACTTCACCTCACACCAAGAGATCTGATGTGCCCTATCTAGCTCCAACTAACCAAGATGGCAGGTAATTTATAGTTGGAGGCTATATCAAAGTCACTCTTCTGTGAAGAACTAACCAACCAAAGAAGATCTGCATATCCTTGCAATGACCTCGTAAATTCTGTTTATAAGAATTAATGCACCATGGATCCTTAAGTAGGTCACTGGTTTAATAAATGCCAGCAGAATATTGGGGGATATAACTCAGGCAGGAGAATGCCCAAGGGCCGTGAGTTCAATTTCCAGTATTCTTTCTCCCTATCGCCCCCCACAAGAAAAGATAATTCCAGAACTATAGTTTGATTCAAAGAAGGGATTGTTGAAAAAGAAGATGAGCTGCCACTTGGTATATGGAGTATAAGCAGCACTGGCCAATAGAACTTCCTGCGGTAATGAAAATGGTCGTAAGACTACACTGTCCAATAGAGCCCATCACTTTTTTTTTTTTTTTTTTTTTTTGTCGGTCGTGGGGCTTGAACTGTGGGCCTGGGCACTGTCCCTGTGTTCTTCAGCTCAAGGTGAGCACTCTACCGCTTGAGCCAAGGCACCACTCCTGGTTTTCTAGTGGTTTATTGGAGATAAGAGTCTCATGGAGTTTCCTGCCCGGGCTGGCTTTGAATGGTGATCCTCAGATCTCAGCCTCCTGAGTAGCTAGGATTACAGGCGTGAACCACCGGCGCCCGGCTAGCCCCTAACTTCTGTGTACAGAAGTACTCACTTTTTAAGACATGGCTAGTATGGTGAAAATGGAATCTTTCATTTACTGTTAGTTCTGTTGAATACCTTTGTGTAGCTACTGCCTATAATATGGGATGGCATAGGGAATGAAAGAAGAAGCAATGAGGACTTTTACTTTAAGACCTAGATAAAACCCTCAAGTAGGCCACTAGATGAGGCATTGAAATCGTTCGATGTACTACAGGTTCCACATGGAAGCGTATAGCTAACAGTGGATTGGGTAATGCAATCCTGTGTGGCCCAACAAAACCCTGTTCTACAGTGCTGGATTTAGCTTCTATCAATCAAACTGAAAGTACACAATGGGACGTGTGAAAGTCTGAAGGTCTGGAGAGTTGGCTTAGATTTCCTACCAGCAGCACCTCACAGGAGCTTATCACCTGCCCTTTTAATTCTTGCCCAAGAGTACCTTTAACATCAGAAGCTGTGCCTTACTGGCCCTGCTGGAACCAGTCCACTTGCCTATGGTAGATCTCAGTACAGTAAACTATGAGCAACTGAGTTTTGAATTACAGTTATGATTAAAACAGAGCAAGACACATTTCTAAGGGTAAGGAAACAACCCCAAATGAATTAGAAAAATCAGGAAAATGAGAAAACTCAGGAAATTCCCAGAGGTCAGGATATGTCAAAGAAAGCAGGTATGTAAAGAAGAAATACTACTTTCTCAACTCCCTTTAGGTTTCTTTTTTTTCTTTTCTTCCTTTTTTTTTTTTTTTTTTGTCTGGGGCTTGAACTCTGGGCCTGGGCGCTGTCCCTCAGCTCTTCAGCTCAAGGCTAGCGCTCTATCAATTGAGCCACGGCACCACTTCCGGTTTTCTGGTGGTTTGTTGGAGATAAGAGTTTCACGGACTTTCCTGCCTGGGCTGGCTTTGAACCAAGATCCTCAGATCTCAGCCTCCTGAGTAGCTAGGATTACAGGTGTGAGCCACCAACGCCTGGCTCCCTTTAGGTTTCTTAGAGATGTTACTTGTGATGTGTGTGTGTGTCTGTCTGTGCATGTATCTGTGTGTGTGCACATGCACATGAACCACAGCTCTGCTTCCACGTTTTGAGTAGTAGATTGGTAATAGAGTCTCACGGACTCCTACATGGGCTGGCTTCAAAACTGTAACCCACAAATCTCAGGCTCCTGAGTAGCTAGGATTATAAGCATGAGCCACCAGCATCCAGTGTCACTTGTGAATTTTAATGAAGCTTATTTGTGATAGTGAATCAAGTGTTTAGATGATTAGGAACCCTCACAATAGGACTAAATTAGATTGAGAATTAGGAAAGGTTACCAGTGCCTAGAGCCTCTGTGTCCTAAGATCTGTCTGAGAAGTGAAACAGTGGAGCTAATGAGGCTTTCTGCTTCCATCACCTCCTGATGACATAGAAGGAGTGAGCTGAGCAGGGTGAACTGTTAACACTTGTATCCCCACACCCTTGTTTTTTTGTCCCTACCCACCAGCAAGTGCAGATGCCATGTAATAGGGAGAGCAGCTCCCATCCTGCTGTGAGCTGCGTATAACCAGGCTTGATCTGAAGATGGGAGAATCCACGGAAGACCCCTCAAAGTTGTGTAGTCTCCTGATGGAGCCAGCCCTCTCCTGTCAGAGAACATAGAGAACGTGTTTATAATAAAAGCTGAGAAATGAAGCACAAAAACATGCCACCTCTGGGTTTTCTTTTTTGTCCTAGGAATTGAACTTGGGCTCACTAGGCAGGTCCTCTGTCACCTCAGACACAATCCCGCACATGTTCTAAACAGTTGTTTTTTTTTCAGTAGTTATGGGATTTAAGATCAGGGCATTGTACTTGCTTACCAGGGGCTCTATCCTTGTCTTCTGAATCTTGATATTATCCTTTAGTAGCAAGCAGAAGGGAAATAGAGTAATTAGGAAAACAGACTTTTTGCAACACTTAAAATGCCTATGTCCCAGCCTGCCAGTGGTGGCTCATACCTGTAATCATAGCTACTCAGGAAGCTGAGATCTGAGGATCAGGGTTTGAAGCCTGTCTGGTCAGAAAAGTCCCTGTGAGACTATCTCCAATTAACCACTCAAAAAATGGAAGTGGTGCTGTGGCTCAAGTGGTAGAGCCCTAACCTTGAGCACAAAGAGGGTCAGGGACGAGCGCCCAGACCCTGAATTCAAGTCCCACAACTGACAAAACAGACACAAAAACACACCCATGTCCCTTCTTGGTCGCTACTAGGCATGATCAGAGAGGGGAGAAGGGAAAAAAGGCAAGTTCCTGAAGAGTAAGCTGCGTGACCTCAAGGAACTGGAGTTCATACTCAAAACTTAAAATGTATTGCTGCTGCTTTGGCCGGGCCATCGCGTGACTCAAAATGCCTCAGTGTCACATTCCAAGAGACCAGGGACATTGAGAAAGAACTGTAATCACGGAATCACTTAAGCCGCATCAGCTCTTTCCTACTCAGTGGTTATTTTGTCCCCTGGGATGCTCAAAAGTGTATTAGTCCTGGCTAGGTTTGCCGTCTCGGCGAAGGAGTACCTCTGAACTCTCCTTGAGAGCCCTTGACATAGGAGAACACAGAGTCTCAAGCGCTACCCCAGCCTCCACACCCACATCCACCCCTGCCCAAATGGCTGATGGAAAACATTTCCTCATCCTGAGTGCTCAAGGTAAGTCAGCTGACATTACAGCCCTGCGGCTCTTCAGCATTTGTCTGAGCCGGAGCTTGTGAGCTTGGTCGTAGCCAGATCCATGCCAAAGGCACAGCCAGCAAGGCCACACAGTTTAGACTCCATCAGGTGACTTACCAGGCACTGGGAATGGAGATGGCACATTCTGTGTGTGCCACTGGTTCTCACAGAGACTGGGGTGAAGGCTGATGATGAAACCCTGCTGGATGAGCCTGAGCTGATTCGGTGTCTGATGAGTTTCACCAGGGAAGAAAGAAGAAATAGGCTTTTCCATGGCTGCCTTAAACCTGCTACAGGTCTCTGTTGGAGGGAGATGGAAAACTCAAAACCCTGTCAGAGAGAAATAGCTCTGATCAGAGCGTGGTCGTTTATAACTCTGAACTGTTACACAGTGAAAAAGCACTTGACCTTCCAGCCCTGCAGAAATACCCTCAGACCAGTCCATCCAATTGTCTCTGCCCTTTGTGTACCTCTGACCCAATACACATTCAATGTTGCGTACAGCGACCTAGACACGTGGTGGAAGATGTCACCATGTCCTGCTCATAGGAACAGTTTGCTCCTTTTAATATTCCCTGCTCCACGGCAAACCCCCTGGTTATTTTCTGTGTCAGTACTGGGGATTGAGCTCAGGGCTTGACATTCACCGTGCCTTAGCATTTTGGTTCAAGGTTAGCACTCTACCCACTGAGCCACAGCTCTACTTCCATCCCTGTTTTCTGAGCATTCCTCATACCTCTGAGCTGTGGTTTCATCTGTCAAAAGGAGCTAGTAAGTGCCCTGTTCAAGAGTGGTGAAGACTAAAGATAACACATACAGCCTGGTACCTGGCTGGTGCCCACCAAATGTTGGTCAGATCCCTTCGAGGTGAAGTGTGTGGGCCCAGACAGCATCTGGGCAAGAAATGTCCTTTTAAGACAGGTTTGTGGTCAGCTCTTGCCTCTGAGAAGAGTAACGTTCCAGGTCATTAGAGGACCAGAATTTCACAGACTCAAGAACTCCTTTTGGTGTCTGTCACACAGTCTTCCTGACCAACACAAGTCCAGAGCTGAGCTGAGGCTGGAAGAAGTAAGGGAAGCAAAACCAGCACAGTGAGCCATGTGCTAACCAATCAGAACTTGTTCCCTACTTATTGGGTATTGGAGAGTCAGCCATGCCCCTCACCTTCCAACCCCAGAACTGGGGTTTAGGAGGGGTATGAGGAAGGACTTGGTGAAATAGGAAAATAACCATATGCTAAAGGAAAGAGGTGGTATGAGAACTATTAAGGGCCTTAGAACAGGAGGTCTGTCCAGCCACAGGGGGGCATTGCCAGAGGGCCTCTGGAGGCAGTTGGATGGGTCATATGACCTCTTGGCGCCATTCCCTTAGAATCACATGGTGGTCACAGCTGCAGGCTCCCTACTGAGGGTTTTGCCTGGGAGATGGGGTGTGGGCCTGCTCCCCACTGAACACAATTCCTCTGATAGAAGACTCTGGCTGTGCAGCTGCAGATATAAATAACCCCTGTCCTTTGAGCAAATGCCTCCAGCATGGCCTAGAATGGGATGGAGGGAAGAGAAGGGCTCAGAGAAGTGTTGGGGTAGACTGGGGTCAAAGCTGACAGCTGAGAACGGAATGAGGGTGAAGAGGCTGTTTCTCTCACCTCATACGTGTCTGCGTGTTTCTATGAGATATGTGTCCAGGCAGAAGCTGCCCTACTTTGGAGGCCAGGAGGCCCTGTCCTTCCCAGCATTATCCCTTGCTGTTCCCACGACCGACCTCCTAGCTCACAACCTACGATCTTCCTGGAATATTGCTTCCGCTTCCTGGTTTCCTTGCTACTCCTTTTGGTCTCCTCAGAATAAACTACTTCCATTGTTTCCCAGTTTTTTAAAACAAAAACCATGCTCACTTTGATCCTGATAGAGTCTACATCCTTCCATCTGCCACTGAAGACCCTGCCCACTGACACCCCAGCCTAACAGCCAAGCTCATCCCTGGACACCCCTATGTGTATAACCCAGACTGCAGGCAAGTTAGCTTCCTGGACATTCTGCGAGCTTGGTTTGCACATTCTCACCTTTGTGGCTTTGTGTTTTGCCTTCCACCGAAATGCTCTTTCCTACAGCACGCACACACACACACACACACACACACACACACTTTCTATCCCTCTGTATGCTGGTTCTTTAGCCAGGTAGAATAGCTTATATCACATTCAACCTTATCTGAAGTGGCCAGGCTTGCCAGCCCTTAAGATTGGCATCACTGTGGACCACTGGTGGCCAACATTACTATATCCTGTCAGTGGGATCAAAGAGCTCCCTCCACTGTCCCATGTCCCTCTGTTGGCCAGGCAGCTCTGCCTCCAACCTTTGCTCTCATCCCTGCTCGCAGTGGCCCTGACTGATCAGCCTACTGATGGTACCCCATTCATCACCTCAGCCAGGCAGAGACTAAACTGCCTCCAGGTTCTGAGTGTTGAGCAGAGAAATGGTAGAAGCATGGCCCATGGTATCACAGAGGCCCAGTGGAGCTCTAGAGTCGCCAAGCCTGTGATCTGAGGTCTGAGGTGAAAAGGACTGGTTAAGGCTTGGAAGAAAATTATTATTTTTTAAGAGACTTTATTATCTCTTGAGTCTTCCTCGCCATCTCCTGCAACAGAATCACCATAAGAATTTTGAGAACGCTGTTTTTGGGGTGATTTGGGCTTCAGTGTCCAGCTAGGTCTTCCTCATTCATCCTTCACCTCCCCTTTCCTTTCTCTCTGGTTCTTCATGGATCGATGGGTTATCTGTTACATGCAGGGCCCAGCTGAGTCTCTGTCTGAGGTTCCCTGCTGCCCTGGGTGAAACACTCATTTTTGTGCATTCCTTTTGAGCCCTCCCTGGCACATGATCCTTCCTAGTCAGAGAGATCCTTAGCTCCATGGAGAGAAGTTCAAGGTTAAAGCAACAAGGCAAAAACAAATTCAACAACAGTTCATCTTCTTAACATCCAAAATAAAATACAGAGAATAGGAAGGTTTAGACTAAAGTTGGCTAACTATACCCACTTAGGACATGTTAGATTCCTTGTTCCCTGGGCCTGAGAGGCCTTCGCCAAAGTACAGCCATTTTGGACTTAGATTCCATTGTGAAGGAAGGCCTTTCATTGTGAAGGCCTTTACGGAAAGTATCCATTGTGAAGACTTTTACCAAAAATAATAACTCAGGTTCCTGGAAAAACTGCGGAATGTCCCAATAATGCCCTGCCCATAACTCCCCTAGCAATAGCCATCAGCAGATGACAGGAAGGTACCTAAAGCTCCAGATGCATAGTTAACATAGTTTGCTGCTTAACCGCTTAGCCCACTCAAGCTAGCCAATAAGATTGTTACAAGATTCACTAAGTGCCAACCAATCATGTAAGTTGGAAACCCCCTACCCTTGCTGTAACCATAATAACCCTGCTAAATGGAAGAGTCCAGGCTCGAACTTGCAATAAAGGATTCTTGTGTGCTTGCAGCATCAGAATCGGCTCCTTGGTGGTCTTTGGGGATCCTTATCTGGGCATAACAAGCCTAGGACATTGCATACCTCTGTCATCCTTACATCCTTCATCTCAAACTCAGAACATGAAACAAGGAGACTTAAAATTGAAGCAAGTAATATAACTGCTATAAGGAAGAGACATGGGGCTTTTCTTGTGCTGCAGGAGCATTTGGAAGTTGTGTCTTTGTGTTCTTCACATCCAGCATGGTTCCTGGCACATAATAAGTAGTCAATAAAGTTTACTTAAGGCAGAATTCACTTTCAAATAGCCTACTGTCCATGTAATTGCTTGTCCTAGAAGCTTGGCCCCTGAGAACTGATCGTAAACATTACAGTTATTAATCAATTCCTGCGTCCTCAATCCAATAGCAGATGGCACTGGGCAGGATTGCAAAGACCCAGAATTCCCTGCCATGAACCTAAGCAGCCAAATTCTGTTTATACTGCTAGAAACACAGTGTAGCATGGGCCCACCCACTCCCAAGTAGGGGCCACAGTTGGTCTTGGCTCCTTTGTGACCAAGGTGAGGCTTTGTCATCCCTGCCTCTGGGCTTCAGATTCTCCCTCTGTCTTGAGGTTGTGGGTCCTAATTAGAAAGCTCTTACAGATTCCTGAAAGGACTGTTACTGTGCCGCTGTACAAAGGGTATTATGTCACAGTGGTATAAGAGCAAGGCAATTAATGTGAACTAGGAAATAATAAGGGCACTTATTCCCAGAAGCACATTGATTTAAACCACAAAAGCTCCTTGGAACACAGCTTGAGAATTGTAAAAGCCTGAGCAATCAGCAGCTCCTGCGGGAGAGGAGCCCATGCCAGGCATTGCTGGAGAGTTCATTTGGTGGATCTTAGCAGCCAGTCTTGTCCCTCAGGTGTTCCCACTTCGGTGAGATTTCCCCACTGTAATGAGTCTGGCCCGCAGCTAGGTTCTTGGAAGGAGAGGCCATGACTCCCACCTCTCTTGCATAACAAGGGAAGAATTGCCCTTACCACAGCTCACTCCATTTTTCATTCTCCAAGTGTTGCCAATGGGTCTCTAGATAATGGGAACTCTTTTGCCACCACTTTCCACTTCTAAAACCTGCAAAGCAGAAATCTGATCTGAGTCATCCCTCCTCTGGTCAGCAACTTGGGAAAAACACCCCCATGTCTACGAAAAAGAAAAGTCACCATGAGGCTAGGGCATTGTGGAGAAGAACACCATCTTCAAGCATGGCTCTGAGAACAGGTAGGGCAGAACTTATAGCAAAGAAAATATGGCTCCTATTGTACAAATACTTACAAGGTTTTTGAATATGAAAAAGCATAAAAACAAGCCTACAAGGGAAATATACTTAGAACATTCATAACAAAGAAGTAGAATCTTTAACATAAGTCACTTGCACTCAGGATCTCAAGTTCAAGGCCAACTTGGGCTGTGTCAAAAAATAGAACAAAAAATAAAAAATACAAACCTAACCTGGCACTGGTGGCTCGTGTCTGTAATGCTAGCTAGCTGCCTGGGAGGCTGAGATTGGAAGGATCATATGAGGCCAGCCTAGGCAGAAAAGTTTTGTTAAGACCTCATCTCAATTAAGAGCTGAAAGCAAGGAAAAGCATAAGATAGATGGATGGTGGTAAGGAAGTGAGACCCCATCTCAATGTCCAGCGCAAAAAGGACTAGAAGCATGGCTCCATGAGGGCCCCTGTCTAAGCAAGCACAAGGCCCCAGGTTCAAGTCTCTGTACCACGAAACAAAAGAAAAAAAAGGAAAAAATTTTGATTGCAAAATAGTATAATTATGGTCCCTCCCCTCCTCTCAGCAGGATCTGTCTATATATCCTAGGTCAATATGTTTTTAATGATATATTTTTCTTTTTTTTTTTTTTTGTCGGTCGTAGGGCTTGAACTCTGGGCCTGGGCGCTGTCCCTCAGCTCTTCAGCTCAAGGCGAGCGCTCTACCACTTGAGCTACAGCGCCACTTCCGGTTTTCTGGTGGTTTATTGGAGATAGGAGTCTCACAGTCTCTCCTGCCCGGGCTGGCTTTGAACCGCGATCCTCAGATCTCAGCCTCCTGAGTAGCTAGGATTACAGGCGTGAGCCACCAGCGCCCGGCAATGATATATTTTTCTATACGTGAAAATATAGGAAGGAGTCTGGGAAGTTTATCAAAATACAGTTGATTCAATATACTACTTAAGAAAACTATTAGTTTTAATTTAATTTAAATTTTTTGCTGGTCCTGGAGCTTAAGCTGACCGCGGCACACTGCCCCTGAGCCTCTCTTTGCTCAAGCCTAGCACTCTACCACTTAGCCAAAGCACCGCAGGCAGCTTTTTCTGTTTATGTGGTACTGAGGATTCAAACCCAGACATTCATGCATGCTAGGCAAGCACTAAGCCACATTCCCAGCCTCGTTTTAATTTTTTGATGGATCTGCAATAGTAAACATAAAATAACCATAACTGATTAGATTCTAAGATACATTACAGGCATGGGGGGGAAAAGAGTATAAATGCATATTTTATTATCAGTAAAATCCTAAAACACAAATGGAAGCCCTGTGAAGTCTAAGGGCACTTTACATTGTAAATGATATTTACATACTTAGGTAAAGCAGGTTTAGTAGTTGTTTTCATATGTCAGCTCCATCCTCTTCTTTGTCCAGCTCCTTCCCAAGATGATGCCAGGCGAGGACTCTGAATGTCTAGCATCCTCAGCCACACCAACAGTCTCACCTCTGTCAACAGCCTTACTGCTGTCACGTAGGCCAAGTACTCAAGAGGCAGAGGAGGGCCTGGGCTAGAGGCATTGACTGTTGAAGGCATCCTCTGCTCATGAGACTGCTTTTCTTGACTCTAAATCTCTCCCATCCATCCAAAACCATCACCTGGACCTTTATGAATGTGTGTAAGGGACAGATGGAATGACCAATGAGTCCCTAAGAAAAGTCCTTCAACAAGGAGGGCTGCTTGCCCAAAGGACTGTACAGAAAGTTTCCTAGTAGTTTTACTACAGCCCTCAAGCCCACCAGTGTATTTGTAGTTTTCTAGCTCCACCTGGTTCTCAGCCCTCCCCTGAGCTCCACTCTCTATGCCCTCCTGTGGTTATACATCTCAGCAGGGCTGCTGGGGGCTTGGCCAGGTATGGTGATATGTCTGGAATGGCAGCCCAGGGCTGTCGTCTGTACCCTCTGAACAGGGCCTAAGACACCACTCAGAGTACCCTCGATAGGCAGGGACAGGGAGGAGGCTCCTGGAGAGGGCACAGCCCAGAGCTGGGCATCTGAGACAGGGACAGGACAGAGAAAAGGCATGAGGGTAGAATACGGAGACAGAATCTCACCAAAGAAGAAAGGGGAGGTGTCCCACAGGAGTTGCCTCTCATCCCTCCCTCCTTTCCCAGGGATGGATGCGCTCTAAGCCCTTGCTCAACCACTGAGCATTGTTCATTTAAACAAAGAATTTATTTAGTGGTTGCCTGCTTATTAAATCAGCACAGTATTTAAATGAAGGACAAGAGACTAAGTCCGAGTGTAGTTCTAATATTGGTTACCCCAGAAATGGTCAAACTCATCATTTTTTTCAGTCAATCTAACAACTACAATATTCATGAGGGCCAATGAGAGTCAGGGATCGGTTAGGCCTGTGGGGTTCCACAGGTAAGGCATGGCCTTGCCTTCTGTGAGCCCTCCTACGCATAGGCTTATATTAATCTCTGAAGCAGGAAATAAAACTGCAAGCTGTGATGATGCCACAAATGGCAGAGAGCAACAGGGAAAAGGTGGACTCGTTTCTTAATTCTATACACAGCCTTGTCACCCACTGACTGAGACACACAGTACAATTGCATCATTGTGTGTATGTTCACAAACCTACATGATAGAGGTCATCCACCACCCTGGCTTCCTGATGCAATCAGGATGGTTGCTAAAACGGATGGGCTGCTCAGGCATTGACATGGCCAACTGTCTTATAGTAAATGTTTTAAAGTAGAAGGACTACATCCTAAAATGATAATAAAAGTATAGTAGAGCTGAGCACTGGTGGCTCATATCTGTAACCTTAGCTACTCAGGAGACAGATCTGAGGATGGAGGTTCAAAGCCAGCCCAGACAAGAAAGTCCATGAGACTCGTATCTTTAATTAACCACCAAAAGAATAAAAGCTCAGTGTGGCCTTGAGTTCAAGTCCCACTGCCCCCAAAAAGTATAGTATAGTAGACACATAACTCACAAGTTAGGCATTTATTGTTGTTATCAAGTATTATATTCTATACATAGTATATGCTCTATACTTTTTTCCTTACAAAAGTGTTTAATATAAATATAGTCTAACTTGAAGTTTGCAGAAGACATAACAGATGGACGTCCAGTTAACACCATGAGAAAAGAAATCAGACAGAGAATATGAAAACATTGCTCTTCATGGGCTGGGAAGGTGGCTCAGTGGTAGAGCGCTTGCCTTGCCTTGCATGCCTGAGGTCCTGGGTGCAATTCCTCAGCACCACATAAGCAAAAAGAAAAAAGCCAGAAGTGGCGCTGTGGCTGAAGTGGTAGAGTGCTAGCCTTGAGGTAAAGAGCTGAGGGACAGCGCCCAAGCCCAGAGTTCAGGCCCCACGACCGGACCCCCCCAAGAAAAAAAACATTGCTCTTCAAAAAAAGTCACTCATAGCCAGGTGCTATGGCTCACACCTGTAATCCTAGCTACTCAAGAGGCTGAGATCTGAGGACCATGGTTCAAAGCCAGCCCGGGCAAGAAAGTCCATGAGACTTATCTCTAGTTAACCACCAGGAAACTAGAAGTGCACTGTGGCTCAAGTGATAGAGCTCTATTCTTGAGCTGAAGAGCTGAGGACAGTGCCCAAGCTCAGAGTTCAGGCCCCACAAGAGACAAAAAAAAAGTCACTCAGACATAAATTAATATTTTTTTCAGGATAGAACAGAGCTGTTGTAGATAAAAGGATATTAAAGCAATAGTATAATTTAATGAAAAGCATGAATTTTGTCTGGTTCTTTGGGAAAATTTGAACATGGATCCTTTTTAGACAATATAGGTAGTATAGAATTAATTTTACTGTGGGCTGGGAAGGTGGCTCAGTGGTAGAGCGCTTGCCTTGCATGCCTGAGGCCCTGGGTTCAATTCCTCAGCACCACAAAAGAAAAATGCTGGAGTGGTGTTGTGGCTCAAGTGGTAGAGCGCTAGCCTTGAGCTGAAGAGCTGAGGGACAGTGCCCAGGCCCAGAGTTCAGCCCCCACGACCGGATCCTCCCCCCAAAAAAGAATTTTACTAGTTGTTAATAACGTTACTGGGGTTTTATGGCATCCCCACCCAAAAACACATAGGTAATGTGTTCCCTTACCATGTGAGGACAGCTATGATGTCACTAGGTTATAAGAACTCTTGATCTCCATTAAAAACTTAGGGGACTACCATTGTATATATGGTCTGTAGTTATCCAAAATGTCACTGTGTGATGCATAACTCTATTTGTGTGCACATGCGATGTTTGTGTGTGTGTGTGTGTGTGGTCAAGTGATCTTCAGGCTGTACTTTTCTGTGCCTTTTTTTTTTTTTTGGTCAGTTGTGGGGCTTGAACTCTGGGCCTGGGTGCTGTCCCTCAGCTCTTCAGCTCAAGGCTAGCGCTCTACCACTGAGCCACAGCACCACTTCTGATTTTCTAGTGGTTTACTGGAGATAAGAGTCTCATGGACTTTCCTGCCTGGGTGGCTTTGAACCGAGATCCTCAGATCTCAGCCTCCTGAGCAGCTAGGATTACAGGCGTGAGCCACCAGCACCATACTTTTCTGTGTCTTTTATCAATCAGTGCTCTTCAGCAACAGGTAGTGGTCAACTTCCCCTCAAGGGTGCTATCACAAAGGGCCTGCCTCCCTAGATACACCTTTATTTGGGGCTTTATGTAAAAAATTCCAATTTCCTGGAAATGGGAATCTGGGCAGGTCATAGCACTTTCAGCTACCTAGAACCATCCAAGGATCCACTGGTGATTGTGTTTGTGTGTGTGTGTGTGTGTGTGTGTGTGTGTGTGTGTGTGTCCAGAGAAGTACAGCTGAGTAAATGACCCAGTGAGTGTCCATTGAAATGTGGAATATGCACTGTTGTTTCTTACAAGTGGGTTACACCATCCATGGATATGACCATTGATTACCTTCACATCTTAGGATGTGAACATGGAGGGCAGAGTGTAGTTGCTAACAATTGTGCACATATGAATTTAGGCCTTTACTGATCTTTCCTGTACACTAGGAGGTTCTGGGGGCAGAGGTGGGGCAGATATGATAAGTAGCAGGATCAAATGAACCTTACTAGACGAGCTTCAGGCCTCTGTTCGCTTGGTTTACTTGGTTAGAATACCTGGCCTTGACATCTAAGGCCAGCAGAATCCAAATATCCAGAGATGATATAGACAGACAGACAGACAGATGAGTGACATATATATGGAGAAGGTAAGAATAACCAAGTCTATAACTGACTGAAAGGTAGTTTCCAAACAACATCAGAATTTTACCAAATCAACCATTGATATAGGAAATGATATATGATATGGAATGTTATGATGAAATGTATTCATTTTTTGTTCCTTTCTTACCAGAAAACTGG
Organism: Dipodomys spectabilis; assembly: GCF_019054845.1. Taxonomy (NCBI): domain Eukaryota; kingdom Metazoa; phylum Chordata; class Mammalia; order Rodentia; family Heteromyidae; genus Dipodomys; species Dipodomys spectabilis. The sequence goes on from NW_024870746.1 coordinate 19,589,259, forward strand.
AAAAGACTTAATCAAGCACAACTGAGAGTTGAGTATAGAAGCACAGGGTTGGCATGGAAAGAGAATAAAGGTTGGAAGTTACTCCAAGGTGTCTGGTATCCCTACCACCCATGCAACTCGAGGCAATGTACTGGAGATCATGGAAGGACAGTGCCTCATTTGCAAACTGCAGGTGACCTCAGAGTTGAGGATCAAATGTTAACATGGGTATAAGGTAGAGCACTAGCCTTGAGCTGAAGAGTGCAGGGATAGCACTCAGGCCCAGAGTTCAAGCCCAACGACGACGACGACGACCAAAAAAAAAAAATGTGGGGCTGGGAAGGTGGCTCAGTGGTAGAGCGCTTGCCTTGCATGCATGAGGCCCTGGGTTCGATTCCTCAGCACCACATAGGCAAAAAGCAAAAAGCCGGAAGTGGTGCTGTGGCTCAAGTGGTAGAGTGCTAGCCTTGAGCTGAAGAGCTGAGGGACAGCGCCCAGGCCCAGAGTTCAGGCCCCACTATTGGACCAAAAAAAAAAAAAAAAGTGGACGCCCATAGCCTAGTGCCGGTGGCTTACACCTGTAATCCTAGCTACTCAGGAGGCTGAGATCTGAAGATTGCAGTTCAGTGCCAGCCTGGGCAGGAAAAGTTCATGAGGCTGTACTGCCAATGAACCACCAGAAAACCAGAAGTGGCGCTGTGGGTCAAATGGTAGAACACTAGCCTTGAGCTGAAGAGCTGAGGGACAGCGCCCAGGCCCAGAATTCAAGCCCCATAACAACGACAACAATAACAACAAATCTGGGTATCCACTAGTTACCTAGTGACAGTAGCTACCTGTGTTAGTCTTGTCTATAGTGAACATTTTTTTTCCCCAACTGCTTGTTCTAAGTTCTCCTAGTCCTAAAATATTGTCTACTATTGAGTCTCATATGGAGCTGGGCTACAATGTCCTTTTTAAAAATTTAACATTCCTAATTCTACAAGAGAATCTTGCCATTAGACTTGCCCTACTTCTTAGAGGCCTGAATCATATTTCCAGCATCTTCCCGTAGATGTGGAACAGTGACATATAGCCACAAGGTCTTAGGTAAGTAATGAGTCAAGCAAAGCTACAAAGGACAATTCCCCTAATTAGGGATAGTCTGGACTTGCTTCCAAGCCTAAGATGTAATGGTCTAAAAATCCCTGTTTACTTCATTGATACAAATAAACTAGCCAAATCCTAGAAAGGCCAGCTGATTCAACCAGCTGACTCACATTGAGCAGTGGCTGGCCTGAAATTAGTAGCTATGATCTTTGAGCTATTGTCATGGAGCTGGAAGAGAGCTGGAATCCAAGAACACAGCCAACTTCCAGTAGAAAATTTCAGAGCCAGACATGGAGATCCAATGGACCAATGATACACCACGTTGATGAAAAATATCCCCAGTACTGTTCAATTTAAATAGTTTTCTTTCTTTTTTTGGGTGCTCAGGCAACTTTCATAATAATAACTTTTCTCAGATGCAGAGTGCAATTTTTAAATTAATTTACTTTATTGTTATTGTAAAGGTGATGTACAGAGGGATTACCATTACATGAGTCAGGTAATGAGTACATTTCCTCTCCTACAGTGTCTTCTGTTCCCTCACTCCTTCCCAGTCCCTCCCTCCCATCTCCACCCACCAGTTGTGTAGTTCACTTTCATCAGTGTTCAGTGAGCTCCACTGCTGCACTTTTCGCTCCTTCTCCCTCAAGTTCGGTGCCCCACACCCTCCAGAAGATACACATCACACACAAATCAAACATTTATTGGGCACTTAAGCAACACACTGTGCCCATTAGTAGTGATATTTCCTAATTAGTAATCCCAAGTGGGAAGCATGGGGCAAGATGTCCTGGCACTCGATTTAGCTGCGTGCCAGTTTGTGTCACACCTTCAGTCTGCTGGCAAGACCTATACTGATGACTGGAAATGGAGAACAGGAATGGTGTAAAAGTGAACCACAAAGAGATCAGAAACAGAAGTCATTTGAGACTGTACACAGCATTCCCAACAAAAAGGAGAATGGAGGCAATGAGAAAGATAAAGACATAGAGACCAGAGAAGAGGGGACAATGGATGTAGGTCAGGGTGTGAGCAGAAATCAAAGATACGATGCTGACCCTGCTTTGTGTCAGTATCTACCCAGTCCCATTAGCATCCACCACACGAGCAGGACCACCCTGACTGCTTGTGAAGGATGTTAGGAATTTGATCTGAGTTAAACCTTATACAATTGGGAGAGAGGCCGAGAGCAGTTACAGTCACGACATAGGTATGGTGCCAGTGGCTCACACCTGTAATCTTAGCTACTCAAGAGGTTGAGATCTGAGGATCACGGTTCAAAGCCAGCCTGGGCAGGAAAGTCCATGAGACTCATCTCTCCAATAAACCACCAGAAAACTGGAAGTGGCGCTGTGGCTCAAGTGGTAGAGTGCTGCTCGCCTTGAGCTGAAGAGCTGAAGGACAGCGCCCAGACCCAGAGTTCCAGCCCCACAACCAACAACAACAAAAAAAAGAGGAACTTGAAGCAAAGCAGGTCAGGCTGCTGCCAGCCTGGCCCTTCTTTGGGAGGAAGTACATTGCTGCTGCCTCTGGGAGTTCACTGAAAGGCATCTGGAGGGGGCATGGAGTCGCTCTTAGTGAATAGACGTGGCAGTCACAGAGCAGGGAAGATGAAGGCTGTTTGCCACCTGTCACCAACAATGACCTTGAAGCACCATGCCAGGCTTTACTGCTGCCTCCCATGGAATTTCATCCTCAGGCAGCTCTAATCTAGGGCCATACAGGGAGGGCAGTTCTGGAAAATACAATGCCCAGAATTATCAAGGTGAAAAAAAAAATCCAATGTCAATCAAGGAAAGATGGACACAGACTCACTGCTTAAATACACAGAGCCACAAATAACTTATATTACTGCCATTATTTTGGCAGAGCGGGGAGCTATCAGAGGATTTTTTGGTTCATTAAGACTCTGTTTTCTAAAATTGGGCTTAAAAAAAAAAAGGAGGAGGGGAAGTAAGGGAGAGGAGGAGAAACTGACTTGTGGGGAAATTTGGAGGTAGCTCAAAAAGCAAAAGTAGCAATGCAAAAAAAAAAAAAAAAAGTAGCAATGCAGAGTAGCCAGATTTGGGAACTTGATTCAAAAATACATCTCTCGCTGGGCGCTGGTGTCTCACGCCTGTAATCCTAGCTACTCAGGAGGCTGAGATCTGAGGATCGCGGTTCAAAGCCAGCCCAGGCAGGAGAGACCATGAGACTCCTATCTCGAATAAACCACCAGAAAACCGGAAGTGGCGCTGTAGCTCAAGTGGTAGAGCGCTCGTCTTGAGCTGAAGAGCTGAGGGACAGCGCCCAGGCCCAGAGTTCAAGCCCCACGACAGACAGAAAAAAAAAAAATACATCTCTCATTCCTCCCTGTCCCTCATTGTCTCATTTCTTTGGGCGTGGCCTCTTCCAGTCATCTCAGATGGCAGCTTTGGGGTCACAATCATATAGCTGTTGACCAGAGAGAAAAATCGTTTTCCCACATTCTTTATTTAGAAAAATCCTTCCTCCTCCTCCTCCTTCTCCTCCTCCTCCTCCTCTTCTTCTTCTTCTTTTCCTCCTCCTCCTCCTCCTCCTCCTCCTCCTCCTCCTCTTCTTCTTCTCTTCTTCTTCTTTTCCTCCTCCTCCTCCTCCTCCTCCTCCTCCTCCTCCTCTTCCTCCTCCTCCTCCTCCTCCTCCTCCTCCTCCTCCTCCTCCTCCCCCCCCCCCTCCTCTTCTTCTTTCTGAATTGGCCCTTGGATGAATTCCCACACCAGTTACCCTGGCCAGATGAGTAGGATGTTCTTATGGTTAAACCAGAGTCACATGCCCACTTCTATGCCCCAGAAGGATCCCCAGAATTTTCATCATCAGTCTCCCAGGACCATATGGAAGAAGAGAGGAGTTCCCTTAAAGGAAGGAAGTGCTATTGCCAGCAGAGAGTGAAGAGGGAAAAGAGTTGCTCGGTAGACAAAGTAACCACCACTCACCTTGGTGTGAACTGGATGAAAGGGCTTCTAACTTCATTCTCATTTGGCCTACTTTTATTTAATTTTATGGCCATTGCAGCAACTTTCTGATGATGCTCAACTAGTTTTCCAAAAGAACTGTCATCAGAAGTAGCCGTGATAATCTAGGTCTCTGTGGAGGAAACCTACAGAGAGTAAGCTATTTGCTGGAGGCCACTCAATTATTAGAAAGGAGAACTAGGACTCTCAGAGGCTATCCCCATGGAATAAATTAACCATGCGGTTCATAGTGCACTCTGGAGATTGCACTCCTATGCATTTATCTGTCAGCACCTCATCAGATTGTTTTCCTGAACCAGAAAGAACAGGCTATGGAACAGGGTTAAAGAATAAAAGACATGACTTGGAATCTATTAAAACTTCAGTATACAGGTAAGCAGAGATGATGCAATGTGTGTGTGTGTGCATGCATGCATGTGTGTGCACACGCATGTACATGGATGCATGTGTAAACTGCTAGGGGGAGAAACCTACATTATCATTTCTAGGGAGATGAAAATGACCTTAGATTGATATTTTGGAGTGACTTGAAAGGGTAGGAAATTTCATTGTTCTGGCCACTAAAAATTTTTAATGCACAGATAATCTAAGACCTTTTTAGCTAATGGGTAATTAGACACAGACGTGTTTTTCTTTTACACTCTGTAAGAGGTCTCCATACATGGCTCTGTATCAAAATCACCAGTGGAGTTTAAACAAACAATCCAGGCACCAGGCTCCACCTCTACTCCCCATAAACCCTCCGTGAGGATTTGTACACAGGCAGGGTGGAAAATGATTCCTCATGCACCTAAATTCTCTTTATCTCGCATAGAGATTTTGTGTGCCTTGTCTTGCCTGATACCCTACAACTTGTGAGTGCAAGGCCAGGCTAGGAAAATAAAGACACAGCAGTTAACTGTGTATAGTTGAGGCCAAAGTACACATAGTGGAATTTGGTAGACTAGAACTTTTCTTATGCTCTTAATACAATAAAAAGGAAACCTATCTCTTGGTCTTGATCCATTGTGAAGGAGTAGCAGATAAAATAAGCATGGCTAAACCAGGCACCTGTGGCTTGTGCTGTAATCTTAGCTGTTCAGGAGGCTGAGATCTAAGGACTGATCAAAACCAGCCTGGGCAGAGAAGTCTGCGAGACTCTTATCTCCAATAAACTACACAGAAAAAGCCAGAAGTAGCATTGTGGTTCAAGTGGTAAGATGCTAGCCTTGAGCATGAAGAGGCTCAGAGACAGCACTGAGGCCCTGAATTCAAGCTCTAGGATTGGCAAAAAGAGAAGAAAAGGAGGAGGAGGAGGAGGAGGAGAAGGAGGAGGAAGCAGCAGCAGCAGCATTGCTAGTAAGAATAGGTTTTCTCTGGTAAGTAATCAATCAAGGGTAATACTCTACTAGGATAGCATTAAAAACTAGCACCTCCACAGGCAGAGCCTTTCATGTACCATCTGTATATTATGTCCTTGTAGAAGATGCCCTCTTCCTGCTCTGTGTGACCTTTGAAAAGTTGCTGGACCTTATGTTTCTCGGTTTTCCTATGTGTATGATGGCATTGGTGGATTTGAGTCCTTTCTGCTCTTAGAATAGATTGCCAGATCTGTTTATTAATAAGCCTTCAACATGATGCAATTGAAATGATTGAAAAAACTGGGCCCAGCACTTGGGAGTCTGAGGCAGGAGGAGGATGAGTTCAAGGCTAGTCTGTCCTACACAGTGAGATCCTGCCCCAAAACAAACTGCATGTGTGGAGGCGGCGGGGGGGGGGGGGGGGGACCAAATTAGTGCATAATACTAGTATAATAAGTGGTTTCGTAAATGGAAATGAATAGGAAGAAAATGTTCTTCAAGTCCAAGACTGTTGAAAAAGTCTTAAGAAGAATCTGCCAATTCAATGTGAGTCAAATGTCATTATGGCAGTTGGTTCCCTAGGAAACAGACTCAGCTGGAGATTGTGTGCAGGAAGTTTGTTGAGGAAGGTTTTACAAAGGAATGAAGGGAGGGAACAGCAGAGGGATGGAGTGAACTGCAGTGAGCATTCAACTCAAGTCTCAAGTCAGCCCCAAAGGACCATTCTTCAGAAGTGACCCACCCACTGAGCTGGGTCTTTCTCCTTTCTCATTAGCTGGTCACTGGCCATAGGCTGCATTCCTCTATGTTCCCAGAGAGGCCATACACTTACTCTACCTGGGACTATTGGCAGCCAATACTTCCAACAGATAAAGTTGCTGCGTGGTACTGGTCACCATGTGGGTGCTCTGGCGGTGTTTTCCGTCCAGCTTTGATCCTCCTCTCTCTGGATGCCCCACGTGGCTGGTGACGCCTCCTTGCATAGTGATTGGGTTTGAGCAGAAGCTGACATTGCTTGCAGCCAGCTTTGGAAGTTACCCAGGGTTATTTTAATAATTCTATTCATTCCAACAGGTCTTGGTTCTTGGCTAGATAAAAGAGGGTGAAATAGACCTCACCTCTCAGTTTCAGGCTGGTAAAGGATTATAAGCCATTTAGTCTATAGTAGTTTACTACTACTTTTTTTTTTTGGTTTTTTTTTGTTTTGGAGTCCGGTCGTGAGGCCTGAACTCTGGGCTTGGGCGCTGTCCCTCAGCTCTTCACCTCAAGGCTAGCGCTCTACCACTTGAGCCACAGCGCACTTCCGGCTTTTTTCTTTTTGCTTATGTGGTGCTGAGGAATCGAACCCAGGGCCTCAGGCATGCAAGGCAAGCGCTCTACCACTGAGCCACCTTCCCAGCCCCGTAAAACTGTTTATGCATAGAAAATGTCTGATAGATACTAAAATGTTAACTATAATAGTTATCGATTGTACAATTACAAGCCAAGTGCCAGTGGCTCACACCTGTAATCCTAGCTACTCAGGAGGCTGAGATCTGAGGATCGCGGTTCAAAGCCAGCCTGGGCAAGAGAGACCGTGAGACTCCTATCTCCAATAAACCACCAGAAAACCGGAAGTGGCAATGTAGCTCAAGTGGTAGAGCGCTAGCCTTGAGCTGAAGAGCTGAAGGACAGCGCCCAGGCCCAGAGTTCAAGCCCCATGACCAACCAAAAAAAAAAAAAAGAAAAGTCTGTGAAACTCTCATCTGCAATAAACTACTCAGAAAAATCCAGAAGTGAGGCTGTGGCTCAAGTGATAGAGTGCTAGCCTTGAGCACAAAGAGGCTTAGGGACAATGCCTAGGCCCTGAGTTCAAGCCCAAGAACCAGGAAAAATAAGTATAGTTACAATATGGTTATTGCATGTTTTGCTATTTGTGTGTGTGTGTGTGTGTGTGTGTGTGTGTGTGTGCGTGTGTGTGCGAGGCAAGCTCTCTCTCACTGAACTCATAACAACCCTCCCTGCTGCATATGTATTTTATAATGAATCTATATAATGTTTATAATAACAAAGTAATTTTATTCTGAAAAAAATTACAGGAAATTTGAAATCTTAATATGAGCCAATATTGTGATACTTCCACTAAAAGAAAATGACAAAGAAAAAAAGCTAGATATTAATAAAATCATGGCAGCTACATCTAGAACAAAGAAGAAAGAAAGGAAATGAAGAAGGTCCTTCTCCCACTCAGATCACCAGTTAGACCACACTGGAGTATTATTTGCAGGGCTGGAAACAGAATCTGCCCAATGGGAAGAGTAAGGGCCTATGAACCATTCATGTGGTAAGGACTCAAGGACACTTGGATTGAGGAGATTTGATATGATGCACATGGCTTTTTTTCCCCTACTTTTGATCATGAAGCTTGAACTCTAGGCCTGTGCACTGTCTCTCAGCTCTTCAGCTCAAGGCGAGCACTCTACCACTTGAGCCACAGCACCACTTCAGGTTTTCTGGTGTTTTATTGGAGATAAGCGTCTCATGGACTTTCCTCGCTGGGCTGGCTTTGAACCATGATCCTCAGATCTCAGCCTCCTGAGTAGCTAGGATTACAGGTGTGAGCAAATGGCTCTTGGCACACATGGCTCTTATTCCAATCAAGAAGGGCTTCCAGGGGAAAGAAGCATTCATACCGGCCTACTGAACTGGAACAATGAATGGCAATGATACAAGAATAGACTTGAGATTCTTCATTCAAAGAAGAATTCACTTAATCATAAAACAACAAAGCTTGGAGAGAGCTTTACGGGAGAGCCACAGCCGCTGGCTAAACTGAAGACCAGATGGCCGTATCTCCGGTCCTGGGGAACCGAAACCCATCCTGAGGGTAAGACTAACCAAGAGGACCTTTCCATTCGAAAATCCCAGTCTGTCCAACTTTTGGCTTAGGGGGGAGTAGACACAAAATATTTGCCCATTTGTTTCAGAAGCTTCCACCTTATCTTAGCTAGAAGCAGTGGCCTGAAGTAAATGAGTTCCTAAGATTCTTTTGATAAGTTTGTAAGTGGATATTGCCCTCCCTGTGAGTACGTGATGAATCATCAACAGCTATCAGGTGAATGCTAGATGCACAGCAGTGTCCCGGACATTCAGAAACTCTTTCAACCCACAGCCTTACAGTTTGAGAGGACAGTTATACCATAAGCATACAAATGTAACGTTCCTCAATGTGGTCATTATGGATAAGTACCTGTGGACATGACAGGCCTCAGATAGTAAATAATTGATTTGTAGTAGCCAAGAAAGCTTGGGAGGACCAATAAGAGATGAGACATAAGAAGTGGTAGAAGAAGAGCCGAGAAAGAGAGGCCTTGCCCACATCTTCATATTAACATGGACAGCTTTGCCACAGGGAAGAGGGCTGCATGCAAGTCTGTTGAGCTTTCCTAAAAGTAGGTCATAGTATATCTTTATTGACTACTATAAAAATTATAATCACCTCTGTGTACAGAGGGCAGAGGGCCTCCTGGTGTACGGATTTGCATGTATTCACTCAGCAAATCAGTTCACCCACAAGGTACAGCAATGAATATTTATCTCTAGGGAACAGAGTCCAGAGATAGGAAGATCCATGGCTGATGACTTCTGTAGAGCCTGCCAAACTTTTGAGAGGCCTCCTTGGCCTATAAATGGCATTTCCCAGAAGCCATTCACTCAGCATGAAACCTGCTATCTCCTCAGTTGAGAGAGAGTCCCTCTCCCAGAGGGGACACATATGGAATTGCGTTGGAAAAAAAGAGGGGGATCCAAGCTTCCTACAGGATCTTACAGCCCCAGGAGCTAGAAGGTAGAAACACTGTGGGTGGTATATTTTGCAATGTTGAGACAGGAAGACGGAGAGAAGAAGTGGATGCCCAGAGAGAAGCAGAGACAGGAAGAGGCAGCACTCGGCTCCTACGGGAAGGCCACCTGCTTCCCTGGTTCCGGTTCTGTCTGGGACCTGCCATCTGATGCTTTCCTCCAGTATTAAAAGCCAGCCCTGTATCTTTATGTTAAATAGACCCTTTTCACTTATGTCAGCTGAATTTCTTTCGCATTGCTTACTAATGGTAAAGAAATAGGCATCTGACTTGAATTTGTGTACCTGCAGAGGATCATCCATCAGGCCCTCTTGACACCTTTCTGTCTGTTCCAGGGTGAAGGTTTTTGGGTAACGATTTCTCAAAGGTAGTCAGGAAGGACAGCAGACTCTATCCTTCAAGGTAGTTCCTGTCACCAGCTTGGTAAATGTTCTGAAGAGGATAGGAGCTGACCAGCTCACTTCAAGAGTTGAGCAGTCTCATAGCATCAGATTCTCTTCGAACAGAGGACATCTTTCCTCTAATGTTGCTTTCCACACTGTAGTGGCAGGCCCCCAAAGCAGTTCTTCAGACAACCTGGGCTTCTCAGACATGAGACACAAGCTACTTTTGACTTTAGACACAAGCTACATGACACAAGCTACTATGTTGTGATATAGCCAGAAGGGTTTCACCAGACCTGAGAGCTCTGTACTATGAACTACGGGTGACCTCAACATCTTCTTTAGTGTCTGCCACTTGCTCCGCACACGTGGGGCAGTCAGAAAGGTCATCCTGCCATCCCTTCTCTCAAGCCTCCTTTGGCCTCTGCCCACAGACTTCCACCTGGTTAGCATTCCTGTGAACCTTGTACCTGCATCTGCAATAGCCCTCATGATATGTTCCTGCTCCTGTTTGTGTAACCGCCATTTCTGGCTGAGAGTCCCAGGAAGGAGCACAAGGTCTGTGTCCTGTTTGGTTTTGTGTCTCCACTCTATTGCATCAGCTGGCACACTTAATAACAGTCTATGGAGTGAATGATTGAAAAAGCAAATGAATGATTAAACCAACTCTTTTTTTTCCCCATTCACTGTCTCTTCACTCTGACATGCGGATGATGCTGTTTCTTTTAGAATTAACTTCCCTGCTTGTAGAACTTGTTTACCTACAAAATTCTAAGACAAAGGGCTTCGTCTCCTCTCCTTTTCATACCTAGCGCAAGGCTTTCTCTACCATTGGTGTCAATCCATAGGTTTGCATGTATGTGTGTTGTCTGTTTTGGATTTACAACATAATGGCTATCTTTGTACTTGTTCTTTTGCAAGGAATTTCTCAAGACAGAAATTCATTTCCAGTCCTGTCCCTTTCTCTCCTCTCCCTGTGGCTGAGTCACCTCTTGGTGCTGGACAGAGTTCAATAGATTTAGATTCAAATGTGTGGTCATTGGCTTAGAGAACCCAGATAGGAATTCACTCAGACATGAAGGAATAGAGATATAGCTGTCTTGATGGAACTTAAGAAAATCTATCACATCACGCTGCTGTATTTTCTGACTTGCCAGAGCAGAACAAACAAGAGCTGAATGGCTGCTGAGAGATTGCCAGTGCTCTTGCCCATCAGGCAGCAGTTGCCCAGAGTGCAATGGCTTAGTTCCCCTGGGAGCATACTCACCTTGCCTTTGCTTCTCCTTTGCTGTAGTTCTTGCAGGCTGAATTTCCTTCCCACTGCAAGGCAGCCAGTGGCCCAAAAGCTCTATGATGTGGCATTAGCAGGGAGAAAGGTGAAAGAGGAGGCAGCAGCAGAGGTCCTGATTGAGAAGGCTCTGCAGAGGTTACACAGCCTGTCATCCCCCATGATGTGCAATGCTGTTCTGCATGGTGGCACCCACTTGTTACCAAGCAACCTTAGATGCTCTGCTGCCGCACCTGCCTTGAGCGTCTCTAGGCTCATCTCTGAGCAGCAGCAGCTCCTTCTGCTATCCTGGATCTCATCACGTCTTTAGGTGAGCTAGATCAGTCCCTGGATATGTGAAAAAGAGTTCGCAGGGAGAGGAATGGACGTTTTACATGCTGACTTTTTGTCAGTGGCTGTGCTAGGCTTTTCTTTTATTGTTTTCTTCCTTTCTGTTTCAGAGCATAAAACTGAAATTTTATGTATCCTAAATTAGCAATAATGGGGCCCACACAATTTTCATTTCCCATGTGTGGTTTTCTAAAGATTAATATTTCAATTCCCCACTGACTCAGCAAAATGTTTCAAATTGGATGGAGGAGTATTTCTACTTCTTTTTTTTTTTTTTTTAAAGAAGGAATTCCTGTCATTTGCAGCAGCATAGAGGATCCTGGAGGACATTATGCAAAGGGAAATAAGCCAAGCTCAGGAAGACAGATACCATATGATCTTATTCGTATGTGAAGTTTGAAAAAATTAAATTCACAGAAACAAAGCAAAATGGTGGTTATCAAAGAGTAGGGTAGAAGGATTAAAGATATATTAGTCAAAGGGCACAAACTTCAATTAGACAGTAGGAATAAGTTAAGGGATCTATTGTACATCATAAGAAATGTAGTTAATGACAACATATTATATACTTGGGAATTTCAAAAAGAAGAAAAACAAATTATACTCATAGCAATGAAACTCTTAAACCACAACCAGAGAAGACAAAAGAATTCAAAAGAACATTGTTGGAAAATGTATCATTCCATGATATATTTTGCAACTTCATGTATTAATAGTCATAACACACTCTAAACATGATTTGTAGACAGTTTATTGGTCTACATTAAGGTGATTACAAGTTATCACCAGGAAGTAATAAGCTTAGAACTTCATGAAGCAATGTTGAAATGACTTGATTGCAATGTACAAGGTGATAGTCCAAGTCTAGAAAAAGGAGAAACTATGAACTAAGATTTGTCAGTATTTATCAAGGGTTTTCTGAAAGAGAACCTGACTGGATAGACATGAATGTTCCTGTCACTTTAGGAAGCTGTTTCCTTTTTTTTTGTCAGTCATGAAGCTTGAACTCTGGCCCTGGGCGCTGTCCCTCAGCTCTTCAGCTCAAGGCGAGCGCTCTAACACTGGAGCCACAGCGCCACTTCCGGTTTTCTGAGTGGTGTATTGGAGATAAGAGTCTCACAGACTTTCCTGCCTGGGCTGGCTTTGAACTGTGATCCTCAGATCTCAGTCTCCTGAGTAGCTAGGATTATAGGCGTGAGCCACCAGTGCCCAGCTCTGTTTCCATTTTTGAAAAATGAGAAGCTACTCCTACCAGAAGCCTCAAGCTCAAATGAGGAGGGAAGCAGATGGGAACTTGTATGGAGAAGATTGCTGACAGAGAAACTGCAGAGTAGAGCCAGAGAGTCAGAAAGGAATCTGGGCTTATCCAACCCAACAAGCATTTCTTGGATGCGTGCCATATGGCAGATTCTGTGGTGGGTACAATGTTGCCGGCAGGACCACTTTATCAGTGAGTGCTCTTCCTATTACAAGTTAGAGATCTGGCTCCAATTTACTAAGCAGTTCTGGCTCATGCAAATCCAAATTCAGAGGAAGGGCAGAATTCAGAACTGGATTAATTCAGTGGCTCCTGGGTCATCTCCCCTCTGTGCATACTCAGCTTCAGATTGGCTTCCCACATTGTGCCCAAACAGCTCCACTAGACACCAGGGTTAACCAAAGAGAAGAAATCTCTGATGGAGTTCGCATTTAAAACCAAAGACATTTCTTTCTCAGAAACATCTAGTAAAGTTTGCCTTTTCTTTACTGTCATTTGGATGCTATTATTTGGATGTAGTTTGGGCCCCCAAGGAATTGTGTTTTAGAGGGCTTGTCCCACAATGTGTGCTATTAGGAGGGGTGGAACCTTCAGAAGATCGGGGTTGGTGGAATGTGGTTACATCAATCACGAGGGGCATCACCTAGGAAGGAATTACCACAGTTCCTATAGGACTCTGATTAATGCCTATGGGAGTGGGTTATTATTTAAGAAGGGGGAGGGGAGATTGGCTCTCCTCATACTCTGGCTTACTGTCTCATTTTCACATGAGTCTTGCCATGACACAAGCTACTGTGTTGTGATATAGCCAGAAGGGTTTCACCAGACCTGAGCAGAAGCTTCCATGCTCTTAGAATCCACAACCATGAGCTAAATAAGCCTCTTTTTCTTTATTTACTACCCCACTTCAGTTATTTTGGTTTAGCTACAGGAAAACAAACTAATAATCCTCCATGTCACACAAGCTTACTGAAACCAACCCCCATGTCCAGGGAAATGCACTGATTAATACAGAAATCCAGACATAAACCTATTGCTTTGGTGAGCATGAAATTACCCCTCTAGAGTAAAACTAATTCTGCAGCTGGGGGAATAGATCTGTCCTCCCCACCCCCCGCCCCCAAGAGGACAGGCAGGAGAGTGAAAACTGGTATATTATCAAGAAATGGCAAAAAAAAAAAAAAAAGGAAAGAAAAGATGCTCTTCCAATAAACAGACTCAGACTATAAAGAAGCTTATGGTTTAGTGGGGAAGACAGATAGTTATTTCCCCTTAATGAAAAAGTGACATGTGAGATATAAAACACTATGGGAGACTAGAGACAAGGCCACTTATAGCACTTCAGGGATTAAGTTACTTTAATGGGACATAGCAGATGGATATTTGAAAGACACAGAAGTACATTCTAGGCTCAGGAAATAACACAGTCCTTTACTGGGATCCAGAACACAGAACACTGTCTGGTTAGGACAGTAGTAGCTAAGAAAAGGGAGGAAATGAGTTCAATTTGTAGTAATACTAAAATGTCCAGATGGAAGTACCTGGAGGAAATCTGGGAACAGACAAGATTGTAGAGGCCATGGTAGAAGCCATTATCATAAGAGAAGTGAGCCGGGCGCTGGTGGCTCATGCCTGTAATCCTAGCTACTCAGGAGGCTGAGATCTGAGGATCAGGGTTCAAAGCCAGCCTGGGCAGAAAAGTCCATCAGACTCTTACCTCCAATTAACCACTAGAAAACCAGAAGTGGTGCTGTGGCTCAAGCAGTAGAGCACTGGCCTTGAGCTGAAGAGCACAGGGATAGTGCCCAAGCCCAGAAGCCCCGAGATCAGGACCCACGACTGACCAAAAAAAAAAAAAAAAAAAAGTGAACAACTATTTATAAAATACTATTGATATGCCAGACCAATGCTAAGTATTTTACTAACAACTTTTAACCCAGCGCAGATACTCCTGACTTAATTTTATTTGAAAGGAGACTGATTCTCTAAAGCATAATTTACCAAGACTGTCTGGCCAGTTGATAGTTTTAACTATCAACTGACACTCATGAGTCTGATTCTGGAGCTGTGAACATGGATGAGGCTATTCAAGAATGGAAGAAAGGGGGGTGGAAGGGGGGAGGGGGAGGAGATGGGAAGGGATGAGAAGAGGAAACAAAGGAGGAGGCAACAATGCTTGATAAGAAATGCACTCATTACCTTGCCCATGTAATTGTAACCTCTCTGTATGGTATTTTCACAAGTTAAAAAAAAAAAAGGAAGAAAAATGTAGTCTTTATTTCCTTTTTTTTTTTTTTCTTTGGGTCCGGTTGTGGGGCCTGAACTCTGGGCCTGGGCACTGTCCCTCAGCTCTTCAGCTCAAGGCTAGCGCTCTACCACTTGAGCCACAATGCCACTTCTGGCTTTTTTCTTTTTGCTTATGTGGTGCTGAGGAATCGAACCCAGGGCCTCAGGCATGCAAGGCAAGCACTCTACCACTGAGCCACCTTCCCAGCCCCTGTAGTCTTTATTTCCAAAACACAGCAGTCCTCAATTTTTGTGAAGCCTTGACACTCTACTAATTTACTTGCTCAAAATCTTCTGTTGTTCAAAGCTCTTTTTTTTATATCACCTGTGGTCCTTAAAGCCACAGTCCCTATAAATACTGATGGAGCAAACTAAAGCAATAAGGAAAAGTACGGACTTACATGACAAGATGTCCCAAGGCAGGCAGCTCCAGGGTTGATTAATTCAGCAATTCCATGTAATCAAGAGCCCTGTTTTTTGTTTTGTTTTTTTATCCATTCTTCATCGTTAGCATGTCATGTAAGCCCCTTGCTAACTCTCCTGATAGACAAAAGATAGCTGCCAGAGTTGAAGTCAACACAACAAGAACTGACAAAACTCATGAGAAAAATTTAGGCCATCTCTCGGTATGTGTTTCTTTTATATTCATGAAGAAACCTTTCCCCAAAGCCACCTAGAAAAAATACGTCCAGAGTTGTTACATATCAATTCCTAATCAAAATTGCTAGCGAAGGGAATGGAGTTGTTTCATTGCTTTAGTAAAATGGAAGGCCCTATAGAGGACGGTGGATCAATAACAGCAACAATAACAAAATGAAGGTTGTCTTAGAAAGGTTTGGAGTGAGGGGTGGGGGAGGAAGGGGGTGGGAAGCTGAGATTTGGCAATGAAGACATTGGGTGGGCAATCTTCATGTCTGTTGCATTTTGATCTGCGCAGTGTACTATTAATGGCAGTGCCATCTCCCCTAAAAGGGGAAAAATTGTTGAAGAAGGGTATCCCTTCCTTCCTTCCTTCCTTCCTTCCTTTCTTTCTTTCTTTCTTTCTTTCTTTCTTTCTTTCTTTCTTTCTTTCTTTCTTTCTTTCTCTTTCTTTCTTTCTTTCTTTCTTTCTCTTTCTTTCTTTCTTTCCTTCCCTCCCTGTCTCCTTCCTTCCTTCTTTCTTTCTTTCTTTCTCTCTTTCTTTCTTTCTTCCTTCCTTTCTTTTTTTTCTGTTCTTTTTTTTGTCGGTCATGGGACTTGAACTCTGGGCCTGAGCACTGCCCCTCAGCTCTTCAGCTCAAGGCAAACACTCTACCACTTGAGCTACAGTGCCACTTCCAGCTTTCTGGTTGCTCATTGGAGATAAGAGTGTCATGGACTTTCCTGCCTGGGCTGGCTTTGAGCCACAATCCTCAGATCTCAGCCTCCTGAGTAGGGTTACAGGTGTGCACTGGCGCCTGGCAGATATCACTTTTTTGGATGTGTAAAACAATATGTATAGGGTATGTGAATAGCATGAGGGTATTAAATTGTGATAGGGAATTGGTCAGAGAAAAATATTGAAATAGATTCTTTGGGATAGGGGGTTAGTCATAAAAAAAAAAAAAAGGAACTTGAGAAACAGGGATGAATATCAGTGTGCTTTTATCAGGATGTGAAGATTACTGGCCAACCTGAACTGTGCTGTACTGAGTGCATTCATAGGAAGAGCCACAAGCCATCTGATAGTGGTAGTAGGGATTTTTATAGTTCTCTCTGAATACTTCGTGTATTCTGTTTCCTTCCAGGTTCTGATCCATACATAAAATAGCAGTCAGTGTTCACTCAGTGGTTTTTTTTTTTCTTATGCCATTTACTCTACTCAATTCTTACTTGACAGCCACTCACTTGTTAAATCTTTACAAGTGAAAAGGATGTAATTATTGCCTTTTTGACAAAGAGGACTCGGAAGCACAGGAATGTTAAATAATTATTATAAGAAAGTGGTTGAATGGGGATTAGAAGAAAAATAGCATTGACAATTTCACATGCTGACAGTCTTCACTTTCTACAGTTCAAGACTAAAAATGGCTGTGCAAGATGAAACCATGCAAAGTGATTTTCATAACTCACAGGGTAACTTACAGTTGTTTTCTAACTTTTAGGAATGTTGGTGAAGCCAGCTTCAAGTGGCTCATGCCTAACCCTAGCTATTCATAAGGCTGAGATCTGAGGACTGAAGTTCAAAGCCAGCTGGGACAAGAAAGACCGTGAGACTCTTACTTCCAATTAACACTAAAAAGCCAGGAGCAGAGCTATGGCTCAAGTGGTACAGCTCCAGCCTTGAGTGAAAAAGCTAGAGGACTGTGCCCTTCCCTGAATTCAAGCCCGAGGACTGGCACACACAAAAAAGGAATGTCAAAACATTTCTTTAAGCCAGGCACCAGTAGCTCACGCCTGTAATTTTAGCTACTCAGGAGGCTTAGATCTGAGGATCGTGACTCAAAGCAGCCCAGGAAGGAAAATTCATGAGATTCTTTTTTTTTTTTTTTTTTTTTTTTTTTGGGTCCGGTCATGGGGCCTGAACTCTGGGCCTGGGCGCTGTCCCTCAACTCTTCAGCTTAAGGCTAGCGCTCTACCACTAGAGCCACAGCGCCACTTCTGGCTTTTTTCTTTTTGCTTATGTGGTCTGAGGAATCGAACCCAGGGCCTCATGCATGCAAGGCAAGCACTCTACCACTGAGCCACCTTCCCAGCCCCTCATGAGATTCTTATCTCCAATTAACCACCAGAAAATTGGAAGGGGCACTGTGGTTCAAGTGGTAGAGCACTCACCTGGAGCTGAAGAGCTCAGGGACAGAGCCCAGGCCCAGAGTTCAAGCCCCACAACCACCACCACCACCACCACCAACAACAACAACAACAAAACATTCTTTTACTGCTGGTGGGACACATATAGAGAAACAAAGATCTTGGTAAAACAAATACTTACTTAGTACACTATAATTAAAAACACTGAAAATAAACCTTTTAGCCAGGTGATGGTGGCTCACACCTATAATCATAGCTACTCAGAAGGCCAAGATTTGAAGATCACAGTTTGCAGCCAGCCCAGGCAGAAAAGTCTGTGAGACTTTTTTTTTAAATTGTAAAGGTGATGTATAGAGGGGTTACAGTTACATAAGTCAGGTAATGAGTTCCTTCCTTCCTTCCTTCCTTCCTTCCTTCCTTCCTTCCTTTCTTTCTTTCTTCCTTTCTTTCCAGAACAGGCTTTAATCATGGCTGCAGAGGGACTCTATGTAACACCTAGCACGGTCAGAGAAACAAAGAGCAGGGAGTGAGGAATTTTGAGGTTTGTATGCATTGTAGGGTGAGAGTCTTTGGAATTTAGTGCACACTGTCCTGTTTGGGGCTTTCTGGTAGGGTATCCTCCTGACGCTGAAAGTCTGGCGCTTTCAGATTAGGTCAGGGGTGAGGTTTTCCTGAGAACCAAGAGGGGCTCCTGGGGGCGGTGGGGGGGCGGTGGGGGGGGCGGGGGGGGCGGTGGGGGGGGCGGTGGGGGGGGGCGGCGGGGGGGCGGTGGGGGGGGTGGGGGGGCGGCGGGGGGGCGGTGTGGGGGGCGGTGTGGGGGGCGGGGGGGGGGCGGGGGGGCGGTGGGGGGGGCGGTGGGGGGGCAGTGGGGGGGCGGGGGGGGGTGTGGGGGGGCGGTGTGGGGGGGTGGGGGGGTCAGTGGGCCACGGAAGCAACATGGAGTTATGAGAACAAAGCAGATCCCCATCATTTGAGACCCTGAAAAAGTTAAGTGATGCTGCAGTCTTTTCTGGCTCTTTCCAGCTGGCGTGGGGGCATTGAGGAGTTGCTGGAGCTGGGGTCTTCAGTGTTCAGGTCTGCACTGGGAAGGGTAGGGTGGTATAAGCGAAGCTTCAGGTTGCCTGCAGTTATAGCATGGCCTTGGCATGCTTCTTCCTGAGTGAAGGTTCATTGTCTTCACACGAGACCCCTGTAGTAAAGGCAGCAAAAATCGTACATGTTTTTTTGAATAGGGTCACTCCCTCCTTCATTGTGTGAGACTCTTATCTCCAATGAACTACTTAGAAAAACTAGAAATGGCACTGTGGCTCAAGTGGTAGAGTGATAGCCTTGAGCAAAAGAAGCTCAGGGATAGTGCCCAGGCCCTGAGTTCAGTCCCCAGGACTGGCAAAAAAGAAAGAAAGAAAGAAAGAAAGAAAGAAAGAAAGAAAGAAAGAAAGAAAGAAAGAAAGAAAGAAAGAAAGAAAGAAAGAAAGAAAGAAAGAAAGAAAGAAAGAAAGAAAGAAAGAAAGATTGATTTTAATTAAATAATATTTTAATTAAATAAGCATGTTTTATTTGTAACTTAGTGCTAACAGCACTTGCCTTCCCATTGCTTGACTCACAGTATGGAGCAAACTGCTCCTGTGCCTTGTGCGTGGTACTCCTCAGCTTGATTCAGTAGCCAGCATTTTATGCTTTGCACTGTCAGCGCTGAGAGCATCACCAGGAATGCCTAGAATATGGAATTTCATCTCAGTGTTACTTCCTCTGGGAACTCTTCATCCCTTTGACCTTTGATCAAAACCACTTCCCCCAGTTGAGTCCATGTTCTGTCTTCTCTGAGCTGCTCTGGCAGCACATGCTGAGTCTTGAAGCGCCCGCTTCCCACAGTCATTTACATGCAGCTCCGGTTTCATGTCCAATGTTCACATTTTTTTATTTCTTTGGTGCATATTCATGGTTTTATTTTGAGGGGTGGGGGAACACGTCTCTCAATTTTCCATTTTTGTAAACTGTCACGTGGGTTTATCATGAGGAAATACAGCCACACACTTCCTGTCTGAGCTAAACAACAGAAGGGCAGTTACCAGTCAGATAGATACTGAGAGAAGTGACGTGCCTGGCCACTGATAATGGTGTGGATCTGTTGTTTATGCAGTGATGTACGGACAGAAGTGCCAACAGCATAGCTTAGTCTCTGTGCAATTGCTCCCAGTGTATATACCATAGAAACTGAAATTCAAAGTACATGATGAGATGGCTGGTGTTATTTAAACCATGGTAACTGAAATCCATGCACGTCGCATCTGTGCAAAGTGAGGGCCACCTGTATATACAAAGTAGGGAGATTAGTAAAATAATGCCCCTGTGTGTCCAACACGTCACTTTAACCATTACCAACTCATGGCAAATGTCCATTTTGCAATATTCCCCTACTCACTCTCCAATTTTATATTATTTTGAATCAAATCCCTGACATCCCAATTTTATGTACAACTATCTCTATTCTCAATTCAAAATCGGAGTCTGGACTCGTAAACAATCGCAGCCTCCAGCTTCCTGGTGGAGGTCAGAGATCCAGAGAAATGGCATGGTGCCTTAACAGGTCTTCATTCCTTTCCTCCTGATGGCAACCGGGAGAAGTATAGTCCACTCTCTTCAGATGGGGAAACGGAGGCACAGAAGTGCTAAGTGACTTGCTTACTATCACAAAGTAAATAGTTGAGTGAGGCTTTTAAATTCCCATTTCCTGATTCTACATCCTGTTCTTTTTTCTAAACAACATAATCGCAACGAAGGGGTCCTTACCCATCATTGGCTTTCCTTTCTTCTGTGCCCAATCTCAGATGCCACTCAATCTCCTGCTATGGCCAAGAATTTAGGAATGCCATCATTTTCTTCACCTCCAGTTTTACTGGAATATACTTTCAATCGGGAGGGGGAAAAAGACTGAAAGAGAAGCCACATGGAGCAGATTATTGCATGGAGAACTACTAGACCCCCAGTGGCCTTAGCTGGATTTAGTCGAAATGACTCCACCCACTGCTTGCACCCCTTAGCTCTGGATGAGCTGTGGACTCCAGCCTCCTGGGACTGAACCTATAACCTGGGAAGGAAGGTTCCCCCGGGAGATCTGATACTGTGAAAACAATGGAGGAGAAAGGGGAAAGTGGGGTTGGTGAGTGGAAGAAAGGAGCAAAAAGAAGGAGAAGGAGAAAAAGGAGGAGGAGTAAGAGAAAGGGGAAGAGAAATAGGAGGAGTGGGAGAGAGAGGAAAAGGAGAAGAGGTAAGAAATCTTCACCGTCATTCTGTGGGCACCTCTCTGAACACTGTCACTAATTCTGATGGGACTTGCTGAGCCTCAACTGTAATTCTCACGTGCTGGAAGAATAGACCTCAGGATGGCTTCGCGGTGGTCTCTTTCCGTTATTTTTCACCACTCTTTCTGAATTCCCTGTGAATCTTCTACTTCAAAACAAAGACATTTTCTCTCCTGCTTGTGGAGGGAGGCAACAAGGACAGAGGCCTCTCAGTGCCCCTCCCCCTTGAGCTATAGTTTCCAAACAGTCTCAGAAATGACTTTGAATGTAGCTGGGTCGCAGGAGGCACTAAGAACAGAAGCATTGAGGGTCCCAGGCACCATGGTCTTATATATGGTGTCCCATCAATTGAAAAGACAGTCACTGTTTTGTCTTCTCAAATCCACTTTCATTCTCAAATCCTTATTTTTGATAATAGCATCACACACACACACTTTCCTCTGGGGAATTTCCTCTCCCCATCTAAGTGATTCCTGTGTCTGACTACTCGTCATCACAAAATGTCTCCCCTCATGGAGGTCGACTGGTAACCCAGAGCTTGACTAGGTGGGTACTGGGAAAGAGAAGTGTTCCTCCTTTTCAGGTTTGCTAAGCCAAAGTTAATTTGCAGTTTAATTTAACTTTGGTTAATATGATTCCTCATATAGTGAAAGCTCTTTTGCACTAGAAAAGAAAGAGGCAGAATTGATGTGTGTGTGTGTGTCTGTCTGAATGTATAGACAAGTTATTAAAATATTTATCTCTAGATAGATCTGTTTGCCTGACACCTTTGTATAGTCTACATGAAGTAATAATATAACTAGTAATGGCTCTGTGTGTGTGTGTGTGTGTGTGTGTGTGTGTGTGTGTGTGTGTGTTATTTAAGTTGGGGCTTTCATATAGAGAGAGAATCCTGATAAACTGTTTCAGTTCTTTAAACAGGCTCCAAGAAGGCCCTTGTCCAATAGTCATGTAGAGAGTACTAGGGAGCCAAGGTTCATCTCAGGTCTCTGAATCCCCATCTCTACAGCTGACACTCTGCCAAGCTGCCTCCCAAGGATGGGTTAAACTTGGTCCTGCCCCAAAAATGCAAAGTCTGCAAGGAAAGTGAGAGCTTTGTACAACTAAAATGACAGAACATTATGTTGTAACAGACACAAATACAATTCAGCAGAGTCCACAGGGGAGAAAGTACATAAGAACTAATTTTGCCTCAAGTTATTGCGGATCCAGTTTGGGAGAAGGGATTCCTAATTACTTCAGTATCCAAGGAAACCCCAGAGTGGCCTCAAATCACTTCAGGTATTCACAGGCACTGGCCATTTGTTGATGTACAACCATCAGCTTTCCCAATCTTGAAGAGAAACGTATGGCTGCAAGCTGTAATCACTATTTGCAGAGCTCAGTGTTGTTTGTGACTTTGTCATTCATATTTGCAGTTACCCTGAAACCTTTGCTCTCAAGGGCCCTGCCTTGCTCCCGTTCCTGGTCGCTGCTCTGCTGCTTAATCTGTCATCTGTCTCCATTGCTTCCTGCAACAACCACAGTGAGCCTGAGTGGAAAAAAGTAAGTCTGGATATTTATTTCCCAGGCATTTACCAAAAGAAAAGAATTTGCACCTGCTGTTTGCAAGCTTGTTGCAAGAATGTGCAGTACATTCAGTTGCACCTCCTGTTTTCAGGCAATAGTCTAAAAGTCACTATCAACGTTTTCTTTTTCTTACTCTAGATCATTTAAAGTTGGGAATATAACCCACAGACCCCTTTATCCATTCTTTCTCATATACAGGTGGAAAAATAATTCAATGATCCCACTGAGTGACCCATGTAAAGTACATTTGGTGGGGAATCAGATGTACATATGCTTTAGCAATCAGGGCATAAACGGGTCATAGTCAAATTGCAATGCATAATTGTCTTTAGATATAATTACTAGAAACTTAAATGCCAAAAATAAACTGAAGTAAATATGTACCCTTAGTCACCTTTTGAGAGATGGAATTAAATTAACAAGAAACTATCATTTGAGGCCAGAATTGCAGCAGTTGGAGACCGTGACTCACACAACACCACTGATGATGGTAGACTGAGGATAAAGCACCTGTCCCAGTGTAGAAGCAGTCAAGGAAGGGAAGTCTCCCTCTGTGCTTTGTGCTAAGCAACATTTTCCTCAGAAGCCAAACTCCTTAGTGAAGCACTAAAACAGAATGCTCAAAATGTCGTAGTTCACTGGCTTCTGTTTATGAACTCCAAGTTGGATTGACCTCTAACAATTCACTTAGAAAGTTTAACTAGTAAACCGATCTTAGATGTATATAGAAATGTTATAGTCTAGGTCTAGAAACCCACTCACAGGCTCCTGTGTTGAAGGTTTATTTCCCAATATAGCAACGTTCAGAAGTGAGACTTTGGGGGAAGGATTGGATCATGAAGTCTCTGAACTTATCAAAGGAGGAACCCACGGATGAGTTCATACTTTCATGAGCTATGGGCAGGCGATGAAAACTTAGTGGGTGGGATCTAGTTAAAAGGAATGGATCTTGTCCCTGGCCCATTCTCAGTCTCTCTTTATCTGTCTTTGTTTGTCTGTCTGTCTCTCTGTCTCTTCTTTTCTTATGAAGCAAGCAGCTCCACTGCACCCAACCTCTCTGACACAATACTCTGCCTAACTATTAGCCTGGGAGCAATGGCACCAAGTGACCATGAACGGAAACTTCTAAAGCTATGAGCCAAAATAAATCTTTCCTCTTTGAAGTTGATATTTTGTCATAATGACAGAAAAGTGACTAACACATAGGGCATATATGAATTTGTAAATAGTTCATCCCAAAGGATAAAGAGGAAGACTTGCTTTCTTGGGTCATATTTGTGTGTGTGTGTGTGTGTGTGTGTGAGCGCGTGCGTGCATGTGCGTGCACACACACGTACACAGGCGCTCACCAGTCCAGGGGGTTGAACTCAGGGGCTGTGCACTGTCTCTAAAGTTTTTTTTTGTTTTTTGTTTTTGTTTTTTGCTCAGTGTTCTACCACTTGAGCCACAGCTCCACATTTTGTTTTGTGGTGGTTAATTGAAGATAAGAGTCTCACAGACTTTCCTGCCTGGGCCAGTTTCAAACTGTGACCCTCAGAACTCAGCCTTCTGAGTAAGCTATTGGCAACTGCTTTTGGTCAGTTTTAATACCAAATAGACCTTGGGTAAAATTTAAGAATTGGTGGCTGGAAACCTAGAACCCAATTGAATTATTATCTTAGGAATTTTAGGCAACAAGATATAAGATTGAGATCTCTATTGGAACCTTCTTGATTTCCACTGTCAGTGTTCGGCCAAGGCTTGGCATGATGGGGCAAACCTATAATCTCACTCATGAGGGAGGCAGAGGTAGGAAATATATGGTCTGAGGCTGGCCTCAGACAAAAGCAGACTGCACCTGAAAACCAAACTAAAGTATAAAGTGCTGAAAGCAAGGCTCAAGTGGTAAAGTGCTTGTCTGACAAGTCTAAGTTCAAACCTCAGGACTTTCTTCACCCCTCTCCCCACCAGCAACAACAACCACAAGCATACATAAATAGATAATAAATAAATGAAAGAGAGTAAGTTAAGGCAAGACCTCAGACAAAAGCTAAACACCTAAGCATGGTCTGACACTCCCAGTCAGATTAGGGTCCAAGTTAATTTGTCTTGGAAGTTTCTTCATGCTTAATAATTCAACATAGAAAAAGAAATCTCAAAGCAATGAAGAGAAGGGTTAGTAACTCAGAGAAAATTATATTTTATTTGAGGCTTAAAAATTATCTGAAAGAGCCAGGCACTAGTGGCTTATGCCTATAACCCTAGCTACTCAGGAGTCTGAGATTGCAGTTCAAAGCCAGCCAAGACAGGAAAGTCAATGAGAGTCTAATCAATAATTAACTACCAAAAAATCCAGAAGTGGAGCTGTGGATCAAGTGGTAGAGAACTAGCCTTGAACAAAAAGCTGAAGGACAGTGCCCAGGTCCTGAGTTCAAATCCCAGGACAGGTTATACCCCCCACCATGTGAGTGCGCGTCGCACATGCGCACGCGTGCACACAGACACACACACACACACACACACACACACACACACACACACACACACACACATATACAGACTTAGCTGAAAGAGTAAGGAGCAGTCTGCCAGAAAACCTTCAGCGCTGCTTTACAAAGGGTACAATGCCCTATATTTCTACCTTAGAAACAACACTTAGTAATTGTGTAACACCTTTAACCTCTCAAAACACATTTGCATGCATTACTGAAGTCTCCAGGGAAGTGTAATTTTTGAGGTGACCTGAGGTAAATCACAGTTCCCTGAACTCATTTTTCCTTCTTTTCTCAACCCTCTCTTTCCTTCCTTTTAGATTTATATTCTTCCTATTTTCCCCCTTTCTTTCTTATTTTTTCTATTCTGTTTCTTGGCTTGGTTATGTCTTGATTTAAAAAAAAAAAAACTATAGGGCTTTTCAGGAATCCTCATAATTCAAGAGGTGGCTGATTCTAGAATCAACATCTAATTCAACTTAAGGTCCTTTTTAAATTTCAAAATATGTGTCTTTCCCAGTGAGTTAGGTGGCCCTGGTTGAAAAGACCCTTCCTTCCTGGGTAGATACCAAAGTGAGCATGTTTGTATGGTGAGAATCATCCACGTTGGTGTAGCTCATGTCATGTCATGATCTCAGTCAGCCAGCATAGCTGTGAAATGGCCTTAACTGTGTCTCCTAGCAACCCAAATTTAAATTCTGAAGTCCAACACTCCAGTACCTCAGAGTACAACCTTATTTGGGGATGAGGTCTTAGCAAAGATGATCAAGTTAAAATGAGATCATACAGGAGGACTCTAGGCCAATATTGGGTTTTATTAGGACTGATGTTCTTATAAGAGGAAATTAGAATCAGACAAATACAGAGAGAAGATCAGGTGAAGACACAGAAAAAAGGTGGCAGTCCACAAGCCAAGGAAAAAGGCCTAAAACAGATTCTTATCTCATGGCCTTCAGAAGGAACGCGTCGGTCTCACATTTAGATCTCAGGCTTCTAGCCTCTAAAACAGCCAGAAAATGTATTTCTGTGGTTTAAGCCAAGCAGCGCATAGTATTTTGTTACAACATCCCTACACAAGTTAAGGGAACCCAAGAGATTAATTTGTCCTTACCTCCTCACAGGATTGTTTTAAGAACTAAATGAGCTAAGACAATGAAAGCACTTCACAATTAAACTTAGAACAAAGATGAAAGAGACATATTTTTGGTCTTTTTTTTTTTTTTTTAAAGAAACTCAATGGATGAAGTGTAGCTGAAAGAGAACATGCTGAAATACTCAGTTATATAAACAACTTTATTTATGCATTTTTAAATTTTTAGTTGTGGGGCTTGACCTTGGGGCCTGATTGCTGTCCTAGAGTTCTTTTGTTCAAGGCTAGTGCTCTACCACTTTGAGCCACAGTGCTACTTTTGATTTTCTGGTGGTTAATTGGAGATGAGAGTCTCATAGACTTTCTTGCCTAGGCTGGCTTTGAAGCACCATCCTCAGATCTAAGATTCCTGAATAGCTAGGATTACAGGCATGAGCCACCAGCTTCTGGCTGTACACAACTTTATTTAGTCTGTGAGGTATGGAATGAATATGTGCCAGGGTTACCTGGTACACAGATAGCAGTTACAAACAAGATGGCTGATGTCAAGTCAACTTGGATCTCCACAGTACAAATATGGTGGTGTTCCATGACTACCATATTTTAAATTACTATATTTAAAAAGTAACTCCTCTGAAACTACTGCAGGACAGAGTAGGAGAGAACTTATTGGCACAGGCAGGATCTTCCTGAACAGAGTCCTAGGGTCGCGACAAATTGGAGAGAGACTGGACAAATGGGATTACCTTAAAATAAAAAGTTTCTGCAAAGACAAAGAAATAGCAACCAAACTAGAAAGACAGCCAACTAATTGGGAAAAAATGTTTACCAGCAAGATATCAGACAAGGGTCTAATACCCATTATTTATAGGAAACTCAAGAAACTAACACCTCATAAATCATGAAATGGGCAAGGGAACTAAAGAGAGACTTCTCAAAGAAGAGATAAAAATGGCAAAGAAACACATGAGGCAATGTTTATCATCCCTGGCTGTAAAGGAAATGCAAATAAAAACAACCCTGAGATACCACCCCAGTCAGAATGGCCCACATCCTAAAGTCAGCCAACGACAAATGCTGGAGGGAATGTGGAGAAAGAGGAACTCTACTGCATTGCTGGTGGGAATGTACACTAATACAACCACTTTGGAAAAGTCTGGAGATACCTCAGGAAGCTAAATATAGACCTCCCCTATGACCCAGCCATACCACTACTAGGCATCTACCCTGAGCAACAGGAACCAGTATACAAAGACACATCTACCTCCATGTTTATTGCAGCACTGTTCACAATAGCCAAGATTTGGAAACAACCCAGATGCCCCACTACTGATGAGCGGATCCAAAAATGGTGGTACCTATATACAATGGAATATTATGCAGCCATTAGAAAGGACAAATAATGGCATTTGCAGGGAAATGGATGGAACTAGAGCAGATTATTTTGAGTGAAGTAAGCCAAGAACAAAGAGACAAATGGCACATGGTCTCCCTGATATGTGGATGCTAAAGCCGATATGACAAAGTAACAGGACTCAAGAAACAAAGGACAGCCACCCATTTTGTCATATCATTGCTAAATGACTCCATGTTCTTGACCATATATATGGTAAATATACACATGCAACAGAGGGAAGCCAGGAGGAGGAACAGAATAAGTGGGAACAGCCCACACTAAGCAAAAGGAAAGAAATGTAAACATCACCCGATGTGGAAAAAATAACTTGTATTGTCAAAGCTCATAGAATTCACAAACTGTATAGACCATGATAATGGCAATTTGCCTTGTGAAAGTTAAAATGTGTTTGTGACTCTAAGTATCACTATTCCACAATGCTGTGAAATATGTGAAATTTATGTAATCACCTAATCTCAATTAAAAAAAAAAAAGTGAGAGAAGGGATGGGTTAAGAGAGATAGGTGGGGGGTTGGGAAGGTGGCTCAGTGGTAGAGCGCTTGCCTTGCATGCATGAGGCCCTGGGTTCGATTCCCCAGCACCACATAAGCAAAAAGAAAAAAGCCGGAAGTGGCGCTGTGGCTCAAGTGGTAGAGTGCTAGCCTTGAGCTGAAGAGCTGAGGGACAGTGCCCAGGCCCAGAGTTCAGGCCCCACGACTGGACCCAAAAAAAAAAAAAGAGAGATGGGTGACAATGTTGTCAGACACTTTGTACTCATATACTGTTTTGTAGAATGGGAACTTTTTTGTACAACTACTTAAAGATAATAAAAAAAAATCCTACTGTGGGCTGGGAAGGTGGCTCAGTGGTAGAGCGCTTGCCTTGCATGCCTGAGGCCCTGGGTTCGATTCCTCAGCACCACATAAGCAAAAAGAAAAAAGCTGGAAGTGATGCTGTGGCTGAAGTGGTAGAGCGCTAGCCTTGACCTGAAGAACTGAGGGACAGCGCCCAGGCCCAGAGTTCAGGCCCCATGACCGGACCCAAAAAAAAAAACAAAAAAAAAAATCCTACTGTGTAAAAAAAAAAAGTAACTCCTCTTTCACATGTGCACACAGAATCCCTTTCTCAGATTTACTTTTTCCTCTAAATCTTACCCACTTTCTTTCTTTCTTTTTTTTTTTTTTTTTGGTCGGTCGTGTGGCTTGAACTCTGGGCTTGGACGCTGTCCCTCAGCTCTTCAGCTCAAGGCGAGCACTCTACCGTTTGAGCCACAGTGCCACTTCTGGTTTTCTAGTGGTTTATTGGAGATAAGAGTCTCACTGACTTTCCTTGCCCAGGCTGGCTTTGAACCGTAATCCTCAGGTCTCAGCCTCCTCAGTAGCTAGGATTACAGTCATGAGCCACTGGCATTCGGCCCACTTTCTATCATATTACATGTTTCATAGAGATTTTGCTTCTTGCCTAGCTCTTCTATTCTTTCAAGAAACTAACTCAAGAAGTCTCACAAGAATATTAATCCCTTTGGAGAGCATGCCCACAATGACCTAAAGTCCTCCCACTGAAGGCCACAGTGGACACCAAGCTTTCAATATATGAACCCTCGGTGGGCAAACCACGTTCACACTAATAGCGTCCAGCACTTAGGATGTAAGGAAAGGACATAGGCTGAAGGTAGCTCAGACATGGATCACTAGGGTGTATGGACCTTGTTGCCTAGGCTATGTTCAAGCTAGAATGATCTTCAATACTAAGCATGCAAAAGGAAGCCACCATGCATATTGTTATGTGTCACCTAGGGAAAGCTACGCATACTGAACAGTGAGGCACACACTATGAGGATGTAAAAATCAATAAATCTTAGCAGAGTTGCACAAGGCCACTTCACAGGTTAAAAATGAAAGTCTCTTGGATATGCAAAGCAGGAATCTCACTGATTCATGGGTTAACATAACTGAACACAGAATGAGTTGACCTCTGGCTGGAATGAAGAGTGATAGTTGTTAATTAAACTGTGGACAGAAAAGGGTGTACTGAGAGACCTTAGTGTCCTCAGTCCCAGAGTAGAGAGTGCCTGGACTGGAGATACAGATATCAGACCTTTCTGAGAAGAGACTCTGCTGGGGACGAAATCCAGTATCTAGGAATTACTGTTTGCCAGCAAGGAATGTAGACCTGGGGTCCAAATATAATAAAAATTATCGAGGGTGAAGAGATATCTGCCTCATGAAGTATGATGATATGTGCATTTTCAGAAGGAAAAAGTAGAGGAAAGATCAATTTGAAAAGTCACAATGCTCTGAGGGCATAATTAAGAATCTCCAGCTGAGGTTTCTTTTACAAAGAATGAGAAAAGTCTTCACTTGTGTGACAGACTGACTTGCTTTTGGAGTTCCATGATCCTGGTGTGGGGTGTGTGTGTGGGGGTGGGGATTGGGGGAGTGTGGGTGTGGGTGTGGATGTTGTGGTGGAAGGGGGTTATAATCATCCTCTATCAATTAACTTATTTATTGAAACATTCTTGCGCCAGTCATTGTGCTAAATCCAGGGGCTACAAAAATAAATGTTAGCCAGTCCAAGTAAGACTCTTAACCTCCCGGATTTGTGTAATCCATAATCCAGTCTGAACAAGTCTTCTCTGGCATCCTCCCTTGGGTGAAGCGTGGCTAAGAGGGGTAGCTACAGCCCAAGGTATGGCAAGCCCAATCAAACAGAACAGAAGACTTGGAAGAAGGGTAGACTGCTGATGCACTGGGAGAGTTTGGTCCCAACCTCTTGCTGGGAATGTTGACTGGGACCCATTAGCACAGAAATGCAGCCCCAATTAGGCTACAGGCATTACCACTAATAATCACTTAGCTAAAATTATCATTGAGCTAAACAAGGGAAGACTTTAGTTAAACAGATCTTTTGAGAATGCCTGCAAGAGGCATTGGAATCATTGTTGATATACTTCATCAACAGTGGAAATGTTGCCAGGGTGCCGGAGTCAAAACAGATGAAATGATGCCTCTCCCAGCTCTGTGGAGAGCTGCCCACCCAAAGCAGCAAGATCAGACTGGGTCACACTTTCTGGTTCTAAAAATAAAGACACATTCTCTGGGTCTTAAAAGGTGCTATTTTTTTTTCTAGAAAACATTTTACACAAGTAATTTCCTAGACTGTGTATATTTTGTATTCTCGTTATGTTTCCCATAGTAGAGAAAAGATATTCAATGTTTATTTTGGATGTAAAGGGAATAAAATATATCCTTGAATTAGGAAAACAGAAAGTCTTCATCCAGTCTTTGTTCAAGTTATTTTCTGTTTTCCTTTTACTGGAAATTTGTGAAGTGTCTTTTGTGCCCAGCACGGGGCTGGGTACCAGAGTGATAGAGCAGGAAGGAAATAGAAGGCAGGTGACAAACAATATGATAGCTGTTATATGATCAGGTTGCAGTCAAGCTGATAAGCTAGTGGAGCTCTTGGTGATTAGGATCCTTGAATATATGATAGAAGGTTGGGAGTAGTAAGTGTACTAGAGGAGTGTCTTCAAGACCAAAATTGTGTGTGTGATTGAGAGAAGCAGGAATTGGAAGGGGGGAAGGTTGAAGCATGATGCCATGAAAAACTCAGTAGATCCTGCTCCAAAACTCAGGGCTTTTCAGAGAGATCTTGAACAGTGTCGAGGCAGCTGTGTCTTTGTTACCCTGTACTGAATGTGATTGCGTGCAGGATCACACCTCCACCTCACTTCTGTGGTTCAGCTTCTTAGCTGTGCTCTTACCGCTCCTCAGAAGTCCATCCTCATCCTTTATTTTATTCCTGGTTCGGCTTTCTTGTGGTCCCAAGAAGAGACTCAGATAAGCTGATGTACCACTTCCCCGCAGGTAACTGCATTTCATTAAATGAACCTACTGCTGCTGGTAAAAGTGGAAGTTACCTCTTGAAGAAGTTAGAGAATAGATCCCTGAGACGGAAGTTTCCATAAGGTGGAATTGTACCAAGATGTCCTACTGTACTGGCTCTTTTTCTACTTGAGCAGGTTTTGGGTGCTTTTTTTTTGGGGGGGGGGTGTTAGTCCTAGGACTTAAACTCAGAGACTGGGTGCTGTTACTTAGCCTTTTCTAGGCTTGTTCAAGGCTGATGCTAGCTATATCACTTGAGCCACAGTTCCATATCCAGCTTTTTGATGGTTAATTGGAGATAAGATTCTCACAGATTTTCCTGATTAGATTGGCTTTGAACCAGATCCTCAGATCTTAGCCTCCTGAGTAGCTAGGATTACAGGCACCCAGCAGAAGCCAATTCTGATGGACTTTACAGTATCAGAAATATAGGCTCTAGTTATTTTATTTTATTTTTGTCGTTGTGGGGCTTGAACTCTGGGCCTGGGCTCTGTCCCTCAGCTCTTCAGCTCAAGGCATGCATTCTACCGCTTGAGCCACAGTGCCACTTCTGGTTTTCTGGTGGTTAATTGAAGATCAGAGTCTCACAGATTGATCAGATTGGCTTTGAACCAGATCCTCAGAGCTCAGCATAAGCCACTGGTGCCCTGCTTGCTTGAGCATTTTATAACAGTGAATAAAGAGAGAGTCATCTTAGACTATTGGCTAGTAACATTTTTGCTATAGTACTTGTCTGCATTCTTCTATCTGGCAATACTTCCCCCAGCCTGGTAGTCAGAATTTCTGACAGCTGCTTGCCATGGCTTTCAATTAGAGACATCTATCTGTAAATGGTACATCGGCACACAGCCCATTACTGCTGTAGAGTTGGTGACGGTAGCAATTACTATTATTATTGCCAGTCAAGTTGCCAGTAAGAGCACTGTTTTTAGCACTCTTACCTAACCATAGGTCTGTTGTTTGTGGATAAAACTTCCTTTCAAGAAATTGCATCCAGCCAATCGAACTAGACAGGTATTTCTGAGAAACTGGAAAAAAATACCCACATTCCTAACTTGCAGTCTATCCTTTGGCACAAGGAAAAGAATAAAGAATACTACACATCTTCTCCATCTCAGCTGTACCTATGTCTGTGAATTTTCTCTTTTTCAAGTCTTGGGCATAAGCAGAGAAGTGCCTATTGGATCTATAGTGCCATTTCAGTATAGAGACAAGCACAGATCCTCTGAAATTCCTTTCCTCTATTTGA
This sequence comes from Dipodomys spectabilis, assembly GCF_019054845.1. Lineage (NCBI taxonomy): Eukaryota > Metazoa > Chordata > Mammalia > Rodentia > Heteromyidae > Dipodomys > Dipodomys spectabilis. The sequence continues at coordinate 19,621,771 of NW_024870746.1, forward strand.
TCTCCAGCTCAATGAAGTAAGTCAGTCAAGGATTCTTTTTTTTGGGGGGGGTCGGTTGTGGGGGCCTGAACTCTGGGCCTGGGCGCTGTCCCTTAGCTCTTCAGCTCAAGGCTAGCACTCTACCACTTGAGCCACAGCGCCACTTCCGGCTTTTTTTTCCTGCTTATGTGGTGCTGAGGAATTGAACCCAGGGCCTCAAGCATGCAAGGCAAGCGCTCTACCATTGAGCCACCTCCCCAGCCCTCAAGGGTTCTTGTTATACAATATCACTAACAGTACAGGCTTTAGACCTCAACTGTCTGGGTTTGAATTCCTGGGATTGAAGCCCAGGACACATTTCTTAAGATTTTGTACCTCAGTTTACCAATGGAAAATGGAAAAGTAATAGTACTTATATAAAATAATAATAGTACTTATCTCATAATCTTATTCCAAACTTTTTTTTTTTTTTTTGGGTCCAGTCGTGGGGCCTGAACTCTGGGCCTGGGCGCTGTCCCTCAGCTCTTCAGCTCAAGGCTAGCACTCTACCACTCAAGCCACAGCGCCACTTCCGGCTTTTTTCTTTTTGCTTATGTGGTGCTGAGGAATCGAACCCAGGGCCTCCGGCTTGCAAGGCAAGCACTCTACCACTGAGCCACCTTCCCAGCCCTCTTATTCCAAACTTTAAATGAGTTCATTTATTTAAAACAGCGATTGACACATGGTAAATACCCCATACTACAAATTAGCTCTTATTATGTGTAAAACTGGTGTTCTCAACCAGAGTGGCAAGTCAAAATTAATGAGGGAGATTTTGAGAAATGGTGTTTTTCACAGCCTATCCCAGATCAGGTCTTCTCTGATATTATAAGAGTGACATTTTAGGCTAGAAAATTCTGCATTGAGGTGGAGTGCTTTCTCCACATTGTAAAATGTTTCACAGCATTCATGACTCCCATTAAATACCAAACAGTAACTGCCCTCTCACATTTAGACAACCAAAATTATTTCCAAGCATTGCTAAACATCTATCCCCTGGTAAGAAAAATATCCCTGGCTGAGATCTATCTCAGAACGAGTTCTTCAGTGTCTCTGAGAAGGGAAGTTTAGGATCATCCCAAAGACAGATCTAGGTCTTGTGTGGCTTGAGGCTTATAAAATCTGAGAGTATCCTTCTTTAAGAAATAATGTAAATTACAGGGGCTGGGAAGACGGCTCAGTGGTAGAGTGCTTGCCATGCATGCATGAGGCCCTCAGTTCAATTCCTCAGCACCACATAAGCAGAAAAAAAAAGCCAGAAGTGGGGCTGAGGGTCAAGTGGTAGAGCGCTAGTCTACAGTTGAAGAGCTGAGGGACAGCGCCTAGGCCCAGAGTTCAGACACCACAACTGACAAAAAAAAAAGAACTAATGTAAATGACAAATTCAAATTTAGATATGGAAGTGAAGATTCATTTAAAATGCATACAGATAACAAAATACTAAAGCCTTGGAAACATTCATTTCTTTCTTTTTGAGATCACTGGAGGCAACTTATAAGCAGAAATTCTTCTTAATCATAACCTGGCTTCCTTCACTTAAAACATCTGACAAGTCTTAGCACTCACAGGAGCTCTTGATGGAGGATCCCTGAAGTTCAAATGTCCTGAACCAGCTTCATGCCAAATCTACTTCTGTGGTTCCCTGCTGTTTGTCCTGGCTCTGGCTGGAGGCCCAGCTCAGAGAACAGGCTCAAGACTCACAAAATCCAACTAACTCCATTACAATTTCAGAAAACTTGGCACTAGGAGATAGGTAGGAAATAGAAGGGCAGGGAGTACAGTGAGAATGAGATTGCAGCCAAAATCCAAAGTCTAGAGAACTGTAGCACTGGACTAGAATCAAGCAATGTCAGCAAGTATGCTGAGCTTCGGCCTGTAGCTGTAGGCTTTCAGAAACTCTCTTTGCCTTTGAAACCTAAGGCAGAGTAACTGATGAGGACTTAGGATGGGGTCTGGCACTGAGAAGATGTGTGGTCTATAGGTCACACAGTCATCATTATCAGTACCATGTCATTCTGGTAACCAAAGGAGCCAAGCAGCGAATAGGCAGGTCACACAAGCATCCAGCAGCCATAATTAGGAGGCTGGACTCCAGGTGATAGAAGACTTACTTCTCAGCTAATGAGATCAAGTTGTGGGAAGAAACTAAACTTGCAAAACACTGGATTCCTTGGTCAAGAGGCGTCCAAGAAGTGGGTGTGAGGAGGAATGGTTGGGGTAAGCCATAAAGACCTGCAGAGGAAGAGAGAATGAGGCAGGGTGGCCATAGTGTGATGGCCACTCAACAGAGGCTCTCTTGATCCTGTGGCTGGAGCATCAAGCGAGGTGGACCTGCAAGCTCCTCAGCAGGATTGTCCATGGAAATATCATAGAACTTGTTCAGATGAAGTATTAAAATGAAAGGTTATCCAGATGCATGAAATCACAGGCTGGCGCCATGGTCACCCCAGCACAATTCAGGTGGGCCTGGAATTCCTTCTCATAACTGGAGATGAGGACTACGTGACTATAAAGTTTATTCCTCAAGGTTAGATGGACATACCAGCACATACAGGCGTTCCACGAATGGCTATCTTGATCACATTTAAAAGACATCATCTATATTATCAACATTATTACTGCTGCTACTTCCATAGTGCTCTATGCTTTATATTACAAGCTTTCAAGGATGAGGCAAACTACAAACCCAAGGTGGATACAACTAATACCCTAGTCAAACAAGTTATACCAGTGAAACAACAGAATCTGTATCCTGGATTTCTATGTTCTATTTATCATGAATGTTGGAATCACTTGGCCTAGAAAACTAATTTTAACCAGTGGTATGCTATTCTCTTATCAAGTGTTTTATAAAAATTTCTAAGAGGAAATGCATCTTATCTTCTTTTCTTTGTCCATCTACTGGTAATCCTTCAAATAAATACTAAAGTGATCCAAACAAAGCCATGATAAGAGGGAGACTAGTAAATCTGCATGATTTTCAGGCTAGAACTTCAAACCATCCTTAAGTAATGAGGACAAGTTCCATAATGTAGACATAGGTTAAACTAGGAATGTGGTATACCTGCAATCCCAGTACTCGAGACAGAGGCAGGAGGATGGCCAGTCTGGGCTATGTAGTGAGACCCTGTGTCATAAAGAAGGAAGACCAGGTGAAGTGGAAGAGGAAGAGGAGGAGGAGGAAGAGGAAAAAACTGGGATCAAAATAATCCATCTCCTTTATTGTAGTCCATGATTCTAGAAACCTGCTTTTTTTTTTTTTTTTTTTTTTGTTAGTCATGGGGCTTGAACTCAGGGCTTGGGCGCTGTCCCTCAGCTCTTCAGCACAAGGCTAGCACTCTACAACTTGAGCCACAGTGCCACTTCCAGTTTTGTGAGTGCTTTATTGGAGATAAGAGTCTCACAGACTTTCCTGCCCAGGCTGGCTTTGAACCGTGATCCTCAGATTTCAGCCTCCTGAGTAGTTAGTATTACAGGCATGAGCCACTAGTGTCTGGCTAAATCTGCATTTTCTATAATAGATATATCTTATTTGTTTGGGTTTTTAGATATGTTATTTGCAAAGAACAACATTCAACTCTTTGACTTACGTTTATTCTCTGACACTACCTCCTATGTTTTTCTTTTAAATCTTTTCCATACATTGTGGAAATTTGATGTTTAACACAAACTTCTAAATTTACAACACACCAAGCTTATAAAATACTTGGAGAATTGGTTGTGTGCCGCTGATTATTGTTTTCCCAACTGTGTTGAAATTCGATAAAAAAAAAATTCTGTCAGAGCCAGGGCTATCTAGCTTCAATATCCATACTCAATGAACTTTCTTCTAACAAGCAGTCTCACTGGACACCAAACACAGATGTTAAGATAGCCTGCTTTTGAGGGAATTCAATAATAGCCTTTCATACTTTTGGTTGTAACTCTCCATCAATGTTATTAATAATTAATAAGGTAATATACTATAAATATCTGTATTGTTACTTCACAGAGTGCATGAGTGCCTGATATACCAATGATATTTACAAAATAGTCATTATTATTGATATTATTAATTTGCTCCAACTTTACAGTCAGAACTAGTCTTAGACATGTAACACAGAGCAAGATAGTTAAAGTTACAAACCTTCAATCTCCTCAACTACAAAAGGTAGGAAATAGTTCCTACTTATAGAGTGTTGTGGTGAAGATTAGCAGTGATAATGCTATGAGAATTTAGCATTGTGTCAGCTAGTGAATGATGCACAAATAAGCACTTGTTATTATACCGTTATTATAATAACTATGCTTTTGAGTTGGGCACCAATGGCTCATGCCTGTAATCATATACTCAGGAGGCTGAGTTCTGAAGATTGTGGTTTGAAGCCAGCCCAGAAAGGAAAGTCTGTAAGACTCTGATCTCTAATTAACCAGCAAAAAGCCAGAAGTGGGGCTGTGGTTCAAGCAGTAGAGCTTCAGCCTTAAGTGAAAACATTAAGGAACAGCATCTAGGCATGCGCGCGCACATGCACACACACACACACACACGCGCACACACACACACACACACACACAGCCATGCCTTTGTTTGGCTTATGCCTGATGTCATCACATATGCCATCTCTTGTTATGTCTCTTCATGCCTTTCCTTACTTTTGAAATGTCTTTGAAAATAAATCTTTGAAAATAATGAAGACTACTTGGAAGAATTCCATTGGATTCTTCCCTTTGGATTCTCATCAAGTCGATTTTGATTACTTTTAATTTCCCCTAAGCCTTTTCTCTTAAGCCTTTTCCTCTAAGCCTTCTCTCTCTTGTCATTATCATTTACTTCAGGACATTCTTGATGCAAGGCCACTATCCTGAGTCAGCACATTTTGTGACTTGGAAACTCTTTGTTCAGTAACAGTTATGCCATGCCCTTCCTTGATTATAGTCAAGATGCGTGACTTGCATTTGCACTGTTGCCTCAAAATGTCCACTTACCTTCTCTTGAGCCTCAAGATTGAGAAGTCCACAGAATTTTTACATTCTTTCAGCAATACCTTTTGCTAAAGGCGCTTGAATTGCTCTCACCTATGACTGTCCTCTTCTTTGTCTCTGTTATCCAACGATCCTTAACACCTCTTTCTGCTTGTCTTCCTTTTCTCTGTAGTTTCCCTTTATTTTTGAGGCTGTATTAATGTGATGTAAATGTGCCATCTTGCATTCCAGTTTCTAAAATAAGCCAAGGGCTGGAAGCATAGCTCAGCCCTAGAGAACCTGTCTAGCAAGAGCAAGGTCCAGTACCGCTTTTCTGCCTCCAAATCTTCTTGCCAGGTACAGTACTCACACTTGTAATCCTAGCTAATGAGGAGCTTGAGATCTGAGGATCATGGTTTGAAGTTAGCTAGGGCAGAGAAGTCCTCAACAACTTATCCCAACAAAGTTGGACTGGAGGTGTGGTTCAAGTTGTAGACCACTACTAGCCATGAGTGAGAGTAAAGCAAGAGCTAAAGGCCCCAAATTCTAACCCCATTGCCATAACAAAACAAAATAACTAAGCCAGGTGCCAGTGGCTCATAGCTGTAACTCTAGCTACTTAAGAGGCTGCTCTCTGAAGGATCATAATTTGAAGTCAACCAGGGCAGAATAGTTTGCTCAACTCCATGTCCAAAATAACCAGCAAAAACCCAAATAGAGGTATGGCTCAACTGGTAGAGCATTAGCTTAGCAAGTAAGCCTTAGTAAACTCAAGGCCCTGAGTTCAAACCCCAATACTGCCAAAAAATTTTAAATGAACAAATGAAGACTATGCTGAAAGATTTGGTTAGCAAAGATTGAAGTATACCATATTATATGTTATGACTATATTCTTTTTTATAATTAATAAGTTTTTTATTGTGAAAATACTGTACAGAGGGGTTACAATTACATGAGCAAGGTAATGAGTACATATCTTATCAAGCATTGTTGCCTCCTCCTTTGTTTCTTCTTACCATTCCTGCCCTCCCATCTTCCCCTCCCCTCCTTGTCCCTCCCCCCCCCATCCCCGGCCCTGCCCAAAGTTGTAAAGTTCATTTTTCGACATAACGTCTTGTACATCTATCTCATTGTTGCAATGGGCCCACTTGTATCCCTATTTAAACAATTTGTTTTTTCCCCTCCACAAATTATACCAACATCAAATACAATGAAAACAGGGGTTATACCATGTGGGAGGGACATACAAAGCAACAAAGAAATCATCTTATAAATATGTTAGAAACAATAGCAAGAAAGAAAAACAATTTGAGTCCTTATCTTGGGGTTCATTTCACCTAACATCAACTTGTCTGACTGTTTCTCTTGTCATACATATACTAGTTATTGCAAATAAGGGAAACCGTGGGACCTATGTTTCTTTAGGCCTGGCTTACTTCACTTAATATAAATTTTTTCCAAGTCTTTCCATTTCCTAGCAAATGGGGCAATGTCATTCTTTCTGTGGAGGCATAGAATTCCATTGTGTATATATACCACATTTTCTTGATCCATTCATCTACAGAGGGGCAGCTGGGTTGGTTCCATATCTTAGCTATGGTAAATAATGCTGCAATAAACATAGTTGTGCTGGTAGCTTTAATATGGCCTTGTTTGTGACCATTTGGGTAAATGCCCAGAAGTGGGATTGCTGGGTGGTAGGGGAGCTCTATGTGTAGTCTTTTGAGGAACCTCCATACTGCTTTCCAGAGTGGCTGAACAATTTTACACTACCACCAACAATGCAGTAATGTTCCCTTTTGGCCACATCCCCTCCAGCATCTGTTGTTATTAGATTTCTTGATTATAGTCATTCTAACTGGGGTGAAGTGGAATCTCAATGTTGTTTTGATTTGCATTTCTTTTATGGCCAGAGAAGTTGAGCATTTCTTCATGTGCCTATTGGCCTTTCTTATTTCTTCTTCAGAGAAGTCTCTCTTTAAGTCTATAGCCCACTTATTAATGGGAGAATAACAAAGGAGGGGGCAATAATGCTCAACAAGAAATGTACTCATTACCTTACTCATGTAACTGTAACCCCTCTGTATAGCATCTTTACAATAAAATAATTTTTTTTAAATCAGCCTTCCAGACATCAAGTTCTTTACATTAAACTTGCTGCCTCCTAAATGAACAGTTATGCTGTTATAATCATAGTCTCATATATTCATACAGATTGATAAATGTCATGCTTGAAGTAAGAAATAAAAATGTGTTTTGCAGCTATATCTAGTTGAAATGTAATATATAAACAATTAGTAATTATTATGATGAAAGATTCATCTGTCTCTGTGCTAGGAATTGTTGCTAAGGATTAAACCCAGGACCTCATGCTTGTTAAACATGTGTCCTGTCACTGAACTGCATCATCAACCCTAGGATCTATCTTTTCTAATGAGAAAAACAAAAGGCTTTCAGCAAAAACTCACAGTACTATTTTGAAAGAAGAACTGTGTAGTTATTGCCAGGTTACATTTAAGTTGAAGGTAACAAAACTTTATATATAGAAAATCTCAAAGAATCCACTTGAAGAGAAATTATTAGACTTAAGTTCAGCAAAGTTGCAGGATATAAGATTAATATGCAAAAAATCAATTATATTTTCATATACTTACTCTGAAGTAAAATTAGGAAAACAGTTCTCAGTTCTATTTATAGCATTAAGAAAAATACTTAGAAATATATTAAAAGTGCATAATATCTACTTAGAAAATTAAAAATGTTGAAATTAAAGAACTCTAAATAAATGAGATTTAATATAGTTAAGATAGCAGTATTCATCAGGGCATTTATAGACATAACACAATGCTAATCATAATCCCATCTGACTTCTTTGCAGAAATTGACAACCTCATCATAGAAATCCATATGGAAATTCAAGCCCACTCAATAGCTGAAACAAAATTGAATAAGAGTAAAGTTGAAGGACTCACCTATTTCAAGACTTACTACAAAGTTATAGTTATCAACATATATGTTACTAACATTAGGAAAGATATATGTTCAAAATGGGTAAGAATTGAGAATCCAGAAATAACATTTATAGTTGGTTGATTTTGACAAGCTGTATTAAGACCATTTGATGGAGAAAGAATAGTTTTCTGAAACAAGTGGTTCTGGGAAAATCAGATAAACATATACAAAATAATAAAGTTGGATCCCTAACCTGTACCATATACAAAAGCTAACTCAAAATACTGGACTCAAATTTTAACTCTTTGAAGAAAACACTGACATAAATCTATATGATCTTGGACTAAACAATGGTTTCATAAATATGTTACCAAAAGAACTAAAAACCAAAGAAAAATAGATAAGTTGGACATTATCAAGATAAATTCTTCATTTACCACCAAGAAAGTAAAAAGAAAACTTGCAGAATGGGACACAATTGCAATATTTCTGATAAAGAGCTTGTATTTAGAATGCATCAATTAGTAAAATCAACAGTAAAAAAGAAATTATTGGCCCTTTCCTTTAAAAAAAGAAAAGGAAGGGGCTGGGAAGGTGGCTCAGTGGTAGAGCACTTGCCTTGCATGCCTGAGGGCCTGGGTTCGATTCCTCAGCACCACATAAACAAAAAGAAAAAAGCCGGAAGTGGCACTGTGGCTCAAGTGGTAGAGCGCTAGCCTTGAGCTGAAGAGCTGAGGGACAGCGCCCAGGCCCAGAATTCAGGCCCCACGACCAGACACAAAAAAAAAGAAAAAAAAGAAAAGGGAAATAGAAATAGCAATAAAAAGAAAAACTAAAAACTAACAAACACTTGAATTGCTATATATTTTGTTTCTCCAAACAAAATAGAAAAATCGTGACTATTGCAGATAATGGTTCATGTCTGCTGTCTCAGCTACTCAACAGGCAGAGATTAGAACTAGAGGTGTAACTCAAGTTATAGAGCACCCAGAGTTCAAGTCCCAGTAACAGCACAAAAAAAAAAAAAAAGAAGAAGAAGAAGAAGAAGAAGAAGCAAGGAGTAAGATGGCAGTTTAAGACCCAACTGGGCAAAAAGCAAAACTTCATCTTAACCAATAACTGCTCCCAGAAGTGTAGGAGATCTGAGATAGGAAGATCTTGTCCAAAGTCAGGCAAAAGTAAGACTCAAGTCTATAAAAATAAAAATGGCTGGGGACATGGCTCAAATGATAGAGCACCTGCCTACCAAGAGGCCCTGAGTCCAAATCCAGCACCACCAAGGGGGAATACATGTATGCACACATACAAATGGCCAATAGGCGTAAGAAAAGATACTAATCATTGACCATCAGAGAAATACAAGTCAAAGTGGTAGTGAGCTACCACTCCACACCACTACTATGACTATAATCAAAGAGAAGGAAAATAGCAAGTGTTCACAAGAATGTGGGGAATGGAATTTGAAACACTAATACTTTAGTGATAGAGATGGTAAATTATGTAGCTCGCAATTTCAGGAAATAACCTGTCAGTTCCTTAAAAGACTAAGCATCTAGTTTATATATAAATCAGTAATATCATGTCTAACTATGCACTTAAGAGAATTTAAAACATATGCCCCAAAAATACTTGTGCAACATTTTCATAAACAACCCAAATATCCACCAATCAATGAACTGAGAAGTAAAATGTAGACAACGGAATGTTATTTGTCTATAAAGATGGCTGCAATTCTACTTGAGGGTAGGAAGACAAGACATGTTAAACCAAGGGGAAGTTTATTTATTTATTCATTTTGCCAGTCCTGAGACTTGAACTCAGGGTCCCTGAGCTTCTTTTGCACAAGGCTAGCACTCTATCACTTGAGCTACCATGCCACTTCTGGCTTATTCTGTGTATGTACTAAGGAATCGAATCCAGGGCTTCATGTATACCAAGCCACATTCCCAGCCCCAGGGGAGGTTTAACAAACAGAAGTTGGTAAGTTGAAAATACCATGTAAGTTAAAAAAAAATACATGTAAAAGATTGATCTGTGATTGGGTAAGGAATGCCTCTCACTACTGAGCTGCTGCTTGGTGAAGTGGAAGCCATGGCACTCTATGTCACCAGGGATCTGAAATGCTGAAAAGAAGGTCAAGGTCAGTGTGACAGGTGCAAATCATGTGTCCTGTGGCCACAACTGCAGCCTCCAAACCCAAGCAGAAGCCAATAACAGCTCTTGGAGACATTGGTAACCAAGTCAGTGAATAGCTACAGACCAGAGTGCCTCTGAGAAAGGAAATGAAAACTTCAGCTACTGGAAAAGTTATTGCTAAAAAGCTGCCAGACCCTCTGGAAAAAATACATCTGTGTGTGTGTGTGTGTGTGTGTGTGTGTGTGTGTGTGTGTGTGTGTGTGTGTGTGTGTGTGTGACAGCTGGAGCCAGAGCCATAGCCTGAACCTGAATCTGAGCCTGAAGAAAGAAAACATTTGGTTGATATTTGACTAAGCCGCTGACAAAGAATATCCATATTAGCCTTTCTCCAATGTAATCCTTACAATGATAATGTGGATGCATAAGATGGAGATGATTCAAATCTTTGGGGCTAACATACAAAAGATGTCTATGAATAGCTGAGATAACTTGAAGAACAAAATACCCACTGGGTAGGGAAGACACTGACTGGTAACACCAGAACTAACCTGGTTAGTCATTATATGTTCAAATGGAATCCAGGTTGCCACAGAAGCCCATGAGCATGATTGTTTCCATCACTCATCAGTTCATGCAAAATAACTGTGCCCAGACAGTGGCTGTAGCTGTTTGCTATCACCCCATGTTTACTACAAGTAAATAGGAAGTCATATACACTCCAAAATTTGGGAATTTTGCTTTTGTGATTAATGATCCTAACACTAAGCACCAGATTAGACCAATGGAAATGAGAATTGTTGTTGTTGTTCTTCTCCTTCTCCTCCTCCTCCTCCTCCTCCTCCTCCTCCTCCTCCTCCTCCTCCTCCTCCTCCTCCTCCTCTTCCTCCTCCTCCTCCTCTTCCTCTTTCTTCTTCTTCTTCTTCTCCCTCTTGTCAGTTGTGGGTTTGAACTCTGGGCCTGGGCGCTGGCCCTGAGCTCTTCAGCTCAAGGCAAGTGCTCTACCACTCAAGCCACAGCACCACTTCTGGTTTTCTGATGGTTATTGGAGATGAGAGTCTCATGGATGTTCCTGCCTGGGCTGGCTTTGAACTGCGATCCTCAGATCTCAGCCTCCTGAGTAGCTAGGATTATAAGCAGGAGCCACTGGTGCCCAGCGAGAATTGTACATTTAATTTAAACTTCCATTTGGGTTGCCCTCTATTTCAGATGCAGAGCATCTAAAATTGGAGAGACTAATGTTGAGCAATGTACTTTGGTCAAATTCCTGATAGAGCTATGTGGGATTATGATATGGTGTACTTTTCTCCTTCCCAAATTGCAGCAGAGGATTTTTGCTTAGTACCAAAATTTCTTGATAATGGCAACTTGACACCAATCATATAGTATTACTTGTCATACTGAAGAATTCCTTCTTCCTGTTATGAAGCATTGGCTAGGAATATACTCATGGTGAATCATGGGCTTACAAGCACAGGTCTATGTTACCAGCATTATGGCTCATAATCTCAGTTACTCAGGAGATAGAGATTGGGAGGATTGTAGTTTGAGGTCAGCTTTTGCAAAAAAAGTAAGCAAGACCCCACCCATCTCTACCAATAAACGGACATAGTGGTTTGTTATTCCAGCTATATGGGAGACATAAATATCAGGATCACAGTCCAGACTGACCTTAGACAAAAAACATGAGACCCTACGTGAAAAGTAAAGACAAAATGGGTTTGTGGTATGGCGGGTAAAGAATCTGCCTAGGGGCTAGGAAGTTAGCTCAGTGGCAGAGTGCTTGCCTCGCATGCATGAGGCCTGGGTTCGATTCCTCAGCACCACATAAGCCAAAAAAAAGCCAGAAGTGGTGCTGTGGTTCCAATGGTAGGGCGCTGGCCTTAAGCTGAAGAGCTGAGGGACAGCACCCAGGCCCAGAGTTCAGCCCCCACAACCAACAACAACACAACAAAAGAGCCTGCCTAGCAAGCAGGAGACCTGGAGTTCAAAATCTAGTCTTGCCCCAAGCAATCCTACTCTAACACAGTTGAATTCTGTTTTTGTTCAATAGTTGACTAAGGCTATGACAAAGATGTAATATAAATATGAGTGAGAGTACTATCATCCTTTTCAAAAAAGGTTTTTTAGTGAACATTTTTACTTTTCATGGCTTAAAAAAAAAGTACAATCTATGTAATACACCTTTAAAAGCAGTCAGTACCCTGGAGGGTATAGGTTGTTTTCTCTATGATCTTGTGGCTGCCTGGGATCTCAGCTCAATGCTGTTGCCCAGCATTACAAGAGAGCATCATAAGGGACATTGTTAGCTCAGGGAAAGATCAACATTCAAGGCTGGAAGTGCAGTTTCTGCTAACTGTATATCGTGTTTGCACTATTGTAATGTCAAAAGTTATCATTCAAAGTTAGGCTGAAGACACTGGATTGACATGAAACAAATGGTATGGGATACTGGTCAGGGAGATAGCTATGAAAAGATTTGCAAGTGACTCAGGACTGGCTAGTTGATATCCGAAGCCATATTGCATTGTGTTAATTTTCTGTACAGAGCTAGGTAATCTTTTGTTTCTAACTAAGCCCAAGAATCCTAATACAGGTATGAAAAGAAAGAAATCTTGTCCAATCCTAGTTTTCTGTGCAGGTGTAATGTAGACTAGAGGAAAGGCATGCTGAAGGGAAAGGGGGAGTATGAGAAAAAATGAAGAGTAGGATGGGTTTCAAGGTAACAGTAAGAGTGAGAAGAGCAGCAAGTTGTGGTCAGAGGCTAGAATAATAATGTTGCAGATCTCATATTCAAGCAGTTCTAGGTGGTAAGAGGCTCTGAGATGACAGAGTGGGTTGTTGGTGAACAGGTACTACATAACTTCCAAATTGGCTTCCTTCCAGCTTCTAGATATTGGGAAAGTTTTTTACCTTTCCTCTTTCCTTTCCCTTCCTTCCTCCACTTCCCCCACTTTTCCTTTCTTTTTTCTTGCTAGTAGTGCTAGGGATTGAACTCAGGGTCTCATGCTTGCTATCACTTGAGTTGCACCCCTAGTCCTTTTGTTTTTTGTTTTTCTGATTGGGTCCTTGAACTCTTACCAGAGCAGATCTCAAACCACGATTTTTCTACAGCCACCTCCCAGCCTAATATTTATATTGTGATTACAGATATGAACTACCATGCCTAACAGCTTTTAACTTTTTGACTGAATTGACTATCCTCAGGGAATGGAAGCAGGATTTATTGCTACCTTAAAAGGTGGAAAAGCCAGATGTGGTGATACATCTAATGACAGCACTTGGGAAGCAGAGGCAAAGAACATTGAATTTGAAGATAGCCTGAGCTTCAGAGGAAGATCTTTTGTCAAAAGAAAGGAAAAAAAAATCTTACTTAGTCCTACCCCTGTCACATATTCATTTGACTCCCAAAACATCTAAACTTTTGCAGCTCAAAAAATCATAAGACAGGGGCTGGGAAGGTGGCTCAGTGGTAGAGCCCTTGACTTGCATGCCTGAGGCCCTGGGTTCGATTCCTCAGCACCACATAAGCAAAAAGAAAAAAGCCGGAAGTGGCGCTGTGGCTCAAGTGGTAGAGTGCTAGCCTTGAGCTGAAGAGCTGAGGGACAGCGCCCAGGCCCAGAGTTCAAGCCCCATGACCGGACCCCCCTCCAAAAAAAATCATAAGACACCCAGTATTTCATTAATGTTATTTTAGTATATTTAGTATTTTGTTATATTTACATACTTTCATATATTTATATATTTTACTATATTTTAATATGTGAATTTATTATATTAGGGACTTTAGTTTGTACATAACTGGAGAGAAACAAATCAGAAAAGTGATTGCATATATATTTTGGTTCTAGAACACCGAGGTTTTTTTCATCATTGTTTGCTTGGCTCCCAGCCACAAGTTTGTTTTATGGCTCCAAAAAAGAATACCACAATTAAAAAGCTATCTATGCTGTTTGTGATACCTAGCAAATAGGTAGAATGTTTTGCCAAGAATGTTAAAAGTTGCCACAATCACAGCCATAGGTAAACAATAATTTCCTTAACTGTTCTTAGCATGTGGATTTTATAATATGGCAAGAAGAAATGATTAGGTGGCAATAACCGTCCAAAGCACAGTTTTCACATCAATAAAACCTAGGTAAGGAACTATTGGGACACTTTCTAACATGAGGAAAAAACCTTTTAAAGCATTTCTAGGTGAAAGGAATTCTTGGCTTCATTATAGTGAATGTGTTTGAGGTTAGGTATAGTTGTTAAACCATAAGGAAGATGGTTTTCCTTGGGGAACACATTGATCTGAGATGGTTTGAATGGCCCTTGCCTAAGACAGCAGTTGAGGAGTTGTAATTTTTTTTTATATTCTTTGTGTCTTAAACCCAGGTCCTCGGTCTAATAGCTTCTACTTTGGCTAAGGTAGCATTCTCTTTGATCTATTCTCATGTTTCATTGCTGGAATATAAAGGAGTTCTACATGAAATTTGAATCATTTCATTTTTACAGTTCCATGTGGTCTTGAAAGTTACCATTTCCCCCTTCTCACCATGTCCTGCCAATTTTACCTTCTAAATTTCACTCAAATCCTCTTTTGAACTTCATCATCACCACCTACCTCAACGTGAGGTGCCATCCTCTCTTGCCTGGATGCTTAAATAACCTCCTAATTGCACTCCTGCCTCCCTGCTGCTAGTTTTACATATAATCATCACAGTGTAATCTTTTCCTTTCTTTCTTTCTTTCCTTTCTTTCTTTCTTTCTTTCTTTCTTTCTTTCTTTCTTTCTTTCTTTCTTTCTTTCTTTCTTTCTTTCTTTCTCTCTCTCTCTCTCTCTCTCTCTTTCTTGCTTGCTTGCTTGCTTGCTTTGTGTCTGTCATAAGGCTTGAATTCAGGACCTAGGGGCTGTCACTGAGCTCTTTTGCTCTTTTTCTGGTGGTTAATTGGAGATAAAAGTCTCACAACCTTTCCTGCCTGGGCTGGCTTCAAACCATGGTCCTCAAATCTCAGCCTCCTGAGAAGCTAGGATTATAGGCTAAGAAATCAAATCTATGCATAATTGGGACCGACAAGGGGGAAGAATTTAATAGCAAAGGCATCAAAAACCTATTTAGTAAAATAATAGCTGAGAACTTCCCCACTCTCAAGAGAAAAAAATCTCAGCTGCCTAACAGAAGCATTTTCCTTGAGTGAATATACTTTCTGCCTCCCTTCACGGGTTCATCTTCCATTTCATAGCTTAATCCTACCTCTCTATGTTAAATCCCTCTAATGATAGCTCTCAGAACATTCTGTTGCTTTCTTTCAGTACTTAGTATTGTTTGTCATTATATAATGACAATATAGTGGCTTTATATCTAAATACCATATCAGGCTATTCTATATTACTCCCTCCCCTCCCTTCCCCTACTTTTCCCTCCTCTCCCCTCTTCTGCCCTCCCTTCCTTCCTTCCTTCTTTTCTTTCTCAGGGTCTTAAGCATGTTAGACATATGTATCACTAAGCAACATCCTACCCCATGTAAACTACAAGTGTAAGAGCAATGTATGCTTTTGTTGATCATAGTAGATTTAACTCATGGAATGTGCCTGGCACATGCAAGGCTTCAGTAAATATACTCTTCAGTTCTACTTCCGTGTCATAGGCCAGACTTGAGAATTTTGAACTGTTCCCTTGCTTCTAGTCTATTCATTTTCTAAACCATTATATCTACTACTGTCCTTTCCATCTTTTAGATGTGAGGGCCCTCAAAATTTCTATAACCTGGGCTGGGAAGGTGACTCAGTGGTAAAGTGTTTGCCTTGCACGCATAAGACCCTGGGTTCGATTCCTTAGCACCACATAAGCAGAAAACCTTGAGCTGAAGAGCTGAGGAACAGTGCCCAGGCCCAGAGTTCAGGCCCCACGACTGACAAAAAAAAAAATCTATAACCATTATCACTGTGTTCCAGGTAGGTTGCTGAGGGACAGATGCTCTGGTACAAGTGCATCTTTCTAAGGAAAGGGTATACCTATTAAGAATATACTGTTAATTGGGCACCAGTGGCTAATACCTGTAATCTTAGCTACTTAGGAGGCTGAGATTTGAGGATTGAGGTTCAAAGTCACCCCAAGCAAGAAAGTCCATGAGAGTCATATTTCCAATTAGTCACAAAAAAACCAAGCCAGAAGCAGAGCTGTGGCTCAAGTGGTAGAGCACTGGCCTTGAACAAGCTCAGGGACAGTGCCCAGGCCCTGAGTAGAAGCCCAGGCTTGCGGGGGGGGGGGGGGGGGGGGGGAGGAGATACTGTGTACCAGCACCATGCTAGATATTTTACATATCTAACATCACTTGTTCTTCACAACCAACCTTGAAGAACATTCCCCCTACTTGAAATGTGAGGAGACAAAGACTTAGACTTGGTAATTATTCTGTTATGGTCATATGACTTATAAGAAATGGAACTGTAAAGAAATACATATTATCCAGCTTTGTTATTGAACAAATACCTGAGATAAATCAACTTATAAAAAGAAAAGTATTATTTTGGTTCATAGTTTAGGAGATTTCAGTCTATGATTGATTGGTCCTGTTGTTTTAGCGGGAGTGCATGGAAGGAACAAGTTGTTTACTTCATGTCCAGGTTGCTTTACAGAGGTAGAAAAAGGACTGGAGTCCTGAAATCCCCTTCAGGGGCACACCCTCATTGACTGGAAGATCTCTTAGTAGATCCCATCTTCTAAATATCCTACTGCCTTCCAGTAGTGTTAGGCTGGGTACCACAAGCTTTCAACTCATAGGCCTTTGGGAGACACTTATCAAAACCATAACAGTACTTGAATTCCATATTTATTAGTGAATTAGGGTTGCCTGTGCATGGCAGGACAGTCCATACAGGAATGGTGGCTTAAAATCATTCATGATAGGGGCTAGGAAGGTGGCTCAGTGGTAAAGCGCTTGCCTTGCATACCTGAGGCCCTGGGTTCGATTCCTCAGCACCACATAAGCAGATTTTTCTGCCAGAAGTGGTGCTGTGGCTCAAGCGGTAGAGCGCTAGCCTTGAGCTGAAGAGCTGAGGGACAGAGCCCAGGCCCAGAGTTCAGGCCCCACGACCGGACCCAAAAACAAAACAACAACAACAAAAAAAATGAATTTTGGGGCTGGGAAGGTGGCTCAGTGGTAGAGCGCTTGCCTTGCATGCATGAGGCCCTGGGTTTGATTCCTCAGCACCACATAACCAGAAAAAAAAAAAAAAGCCGGAAGTGGTGCTGTGGCTCAAGTGGTAGAGTGCTAGCCTTGAGCTGAAGAGCTGAGGGACAATGCCCAGGCCCAGAGTTCAGGCCCATGACCGGACCCCCCCCAAAAAAAATCATTCATGATCTCCCTCATGTCAAACATCAGAAGAAAGAAGTCTGGAGTTAGTGGCTTAAGTATCAGGGATTAGACATAGATTGCTGCTACCTCAGCTGTGACTTCCACCTTCAGGTCCAAAATGCCTAACTGAGCTCCAGTAATCTTCCTAATTTTGTTAATAAGAAGGAAAGATGCAAAGAAGGATGAGTCCTTTAAAGATAACTTTAGAGAGGTCACAGCTGCTACTTCCATTCATAGACAATTGGCAAGAACATTGTCACATGATCACATCTCACTGCAAAGGAAGCTGGGAAATGTAATCTATGTTTTTGTTAGTGATGGCTCAGCATTAAAAATAAATCTTACAAGCTAAACACAAAGAATGAAAATTGGGGGAAATTATCTGTACCTGCTAAACACATGCATAGAAAATTCTACTGCTGGCTTTCTAAATGATTTTTGATTTACTTTTATCCTACAGCTCATTCTATAGTTTGTCATCACTGGGTTACTTTTAACCTTTCCCAAAATGAGGCCATTTACCTCTTTGTCTCCAAGACTAATCAAGCCCCTTTTCAGTTTTACTCTTCTGTATTCTTCTTTCTCAAGCAGGCTTCCTGTCAGTCTATATAAATCCTGTCCACATTTGTTAGACAGCTCACCCCCTCCACCACCACAGAGGCTCAGTCATTCAGCCTCTTTCCCCTTGTTTGAACTCCAATGGCAAATACCAAATGTCCACACATCATAAGGTCATATCATAATATTCTAAAAGTCTCTATATACAGCTAGACACTGGTGGTTCATGCCTATAATCCTAACTACCCAGAAGGCTGAGATCTGAGGATCATGATTTGAAGCAAGCCTGGCCAGGAAAGTCCATGAGACTCCTATCTTCACTTAATCATAGAAAAAGCTGAAAGTGGAGCTGTGGCTCAAGTGGTAGAGTGCTAGCCATGAGCAAAAGGAGCTTAGGACAGCGCCTAGGCCCCTAGTTTAAGCCCAAGAACTGGCAAAACAAACAAACACACAAAAAACCCCACTGTATTTGCTTTCTTTCCTCCAAATAAGATGGAAGAAGCAAAGTCTAGGTACATATCAAAACCTAACAGTTACTAATATGTAAAATAGCTTTATTTATCTAACACTTATCTAGGCCTCTGGTTTGTTCAGGAGATTTTGTCAGTTTAATTTAGTTTACACAATGATACACTATAGCCTCTCTCCCATGAAAAAACACTCATCTAACAAATATCGATATGTTAAAAGCTTCCATGAAGGGCTGGGAAGGTGGCTCAGTGGTAGAGTGCTTGCCTTGCATGTATGAGGCCCTGGGTTCAATTCCTCAGCACCACATAAGCAGAAAAAGCTGGAAGTGGTGCTGTGGCTTAAGTGGTAGAACGCTAGCCTTGAGCTGAAAAGCAGAGGGACAGTGCCCAGGCCTAGAGTTCAGGCCCCACAACCAACAACAACAACAACAACAAAAGCCCCCATGGAAACAAGGCTTGGTCTTTTATTCATTTGTAATCCTGACTTGTTTCTAATTTCTGAATTGATGTGTCCGTGTTTGCTGTGTTGCACTTCTCAAAACTTACATGTACTGGGATCGCTGGGTGCAACTTAATAAAATTCAGGTGATCTGGAGTAGAGTATAAAATTCTGCATTTCTAAAATATTCCAGGTGACACCATGGTAACATGTAAATACCAAACCTGTGAGATCATCAGATTACCTGCTTCATTACAGAAGATTCTTTCTAAAACTAAAGCTCCCTGTGGCCCACCCCAGGCTTGCTGATTCTGGGACCTCAAATCAGCACTTAACAAGCGTTCTCAGAAATCCACATAAATACCAAGATCAAGGTTCAAAAGTACCCCAGATGGTCCCTATGACACATGGCATGTCTAAGAAGTATTGAAATAGAATTAAGGAGCTTTTAGAAGGATGTTATCAGTTCAGCCTAATGCAGAGTAACTGTAACTACCAACTTCATACAAGAACTGAAAGTATATGACCATTTGACTTGAAATCTTCTAAACGTTAAAAATCCCTTACTTGCAGATGCAGCATTTTAACATCACTCTTTCGACCATACATTCACTCATTGCACTTAAAGTAGGAGCTGTTCCAGGGTCCCACAGCTCCACCTGGGGGCTTCTCATCAAGCCTGTTCAGTTTCCAACAATTGATTTCAAATAATTTAGATCTCTACTTCAGATTATGTTTTGAAGCAAAGTTTAAGAGAAATAAATAATTGCAAAGTATGTTTCATGAAATAGTTCTTAAAGAAATTTCAAGAGGGCTGGGAAGTTGGCTCAGTGGTAAAGCGCTTGCCTTGCATGCCTGAGGCCCTGGGTTCGATTCCTCAGCACCACATAAGCAAAAAGAAAAAAGCCGGAAGTGGTGCTGTGGCTCAAGTGGTAGAGCGCTAGCCTTGAGCTAAAGAGCTGAGGGACAGCGCCCAGGCCCAGAGTTCAGGCCCCGCGACTGGACCCAAAAAAAAAAAAAAAAAAAAGAAATTTCAAGAGAAAAGCACTTGTAAAGAAATTCTTTTTTCCTTATCCTTCTACTTACCAATAAGTACCTACTTATTTGTGGGGGGGGGAGGGGGGGAGTTGTTAACATCCAACAAGATTGTGTATGTGCAAAGAAGCTTTGTAGTCTACAACATGCTGAAGAAATGCAAAGTGGCATTTCAGCCAACAGTCTCAGTATCCAATGGCAACAATTCACTTCAAGCACAGAGATAAAGTAAGAGCAGAATAAAAAGTTTTGCTTGCACCTATTATGAGTTAAGCTAATGAGAACCACAGAAAGAGCCAAGCTACACTGCAGAAGGCTTGGATAAGAAGAGGAAATGTAACCCAGGTTAAGGACAGGTAATATGCTTTAAAGGAAACATTAAACACCACTATCAGCTTGTTGGCTTTCGATTTATCAGATGATCAGGGAGGAGATATAAGAGACAAAAGATAGAGGCAATTGGGAAACAGGGTGTTTAGGAAAGCTGGATCTCTGTAACCTGGCTAAGAGAATGCTCTGAGACCCAGAAATCAAGTGACCACACAGGATCAACAACAAGTCACCAGTACTGAGGAATTTCCTAGAACTGTAGTCCTTTGGATCTTAGCCTCCTGAGTAGGTAGGATTACATTCCTGAGGCACCTGCACAGGCCTAGAGGGATTCTTTGATGACTTAGCTGAATCATGAGCAATGAATTTGATGAACTAGACACAGAAAGGAAAAGTATGAGCTTGTAAGTACAAAGTTAATACATCCTTTCCCTAGTGTGGCCAGTACAATGAGAGACTGAGCCAGTAGTCTGGGAGAAGAAAGGAGAGCATGATAAGAGAAGAAACCAGAGAAAGCGGTATCTCTGAAACTTCCTCTCTCCCAGTGAACAGCTTTTCTGCCCGTGGCTTGTAGAGAGCCACAGCAATGTGTGTCAGGAATGGAGCTCTAGAGCTGCAACACTGGGAATTGAGTCTCACTTCATCAAGGCCAAATTGCTTAATCACCCCATTTATAAAATGTGAGTAACAACAGGATCCTTACAAAGCTGTTCTGAAGATTAAAAGAATGAATACACATAAAGCACTAAGAAAGTGCCCTGGAATGTTTGGTGGTCCGTGCCAATGGTTCTTACTGTTTTAGCATAATAGAAAGAACTATTATTCATCAGTTCTCTTTATTTGGAGAGTTCTTCGTCATGGCCTATGCCATGTAATAACATGTCCTTTTGGTTCTCATGTTAGGAAAACACAATTTTAAATCTGAACCTTTCTTATTCAAGGTCATACTTTGTGATTTTATAGATTCTGTAAGTGGAGGAACTTGTGAAATATATTTTTCCAAAATGTATTACAAGTATATCAACCTACCATAGGCCCTGAGGACTAAAAGCAAAAATGCAGTATGGCTTTGGAGTTATAGGAGTTACTTTAGAAAATGCTAATACTTCAAGAGCACTCTTGGTAGTCATAAACACTTCAGGATGGATTAGTTTATCAAACTAGGCAGGACAGATAGGGGTGAGCCAAGGAAAAAGAATATTGAACTGGTAAGAAAAAAATGTTCTTAGGGTGTTGTCTACTGGCCAGGCTTTGGGAGCTATGTCTTACAGAGAGGCTTCAAGGCCCTTTGGAAACTAGGGATAATTTTAGTCTTAAGAGAGAGCAATAGCTGAGTGCCAGCTATTGGCTTACTCTGGAAATCCTAGCTACACAAGAGGCTGAGATATGAAGATTGAGGTTCAAAGTAAGCTTGGGCAGAAAAGTCTGTGTGTTGTCTAATCACAAAAGAAGAAAGAAAGAAAGAAAGAAAGGAAGGAAGGAAGGAAGGAAGGAAGCAAGCTAGATAGAAAGAAAGCTAGAAAGAAAGGAAAAAGAGAAAAAGAAAGGAAGGAAGGAGGAAGAAGGAAGGAAGGAACGGAAAGGGAAGGAAAGGAAAGGAAAGGAGGAAGAAGGAAGGAAGGAAGGAGAGGAGAGGAGAGAGAAGAGTGAAGGGGTAAGGGAAGGGGAGGGGAGGGGAGGGAGGCCGGAGAGGTGAAGGGAGGGGGAAGTAAAGGGAGGGGGGAGGGAAGGGAGGGGAGGGAAAGGAAATGAAAGGAAGCCAGAAGTGGAGCTGGAGCTGTGTGGCTTAAGCGGTAGAATGCTAGCTTGAGTAAAAAAGCTCAGAAAGCTGGGCACTGGTGGCTCACACCTATAATCCTAGAGACTTAGGAGGCTGAGATCTGAGGATCCTGGTTTGAAATCAGCCTGGGTAGAAAAGTCCCTGTGAGACAATTAACCACTCAAAAATTGAAAATAGAACTGTGGCTCAAAGTGGTAGAGCACTAGCCTTGAGCACAAAAGCTCAGGAACAGTGTCCAGGCCCTGAGTTCAAGCCTGATGACCAACCAAAGTGGGGGGGGGGGGGGGGGAGACATTATCTGAACAGTGAAGGACCAATCCTGTTAATAAGAATTACTGATATGGCTTAAAGCTTAAAGTTACAGTTAAAACTTGATGATTTGACCCACCTTATCTAAAAGAGTTTAAGGCAACAAGTCCAATACATTTATATAAAATGATTTCTGTTGGTGTTAGAGAAGAAAATTATCTCTCTATCTCTCTATCTACCTATCTATGCTATCTATCTAGTTTTCTTGGAGGATAAAGCTGATACAACTCAGAATGCCTACTTATCTGGGGTTGCTTAGTGCTAAGTTGCTACTGTTTCCTAGTGATGTGGGTGGGGCCTGCCAGTTGGGGTTTCCCTTACAGAGGAAACAGTTCAAAGGAACTCAGTGCCTTCAGTTCCCAAACAAGTACAGGTAGATAAGATACTATTATAATTGCTACCAGAGAGGGCCCTGGGAGGTTTCTTCTCCCCAAGGGAGCCCCTTCCTGGTTCTAATCTAATGTGTGTGTGTGTGTGTGTGTGTGTGTGTGTGTGTGTGTGTGTGTGTGTGTGTGTACCAGATAGGTAGAATTAAACCTTTCAAGGTGTTGTGGTTAGGTTGTTTACAAATGTTTGGTGACTCCAGGAAATGTGAGAAGTCCTAGTTCTCTTTCAAAGGACCATCCTCTGGTGGTTAAGATGTGGGCTTTTGAAACAGAAACTGTAATACTTGTGGTCTATTCCTTTTTGTTTCCCTATTGGGGATGTTTATGAAGGCTCTGAAGTTTTGGACTTCAGGTTTAAATTTTGCAAAGATGGCTTTAAGGGACCAGGATTGCGGCCTCGAAGCAAGTAGTCATTGAAGGAGGGCCTTGCTTTCTACAGGTCTGTTCACCTGGCTATACCAATCCCCGTTTCAGTCATTCCAAGCCTTCTTCATCCACCTGAAAACAGCACAGTGGAAATAAAACACGGAAAAATCTTAGCAGACTAAGTGGTTAAGGGGTTATCATGGCAAAAGAAAAAAGAAAGTTTTAGGCAAGAGGAAAGTATTCTATGTAAGGTGAAAAAGTAATCCCTGTGAACTAAAATGAACTTTAAAATACAAGACAGAAACTGGGACATAGCTCAAGAGTCAAGCAAGAGACCCTGAGTTCAAACCTAGTACATCTCATTTAGGCAGGTGACTGATTCAGCTGTCCACTTAGCTCTTTGAGGTATACTTACACTTTGCTAATAAATCATTCTTTACTATTTACAAACAAAGTAGAAGAAATAAATATAAAGCCAGAAGCTGGTGGCTCACGCCTATAATCCTAGCTACTCAGGAGGCTGAGATCTGAGGATCACAGTTCAAAGCCAGCTCAGGCAGGAAAGTACATGACACTCTTATCTCCAATAAACCACTAGGAAACCAGAAGTGGCGCTGTGGCTCAAGCAGTAGAGCCCTTGTCTTGAGCTGAAGAGCACAGGGACAGCGCCCAGGCCCAGAGTTCAAGCCCCACAACCGACAAAAAAAAAAAACCGACAACAACGAAAGAAACCAGAAATAAATATAAGCATTATCTGAAATAGTTCCTTGAAGAAGTCAGCCCCCAAATAGTTTCTCTTGCATTATAGATGCTAAATTATGTTAAGCTAAATCTACTACTGTGGTCAGAAAGTTAGAAAATCAATTCCTCTCTACACCTTTTGGCACAAAACTAGGGTATAGCTACACCAGGAACACAATATGTTATACTGTTTGCTGAACTCCAAGAAAAATCTAACAGTGGGCTGGGATTTAGCAGGAGTGAGACCCTGTGTTTAGCCTCCAGCAAGTGCTTCTCATCCAAAAAGAACAAAAGAAAGAAAAGTCTAACAAAGTTGCAGCTAGTCAATCGAACATCTGAAATAGTGAATATTAGAGCTTCCATACTGCCTGAATGGGGTGAATGAGGAGCACGTGAAATGTCAGGCATCTGAAGAATAAAAACTAGAAGGATAATTTTATGGTTGAATTGTGCAACTTCAATTCATATATTGACGCCCTACTCCCCTACCTGTTCAGAATGAGATGTTTGGTCCCTTACAAAAATAATTAAGTAAGAATTCAGTCTCAAACATGCCCATTCATCCAATCTGATTGGTGTCCTTATAAGAGGAGATTTCAAGAAAAAGCTGGAGAAAGCAAGCAGGCAAGTACATGCACAGCCAGATGACCATTCAATCACTTAGTAAGAAAACTGGCAAGTGTAAGCCAAGGAGACAGATCTCAGAAGAAACCAAACCTACCCACACCTTGATCTTTGAGTTTGGCCTCTAAAACTGTGGGGAAAACTGGTTTCTGTTTTTCAAGTACTCAGTCTGGAGTATTTTGTTATAACAGCCCTTGCAGATTAATACAAAAGAGACAGATATGATCAAATGATTTTTAAAAATCTATAAAAGGGGGCTGGGAATGTGGCTTAGTGGTAGACTGCTTGCCTAGCATGCGTGAAGCCCTTCAATTCCTCAGCACTACATAAACAGAAAAAGCCAGAAGCACTGTGGCTCTAGTGGTAGAGTGTTAGCCTTGAGCAAAAGAAGCTCAGGAACTGTGCCCACGCCCTGAGTTCAAGCCCCAGGACTGGCAAAAAAAAAAAAAAAAAAAAAATCTATAAAAGGTCATGATCATCTTGGTATACCAGTAGACTGAGGTTTTATTAAAAAGCAAATTATGTATACTTTCTACATCATAATCACCTAGGATACTTTTTCAAAAGCAAGTTTCCAAGCCCACTGGATTAAGAGTGTTCTTCTATGAGGCCCCAAAATCTAGCTGTCTTCATGGGTAGATACACAAATGATGTGTTTTTCATTCTCAAGCCTGAGGTATCCTGCTCAAGGTATTGCTTGATCTTTGCCTCTTTTCTGTGTCTGGATAGTGGGCACTAATTCAAATGTTTGGTGTATCTGGTGCTCTGGCAGATGTTCTCCCATCCAAGAACCAATAATGACTCCCCTAGCAGGTTATCTCTCTCCAGGTGTCAGCAGGTGTTTACCCAGCATGTGAGAAAGCTGAATGGGAGGGAGCAAACTGAATCTTTAGGGGGATTTTCTTTCATTTCTGGAAAGAAATATGTGCCTCACATATCTTACTAAGAATATAATGAACATAGTTTAAACAATAATCTTCTTACAAATATTCTCTAATTTGGTTTATTTAAAGGTCCTAAAACCTTGACACCTAAATTAACAGAGGGAATATAAGAAGTAGAATGGGCATATGTAACTGAAGTATTGTTATGAATCAGTTGTTTCTTTGGATAGTTCTTTGTCATGGCCTATGCTTTCTGTTTTGGTGCATGGGTAAAGATGCTAGAATGAACCCAGGACTTTGCATATTCTAGGCAAGAGCTCTACCACTGATCTACATCCGCATCTAATGCCTTCTTATGGCCTATACAGTTAAAATATAATAGTAAAATAATACAGCTATAAAAGGCTATTAATAAATGGAATAGAATCTAGCATATATGTCAGAAAGGCCCTATGCTTTCACTTACTCTTTCACCACTAACAGAAAATATTCTTTCACATGCATAAGGTGAAATTTCTTTCCTTCACCTGTGGACCAAAGAGGAACTGGAGAGAGAGAGAGAGAGACAGAGACAGAGACAGAGACAGAGAGACAGAGAGACAGAGGGAATAGTGTCTGTGCAAAGAAACTCAGTGATGATATTTTCCTTTTGTTTTTTTGAGACAAGGTCTCACAATGCACCCCAAGCTGGCCTGGAACTCCTTAAGTAGCCAGACTGGCTTTGAACTCTGACTTCTCCTGCTTCATCCTCTTGAGTACTGAGATTATAGCAATATGCCATCATACTGGGCTTGAACATTTTCAAAGTAGACAGACTAGAAGGCACTTATTCAAATATGGCAGTTAACTAGAGGCATGTAAAAACTGCCCTCCTACTACCAAATGTGATTAAGGGACATAAGGTTTTATAAATGTTGTTTTGGATTTGTTTTATAAAACCGAAATTGAGGCGAGTCATTTCTATTTTCCCATTGATGACTAGCCTTTGAGCCAAAATGCAGCCACACTATCGCTGCGGTGACCAGGCCTGTCTGGATTCCTCCGACCACAGTTGTTGTTGTTGTTGTTATTTTCTCAGCACTTATTCAGTGTCAGGCAATGGACTCAAGTGTTTCAGTCTCCTTGACCAACCGCATGTCCGTTTCTCTGTGCAGCCCACTGATTCCCACTGTATTCCTTTGGGCAGGGGATGGGGGTGGCTGGGAAACTGGAATTGTCATTCACGTTCCAGGTGCTTTCTAGAAACAAGAATTGTGGCACTAACAAAGCATTGATTTAAAACTCTAGACTTGGTTCTCCGGGGAGGCAGAGGAGCTAAGCCCAGAGCACAACTGGATTTCCCTGAGACTGGAAAAAGGACATGAGGTCTTCAAGGAGAAAGCTTCCGAGTCTGGGCAGGGAAGGGGGCCTAACAATGAAAGGCGGCCGTGGCCGCGGCACAGGGCTCCCGGCCGGGGCGGCGGAACCCCTCGAGGGGCGCAAGGGCCACCCCGAGACCTTTCGGGGCCGGGCGCTGGGGGCCGCAAGGTCCCGGCCTAGCGGGCCCGGTGGCTCGGGGGGGGGGGGGGGGGGGTAGCCCGCCAATAGGCGGGGGCCGCCGCGCCTTCATTAGGGGGCGCTCTGGGGGCGCAGTCCCGACTCCCGCCGCTTCCTCCCGCCGCCCCTCCCCGCCAGCCCCGGAGAAGGAACGCAGCCGAGCCCTGGGGACCGAGCCTCGGAGCCGCCTGGGCCGGGCGGGCCGGGGCCGCCGCCTCCTTCCGCCGGCCATGCATTCTTCCGGCTCCTCAGATTCCCGCGGCACGGGCCGGGCCCCGGCCAGCCCGAGGTAACCCGCGGCTCGGCGGGGCGCAGGCCCCGGGGGCCCGGGGAGGGGGCGGGGAAGGGGTGTCGCCGGGCCCGGGACGGAGGCGCGGTAGGCCCCGGGGAGGAGGCGGGAGTGCGGGGCAGCCGCCCGCCTTCTCCCCGGGGCCCGCCCTGGTGACAGGTCCGGCCTCTGAGTCCCCGCCGTCCCTCTGTCCGCAGGCAGCCGCGAGGGGAGTAGGTCGCCCGCGCGCGCCCGCTCGCGCCGCGCGCCTCGGGCCGTCTCGGCCGCCGCCGTGTCCATGACCGCGACCCCTTGGCCAGGGACACCCGCCGCCGCTGCCGCCGCCGCCACCGCCGCCCCGCCCCGCGCCCCGAGCCGCGGGCCCCGAGTCCCGCTCGCCCCCGCGCCCGCTGAGGTGAGCCTGGAGCGCGGGCCGCGCCGCGCCCGCCCGCCCGCCACTGCCGCCGCCGCCGCCGCCGCCGCCCCAGTCCTCAGCCTCATCCGCCCAAACCGCTGCGTCTCCCCGCCGCGCACGGCCGGTGCCTCCGCTCCCCGGGCTCGCTCCTCATCCCTCGCTTCCCGGTTCCGGGCGGACCGGGGCCGGCCGGGGCATCTTCTCCTCGCCCCGCGTCCCCCGGGTTCCCTCCCCCTCCTCCCGCTCGGCCGGCTTTTCGCCTCGTTTGCCGGCTTTCTTCCTCCCACCTGGTCCCCTTCTCCACCCTAGGCCTCTTTCTTGTTATAATTTGCGGGGAGTTGGGGGGGGGGAGAAAGCAACAAACATCTGCCCCCCCTCCGCCACCCCCTCGCTGCAAATGAGAGATCTGCGGATGCCAGAGACCTTTTAAACGCCCGACTCAGTGTGCAGGCATGGGGGCGGCGGGGGACCCCGGTTCTCCGGGTCTCTGATCGCGAGGTCCCTGTTTCAGCCTGGCTCCTGTCCCCGGGGTCGTCACTCGGGAGCTAACTGAGCAAGTGGCTCTATTCCTTTTTCCTTCTTTTTTTCTTCCTTAAAGTCCCAAATGGACCACCGCAGTGAGACGCGGTGCGGCGATCGCCATCAATTAGTGAGTGGGAATTGTATTAGCCTTGGCTCAATGTGACGTGCCCCGTGTCCCGGTGAACAGCTCCCTTGACCTTGCGCGGCTCCTCCTCTCGGGCTCTCTGTCCCCCTCTGGAATTTCTCCTTAGAGATCACTGAGGTACTACACCCAGAAAAGCTTAAGACCCTCGCTCCCCCCCAACCCCCCTTCCTCTTTTTATTTTATTTTTGTGCTAGAGGCGACTTTGTGCACCGTTGACTCTTTTAGAGGTGTTTCACCCATGTTCCTTTTCAAATGAATGTTCTTTTCATCTCCAGAAAGACAGGATGGACTCCAGTGTGAGAATGGCTGTGACTTTGGAAGAAGCTCCGTGGCTAGGCTGGATGTGGGTGAAAGCCCTGATGAGATTTGCTTTCATGGTCGTCAACAACCTGGTGGCTATTCCATCCTACATCTGCTATGTGATTATACTGCAGCCCCTTCGAGTGCTGGACAGCAAGCGGTTCTGGCATATAGAAGGAATCATGTATAAATGGCTTTTAGGAATGGTGGCCTCCTGGGGATGGTATGCTGGATATACAGGTAAGAGCGGAAAAAAGTACTTCTGTGGAATGGGTATGAAAAAAAAATGCAATGTTATGTTTTAAGTCAGGAGCCATGATTGGTGCTTTGGGTTGAAGGTGCTTTTATGCTTTTAGTATTGAACAAATAAATAGAAGACAGTGCTCTCCAGTTTCTCAACGAGGAAACATGATGTTCTCAGAAGTGTAATTTCATAATTAAGTATTGATAAGTTCCTCGAATTTTTTATGTGATTGACATTCATTTATTAAAACTGGTCTGTAAAAGCTCTTGGAAGATTAGGAGTGAGATATATAGCACTGGGAGTTTAGAAAGGCAACTGGGCTCTGTGCTTATGCTGAAACAGTGTAATAAGTGCTTTTTTCCATCGAATGTGATATTGTACTGTGTTGACATTTTAAGCCAAACCAAAAAAAAAAAAAAAAAGAGGGGGATCTTTGCTGTTAGGCATGCTTCTTTTGTGTTCTAGCATCTATGTTTTATCCCACTTGACAGTATTAAGTTATAAAAATTATCTGTGTTAAGCTAACTTATTTCTTGAAGTCTTTAAGTAGATTTCTGTTTCAGGTTTTAAATTGCATTTTAGGGAACAGGAGTAGGACTGTTCTGAAGGAGACTTTCATAAAACTAAATGAGAAGTAGCGTTTATTTTTCTTAGGTTCTCTGAGAGCTTCTGTTTCTACCTTGACAATACTATTTTATTATACTTATTTGATATTTGTCTCTAGGAATTAGGATAATGAAGAAAGCTGTGAGGTGTGCAGAGCTTATCAGACCTGGAGGTTTGAACCACAGAAATGTATAACTGATAGATTGCTTAGTGGTCATGCAGCAGAAGTCAAGTCAGCCATAATCTGCAGTTCATAGGTTGGAAAAGTGAGGAGGGTACATGCTTTCAGTGTCAGGCTTCATGCCGTTCTCCATTTTAAATTCTGTCTTCCTCTTTCCTGCCCAAGCTGCATCTGCAGATTTTGTCCATACCCAGGAGAAAAGGACTGACAGCACACAGCTTTTAGGGAGTCTGGCAGACTCTTGCTATGTCAGAATGTTCTCAGATGCTTGAGATGAAGCTTCCCCCTTCTCCCCCCCCCCCCCCCAATAATATTGTGAAATCTGCAAGCACTGAAGTCCTTGGGATAGTGTATACATTACTTCCTTATCATTGGTCTTCTTGAGATTCTAATACTCTTGGAAATAGTAGATTTCTAAACCTTTTTAGGACCTCATGGTACCAGTAACAGTGATAGAGGAATAAAGGAAAGTTCTAGTCTGTGCTATGCTGCTGAATTCTTATCTGACAGTGCTGTCTTAGAGTAGCTTTGCTTAATATGGTTTGCCTAATATGCTATGCAATATCTGATGGCTCTCTTTACACAGCGTACTTAAACTTGCTTGTTTGATTTGAACTTATAGTCTTCTTAGAAACTGATTCTAATTGTTTATTCTATTTAAATGTGATGCAGTTGCTGAAGTGTTTGTGTTTATGTGTGATATGTTTATGTATGAGTGCCAGTGTTTATGTGTGTTATATATATTTATGTATGAGTGATAGGAAGATGAAAAAATTAGTCATTGACCTTGAGGTTGTGGAGAATACAGTACTGCTGACTGAAGTTAGTTACCCTTTGGCTATAGCACAGCTGCAATGTATTTTTAAGTGTATTTCCATGAGGTATCTCTTCCTTGCTGACTACAGAACTGCAACTTTCTCCCTCTTCCCCACTTGCTTGGAAAGTGCTCTTGGCATGATCTGTATATCTTAGTCTCTCTGAAGCTTCTACTCTTCTTCAGGCTACTGTGTTTTGACAATTTGATCTGTTTCTCATTCAAATGTAGAATACTTTAGTGTGTATATTATAAGTGGTTTTCCCATAAGCAGAATAGTTGATGCTAGAGAGTCTGGTCATAGTCTAATCAAAATAGTCAACAGATCAAAAACTGGATGGATGAAATTTGTTGAAAGTCACAACCAGGTGTAAAGATGCCAACCTACCCAAGAATTGATAAGGGAGTGTACCCGTAAGAAGTATCTTAGGGGTTACAATCAGCCTTCCTTTGCTCTATGTATTTAACTTCTTGGTATGCAGAAGATGGTGCATTTGGTTTTTGTTGTTGTTGTTATTGTTTTTCTTCTCCAACCCCAATTTTCACAGATGGAAGACTGAACGTTCCAAAAGAACTCTGCACAGCAGAATTAGTGTATCCATGTTTTAGAATAAAAATTGCCAAAATACTGTTCAGGAACCACTCATGAGAAGCCTTAAAATAGCAATTAGGAAACTGAAAATTGAACATTAGTTTAGGATATCAAGTTTTTAGCTTGTGACATTTCAAAATGTGTAAGACAAGCCAATTATTCAGCTGTTCTGCTGTAGACTTAGACTGATTATCTAACCTACATCGACAACCACTAATAATATAATTATTTAAACTTAAATGAATTAAAATATAACATTGAAATTCAGTTACACCAACCACATTTCAAATGCTTAGTACTTGGAGGCTTTCTGCTGGCCACTTAGTGGACAGTGCAGATACAGAACGATTATATCATCACTTGTATCATTCCACTTGACAGAGCTAATAAGCAATAATTGGAACTTTTTTCATTAGGAACTTATTTTTTATCTTAAAAAAGCACACCTGTCTCTATTCTAAACAGAGTTCTGGACTAGAGGTGCAACTTAGTGGCAGAGCATTTGTCTGGTGTGCCCTAGGTTTGATCCTCGCATCGCAAACAAATGAACATAACTCATTTAGGTATACAGGAAGATTTATTAAAGTCATGCAAAATTGCTTCTGAATTTGAGACAAACATTACAAAAACGTTACAGAAATGCTTTTTAGATGAGGAATGGGAGGTCAGTATACCCAAGAAGTTAAATGAACTGTCTTGTACTTAGTTTGCATTCTCAGAGATTGAAACTCAAAGATGAAAAAGGGATTTTTCTGGTCTTTCTGCCTTTACTTAACTAATGATCAACTTCTGCATGCTTTATTTGGATTTAGGGTTAACCAGTACATCCCTCCCACCAGTTTAAGTGAAGATTGGGAAATTTCAGAGAGATTTTGCACAAAATATACTTATTTAAAATTGTTTTTTTAATTTTTCATTTATTTTAATAAAGTCATTGTCCTTCAAACACATTTGATTAAAGTCTCTGTACATAAAACAGCTTAAAGATTATCATTGTAAGTAGAAGCTCCAGAATGTCTGTATTGAATTGAGTCTTTTGGGCCAGAGTCCGGCTGGCAGGGAATTGGGGTGCCTGGGGAATTGCTGTCAAGCTGGTTTTGCTTAGCAAATGCTCTTTCCCTTAGATTGGGTATTTACTGGGGGTGGCTTTAGGGAAAGCTGATGCAGATTAGGCTTAGTTTCCTCCCACTCCTCAGCTGTGATGGCTGCATGTTTGTCTTTGTGGGTTATTTGATTTTGTGGATTATTTTAGTAGTACTCTACTTTTTTTTTTCCTGTTGGCATAAAAATTTGTTGTATACAAAACAATTAATGTTTAGGAATTATACCTTGAAATTCTAGAGAAAGTTTGGAAATAACATCTCTTAGAGAAGTCTTCTCTACCTTTGAGCCATAAAACCAGTTAAGTATGTCAAGATGGATATGTAGATATATAAATGTATATTTTTAAGGGGAAATTGAACAGAATTAAAAGGCGGATGTCGGTGGCTCACACTTGTAATCCTAGCTACTCAGGAGGCTGAGATCTGAAGATAGCAGTTCAAAACCAGCCCAATAAACCACTCAGAAAACCAGAAGTGGCACTGTGGCTCAAGTGGTAAAGAGCCAGTTTTGACCTGAAGAAGTGAGGGACAGTGCCCCTGGCCCTGACAATAATAATAATAATAATAAATAATAATAAATAAATAAAAATCAGAAATTTCTATATCTGAACTAAATGGTGTTTCAGGATGTATTTTTTTATTATGAGTATAGTCAACATTTGAAAGGTATTGATGTAGTGGAGCTAATGTGACTCTGAGCGTCAGTGGTATTGATCTAGCTTTCAGTATAACATCTTTGCTCACTAGTCAGGGTGAGAGACCTACCTGTTTCATGACCACTGGATTTTTTAGAGCATAATTTGTTGCCTGATGCTTGCCTGAGGCTCAGAGTGTTTGATAAGTGTCCCTTTTGTTGTTGTTGTTATTGTTGTCATAATTTTTTTGTTTATTTTGTTTTATTTTTGCAATATTAGGAATTGAATCCAAAGTTACAGACATGCGAGGCAGGGACTACTGAACTAGATCCCCAGCCCAGGTGTCTTTTTGTTGTTGTTGTTGTTTGGATTTCTTCTATCCATTCCTGGATGCCTGACCAGCCAACAGACTGCTGATACCTGGATCAAGTGTCTTTTTATTTTAATTTCTGGGGCAGAATCTTGCTATGTAGTCCAGGATGGCATTATACTTGCAATATCAGTGCCATTAAGCCTAGCTCCCAACATGTCTTTCTTGAATAATCCCTTTCTTTCTTTCCTGATCCTGAGAATCCTTGGCTGTCCGCTTTCCTAAAAGGTGTAATATCAAGGTGGTTGCAGTCCATAAAATATAAACCTAATCCAGATAATATAAAATGGGTATTTATTAATGTTACACAGCTTTTATTGAGCTTTGCTTATGTGTAAGAATAGGTGTCCTGGAAATGCTGACATAAATAACAAGACATTATTGCCAACTTTAAGGAACTCAGTAGTATTGGTGGAGAGACAGTATATAGTACACTGAATTGTACTGTCATAGAGATGTACTGTAGGGTGAAAAAGAAGGGGCACCATCACTGGATCACTACTGATGAAGCTTTTGGTCTACCACTGCAGTAGATGGTAGGAAGGGAATAGGAAACAAAGGAGAGACTTCAAATTCCTGGGTTCCTCACCCCCATTAGGTTAGTATTTCATGGTAGGCATCTTGTCTAATTCTGTCATGAGTAATTAGAGTAGATTTTGTTGGTGGTGGTGGTGGTAGTGGAGTTTGAACTCAGGGCCTGGGCACTATCCCTGAGCTCTTTGTGCTCAACACTAGTGCTCTACCACTTTGAGCCACAGCTCCACTTCTGGTTTTCTGGTAATTAATTGGAGAGAAGAATCATGTTGCCGGGCTGGCTTTGAACCATGATCTTCAGATCTAGCTGGGTACCATTATCATCCCCCCTTCTTTTGTTATTGATGTTGAAAATGAAACAGGTTTTACAGTTACTTTCCCTTAAGCATTGACTGAATTAATGTTGCCACAAGTTTATTTTTGTATTTAAAGAGCCAGTATTGATCTTTAGATAATATTCCTAGACTGTTTCTTAATTTTTTACAATCCTATATGCTCTTTTGCTTTAGAGGTATAAAATTTCTTTCTGAAGCTAAAAGGCTGACATCTAAAAGCAACATCACATATGTGGACTTCTTCAAGAGGCTATAAAAATAATACTTCAATGGAAATATTTGTGGTATACTGGAAATTTCATCAAATTCTCCTTTGTGTGTTTTATCAGGTGGTTAACTATGTAGTCTTATGTTTTGCTATTTAGGAAGCTTCGTATGTCTTACTGGTTATTTTATGTAATATTCGTAATTCTCTATTGTTAGTAACTCTTCATTGATCAAAGATTAACTTACTTGTTTTCTTTTGTGCCAGTACAGAGGCTTGGCAGAGGCTTAGACTCAGGGCCTGGGTTCTGTTTCTTATCTTTTTTGCTCAAGGCTAGTGCTCTAACACTTTATAGTCCTAGCTCTGCTTCCAGTCTCTTGCTGGTTTATTGGAGGTAAGAGTCTCATGGACTTTTCTGCTTAACCTGGCTTCAAACTGTGATTCTCAGATCTCAGCCTCCTGAGTTGCTAGTATTACAGTGATGAGCCACCAGCACCTACCTAGGTTTATTTTTAATCCTTCTTTCTTTACCTTCCTCATTTGACTTCTGAGCTTTAAGGCTATCTACCTGCCATTACATAAGGTAATCAATGAATTGTTAAAAATATAACTTTGCTTTCTTCCTTTTACCAATTTGTGTTATTTGTACTTGTACAGTATTTTGGGGGTCTTGTAATTTTGTTCTATTCTGTTACCCTTATCTTCACTTTTTGTCTTGCTTTTTCAGTTAAATAACTGTAATGCTTACTCATGTATTTTGGGTGGGGATTTTTCCAGTTTCCTTTGGTTGGTGAACTTCATCTTCTAGTATAGATTGAGTTTCCCTAATTTGAAATATTCCAAAATCCACAGAGCCAGTAGCTGTAATCCTAGCTACTCAGGAGGCTGAGATCTGAGGATCAAGGGTATGAAAACAGCCCAGGCATGAAAGTTTTGAGACATATCCCCAGTTACCTACCCAAAAACTGGAAATGAAGCTATGGCTGAAATGGTAAAGCACTAGCCTTTAGGACAGTGCCTAGACCCTGAATTTAAGCTCCAGGACCGGCATACACATACCCCTCCAAAAAACCCAAAACTTTTTGAGCATAAACATAATGTTGCAAGTAGAAAATTTCATACCTGACTTCATGTGATGAGTCATAGCCAAAAGTTATCCTTACACTTTGTGCCTGAGGTATATATGAAATATAAATAACTCAGGTTTAGACTTGGGTCCCAGCCCAAAAGAAATCTCATTGTGCATATATGCAAATATTCCCAAATCAAAAAAAAAAATCTGCAATCTGAACATCTCTGGTCCTAAGCATTTTGGATGGGGGATGCGCAAACTCTAGTTTCTGAATGAAGGCTTATGGAAACAGAATGGAGATAACTTTTTTTTGTTGGTGGTGGTCATGGGGCTTGAACTCAGGGCCTGGGTGCTGTCCCTGGGCTCTTCTTGCTCAAGGCTAGTGTTGTATCACTTTGAGCCACAGCTCCAGTTTTCTGCTGGTTAATTGGCGAGAAGAATCTCATGGACTTTCCTGATGGCTTTGAACCATGATCCTCAGCTCTCAGTCTCCTGAGTAGCTAGGATTATATCTGGCTTGGAGATAATTTTTACAACATTTTCAGAACTTCTTTCTTATTGATTTATATTTGAAGGGCTAAACAGCTTATAAAATGTTTGGTTCATCCTTTCCTAAGTATTTTACAGTATTACACAATTACACACAGTATTACACTAAATGTTTTTGTGGCGATATGGAAAGCCAGCCTGAGTATTTCCCCACTATTAGTCACTTGATCTTTTTTTTTTTTTTATTGTGAAAATACTGTACAGAGGGGTTACAATTACATGGGCAAAATAATGAGTACATTTCTTATCAAACATTGTAGCCTCCTCCTTTGTTTCCCCTTCCCATCCTTCTACCCCCCCCATCCCCCCCAAAGTCACTTGATCTTTATAGCCTATGTACCCAAAGGATTCTCTGTCTCTGATATCTAGTGATTTTACTGGGATATGTTGGTGTTGGCTTTTTAAGCTCAAATTTTCATGATGTATTGTGTTCTTTTAAAGTATAGATTTAAGTTTGGTTTTATTTCAGGGTAATTTTGTTCATCTTAGATATTTACTTATTCATCTTATATGAACATCATTTAATGTCTCATTGTTTTGCTTTTCTTTTTTGGAGACTAATAGTGTGTATATCAAATCTTCCTTTGTATGTTTTTCCATTTCAGTTGTTTTCTTTCTCTTTAATTCTTTTAATTACTTTTTCATTTGTTTCTTTATGTTCTTACTGTGTTTTGTGAAATGTCTCCTTTTTGTTCTTCTTTCAGTTTTTTTTTTTTTGTTTCTGTGTTTTGTTTGTTCTTCTAGATGCTTGTTTAATTCTGGCAGTGTTTGCTTCCCTTGTTCCCCTTACCTAGATGTTTTTCCTTGAGTTCATGTATTTCTGCTTTATGGTCTTGCTTATAGGGATGGTGTGGCTTCATTATTTTACATTTGTGCACAAATATTCAATTATTGTTGGACACCGCCATGTAAGTAATCTCACTACTCAGGAAGCTGAGGAAGGAGGATTTCTAGTTTGAGGCTGGCCTATGCTACATAATGAGTTTCAAGACTAGCCTCAGCTACATAGAGAAATTCTGTCTCCAAAAAACCCCCAGACAATGTTTTGATAATTTTATCACCTCCAGTATAATTATTTTGGTGAGTATTCTTTGGCAGTATATTTTGCTGCTCATTTCTATTATTTTTTCTTTATTTTAATTTTTTTCCTTCTCTTCCTCTTTCCCTCTCTCCCTGCATTCTTTCTCATTACCTTCTTCCTTTCTTCATCCCTTTCTTTTTTAGAGTTTTGCTACATAGCTCACGTTGGCCTCAAATTTTCCTGTTCTCCTTCCTCACCTTCCCAAGCACTGGAATTATAAGCACGCACCCTGTACTTGTACTTAGGTTTTAACGTTTTTCTTATAGTATCTCTTCATCAATGCCCTGACACCTACCTTTTTATTCCTTGTAACTTAATGAACTTGATTTTCCTAAGAAGTTATTTTAAGAGGTTTAGTTGGAGTCAGAGTAGATTTCCAGATTCTCTTTTCAAAGATGGTCTTTTCCACATATAGTGCCTGAATGTATTTTTATTGTCACAGTCTTACTCTTCTTTTTCTTTTTCTTTTTTTTTTGGGGGGGGGGGAGGGTCCAGTTGTGGGGCCTGAACTCTGGGCCTAGGCGCTGTCCCTCAGCTCTTTAGCTCAAGGCCAGTGCTCTACCACTTGAGCCACAGTGCCACTTCCGGCTTTTTTTTCTTTTTTTGCTTATGTGGTGCTGAGGAATCGAACCCAGGGCCTCAGGCATGCAAGGCAAGCACTCTACCACTGAGCCACCTTCCCAGCCCGTCTTACTCTTCTTCAAGTGAGACTGAGTCGCCTTTTGCAGCCAATTCTGGACCTCCCACTACTTCTTTTGCAGATGTGACTGGAGAAACACACCTCAGCATGCTAGCTAAACCCCTTTCCTTAAGGAAGTTCATTGCAACTCTTGCTTTCTGAGATCTGCTGCTGCTGAGCCCTTGTCAGCTCAGCACATACCACTGGTGTGTCACCATCTCTGTACTCCATTTCAGTATGGATTCTGCCACCCTTATTGGATCCCAGCCCTGTTCTCAGGTACTTTGGAGGTTTATTTATCTGAGGTCTCCCTTGGTTTGCTGAAGAAAGGAAGAGTTTTATGTTTTCTATTTCCTTGTTGCTTTCCAGGGACAGTCTATATCGCTATCAGAAAGTACAGCATAGGTTCTTACTCTTCTGTCCTACTTGTTCAAATATTTCTTGTATCATTCTACTGTACTATTAACTAATATAAAATGAAGACCAATTTTACCATTTAGTTAATTTTCTCTGAGGTTGCTCACAAGAAGAAGCAAGAAGTAGCCTCCAGATATGTTGTATATGTGTATGTATGCTTTCCCTGCCAGTGGTTCCTAAATTGTTATCTTGGACTATTTACTGACTGCATGTGGTTAGACACTTACGCTGGTGCCATTTGGCTTCAGTAAGAAAATGCTATCAAAATTAATGAAAGAAATGAGTTACCTTTGACACTTCAGTAAGGAATATGAATAAAACATGACACTAATGCCATTCCCTAGAATCCGATCTGTAAATCACCTTGGAAATGTTAAAGATCACAATGTCCTTCACATTTTGAAAATACAAATTAGTTTCTTGTTTTTACCCAATCCTTATGCTGTACCTGAGCTTTGATGCTCAAGGCTAGCACTCTCCCACTAGAGCTATAGCTCCATTTCTGGCTTTTTGGTAGATAATTGGAGGTGAGAGTCTCATGGAATTTCCTGCCTAGGCTGGCTTCAAACCATAATCCTCAGATCTCAGCCTCCCAAGGACCTAGGATTTTAGGCATGAGGGCCTGGTATCTGGCTTAGCCTTTGTCTTTAGAGTTGCTTTTCAGAGTTTATAAACTAATGGCCAGATTCAGCAGTTGAAACGTTTATTCGGCCTTAGAACTATTAATTTTTTTTTTTTTTTTTTTTTTTGGTGCTGGTCTTGGGACTTGCACCAACCCTTTTAGGTGGTGTCCTTGAGCTTTTTTGCTCAAAGCTAGCATTCTGCCTCTTGAACCACAGCTCCATTTTTGGTAGTTAATTGGAAATAAGATCATCAGGCTGCTGATGACTTCTAATCATTATCCTCAGATCTTAGCCTCCTGAGTAGCTAGGATTACAGGTACTTGGCTAGTTAAACTTTTCAAAAAATTGCTGCCAGCATTTCAATATTAGGGATAAGTTTATTGTTTCCAGTTACTCTTAAGAAATTAGTGATTGTGACATGCTTAACCCTGACTCCTGGTAGGAGCAGTCTGCTAGACCATGTGTATGGCCTGTACTCTCCAGTTCACCCCAAACGCTGCTTTTTCTCTTTTAACTTTGAAGCTACTTTTGTCATTTGCCTTACCTCAACTCTTCGGGTCCTAGAGAATTGGGTGATGTTTATTTGTTAAAAAAAATTTAAACGGGGCTAGGAAGTTGGCTCAGTGGTAGAGTGCTTGCCTTGCATGCATGAGGCCCTGGGTTCGATTCCTCAGCACCACATAAGCAGAAAAAGCCGCAAGTGGCTCTGTGGCTCAAGTGGTAGAGCACTAGCCTTGAGCTGAAAAGCTGAGACAGCACCCAGACCCAGAGTTCAGG
This sequence comes from Dipodomys spectabilis, assembly GCF_019054845.1. NCBI lineage: Eukaryota > Metazoa > Chordata > Mammalia > Rodentia > Heteromyidae > Dipodomys > Dipodomys spectabilis. The sequence goes on from NW_024870746.1 coordinate 19,661,083, forward strand.
CCCCAAGACCGACAAACAAACAAACAAACAAATTTAAACTATAATTACTATTCTGCCTGTGATAGGCATATGTTAGTTGTTTAGTATTATATAAATATACAAAGTATATAGCTGTAGCTGTCCTTGAGACTTGTGAACCTATCATTTCAACCTGAAAGTTGATTAGTATTGTCCATTACTCATTTTATGAAGTAGGTGCATTCATTAGGAATTGAAAATCAAGAGTGATTATGATTAGAAAGAGCTGTAGTCACAAACTTTTCAAGTTTCATGTACCATATCACTAACCTGGTGAAACATTTCCTGTTTATGCACACATTATTTAGTGGAATGTCTAACCCCTTCTTAAGAATACAGTTGTGCTGGGCACTGGTGGCTCATACCTGTAATCCTAGCTACTCAGGAGGCTGAGATGTAATGGTTGTGGTTCAAAGCCAGCCTGCGCAGGAAAGTCATAGAGCGCTTGCTTTGACCTGAAGAGCTCAGGCCCAGAGTTCAAGCCCCACAACTGACAAAAGAAAAAAAGAAAAAAGAATACAGTTGTGTAAAATCTAGATCATTAGAAATTGCATTACCGTTTCATATTTTAAAATAAGAAAAATGAAGCAGGTCTGTTTGATTTCTGTTTATTTTAAATTATTGGTAACTAAAAGTACAAGAGCCGGGTACTGGTGGCTCACACCTGTAATCCTAGCTACTCAAGAGGCTGAGATTTGAGGGTCATGGTTCAAAGCCAATCTGGACAGGAAAGACTATGAGACTCTTATCCCTAATAAACCATTAGAAAACCAGATGTAGTACTGTGGTTCAGTATAGAGCACTGGCCTTGAGCTGAAGAGCTCAGGGACTGCGCCCAGGCCCAGAGTTCAAGCCCCAAGACCGACCAAAAAGAAGAAAAAATTACAATGTTAGACTTTTCTCCTATTATAGTTTAGTAATAGTTTTGCTCAAATCTTGATTTCAAAACACTTTGCCAAACTTGTAAACATTTGTTAAACATTAAGAAATCATATGAATTTACTGGGTATGGTAATGGTTCAAGCCTGTAATCCTAGCCTGGAGTCAGAGATTGGGGATAGCAGTTTTAAGCTAGCCTGAACAAAAAAGTTAGAGACTCCATCTCGGTCACCACAATGATTGGGCTCAGTGGCACACGCTTATCATCTCCAGCAACATGCGGAAGGACAAGTTAGGAGGTCCATAGGCAAGACCCAATCTTGAGAGTACTAAGGTAAATAGGGACTAGAGGCACGGTTCAAGTAGTAGAGCACCTGCCTTGCAAGTGTAAGGCTCTGAATTCAATCCTCAGCACTGAAAAAAAGAAAGAAAAAGAAATAATGTATATTATATATGTATATATCAAGTAGAAGTTTACATTGCTATAATTAGAAAATTGCATTGTTTGATCATTTAAGGGAAAATGCTTACAATCAAATTACATCAAAATGTTTCTGAGTCACCCAAAGACAAAGTCAATATAACTTTAGTGTTGAACATATAATAAAAGTATAATATTTGCCGTTTTGAAGTGTGCAGTTGGGTGTTTTTAGTATATCCACACGGTTATACATCCCTCACCACCACCTAATTCTAGAACATTTCATAATCCACAGAAGAAATTTCAAACTCATTAGTTCTTGCTCCCCATCCCTCCTCCCTGCCCCTGTTAACCACTAGTCTGTGTTCTGTCTCTGTGGATTTGCTTATTCTGGACACTTCATATAAATGGAATCTGGTAATATGTGATCTCTTTGGTTTGGCCTCTTTCAATTAACCTAAAGTTGTCAATGTTCATATTATAACATACATCAGTACTTTATACCTTTGTGTGTCTGAGTAATATCCCACTTTGTAGAGAGACCATATTTTGTTTATATATAGTCCAGCAGTTGAACAACTAAAGTTGTTTTCACTTTTGAATAATTATGAATAATGCTGTTTGGTTTTTTGTTTGTTTGTTTTTGGTGCCAGTCCTGCAACTTAAACTCAGTGCTGGGTGCTGTCCCTGAGCTTTTTTGCTCAAGGCTTGTGCTCTACCACTTAAGCCACAGCTCCATTTCTAGCTTTTTGGTAGTTAATTGGAGATAAGAGTCTCTCTCATGGGCTGTCCTGCCCTGGCTGGCTTCAAACTGTGATCCTCAGATCTCAAGCTTCCTGAGTAGCTAGGATTATAGGTGTGAGCCATCTGTGCCTAGCTGTTATGAACATTTATATGCAAGTTTTGTATAGATATATTGCTTCAGATCTTTTGGACTTAAGAGTCAAGTTTCTAGGTCATATGGTAATTTTAGGTTTAACTTTGAGGAACTGCCAAACTGTTCTTGGAAATGGCTTTACTATTGTACATTCCCACCAACATCTTCCCTAATACTTGTTATTTTCTGTCTTATTGTTTGTTTTATTTTAGCCACTCAAGGAGATGTAAAGTGTTACCTCATTCTGGCTTAGATTTGTATTTCTTTAATGATCTTTTTATATAGTATTGGCCATTTGTATTATCTTTGGAGAAAGGTCTCCTCACTTTTTTGCCTATTTTTAAACTGGATTGTTGGAATTTTCATTATGTTGTATTCTATGGTTTATATGTTGTTTCTTCCTCCGAAGTGTCCTGTGTTGAAGCTTGGCCCCCAGGTGGCATTACTAGGAGGTTATTTGGACCTTTAAGAGGGGAGGCCTAGTGCAAAGCCCTTAGATCAATCTGGGATGTACTGAAAGAGATGAACATATTTCTTGTGGGACTGTGGTAAGTCTCTTACGGGAATTATTATGAAAGTCAGAACTTTTAATTTTAATTTGGTAAAGTGATTGCTCACTCCTGCCATTGCAATCTGCCATGGGGTGACATAGCTGGGGAGGGATGCTAGCTTGAGCCCTTTCTGTGGCATTTGAACTTTGACCCTCTAAAACTATGAGCTAAATAAACTTCTCTTTTCTTATGAAATTAGCCTGTCTCAGGTATTTTGTTGTTTTAATGTAAAACTGACTAATAAAAGTTATGAGTTCTTTCTAAAATTATAGACACTAGATTCTATTACTATTATTATTTGTTAGCCCTGGGCTTGAGCTGAGGGCCTGGTTGTTGTCCCTGAGCTTTTGTGCTCAAGGTTAATGTTCTACTACTTGTGCCACAGTTCTACTTCTGGCTTTTTTTGGAGGTTAATTAGAAATTAGGAGTATCATAGACTTTCCTGCCCAGGCTGGTTTTGAACCTTCAAATCTTAACCTCCTGAGTAGCTAAGGTTACAGGTGTGAGCCACCAGCACCTGGCTTATGGACACTAGATTCTTCGTGTTTTTTCATGAGTCTTGTGTTTTTAGTGTCATAAACTTCATTCAAGATCATGAAGAGCTATACCTATATTTTCTCTTTTATCTTTTTTATGTAGTTGTGTAGTCCATTTTGAGTTAATTTTTCTGGTGAAGTGATGCAGGGGTCCATACCTCATTCTTTGCCATATGGCTATCTCTCCTGTCCTAGTGTCATTTGTCAAAAAAACTTTTTTCCATACTAGATGATCATGGTATCCTTGTTAAGAATTAGTTGCCTATTGAGATAGACAATTATTTTTTGACTCTTAATTCTCTTCCATTGATCCTTATGCCTCTCCTTATGTCAGAACTATACTGTCTTGATGACTGCAATTTAGTAGTAAGGTTTGTTTTTGTCTGTCATGGGGCTTGAGCTCAAGGCCTGGGTGCTGTCCTTGAGCTCTTTTGCTCAAGGTTAGTACTCTACCACTTTGAGCCACAGCTCCACTTCTGATTTTCTGGTGGTTAATTGGAGATAAGAGTTTCATGGACTTTCTTGTGTGGGCTGGCTTTGAACCATGATTCTCAGATCTCAGCCTACTGAGTAGTAAATTTTAAATTTTATATATATATATATATATATTTCATTGTATTTTAATTCTGAAGAATTCTCAGTCTGTGTGATAGACAATTTGCTCCAGGAAAGTTAGAATGAACTTGTGACTTTAAATGAGCATTATTATTCCACAATACTGTGAAATTCGGGAAATTATGTAATCACTTAATCACAATTTAAAAAAAAAAAAAGAACCTTGGGGAAGGTAGGGAGGGAAAGGATGGTAGGGGGAAAACAATGGAGGGGGGTAACAATGCTCAATAGGAAGTGAACTCATTACCTTACTCATGTAACTGTAACCCTCTGTATAGTATCTTTATAATAAAAAATAAAAAAATATTAAAAAAAAAAAAAAGAATTCTCAGTCTGCTGGGCGCCAGTGGCTCCTACTTGTAATCTTAATCTATTCAGGAGCCTGAGATCTGAGGATGACAGTTCAAAGCCAGAAGGTAGAGAAGTCCCTTGAGACTCTTATCTCCAATTATCTACCAGAAAACCAGAAGTGGATCTGTTGCTCTAAGTGGTATAACACTAGCCTTGAGCAAAAAAACCCCACAAGGACAGCACCAAGGCCCTGGGTTCAAGCCCCAGGACCCACAAAAAAAAATATGAATCCTACAATAAATCCCCTACATTATATAATTAATATGCATTAATAAAAATGAAAAAAATTGCTGGACACTGGTGACTCATGCCTGTAATCATTGCTAGTCAGGAGGCTAAGATCTAAGGATCACAGTTCAAAGCCAACCTAAACAGGAAAATCTGTGAGACTCTTATTTTATGGATACCAATTAGCCACCAAAAGTGGGAAGTGGAACAGTGACTCAAAGTGGTAGAGCTTTAAGCACAAAAGCTCAGGGACAGTGCTCAGGCCCTGGTTCAAGCCTTAGAACCAGCATCAGGAAAAAAAGAAAGAAAAATTCATTATCATTTTTTGTTATCTATTATGACAATAGTAAGGCTAGTTCACTACTCAGAAATCCTAATTTAAAACCATTTTGGACTTAAGGTCTTGAATTAATACATATAATTTGGTTATTTTTTTTGGTTTGGTTGTGGGGCTTGAACTCTGGGCTTGGGCACTGTCCCTGCACTCTACAGCTCAAGGCGAGCACTCTACCACTTGAGCCACAGCACCACTTCCGGTTTTCTAGTGGTTTATTGGAGATAAGAGTCTCACAGACTTTCCTGCCCAGGCTGGCTTTGAACTGCGATCCTCAGATCTCAGCCTCCTGAGTAGCTAGGATTATAGGCGTAAGCTACCAGGGCCCGGCTAGATCTCTTCCTATTTTATACTGAGAAAACATTTTACAAGTAATTGTTTTATAAATATTACTCTTAAAAAATAAAACATCAGTTATGGAAGTATGGAGTTGTGATTGATTAATTAAATGTTTATTGACTGTTTACTTCCAGTTAGTAAAGTTTTTTTGTTGTTATTTTGGTGATACTATGATTTGAATTTGGATCTTGAGCTCACTAGACCAACTCTCTACCATGTGAGCCACACCCTGCAAAGTTATTGATTTATAAAATAATGGGCTAGAGACTGTGATTTAGAATAGCATGGTGTTTAGCATTCTAAAAATGATAACTTTGAGGAGTTTCATAAAAAGGAAAATTGTCAGGACTTGCTGAAGGATTGAACGTGGAGGGTACCATGCTAGGTATGGGAGCCAGGAATTTATTATTAATATTTTACCATCCACTACTTAGATATTAATAACTTTTGTGGGCTATATAAAGTTATCAACACAGGCAGATGACCATGAAGAGCCGATGAAAAGAATATATATTTACAGGCTGGACATCCCTACCCTGCAGCTAACAGGGATGACCCTGAGGTTTCAGGTAGGAGCTTCTGAGTAGATTGGGAAGCAACAAGAGGGAAGACTGTAAAGTTTAGCATAGAGTAGGTGAGAATTGCCCATTTGGAGCTATGAAATAGACATGTATATACATTCTGAAACTCAAGACGGAAGCTGAGCTAGAAAGAAAAATGGGCATTTCAGAGCGTTTAAAGCTGAGAAGCTAGATGAGATGGCCTGGGGAGACTGAAGTTCTGGGTGTTGGGTGGCCCAGGATCAACCTCAGCCCCCCACCCCAAGTGCTGCCAGCATGAAGAAGTTGGGAGGCCCATGGGACAGACTTAAGAAGAGCAACAACTAGAAGGAATTCTTGCCCCGCCTAAGAATACAGCACTCCAGAAATCAACAGCCTTTCAAGGCATGTGTGCAGGGCAGCAGGGAGGGACCAGAATGCTCCTGAGAGCTTCGGGTTTGTAAGATGAGAGCTAACATATCATTTATTAATTTTGGCAAGAGCAGCTTCATTGAGGTGGCAGAACTAGAAAGTAGATTGGAGTAGGTTGGAGATTAAGGATGAAATCTCAAGGGATAAAATGGAAAAAGATGTTTGGCTGTGAAGGAGTAGAGGGTGGGAGTTGCAGAAGAATACCGGGCTGGGGCCCTTTAAAATTTTTCATTTTTGGCTGGGGGCTGGTGGCTGGTGGCTGGTGGCTGGTGGCTCACACCTGTAATCCTAGCTACTCAGATGGCTGAGACCTGAGGATGGCTAGTCAAAGCCAGCCTGGGCAGAAAAGTCCATGAGACTCTTATCTCAAATAAACCACCAGTAAACCAGAAGTGGCACTGTGGCTCAGAGTGGTAGAGTGCTAGCCTTGAACTGAAGAGCTGAGTGACAGCGCCCAGGCCCAGAGTTCAAGCCCCACATTGAAAAAATATATGTTTGTTGGGTACCAGTGGCTCATTCTTGTAATCCTGGTTACTCAGGAGGCTGAGATCTGAGTATCACAGTTGGAAGCCAGCCCAGGCATGAAAGTCTGTGAGACTCTTCAGTGAATCACAGAAAAAGCCAAATGTGGTGCTGTGGCTCAAGTAGTACTATCCTTGAGCAAAAGGAACTTAGAGACAGTGCCCAGGTCGAGTTCAAGACACAGAACCAGCTTAAAAAAACATTTTTTTTAAAAATGGAAAATCGAGAACCGGATGGAACAAACATCATTTATTTACACAGCTAATGTATTTAGAAAACTAGGCCTGATGGGATTGAATAAGAGAATGTCTGTCAGCACTCAATACATGGAAAGCACTTAAGTATTAGCTCTATTGGTAGAGAAAGGCAGAGAAGTCGAAAGCCTCCATGAATTGGTCTAGTTCCAAACTGTTTAGTAAAGCTACTTTCCTGTAATTCCTCTGCATTTTCTCTCTCCCTCCCCACTCCCTTTCCTTTCTCCCCTCCCCCTCTCCCTTCACCCCTCTTTTCCTCCCTCCCTCCCTCCCTTTTGTGCTAATATTGGCTGGGCTTGAATTCAGGGTCTGGACACTGCCCTTGACCTTTTGCACTCAAGGCTGTAGCTCTATTGAGCCATAGTTCCACTTCTGTGTTTTTGCTATAGTTAATTGCAGATAAAAGTCTCCTAGACTTTTCTGTGCTGCTAGCTTCAAACTAGGATGTCCAATCTCAGCATTCTGAGTAGCTAGGATTACAAGTTGTGAGCCATCACAATGCCTGCCCTGAATTATTAGCTTTTTTCCCCTTGCCCTAAAGCTTCTTCTTGCATTTCTTTTTAAATTTGATCTTGCCTCTCAAACCTCCCACAGTAATAACCTTTCCCACTACTCCAGTTGCCTTTATTTTCTTTCTGAACCTTTATGGCATCTCTTCTGTAATTGTGGTTTCTAACCACTGGGCTGAAATTTTCCTCAGTGCTTAGTTATCCCCAAGGCCAGAAATGTACATATACATATTAAGTACCATCTGTGGATCATAAGTAATGTTCTTATATGTTAATATTTTCCTAATATATATAGCTCTTTTTGATAGGAAACCTAAAAGTATTGTGGAAAGGTAGTTGATTTTTGTTATAGTTGCTTTTATGTTATTTTCACTCAATGGTAGAACTACTATGTAGAGGTCTGCCTTATTTCTTGGCCTTGAAAAGAATGCTCATACTTGAAAGATTATTGATCATTGTACTAAAAAATCTAGCATCTTGCATTCTGCTTCATGTTCTTCACTATTTTACTTTTGCTGTTTCAGTCTCTTTAACACAATAATTGCTTGGGCAAAGGTTATAATTCTTCCACTTTACTTCAGTATCCAGCTCACTTTCTGTTTTGTAAGTCCCTTCCAGCTAAGAGTTTTACAGCTAAACATTTGCAGTCAATTTGATGAACAAACTGACTTTGCACTCCAATTGAGTGTCTCCCAAGAAAAAATTCCATGCTTCTTAAAGATAGCTCTGAATCAGAGTTGTATTCAATTATTATTTTTTATTTTTATATTTTGAGTTGTATCAACAAAAATCTTGCTGAACATGTTAGAAAAGATTACGTAAGTACCTACATGATACCTAGAATTTTTTCTATTGACCTGTATATCCTAAAACTTCCATCATATGACCCTTTTTAGAAAAAGTTTGCTTTATAGTGGTAGTCTTCCAACTTGTTTATCTGAATTATCGGATGAGCTTTAATAAGTAAATGCATAATACACATATATCCATAAGAATTTAAACATATATCAGTATATGTATACATACAGATATACTTGTACATATACCCTGGAGAAGAATGTTCGAAGTGGAGCCTGGGAACTCAAAATTTTAACAAGCCATCTTGAGTTGTTTGGGAATCATTGACTTTTTTTTTCCCCTGGTTCTGAGGCTTGAACTCAGTCTGGGCTGTCCCTGAAATCCTTTGCTCAAGGATAGCATTCTACCAGTTGAGCCACAGTGCCACTTTCAGTTTTTTCTGTGATTTAATTGAAGATAAGAGTCTCACAGACTGTCCTCCCTGGGCTGGCTTTAAACTGTGATCCTCAGATCTCAGCCTCTTGAATAACTAGGATTATTGGCGTGAGCCACCAGCGCCTGGCTGAATCATTGATTTTTAATGTGTTTGTGGGATTTGAGCCCCAATATAATGGAGTGGATACTGAATTATATGTTAAAGGATAGCTTATTGTCTTATTCCAGCTTTTTTCTTGGTTGGGGGGGGGGGGAGGGGAGGGTATTGGCACTCGTCCTGAGGCTTGAACTCAGGGCCTGGATGCTCTCCCTGAACCTCTTTGTGCTCAAGGTTAGCACTCTTCCACTTGAGCCACAACACTGTTTCTGGCTTTTTTCTGAGTAGTTTTGGAAATAATAGTCTCATGGACTTTCCTGCCTAGGCTGGCTTTGAACCACAATCTTCAGATCTCAGCCTCCTGAGTTGCTAGGATTACAGGCGTGAGCCACCTGTGCCTGGCTCAACTTTTGTTGTTGTTCTTGTTTGTTTGTTTGTTTGTTTTGGCTGTGGGACCTTTTACAAATAACCACTTCAGATTTTTAAAATTTCTAGTTCTTACGAATTATGGTTTACTTTCCATGTACTAGTTATTTTATCTTTTGGTATTCATAAGAATCCCAGAATCTAATGAACATATTCCTCACTCAAACATGAGAAGGTGTTTTAGGCCCACCTCCAGGGCCAACTCCAGGGCCCAAATGCCAGGATTTCTCCATGTCAGATAAAGCCACTCATTTCTGTACAGCTAATAAAGAGACATGGGCCAGGGTAGAGAAAGGAGATTAATTATAGACACCATTAGCCATGGGAAGAAATGAAGTAAGCGCTTTAGCCTCTCTTCAGCCACCTTCCAGATACAGACATGAGCTATAGGTTTAAAGAAAGAAATAGAAGCACTGGGTGATAGGTAGGCATAGTAAACAGTTCATGTATGTTCTGATAGTCTTTATCTCAGTTCTTGTTGAAGGAATAGGGAACCATTTTTTTTTTTATAACAGGTCATTTTGTTATTTATAATCTCATTATGAACCTCGCAAAATTATCAAAATGGACATATGAGCTATCAGTAGCTGACAAGAAGCATTGTGCAGGGCTGGGAAGGTGGCTCAGTGGTAAAGTGCTTGCCTTGCATGCATGAGGCCCTGGGTTCGATTTCTCAGCACGTAGACAGAAAAAGCCAGAAGTGGCACTGTGGCTTAAGTGGTAGAGCACTAGCCTTGAGCAGAAGAGCTCCCAGACTCAGTTCAGAAGAGCACCCAGGCTCAGAGTTCAGAAGAGCACCCAAGCTCAGAGTTCAGGCTCTACAACGGACAAAAAAAAAGAAGCGTTGTATGTCTATCTTGTCATAAACTAAAAGAATGTGTGAGCCTTATCACCACCTGTGGTCTGCTCCTTCAAGTGATAAAGTGCTAACAACTCTAATGCTAACTTGTCTTTAGCAGTCACTTTAGGAATCCTTCCCAGATTCCAAGATGCCTGTAAAGTAACTACTAAGGAGAATGGCTCAAGCCAAACGACATAGATGCATAATGGAGGCTGAGATGCCTAGCTTTTATCCTGCTTTTATTTAATTTAGTTGACTAAGTAAGGACTCAGTGTTTCTCAGTAAAAGCAACTTGTAAGCACCTGTTACAAGTTTCCAGACTGACCTGACAAATTACTACGGAAGCGCTAAAACAACAAACATTTGTTTGTTGCATTTAGAGATCAGAAGTTCAAATCAAGTTCAAACCAAGGAGTCAACAGAGCCCAGTCTCTCTCTCTCTCTCTCTCTCTCTCTCTCTCTCTCTCTCTCTCTCTCTCTCTCTCTCTCTCTCTCTCTCACACACACACACACACACACACACACACACACACACACACACACACACACACACACACACACACACACACACACACACACACACACACACACACACACACACACACACACACACACACACACACACACACACACACACCACACCTCGCCTCTACAGAAGTTTGCCCTCTTCTAGTTTCTGGGATGTTCTGGGCTATGGTTGCCTCACAGCAGTCTCTGCCTCCCAGTGTCACATTGCCTTCTCCTGTGTGTCTTCCATATAAAAGTTAAGTGTCATTGGACTTGAGGTCCATCCAGATAATCCAGGATAAACCCTCTTTCTCAAGATCCTTGACTTAATCACATTTTTTTTATCATATGAAAGTGATACTCACAGGTTACAGGGATTTGACATGGATATCTTGGGGGCAAGAATCTTCCTGCAGAACTTTTGCACATGCTCACAATTTCACCAACATTTGCAAGAGTCAAAAGTCTTTGAAGTTTATCCATGAACCCCATGGGTTCTAGGTTTGTACTCCTTGTTCAAAAAGGGAAGCATACATCTACTGTATATTCTATGTTACCTCCTTAATTTTCTCTTGTCTTGGTGTCTTGTTCTTGTAGTCTTCATCCTATTAATATCAATCTTGAAATGTTTTTCTCTTGTGACATTCAATTTGCAGTTTTCTATTTCAGTTAATTTCCTTGCTTCCTTTAAGAATTATCAATCCGCATGGGTGGCTCATGCCTATAATCCTAGTTACTAGGAGACTGCGTCTGAGGATCATGGTTCAAAGCCATCCTGGGCAGGAAAGTCCATGAGCCTTTTATCTCCAATTTACCACCAGAAAACTGGAAGTGGCTCTGTGGCCCAAATGATAGAGCGCTCATCTTGAGCTGAAGAGTTGAGGGACAGTGCCCAGGCCCAGAGTTCAAACTCCATGACCAACCAAAAAAAGAAAAAAGAAAAAGAAACAAAGAATTATCAGTCCTTTGATAACTTATTTTTTATTTATTTATTTATTTATCTATCTATCTATTTATTTGTTTATTTTTGTCTGTCATGGGGCCTGAACTCTGGGACTGGGCTCTGTCCCTAAGCTCTTTAGCTCAAGGCTAGTGCTCTACCACTTGAGCCATAGCACAACTTCTGGATTTTTCTGCTTATGTGGTGTTGAGGAATTGAACCCAGGGCCTCGTGCATGCAAGGCATGCACTCTACCACCGAGCCACCTTCCTAGCCCCAGTACTTATTTTTTTAAAAGAAAAGCCTTACATTCCATTCTACAGTTGGACAAGTAACTTTCATGCAAACAATAGGTAAACTGGTAATACTTCCAAAGAGAAGAGAAACTCACTAGCTGGGACTTAGTGTGCTAGGCCTTTTAACAAGTATTTACACGTGGGTTCTTATTTAATATTAAAATCAGTCCTGAAGTTAGATCTAAATTATACACATATATGAAAACATATATAGGATCAAATTCATATGCACAAGCAAATTGACTAAAGTATGATACATGAAGAGGCAGATTCCAGATTCCTTAAACAACTTACAATGTAACAAAATGAATACCAGGAAACTTAAATATGTGTTTTCAGGAGGGGAAGGGAAATCTAGAAGAGGCAGACGACAGATGGAGAGGGGATGGTTAAATACACTTGTAATATTCAATGTGATTATGTGAAAATAGAAATAGTTAACTTGGAATTTGTAGGGTTGGGAGAGATCAAGGAGAAAGATGGAAGGGGTAACATGGATCAACATGGATTATATTAATAAACTGACATGCTGAATTGAAACCCCTTTGTACAATTACATAAAGATAATATAAAAAATAAATAAACAGGTGCTGGGAAGTTGGCTGAATGGTAGAGCGCTTGCCTTGCATGCATGAGGCCCTGGGTTCGATTCCTCAGCACCCCATAAGCAAAAAGAAAAAAGCCGGAAGTGGCGCTGTGGCTCAAGTGGTAGAGTGCTAGCCTTGAGCTGAAGAGCTGAGGGACAGCGCCCAGGCCCAGAGTTCAGGCCCCATGACCGGACCCCCCCCCAAAAAAAAAAAAACCTTCAAAAATAAATAGTCTTGAGAGGAGGTCACCTCAATGCTACTATATAAGTATCTGTTAAGTAACTTGCTCAATGGCGGTGATAGAGCCACAAGAGATACAGCTGGTCTTTGAATGAACTTCTTTACTCAGAAGCCCAATCTGCCACAAGAACATAGCACACTTCACTTTAGTACTCACATTAAGTGGGGGAAATCTTTGCTTTGGTTTCAGTTGCTAGCAAGTCTTCCATCATTGTCAGATTTATGGTTAGTTGGGAGTATTACCTTACATGAGTATCATGTCTGATCCTTAATTTTAAATAAGGCTAATTCCTAGTCCTAGCTTATATATCTCTGGGGGCTATTGTTGAAATTGAAGTTATGAATGAATGCTTTTCCAAGTAAGAAAACTTTGCTAATATGTAGCACAGTTAGTTTCTCAGCCAGTCATTGTGTTCAGACTCTCTTTTCCTTTCTTAGATTTCAAATTTAGGGAATATAGCCAAGCCTCAAACCAGAAGCTACATTAACCCCAACTGAAAATTTCTTTGCTTCAGAAATTAGTGGGAATTTGGCTGACCCAAATACTCATATTCTGCTTTCTGCTCTTTAACTTTATGGGCTTCTTCAACTTTATCCACCATTTTTATTTAAAAAACTACTTCCATGTAGCAGACCAGTATGCTCCTTCATCCTCAGGACCTTCATTTCTTCCTTTATAGTATCAGTTTTGGTATCAGTATCTGTTGGTTTTCTGTTGTTTTTAAAATAATATTGAGAATTCTGGTACTTTAATAAGCTGGCTTCCCAAACCTGCCTCTTCAGCCATATCTCTGGGAACTCTTCTCCTTTATTCTATTTGCCATAGTAAGAGTGTTCCTTCTTTCAAGAGCTAGTTACTTTGGATTTCTTTCCTTCTTCCTGGCTCAGGAACCTTCCTCCATGGTTAATTTACTCTTTCCTTAACTTTCATAAAGATTCTTGGATATCCAGTTATAATTATGGGTTGCTTAGTGATAGAGATATTTTGAGAAATTTATTGTTAGACAATTTTGTCCTGTATAAACATCGTATAATGTATTTACACAAAATTCAGTTATATATCTGGGCTATATAATACCTGTGTGTATGCAGCTCTTCATTGATCAAGACATCCTTATGCGACTCATAACTGTATTCTTAAGGAATTGAGGACATGGTAGTTTGAGTCCATAAACTTTGATGTCAAATATGAATGTGAGACTGGAACTAGGTAGTAGCCACCCTCCTTGGGTGAGATCTGTGCTTTGATTTTAAACAAGTTGTCACTTGCATGGTGACTTAAAATTTTTATATTCTATTATATGACTTTCAAAAATCTATGAGCCAGGGCTGGGAAGGTGGCTGAATGGTAGAGCGCTTGCCTTGCATGCAAGAGGCCCTGGGTTCGATTCCTCAGCACCACATAAGCAAAAAGAAAAAAGCGGGAAGTGGCGCTGTGGCTCAAGTGGTAGAGCACTAGCCTTGAGCTGAAGAGCTGAGTGACAGCGCCCAGGCCCAGAGTTCAGGCCCCACAACCGGACCTCCCCCCCCCCCAAAAAAAAAAAAAAACAAAAATCTATGAGCCGAACTTTTATCTACAGACAAACTGTATTTCATCTTTACAAATGCTGGCTATTTATTCCAGAGTTCTCTGCCCAGCAGTATTATCCATGGCTTTGCTATCTTTCTTTTCCCTTCATGTTTCATTCTGCTCAAAAGGATTTCTTCCTCCTGCGGTACATGTTATTTTGTTCTTCCCCAGTTTGTCTTTTACTCCCAATCAATGAGCAAACTCCTTGAGAACAGGGATCATATTTTAAAAGCTGGCTTTTGTTGTATATGGAGGGAAACATATCTTTAAAAACTAAAATCACACGTCAATGAGATGCTGGCATGATGCTGGGTACACCAGAGCTGCAGGTGACAGGGTACAACAGATTCACGATTCCAGCCTTGTGCCTACCGCAGGGCACACATCTGTTGCGTGAAAAGGCAGGCACAATTGCATGTATGCATCAACATGATTGTCTGTGCCTTTTTCTTTTTACTTCTGCCCACTCTTTTATTCACCCACTTTATCTTTTTTTTTTCTTTTTGCTAAGCTCATATAGTTGACTTTCCTACTTCATGGTGGAATTCCAATATACTTTTATATTTCCCCACAATGATTGAGCCCCTTGTCTCTGAGCAGAGAATAAACCTAGTTGAATGAATGAATATATCAGCTTTGGGGGATAGTGAGCAGGAGGTGGTGCAAATTAATTATACTTGCCATCTGTGTGCTTTTCTCTGCAACTATTCAGTCAAGCAAGAAGCAGCCATAGTATTATGTTGCTTGTATTTGTTGAAAATACCTGTAAAGAGTTTGGATGAAAATCTATTTAAATTCTTTTCCAGTTCTACATTTCTTTAAGATCAAAAGCCTTATTATTGCCTGATAGGAAATAGCTGTGGTAGCATAAAAGAGATACTTACATACTTATTACCTGAAAATTAGGTGTAATTATTTATTATTAGAAGAACTTAGCATTTTTTGTTTTTTCTAATATATCTTTTTAAGAATCCAAAGTAGGTTATACTTAATTTCATTACCCAATGTTTTCCCAACAGGATAGAATTACATGACCTTTGATTTATATTGTAATCCCTTATTTCACTATAGCTGGTCACTTTACAGGTAAATGAAATTTTGCTTTTTTTCTTCTTAAGTTTGAGAAAACCTATTAATGTAGCTTATTGTGGTATTAGTTTTTATTTTCTTGGTTGCTAATGATGTTAAACATCTTTCCAGATGACTTTTTGCTATCTCTATATTGTACCCTTCTTGGTGAGATGTCAAAGTTTCTTGTTCATTTTTTAATTGATTATTTTGCTTTCCTACTACAAAGTTTTGAGAATTCTTTCTGTATTTCAGATCCATATCCCTTGTGAGGTTGTTATAGGTTTATGCTTTTCACCAGTAATGCCTAGAAAGCCCCATTACTTCACATCCTCAGCCCTACTTGATATCACTTTTCTCAATTTTTTTGGGGGGGGAGGGGTGGGGTCAGATGTAGGGCTTGAACTCAGGACCTGGGCACTGTCCCTGAGCTCTTCAGCTCAAGGCTAGCGCTCTACCACTTGAACCATAGCTCCACTTCCAGTTTTATTGGAGATAAGAGTCTCAGTGACTTTCCTGCCCGGGCTGGCTTTGAACTGCAATCCTCAGATCGCAGCTCCTGAATTGCTAGGATTATAGGAGTGAGTCACCAGCGCCCAGCTGAATTTTTTGAAGTTCTCATGAGAAGGTGCTGATATATATGTACTTATATACAATTGTTACATATAATAAATACACTTTATATAATATTTTATATATTAAATGTAATATTTTAAAGAAAAATTAAATTCTTAAAAATTTTTAGTTATTTTGGCATTCTACTTTATTTGTCTTTCTGTATAAATTTTAGCAGTCACTTATCTGTAAAAATTCTTACTGGTATTTTGATTGCTATTGTTTACAGAATATAACACTTTACATTATCATCTTTGTAATATTATATTAGTCCATGAACATTATATGTCTCTTTGTTTAGACTCAGTTTCTTTCATCAATGTTTTAAAACTACCAAGTTTTTAATATATAGATTCTATGTATTTTAGATTTAGGGCTACATTTTTTATTTGGGGGGAGCTTTCATGAGGTCTAAAAAATATTTCAGATTCCTGTTGTTCATTCCTATTATAAAGAAATGATTTTTTTTGGGGGGGGGTCCGGTCATGGGGCCTCAACTCTGGGCCTGGGCGCTGTCTCTCAGCTCTTCAGCTCAAGGCTAGCACTCTACCACTTTGAGCCACAGCACCACTTCCGGCTTTTTTCTTTTTTTTTGCTTATGTGGTGCTGAGGAATCGAACCCAGGGCCTCAGGCATGCAAGGCAAGCGCTCTACCACTGAGCCACCTTCCCAGCCCCAAGAAATGATATTTTTGAGTTGATCTTTTATACTGCCACTTTGCTAACTTTACTCATAAGGATCTCTGTGAAGGGTTTTATTGTTGTTGTTTTTTATTTTTGTTTTTTGTTGCCAATCCTGGGGCTTGAACTCAGAGCCTGGGCACTGTCCCTGAGTTCTTGCTCCAGGCTTTCCCCCAACTTTTCCTCCCTCCCCCCTCTCTCTGTGGTGGAGGGGTGGCAGTTTATTGGAGATAAGAGACTCAAGGACTTTCCTGCCCAGGCTGGCTTTGAACCATGATCCTCAGATCTCAGCTTCCTGAGTAGTTAGAACAACAAGCTTGTGAAAATTAAAAAAAAAAAACAAAATACCTCAACTTGTTGTACAAGAGGCTACAATTTAACATGTCCATTTATGTGTCCAGTGCTTCTTGGTTAGTCACCCTTTCCATCCATCACCCCCATTCTGACTGCCCATTCTGACTGCCTTGTCCCCCCAGACTCATTTCACATTTCTCACTTCCTATATCATACATGTAGTTTAAATATTCTGATTTTATTTGTCTCATTCCCTTTTTCATTCATCCACTCCCCTCCTGCTGGGCTTCCCCCATTCAAACTTGTTTCGGCTTTCTAATACTCATTCTGTTAAACTGTTAATTGTTAAAAAGATTTACTTCATGGATTTCTAGTCCTGCATACAGAAACTGTGCTTCAGTCTCTGTAAGAGGTTTTGTTTGTTTGTTTCATCTTCCTTTACAGCCAGTATGCCTTTTGCCTCTTTTTATTACATCATTAACCTGGTTAGAACTTTTGGTACAATGTTAAATAAGAGCGATGGTAATCCTTGCTTTGCTTGCAGCCTTAGGGAGAAACACCACTAAAGTATTGTGTTAACAGTAGTTAATAGTTTGAGATAGAAAAACAGAAGTTTGAGGTAGAAAAATGATCATCACACTGAGGAACTTGCTTTTCTGTTATCCACTAAAGCTTATTATCTTTGTTCTCTAATATACTGGGAATTCCTTTGGTCTCTCTTTTGGGTTACAATCTCAATTTTTTGTGTCATGGATTTTTTTCCCTTTATTTCTTCATTTTAGTGAAGGACATCATCCACTATCTTCTTAAGAAAAAAAGGTTAGTTTTAAAAATACATTGCATACTGGAAAATATTTTTTCTAGCCTCACAGCTGATAGCTTTGAGTGGGTAGAGAATTCTAGGTTGGAACTAATTTTTCTTTGGGATTTTGAAGATTGAAATGCTACCATCTTTTAGCTTTCTATAGCTATTGAAAAATTTGAAAGTTAGTCTACTTCCTCTCAATATGGAAATCCTTCTCAGATGTTGTTTTAGGGCATTTTTTGCTGCTTTTAACAAAATACCACAGAGTGAATAATTTATAAACAGTAGACATTTATTTGGCTCTCAGTTGTTGAAGCTGGGAAGTCCCAAGATATGCAGATACATGAGGAATGCTTTTTCATAGAATAGCCCATGGCAGAAGGCAGAAGAGTGAGGGAAGGCAAAAATAAAATAACTAGTGGAAGCTAAACTAATTTTATAACAATCCACCCTTGAGATAAATAACACAGTCCCAAGATAATGACCTCAGTCCATTTCTGAGGGCAAAGTCCTTATGACTTCTCATTAGGCCTCATTTCTCAACTTTATTGCATTAAGGAAGAAGATTTCAATACATGAGCTTTGGGAGACACATTCAAAGAGTAGCACATGTTCCGTTGAAGACATTGAGCCTAAAGTTTCTATTATTCCTTGGATTTCTTTTTCTCTTTCTTTTTTCTGGAACTCCTATTCTTTGAATATTGCACTTTGTTCACATCTTTTCTCTCATTTTCATCTTGTCTTTTGATCTACTGTTTAGGAGGTTTTCCCAACTTTTAGCTCTCCATCCTTCTATTGAGGCTTACTATTTTCTATCTTATTAATTTCCAACAGGTTCCTTTTCTTTTTAAAAGCACATTGTTCATGTCTCAAGATTGTCATCTCATCTCATCTTTTACTTCAGTGTAGATTGCTTTTGGTGAGATACTGAACACAAAGCTTTGATCATGCTAGGATCTATACCACTAAGCCAGATCCCCAGCCCCGTGACATGGGTATTAATGCTGGTCCTTTTCAAGTTTCCATTTTCATGTGTTATCTCTGTTTCCCTCAGGTTTTTCATTTTTCTGTTTGCTTTTGATCCCTTTCACATGAGGGACTTGTTTTTTCAGACATCTGATAGTGTATGACTACATAAAGAAGGAAAAGCTGCTCTCTTAGGTTTTATAGAACAGACCTGTGAATTCATCCAGCAAAGCAAAAATATTAGTTTATGAGCTGGGCACCAGTGGCTCATGCTTGTAATCCTGGCTATTCAGGAGGATGAGGTTTGAGGATGCAGTTCAAAGCCAGCACCATGAGACTCTTATCTCCAATTTAATCACTAGAGAAACTGAAAGTAGAGGTGTAGCTCAAGTGGTAGAGTGCTAGCTTTTAGCAAAGTAGCTCAGAGACAGCTCCCAGGCCCTGAGTTCAAGCCCCAGAACTCACCTCCACACACAAATATTACTCCAGGGCCATGATATATAGCTGTTATTTCAGCTATGTAGGAGGCCTAGGTAGGAGGATCATGGTATAAGGCCAGCACCAAGCAAAAATGTGAGACCATATTCAGAAAAATAGCTAAAAGTAAAAAAGGCTAGAAATGTGGTTGAAATTATTAACATAAGACCCTGAGTTCAAACTTGGATTCTGCCCAAACAAACAACAAGATTGGCATTAGAAAAGCATATATATATTTATTTTATGTTAATATATCTATGTGGGATTGGGGACTTCATAGAAAAGAACTAAAAATTCCAAAGAAATATTTAGATTCAGCCTCTTACATACCGTATTATCAAAGAGCAGTAGATCATGGAGAAGTAACTAGACAATGAAAAAGGGATTTGGGTTCCTAGGAGCAGTAAATATTTGGGTATGTGAGAGAGTATATGGGGAAAACTATTGGAAAATAAAGATTATTTTAGTAAGATTTATTTATACAGACTCATCTCCATGTTGACTGGAAAAGATTATTCTTGATACCTAGAGGACATCTCATGGAGAATTTATGCTTTGCTTTTAGACAGATACAGGGAACATAACCCTTCCCTCATCTACTATTTTTAAGCTCCCTTCAGCTCAGAGTAGTCAATATACCAAAGTGAAATATTTTAGAGAGGCTCCCTTTCAACTATCTTTAAAAATATTTTTTTTTACAAGTAAACTAAAAAATTGATCGGTAGACATGCAAGTGGCCGAGACTTATTGACACTGAGCCTCATTGTAGGATGATGTGCTTGGAACATTTTATTGTTAATGTATAGGTCTTTCTTGAGTTACTCAGATGTTCTAGAAAAGACTTCCAAACTCTTAGTTGCCTGAGAGCTGAATAGTATGTGTGTGTGAAAGAAAGAGAGAGGATCTTTGTTTCTAGTAAGATGCCTGTTTGTTATTTACCTCTCTCAGGCTTATATTGACCTAATTTATATTAGTACTAGAAGTTTTGTAATACGAATGACAGAGGAAGAATTGTTCTTCCACACATGACAATAGATCCTCTTTTGAGAACAGTACAAGTCTTAAAGCAAATCTCAGTTCCAGTTGAGCTAATTATCAGTTTGTGACCCTCTTCTCCCCCACATATACCAGTCCTGGAGCTTGAACTCAAGGCCTAGGTAGGCACTGTCCTGGAGCTTTGTTTTTTTTTCCTCAAGCGTTGCTTAAGTCACAGCTCCAATTCCTAGCTTTTTGTTAGTTAATTATTTCACAGATTTTTCCTGCTCAAGCTGGCTTCAAACTGTGCCCCTCAGATCTCAGCCTCCTGAGTAGCTAGGAGTACAGGCGTGAACCACTGGCACTTGACTGTATTACTATTTTTTTTAATTGTATTTATATATTTATTTATTTATGGCGGTTGTGGGTCTTGAACTCTAGGCCTGGGTGCTGTCCCTCAGCATTTCAGCTCTAGGCTAGCACTCTACCACTTGAGCCACTGTGCCACTTCCAGTTTTCTGGTGGTTCACTGGAGATAAGAGTCTCACAAACTTTCCTGCCTGGGCTGGCCTTGAACCACGATCCTCATATCTCAGCTTCCTGAGTAACTAGGATTACAGGCATGAACCACTGATGCCCTGCTTATTATTATTTTTTAAAATTCTATTTTATTTTGCTAATTTTCTTTAGGTCATGCTTGTCATCAATGATTGTGATTATTTTTTAACTCTGATTTTGAAATTGGAATTGTGAATATTTCTTTAGGTGGCCAGAGTAGAAGCAAGAAGACTAGTTATTAGGTTACTGCGGAATTCTAGATGATAGTTATTGATGGGTTGGGCTAGAATGGCAATTGGAAAAAAGAGGAGACACTGGAAAGGCAAGATTGTTTTTAGGTGTCAGTTTATAAGATTTAGAGGTGAACTAATTGTGGAAGATTAAGGAAAGGAAGACACCGAAGGGAATTTTAAGTGTTGTCTTGAGATAACTAGATGAACAAATGGTTCACTAGAGAAGATTAGGGACAAGAGCCATTTCTACATTAAACATATTAAATTTAATCTACGTCCTGCTGGACTCAAAGACAATGTTGCTTTTTCTTTTTTTTGGGGGGGGGAGGGGGGGCCCGGTCATGGGCCTGAACTCTGGGCCTGGACGCTGTCCCTCAGCTCTTCAGCTCAAGGCTAGCACCCTGCCACTTGAGCCACAGCGCCACATTCGGCTTTTTTCTTTTTGCTTATGTGGTGCTAAGGAATCGAACCCAGGGCCTCATGTATGCAAGGCAAGTGCTCTACCACTGAGCCACCTTCCTAGCCCTAATGTTGCTTTTTCCTTAGCTACCTATTGTCTCTTTACGCTTAGTTATTTTTCAGTTGTCATTCAAAACTACCTGATGTTTGACTTCATCCCTCTTCTGCCTCTCTAACTGCTACCACCCATCAAGCTTATTTGTTGAGGACTATAGGACTTGGCATACCAATGCCTGTTCCCTGATGTCCTCATGTACAACTTAGGTATGATACAATGGTTTTAATCCTACTTCCTCTGCTTCCTAACTGTGTCTCATTTTCCTCATGTGTAAAATGGGGATAACACTATCTGTACATTTGATATTTTGTGCACTCTTCCTAATACCTGGATGACTAATAGCCATAGTTCTTGAGCTTTCAAAGATTCATTCATGGGTATATTTTGGTTCTTAAATTGTTACCATCCATGTTGGCATGACACAGAGGCATATGGCTTCTAGATGATAGCAATTATAAAAGTGACTTTACTGTTCTATTACTCCAGTATCTCTATAGTACTATGCTATATTTCATTCATATTTACAATATGAATGAATAGCATTAATGAAATTAGTAATGTTTCATAAATGAGAAGACTAAAGTACAGACAGAATGGTGAAAATAGTTTGTGAAATAAGCAGGTGGGCATAATTCTTTTTGAGCTTATTTGTGGGGGATAATTCTGGCCTTGAGTTCAGGGCCTTGCATACGCTAGGCAGGTGCTATATGACTTGCTCCATGTCCTCAGCCCTTTTTGCTTTTAGGTAATTTTTCATATGGGGTCTCACTTTTTGTCAGTGTGGACTCAGAGTATGATCCTTTTACCTATGGCCTTCCATGTAGCTGGAATGACAGACACAGAGATGGGGTCTTGCCAGTGTTTTGTCCTTACTAGACTTGAACTGTGGTCTTCCTGATCCTCCAAAGTAGCCGAGATTACAGGTATGAGCCACTGTGCACAGCTAAAAAGAGAGCTTATTATTGGCTACATATTAATATATTAATATATGTTATGATTAATACAATTGTTTTTGGTTGTGGGACTTGAACTCAGGGCCTGGGCACTGTCTCTGAGCCTCTTGTACTCAAGGCTAGCACTCTACCAGTTCAGCCACAGTGCCACTTACAGTTTTTGAGTGGTTAATTGGAGATTACTGGGACTTTCTGCCTGAACTGACTTTGAACGTCGATCTTCAGATCTCAGCCTCCCGAGTAGCTAGGATTACAGGTATGAGCCACCACACCTGGCTAATGTGCCCAGCTAACACAATTGTTAAAAAAATTTTTGATGAGTTACTATTTTTATTTCTGTCTGAAATGTAAATTGTCCTGATCAATTATAATCTATAACTTTTAGGATTATGTGGGAGGTGGTGTGAAAGAGAGAGAGAATTTAATAAGATAGAAGACCTTTCTTTCAGCTATTATTCTGTTACCCTTCATTCCCCTTGGAAATAGTACACCTGACCTAGTACTCTTTTAGAATGAATTCCCAGAACTGAGTGTTATATTTTTGTTCCTCTAATCAAGTACAATTTAAGAATTGGCTGCTATCCATAGCTTCTATTCTTTAACATAACAATAATCCTATCATTCATTAAGATATTAGCTTTACTATATTTATTGGTCCTGGGAGAGCTGAGGAACATAGGTACTTTATATATAAAATAAACTGTTCTTTCTTTTCCATGGTTTTTATTTTTGTTAGCCATTTAATTTTCTGACAGCCACGAAATATATTTTAAAAGAAAAATTACATTTAGTAGAAAATTAATGTTGAATAATAATACTAGCTACTTGTGAGGCTAAGATTGGGAGGATTGAAGTTTGAGACCACCCAGGTGAAAAGTCTGCAAGAACCCCTCTCAATCAATATAAAGTTGAAAACGATGGTGCATGCTTGTTATCCCAACTACATTGGAAATGTAAATAGGATGGATAAAGGTGGCTGTTGGGGGATGGGGACATGATTCAAGGGATAGAGAGGCTGTCTAGGTCCTGATTCTAACCTCAGTTGTGCCCCTCCCCCCA
Organism: Dipodomys spectabilis; assembly: GCF_019054845.1. Lineage (NCBI taxonomy): Eukaryota > Metazoa > Chordata > Mammalia > Rodentia > Heteromyidae > Dipodomys > Dipodomys spectabilis. Next base: position 19,684,425 of record NW_024870746.1, read on the forward strand.
AATACTTTGGTGTTAAGTGTATTCATGTTGTTGTGCAATCAGTCTCCCAAAGTTTTCATTTCTCAAGACTAAAACCTGATTCATTTGGTCTTCCATATCTATGGGTTCTACATGATGGACTTGACCAACTGCAAATTGAAAATATGTGAAAAAAAATTGCCTCTGAATGAAACTTGCACAGGCTTTTTTCTTGTCATTAATTTCCTAACCTATGTAGTATAACGATTATTTATATAGCATTTGCATTGTATGAAGTAGTCTAATCTAGAGATGATGTAAAGTATTCTGGAGGATATGCATAGGTTATAGGTAAGTGCTGTGTCTCTTTGTAAGGGACTGGAGTATCTACAGACTTAGGTATCCTCAAGGACTCCTAGAACCAGTTCACTGCAAGTAAGGAGGGGTAACTACTCCTTAAACACCACTGTCCCCCTGGCAACCATGTTTATGTGTTTTTTTTGGGGGGGTGTTGTTTTTTGTTTTACTTTGAACTGGTCTCCCTTTGTAGTTGTTTTCATGAAGATGCAAAGGCTCTGGAAAACAATGTTGCAGTAAATAGTCTTGCATACATGTCATTTTGCACATGAGCGAGTGTATCTGTAGGATGAATCCCTAGAATGTGGAATTGCTGGGTAAAATGTTTTGTGAATTTCTTTTGAAATGTAGTGACATATTGACTTTAAAAAAAAGTACCACTTTCAATGTCCTCCAGCAATGTATCAGTTATTTAAATGTGTTTCAGGAAAGTGAGCTTGTCAGCTGAACTGAGTTGGAAAGCTGGCGAAGGAGGGGGTGCTGAAAAAAATCTATGCTAGGGGGTTCTGAAAAAAAATCTATGCTACTGAAATTTGCAAGAGGCCAGGTTCTCCAGCTCTGTTCCTAGGGATTGCATTGTATCTCCCTCCTTCCCTCTCTTCTCTCTTTTCCTTCCTTCCTTCCTTCCTTCCTTCCTTCTTTCTCTTTCTTTCTTCATTACTGGGGCTTGAATTCAGGCGCTGGACACTGTCCCTTAGCTTTTCCCACTCAAGGCTGGAATTCTGCCACTGGAGCCACAGCTCCACATCTGGCTTTTTGCTGCTTAATTGGAGTCTCATAGACTTTCTTGCTCAGGCTGGCTTTGAACCAAGATCTTCAGATCTTAGTCTTCTGAGTTTCTGGGATTAAAGATGTGAGCCAGCAGTGCCTGGCTTTTATTAAATTTGTTTTTGTTTTTCATTTAAAATTTTTTATTTTTTATTTATTTATTTATTTTTCTTTTTGCTTATGTGGTGCTAAGGAATTGAACCCAGGGCCTCATGCATGCAAGGCAAGCGCTTTACCACTCAGCCCCCTTCCCAGCCCCTCATTTAAAATTTTTTAAATAAAACATTTTTCATGGGCACCATAAACTAATACAGCATCTGCTAGAATGATGGTATTACCTCACTTCTTGTGGTATGTACCATACTTTGATATATTTTCAGTCCTGCTGAAAATTACTTCACAGATCACTAAGATCATTAAAAGGGATAGAAGCCTTGCTTAAATGGGCTTCAACAGAAAGAAAATTATCAGCAGGGCCCTTTTCTTAAATCAACTCTTATGAACAACCCTATCATGTTATGAGGAGATCCAGGGGTGATGAGGAAGAAGAGGCTGAGGACTGTGAAGTAGGGACTCTGGGCCTCTTATCACTGTGTATCCAGCACTGCCAACACATCAGGATTGACTTCTTTCCTGATAGATGAGTGAGGTAGTCATGGAACATACATATAGGTTTTGTACAATACTTTTATCTGCAGATTTTAGACAAATTTAACTTTCGTATTCGTTTTTTAAATATTAAGGTGAAATGCATGTTTTTGTAATGTCTACTTTCTTACACAGTAGATATCAAAGGGTATGGTAACCATATCCTAATAATTGGTATGAATTGTATGACATTTATTCCCTCAATGCATTGAATAACAAATTTTATTCCTTCTTTAAAAAGATGGAATACTCTGTGTATATACTATCTTATGATTTGTCTCTAAAGATATAGTGGTCCAGATATACAGTGAAAAAAAAAAAAAAAACCCAAGCCCAAAGGCTGGGGTTTAGATCAGGAATGAAGTGTTTGCCTAGCATATGAAAGGCCTTGACTTTGACCCCCAGAACCACATAAAAATAAAACAAACCAAGTTTAGTTTCTCCTACTATACTCTCAACACTGATCACCATTTTTGTGTGTGCTGGCACTATGGCTTGAACTCAAGGCCTGGTGCTCTCACTTGGCTTTTTTCACTCAAAACTAGCACTCTACCACATGAGGCACAGCTCCATTTCCAGCTTTTGGCTGGTTAATTAGAGATAAGAGTCTCACAGACTGCTACCAAGGCTGGGTTTGAACCTCAATCCTCAGATTTCAGCCTCCTGAGTAGATAAGATAACAAATGTGAGCCACCAATGCTGTACTGATTACTTGTGATGCCAAATGGGTAGGGGGTCCTTCCCCATCTTCTGCCATGCAAGCAGTCAGTGCAACAGAGCACACCAATTGGGCATCCTCTAATCCAAGTCATTTTAAACGTCATCCACCTAGAAATAGTATCAGCCTCCACAAGTTAAGGGATCAATTGGCACAACTGCCCTCACCACATCTTTAGATACCCGTCACCAATTCCAAGTTGTTTGTGTTTCTCAACAGCTAACTATAATGAGGGTTCCAGCCGGGTGCCGGTGGTTCACGCCTATAATCCTAGCTACTCAGGAGGCTGAGATCTGAGGATCTCGGTTCAAAGCCAGCCCGGGCAGGAAAGTCCATGAGACTCTTATCTCCAATAAACCACTAGAAAACCAGAAGTGATGTTGTGGCTCGAGTGGTAGAGCCCTCTCGTTGAGCTGAAGATCGCAGGGACAGCACCCAAGCTCAGAGTTCAAGCCCCACGACTGACAAAAATAAAATAAAATAAAAAATGAGGGTTCTACAACCTTTTCCTCAGGTTCAGTTAATCTGCTCAAGTGGCTCACAGAACCCATGGAACCCAGGGAAACATATTCCAAAGATACAGATCAGTAGGTACACAGGGCAAGGTACAAGGAAAGGATCATAGAGCTTCTCTGCCTTCTCTGGAGTCCTGATTGCTAGGAACCTCCACGTAATCAGCTCCTTAAACTCTGTCCTTTAGGATTTTATGGAAACTTCATTACATATCAAATAATAAACACTAATAAATGGAAGGAGAAACCCAGGAAGAACTGTCTATTCAGCATTCCTTCCTTACTACATTCCTTCCTAGAGATATGGGTCTGGATTCTTTCTATATGCTGTCTTATTATATTAGACAAGAAAGATCAGAGAAAGACAGGGAAGATTAGAGTTTGGATGACCTATGACTACCACAAGAAAAAGAAATTCAAGTTCCTATGGCCTGCCTTGGGGAAGCATTTAGGAGCTAGGAACCTTAGACAATACCTATGTGTGTGTATATATATATAATATATATAATATATCTCATAATATCACAGTTGGTAATAAAGTTTGTATAGTTTGGAAGGTTATTAATGGATTTATCCTCTTCCTTTACATTATCATTTTGTTGTTTATTCCCCTATGGGTAAACATTTAACTTGTAACGAATATCCTACATACCTATCTATATTTTTCCTATTTGAGTAATCCTATTTGTATTTTATAGGATAATTTCCAGGAAAGATAATTTCTATATTAAAGATACTGGCCATTTTATGCTTCAGTGGATATTTGAGTCACTATAAAATGTTCTATTAATATTCTAATTTGTGTGTGTGTGTGTGTGTGTGTGTGTGTGTGTGTGTGTGTGTGTGTGTGTTGCTCCTGGGGCTTGAACTCAATGCTTGGGCACTATCCCTGAGCTGCTTTCGTTCAAGGCTAGCACTTTACACTTGAGCCACTTTTTTTGTAATTAATAAAATAAGAGTCTTCCTGCCCAGGTTGGCTTTCAACTGCGATCCTCAGATCTCAGACTCCTAAGTAGCTAGGATTATAGGCATGAGCTATTGGCTCCCACTAGCATTCTAGAGGTATCCTCATTAGTGTATACCATTTTTTTCCTAATAGGAGGTTTTCAGTTATTTAAAAACTTTAACAGTTTGAAACTTTTTGTTTTACAGTGATGGAATGGGGAGAAGATATTAAAGCAATTGCAAAAGATGAAGCAGTGATGTTGGTAAACCATCAGGCCACAGGAGATGTATGCACACTGATGATGTGCCTACAGGACAAGGGACTGGTAAGCCATCCTGAAGGCAGTGTGTCACTGTTGTTTGACACATAGACTTAGATTTGGCATGTGTAGTTTCCCCAAAACTTCAGAAAATATTAAAAAGAAAAAAGTATGTAATTTGAAGTCACTCTAGAACAGTGATCGAGGAACTTAAAAAGGTAAACAAATGGGATGGTGTGAATTACATCTCAATAAAACTACTTAAAAATAGGAAATGAAAATGGAGAAAAGTTAATATAGTCTAAGTGCTGTCTGGAGGGGAAGTGATAGAAATACAATCAAAAAATTGCTTAAGGCAAGAGAGTAAAAGTAATGAGGATATTATATTAGCATGGGATCTTAGCCAGGAGAAGTTAAGGTTATTTTTATTTTGGATTAAATTTACAAAGTCAAAGACAGGCTTAAGTTTAGGAAGAGGCGCTGTGGCTCAAATGGTAGAGTACTAGCATTGAGTGAAGAACTGAGGGACAGCACCCAGGCCCAGAGTTCAAGCCCCATGATCCACAAAAAAAAAAAAAAAGTTCAATCTTCATCATTAGAAAGAACTATTACCGTGGGCTGGGAAGGTGGCTCAGTGGTAGAGCGCTTGCCTTGCATGCAAGAGGCCCTGGGTTTGATTCCTCAGCACCACATAAGCAAAAAAAAAAAAAAAAAGCCGGAAGTACTCAAGTGGTAGAGCTCTAGCCTTGAGCTGAAAAGCTGAGGGACAGAGCCCAGGCCCAGAGTTCAGGCCCACAACTGGATTCCCCCCCCCAAAAAAGAAAGAACTATTACTTGAGAATTAAAGAAATTAGGCTTATAGAAACTAAATGAATGAATAGTGTTTAAAATCAGTGGAGTCAGTATTTGGCCTAATTGTAAGTAAACAAAACACTAGATGCTAGTTAAGTTTAATGTTCATAGCCAATGACAATAAGAAGTATAAAGGCACAATCCTTCCCTCAAAGAGACAGCAGTTCCATAAGAGGTGGAGAGACAGTGTCATAAGCAATACTTAGTTGCAAAATGGAAGGGCTTTAACAGAGTGAGCTAACCATTACCTGGTGGATATAGAAAACCTTGTGGAGGGGAGGAGATATAAACTTGCCCTTGAAAGATGAGTAGAATTTAGAGTAGTGAGGCAAGGGTTGTTAACTTTAGTGAATAATATTGGCAAAATCATGGAGGCAAAAATAAGTGTGGGGTTTTTTTAGGTCTGGTGATTTTGGTTTACCAGGGGAGAAGAGAATAGTCAGAAAATAAGGTGAGACCAAAAGAAAGTATGTTTGACTCTGCAGAATTTGTTTTTGTTGCTTATCTGAAAAGCAAGTATAAGTTTGCTGGGATAGGAAATAAACATGATCCCTCTTACAGTCAGATTATTGAATTATTATAATTGTGTTACTATGTAGATATATTTGCACTTATGCTAATACTTACTGCTTGTCCTTTAAATTCATGCTTCTTTTTTTTTTGCCAGATATAGTGCTCAGGACCTGGGCACTGTCCCTGAGCTTCTTTTGCTCAAGGCTAGCAGTCTACCACTTGAGCCACAGTGCTACTTCCGGCTTTTTCTGTTTAGGTAGTACTTAGGAATTGAACCCAGGGCTTCATGCATGCTAGGCAAGCACTCTACCACTAAGCCACATTCCTAGCCTGCTGTTAAAATTTTGTAGAACCAAAAAAAAAAAATTGTACAAACTACTTTATTTGGCTTTCTATAGAAGAGATTTCCCCAATTGACATTTTTATTCACACTGATAGGAAAATTATACTTAACCATAATTGCTCTGAGATCATACAGTGTTCTTAAGTGGTTTTTGACTCTCAAAGAATAACTGAAATGAACAGTATAAATATGCCTAATTGTATTCTGACTCAGATGATAACTGTACTAACCAGAATATTAGGTAATCTGAAATTCATAGGTCATATTGACAAGTGGAAGGTTGGTTGGTTTGATTACATAGAAAGTTTCTAATTTATTTGTGGTTCATTTTCATATCCTAAGTAATTTTGTTTTTACTTTCAGGTTAGGTGATACAGGTGTGTGAGTGTGTGTGTGTGTGTGTGTGTGTGTGTGTGTGTGTGTGTGTGTGTCTGGAGATTGAACTCAGGGCCTGGGCACTATCCCTGAATTTTTTTTTTTTTTGGTCCGGTCGTGGGCCTGAACTCTGGGCCTGGGCATTGTCCCTCAGCTCTTCAGCTCAAGGCTAGTGCTCTACCACTTGAGCCACAGCTCCATTTCTGGCTCTTTTCTTTTTGCTTATGTGGTGCTGAGGAATCGAACCCAGGGCCTTGAGCATGCAAGGCAAGCGCTGTACAACTGAGCCACCTTCCCAGCCCCTATCCCTGAATTTTTTTGCTTAAGGCTAGTGCTCTATTGCTTCAGCCACAGCTCCACTTCCAGCTTTTTTTTTGGGGGGGGGGGGGTCCAGTCGTGGGACCTGAACTCTGGGCCTGGGCGCTGTCCTTCAGCTCTTCAGCTCAAGGCTAGCACTCTACCACTTGAGCCACAGTGCCACATTCGGCTTTTTTCTTTTTGCTTATGTGGTGCTGAGGAACAGAACCCAGGGCCTCATGCATGCAAGGCAAGCGCTCTACCACCTAGCCACCTTCCCAGCCCCTTCCAGCTTTTTTTGTTAGTTATTGGAGATAAGAGTTTCACAGACTGTACTGCTTGGGCTGGCTTCAATCTGCAATCCTGAGATGTCAGCCTCCTGAATAACTAGGATTACAGGTGTGAGCCACCAGCACCTGGAATTACCAATCAGTTTTGATAATACCCTGAAATTACTAAATAATTTTAAACCTAGAATTTTTTAAATCTTATTTCATAACATAGAAATTGAGAAATATAAGGGCAAAAGCATTATAATCTCTACTTCCTTCTTAATACGCATAGAGCAATGTTAGGTTATATTTGCAAGTGGGAATGCTTATTTGGATTCATTGATTACTCCATAAGTTCATTTACAAAGAGAAGGTTATTGCTAATTTGTAGAATAGTTTAAAAATATTCCACAGCATTTTAAATTCCAGAGACTTCAGGAACAACTTCATTGTCAAATGCAATAAATTCTATTTTGGCCTCCCCGCTCATTGTATTCTTCAATGAAGTTATAGCTTTTACTTTAAGGCTTATAACAAGGAATGCTATTTCCTCAGCAGGAAATGATAGTTAACCAGTTCATTAATTAGATCCTGTTTATACTTTTAATTTTTAAATTTGCTTGAAAGGAAGTCTGCTCTCACAAAGAGAATCTTGTCAGCAATGCAATGTGTGTAAGGCCTGAGACATTTTATATATGTCAGCAATAAGTATGATTTTCCACACACTAATAACTTTCTCATAACATAATAGAATGTATGAATCATCCTATTAAATTATTTTATAAATGTTTTCTTATTTTGAACAGTAACTTTTCATCTCTTATCCGTTAAGGTGCACTTACATTTTATAACGTTTTAGTGTTTATTAATTAAACGTATAACCTTCTTTTGTTAACTTTAACCATTTATTCATATCAATTCAATATAATTTTGTAAATTATAAGAATTGTAATAAACTTTGTTTAGGTAGAATAAATTTGAAATCTTAAGTCTATAGTTAAGAGGTTAATTTATCTTCGCTTGTTGTATAGTGATATGTATGTTTATTAGATTTAACATATTTAGTCATTAAGAATATGTCTGAACTAGGCACTGGTGACTCACACCTGTAATCCTAGTTACTCAGGAGGCTGAGATCTGAGGATAGTAGTTCAAAGCCAGCACAGGCAGGAAAATCTGTGAGACTCTTATCTCCAATAATCTCAGAAAAAGCTAGAAGTAAAACTGTGCTAAGTGGTAGAGAGGTAGCCTTGAGCAAAAGAAGCTCAGACACTGTGCCTAGGCCCAAACTTCAAGCTGTAGGACCAGCAAAAAAAAAAAAAAAATATATATATATATATATATATATATATATGTCTGGATAGTTGTATTTAAAACTTAACGACATGGATTAGACCAAAGTCAAGCTTCTTTGTCCAACACTTAATTATCTTTTGTTTTTTAAATATTTTAGGTTGTTGCTCAAATGATGTGGCTGATGGATCATATTTTTAAGTATACAAACTTTGGAATTGTTTCTCTAATTCATGGAGACTTCTTTATAAGACAAGTAAGTGATTAGCATTTTTATCTTTAGTGATAGCCTGGTCAAACTGATTACTGATTTTGAAATGAGGTGTAACAAGACAGAAGAACCAGTTCTGGTAGATTGGGGAGCTCTTCCTTTAGATCTTTGTCTCCTAAGCATTTATTCCAACATGAATTTAAGGGTGTATAAGTAATAAGCTCCATGGGCTGGGAATGTGGCTTAGTGGTAGAGTGCTTACCAAGTATGCATGAAGCCCTGGGTTCGATTCAGTACCACATAAATAGAAAACCTGGAAGTGGCTCTGTGGCTCAAGTGGTAGAGTGCTAGCCATGAGCAAAAGAAGCTCAGGGACAGTGCCCAGGCCCTGAGTTCAAACCCCAGGACTACCCCCGCAAAAAACAACAACAACAACAAAAAACTAGTAAGAACCTTATAATGCACTTGCCAAGCACCTGTGACATTTCCTGCTCTTCAGCTTCTTAGCTATATGAATTGTACACATTACTTAAATGGCCAAAGTTTCATTTTGGGGGAGATAGGAATTCTCCCGCAGACACCTGCTATGGGGAATCAAATGAAGCACTCAGAAAGAATCGTGCTTGCTACTTCATTATCATTTTGTCAGGATTACCACTGTTATTATATTATCATTATTTTTTATTTACAAAGCCTTATCATATAATACAGAAGATATATTAACCACCAGTAGGAAGCTCATTAGAAAATGTTTTGGAAATTCATACTAGGAAAAGTAAGTATATCAGATTTCTGTGAACCCAGAAAAACTTTACAGAAAATGATATTTAGCATGAATTCTAAAGAATGTAAGTATGGATTTAATGGATAATGGGGAATTAAGAAGGGTCCCAACCATGAGGAATAGTTTAGTGTAGGAAAATTAGCATAACTTCTTAGCCTGTCAGTTCTGCATTATAGTATTTCCTACACATGCTGCTAGTATCACACCCTTTATTTTCTCCCAAGAGGAAAGCAATGACATGTGAAGAGTTTCTCTGCATGGTCATGCAACACTTATTTGGTGTTTATGTATTTACTATCTTGTACAATGAGTACTTCGTAAATAACTAGTGCATTGAATAAAGCCTCTTCTAAAAACTACAAACTAGAAATTAGCTAGAAGTGAGTAAAAACTTCCAAGGAACACATTTTCCTTTTTCACATAGTTTCATATACAGAGCATATTTTTGTTTTTTACATACTGCTTACTTTTGTAGACAGCAGAACCGACCATTACAAAGCTTAGCAACTTGGGGAAGTCAGGTGGAGGTTAAGCTCCTCATATCAGGAGATCTGAGAAAGTATTTATTTTGTAGTATACTATAACAGTTGATTCTGTGATAACTCTCAAGAGTCTAGAAAAGGCTAAATTATCAGTAGAGGTGCTAAAAATGAAAAATTACATATTTCATAATACTTTCCTTAATTACAATGTAAAGTTTTACATACATAAAAAAATACATAAGTATATCTGACAGAGCTACAAATTCATCTTTGAAGACCAACATTTTTCCTTTCTCTGAAGACCAACATTTTTCCTCTAATAGATTAATTATACAAATCTAAAACAGACTTGGTGCCAGTGCTCATACCTGTTATCCCAGCTACTCAGGAGGCTGAGGTCTGAATATTATGGTTCAAAGCCAGTCTGGGCAGGAAAGTCACTAAGTCTATTTCCAGTTATCCACAAAAAAGCCAAGAGTAGAGCTGTGGCTCAAGTGGCAACGCATCAACTTTGAGCAAAAAAGCTCAGGGATAATACCCAGAGTATCCCTGAATTTAAGCTCAGGACACACACACACACACACACTCTCTCTCTCTCTCTCAAACAAAAAGTAAGAAAGTAGGGCTGGGAATGTAGTTTAGTGTTTAGTCCTCAATACAAATTAATTAAGGAATTAATTCTATAATAAGCTATTGGAATAGAAAACTTCTTTTAATCTCTTAGGACTTTGCTAATAGGTCATTTTTTATAAGCCCTCCAAGAATCGTAAAAACAAAAGTATTTTGTCTTGGTAACTTAAAAGTTATGAGTTCAATTCAGTAAGCCACCTAACCAGCTAATAAAATATCTTTGTTGTTTTATATTTGGGATACTAAAGACTGAACGTGCACTAATTGTTTTAAGAAGGTTTTGTTTGTTTGTTTGTTTGTTTATTTAGTGGTCTTGGGGCTTGAACTCTGGCCTGGGTGCTGTCCCTCAGCTCTTCAGCTTAAGGCGAGCTCTCTACCACTTGAGCCACAGCGCCACTTCCAGTTTTCTGGTGGTTTATTGGAGATAAGAGTCTTACAGACTTTTCCTTCCCAGGCTGGCTTTGAACCGCGATCCTCAAGTCTCAGCCTCCTGAGTAGCAAGGATTACAGGCATAAGCCACTGACACCTGGCTTAAGAAGGTTTTAGAATTGCCTTGTCTAGAAATTATTAGCAAGTGATTATACTGAAAGGAAGAACTTTTATGATATTCAGTTTAGATTTGGGGCCTTCCTCTACATTTTTCTGGGTTGCTATATTTAATCTTCAGCCTCTTCCTACTCTTTTCCTCACAACAAAAATCTGACCCCTCAGAATGTCCTGTTAGCTTTGCTTTCAGAGTTCTGCCTGAGTGTACCCACTTCTCATGAATACACTATAGTTGAACCTTGTGTCAACCACTGCAGGCCACTCTCTCTCTTGCAAAGCCTATGGGCTTTTTGTCACAGATTTTGACTGCAGTGCAAATGAGATTTTAGCTTATGCATGTAAGAATAAACAAGACTCGGATACTTTCTGGTTCAAAACTCTGTAGAGGTTTCACATCTAAAACGTCTTCTGACAGGTCCATTTTTATTTGGCCTCTACTTCCCTCTGCTTTGTCATCTTCTCCCACTGACTACCCTGTGCATCTCTTCAGCCTCATTGGCCTTGGTACTGTTCTTTGAACATGTCAAGTATGTTCGCACCTCTGGGCCTTCATCTTGTTTTTGTTCTTGTCACTGGAGTATTCTGCCTCTCATCTTCATACTTTCTCACAGTAGCAGCATCTTGCTCATGGTCATCTTGCAGCGGCTTGCCTGACCACCTAGACCCTCTTTTTTTCCTAGTGCATGTCATCAACTGAATTTATACCCTAGATTTACTACCTTCCCAAGGTCGTCAACTGCCCAAGGGCTTCCTGCTGATTCCTCTGACTCTAAAATTTGACTATGCTTCTCAAATAGTAGGCATTCCATCACTGAGTTGGTGAATGAGCAAATTGCTTTCCTTTCAGAAACAAAGATTTATTGAAGCACTAATAATGTCTCTCATTTTAGCCCCGGAGTAACAAAGAGAAGTGGAAGAGGGGGGCAGTCACTATTCTTTCCTATGATTGGATTTTAGAAACTATTATTTCTACTTAATCTTTCAGCTTACCTGTCCTTACTGTATGTGTGTACCTTCTAGGGAAAATCTCATCGTGACCAGCAACTGCTTCTTCTCAAGAAGCACCTAGAACATAACTACAGGAACAGAAATCGAAAATGGATTGTTTTGTTTCCCGAAGGGGGCTTCCTCAGGAAGAGGCGAGAAACGAGTCAGGCATTTGCAAAGAAAAACAACTTGCCATTTCTTACACACGTCACTTTGCCAAGGTTTGGGGCCACACAAATTATTCTGAATGCACTGGTAGCACGACAGGAGAATGGAAGTCCAGCAGGAGGAGATGCGAAACAATTAGGTATGATGGCTTTTAGCATTTCAAACCTTGTAGGAATTGAAGGTTTTTCTGGAGTTCCAGATGATGTAATTGGTTTTGAAATATAATTTTTATCAAATAGAAATAATACTCAAGGGGATAAAACTGTTAAGTTCTGGTGATTTTTATTTACGAAAGCAGTCTGTGCTTAAAATAATTTGTTCAAATAATACAGAAATGTGTAAAGTCAAAGGTGTTTTTCCTGCCCACATATCTTTACTCGGGACATATCCCACTGCAAATTAAACATTCCTAGAAATATCTATGTGTTGTGAAACTCTTTCTGTGGCACAGTTGCCTAGAAGTGGAATTGCTAGGTTAAAAGAAATACAGAAATAAATTGTTGGAAAAAACTATCATAGTAATGATGCATGTTTTTCACTTAATCAGTTTTTTCTGTAAAAGCTTTCTAACTTTTGTTTGCTTTTACTAGGCAATAAATTTAATTAATGACATTATTAAGCCCTTCAAAATGTTAATAAATGGATTTATTAGTCTATTGCAAGTAATATTTACCAAAAGGAAATAATCTGAAGTCCAGGCATTGAAATTTGTCACAGTATTAGTTATAAATGATCAGAGGGAGAATGAATAAGTAATTATTAAACATCTGTTCTGTGGAATATAACATGATCACTATAATGATGATTTTGAAAAGGTTTTATTGGCTTGGCAGAGTTCTTTTTTTTTTTGGGGGGGGGTCCAGTCGTGGGGCCTGAACTCTGGGCCTGGGCGCTGTCCCTCAGCTCTTCAGCTCAAGGCTAGCATTGGCAGAGTTCTTATGCCACATTGTTAGTAGGGTGGGGAAACACAACTCTTGTGGAACAATATCAACAAAGGCTATAAACTGTATGACAGCAGAAAAGATTCTAAAAGTATTAACATTCTAAAAGACATTCTAAAAGATTCTAAAAGTTTCCCTAAGTTGTTGCATTATGTATATTGCCCCCATTTCTTAATACTTTTTGAGTTTCTTTTTAAATTTCTGATACCAGGACTTGAATTCAAGGCCTCAGGCTTGTTCAGCTTTGCTTGTTCGGATAGTACTTTACCACTTGAGCCATGCTTCCAGCCTTGTTAATTGGAGATGTGTCTCCCAGACTTTGTTGCCTAGGCTGTGATTCTTGACATCTGAGCCAACAGAATAGGTGGAATTATATGAGTAAGCCAGTAAGTAGAACCTAGTTGAATTTCCCCTTCTTTAAAGTAATTTCTTTTATGGAAAAGAATATGTAGGCAGTCATCAATAGACAAAATTGTCTTGTGAAGGTTTGCAGAAAGTGTTTGTGTCAACTAAACTAGTCTTTTGAACAAGCTGAAAGCCACTACCACTATAAAAATGTAGGGAAAAGTTATAAATTAAGAAGCTGAATGATATTTTCCAGGCCTTTTTCCCTAGTAGCATTTTGTTATTTTAATATTCTTTGAATAAAATAAAGATTGAACTATTGACTCTCAAAACTACATTTTAAATGGTGCTAAAAAGAGGATGTAGAAATAATGCCCATTAGATTGCACTGAGTTTTTCTGTTCATTTGTTTGTTCGTTTTTTTCAAGGAACTGCTTGGCAGTCAACTATCTTTCATCATCCATTAAAAAGACAAATTGAAAGAGTCTTTTAATAGAAAAGGAAAGTTCAAAATAGCTTCACTCCAGCTTCACTGATGGAGAGACACTGGCAGTTGCCAAGCCAAAGCTGAAGGCAAAGGTCTTTCAAACAGAATTAGTCTCACTAAGGCAGACTATTGTCTAAATAGTCCGTTGGTCACTACCTTGACCTTGTGGTGTTCTAAGTCTCAAAGGAAGGGGCAAATGTCATACCAGTTGCTTAGGAGTAAAGAAGATGGTTTTCTTTTGGAGAGACAATTTCTCTTTATAGCAAAATACTTTATTGTTACCTTAATTTTTTAAAATTGTAGCAGTTTAGTAAAGGTCATTATTTCTGAAAACTAGTTTGACCTGTATTAGACTACTTTCTTCTTTATGTTTTGATATTCTGTATTCTGTTTTCCTTAATGTTTGTATTAGCAAGTATTGTTTTTTTGATTGTTTGTCTGCCAGTCTTGGAGTTTGAACTCAGGGCTTTTGGGTGCTGTCCCTGAGCTTCTTTTGCTCAAGGCTAGCACTCTGCCACTTGCCACAGTGCCACTTTTAGCTGTTTCTGAGTAATTTGTGGATGGAGATGAGTCTCTCATACTTTCCAGCCTGAGCTAGTGTTTTATCCCCTGTAAATACAAACCATGACTTTCCATTTCTTGTAATATGTGATGCAAATAAATCACAGTTATCTGGTCAACTATCTGGTTAGCCTACCTGGTTAACTTGAAAAGCATTTGTGTTTTTTGTGTTTGGTGTATGATTCATTACATATTAACTGGGACGCTGAAAGCTTCTTCCTTTATTTTATTATGAAAGTTTTCAAATAAAATCCAAAGGATTTACAGAGATTATACATAAACTGCCCAACTAGATTCTATAAGAAATTGCTATATTTGCTTTCTCACATTTCTCTCTACCCTTCACTCCATCCATCTTGTGGGTTTGGTTTGGTTTGGTTTTTTTTTTTTTTTTTTTTCAGATGTATCTCAGAGATTATCAGTATGCTTTACCCAGAATATATAACTGGTAACTTGTTAAAATCTTTACACAGAATCTGTTCCTTTAATGGTGGGGGTTGGGTTTTGTTTGTTTGTTTTTTTGTTATTTGTTTGCTTTGAGACAGAGTCTTGCTATGTTTTCCAGGCTAGCCTTGAACTCACAATCTTCCCACATAGTGCTGGGATTATAGTCGTGTGCCCCTCCCCCAGCAAGTTACTTTTAAATGAGTTTTAGGTTTTTTTAAAACTTCTTCTAAAGGTTATTTTTCCTCCTTCAGAATGTTGTTCAAAAATCTTTAAAGAATTTATGGCCAGATTTTACTGTATGAAAGCAAAAAAAATAGTTCATTGATTCTTAATGTGCATTTAGATTTAGGCTTGAAAATTAGAGGGTTTTGTTGTTGTTGTTTGTTTTTGGTTTTTGGTCAGTTGTGGGTCTTTAACTCTGGGCCTGGTCATTGTCCCTGAGCCTCTTTGTGCTCAAGGCTAGGGCTCTACCATTTAAGCTATAGTGCTACTTCCTGTGAGGGTTTTGTTGTTGTTGTTATTGTTATAGTTGTTGTTAATCTCTTTGGTACTTTATTTATTTATTTTTTTCAAATCTTTGGTACTTTAAACAGAACGGCTTACACTTTTTTGTTGTTGTTTTGTTTTATTTTGTTTTTTGTCAGTTGTGGGGCTTGAACTCTGGGTCTGGGCACTGTCCCTGAGCCCTTTAGCTCAAGGCGAACACTCTACCACTTGATCCACAACACCACCTCCGGTTTTCTGGTGGTTAATTGGAGATAAGAGTCTCACAGACTTTCTTGCCCAGGCTGGCTTTGAACCAGAATCCTCAGAGCTCAGCCTCCTGAGTAGCTAGGATTACAGGCATGAACCATCAGCAGCCAGCTACTATTACACTTTTAAGTTACAAAGGAGAGGACTAAATAGAATTTCCCCAACCCCTCTGACAGCACTTTTACTCCTTCTGAAGGACAGGAAGGCTAAAATTGGAGGAGCTTCTGACTGACTGAAATGTCTACAAATGCTTATTTCTATTACCCTTTCACCTAAACATTGCAGATTTTGGTGTTTGTATTATATTACATTTCATTTAGGGAATTGCTTGGTTTTGATTAGAACTCTTTTTTCATTTTTGTGATATGATGCTTTAACTTCTAACCTTTTTCTTCATAGCCACTTTTATAACAGTGACAAAATACAGCATTATAATAAGTATAAGTAATAGTCTATGAGTATATGGAATACTCTCATGGTACATATGTAGTAAATAATAGTGTTGTATTATTTGTTCAAAGTTCGTTCATTTTATAATAAGAAATTTTAATTAAATTAGTTTAATTTTTTTGTTAGTACTGGGGCTTGAACTGGTACTCTAGCTTGATTTTTTTTCACTCAAGGCTGGCAATCTACTACTTGAGTCATTCCATCTCTTCTCACTTAGTTGAAGATAAGAATCTCATGGACTTTTCAGCCTAGGCTGGCTTCAAGTCTCAATCCTTAGATCTTAGCTTACTGAGTAACTAGGATTACAGGCATGAGTCACCAGCATCTGGCTAGAAATATTTAATTTAAAATTTACAGTTTTAAATTTAATCATAAGTGCATTATAGAACCAGAATTCTGTTTTTTAAAGCAGAAGTTATATTGATAAACTTTTTGCTGCTCAAATAAAATATATTGTATTGTTTGTCTTAGATAGCATAAAATTTGATCCAATCTTAAATCATTTTTTTTATTTCTCAGAGAGCAAATCAAAAGGCCTCCAGTGGATAATAGATACAACCATAGCTTATCCCAAAGCTGAGCCTATAGATATTCAAACCTGGATCCTTGGGTACAGGAAACCAACAGTTACACATGTACATTACAGGTAAGAATTATTCATTAGTACTCACTATATATACAGCCATACTACCTCAGGACAGTGTAAATTTTTAAATTATTTTGGTGGCACTGGAATTTGAACTTGGGGCCTTGCTCTTGCCAGCTTGAATTACATCTCATGATTCATGGTTGCAGGAATGAAAATTACTCTTATGCTAAATGTTTAATATGAAACATTCATTTGTTTGAAGTAGTTTTCACCAAGTAATATAGATCTCTAAAAGTGGTATTCTGCATATACTGTGATTTCAGACACTATGATGTCAGAAATAAACATATACTCACTTGGGTTACCTAGATATGTGTTAATAGAAGTGGACTTTGTTTTGAAATGATTAATCCACATAAAATTTTCTGAGTGAGGACTGGGAATGTGGCATAGAGGTAGAGTTCTTGTCTAGCATGCATGAAGCTCTGGGTTCAGTTCCTTAGTACCACATAAACAGAAAAAGCCAGAAGTGGTGCTGTGGCTCAAATGGTAGAGTGCTAGCCTTGAGCAAAAGAAGCTCAGGGACAGTGCCCAGGCCCTGATTTCAAAAAAAAAAAAAAAATGCTGAGTGAGTAAACTGATAACGTAGATATGACTTACTCTTACATATTTTTTAATATTTTGCTAAGACCATCCTATGTGCATAAATAAAAGAAAAAATATTTATTGAGTAGTCTTGCTAGCTTCTTGAAATTTTTTTTAATGTACATTTTTGGAAGGAGTTTCTTGTAAATTTGTGAAAGTTCATATTAAAGCATGACATGGATAAGGCTTGGATAGGCCATTTAGCTTTCATCTCCCTGTCAGACACCTCAGCAAAGTAACTAACTTAAAATGTGAGGAATTAGTCCCAAGGAAGATAACAGTACCCATAAAGGACACTAAGATGAAAGGAAAATTGCTCAAATTGCATAGCCATCAATAGCACATAGCTAGCTTGTTTTCATGTGCATCACATGTTTAATCAGCATTCTATAAGTATGTAGTTGGAAGAATATTTATATGTAAATATAAGGACAGGTTGGAGGGATTTAAAACTTAAATTTTGTAACTTAAAAGTAAATGTTAGGGGGCTGGGAAGGTAGCTCAGTGGTAGAGCACTTGCCTTGCATGCTTGAGGCCCTGGGTTCGATTCCTCAGCACCACACAAGAAAAAAGCCGGAAGTGGCGCTGTGGCTCAAGTGGTAGAGTGCTAGCCTTGAGCTGAAGAGCTGAGGGACAGCACCTAGGCCCAGAGTTCAGGCCCCACGACCGGACCAAAAAAAAAAAAGTAAATGTTAGCCAGGCACCAGTGGCTCACACCTGTAATCCTAGCTACTCAGGAGGCTGAGATCTGAGGATACTGGTTCAAAGCCAGACTGGGCAGGAAAGTCCATGAGACTCTTATCTCTACTTAACCACCAGAAAACCAGAAGTGGTGCTATGGTACCACTTCTACCAGAAGTAGAGTGCTCACCTTGAGCTGAAGAGTTGAGGGATAGTGTCTAGGCCCATAGTTCAAGACCCACAACTGACCAAAAAAAAGTAAATGTTAGCCAGGTATTGATGGCTCATGCTTGTAATTTTAGCTACTCAAGAGGGTGAGATCTGGGGCTGTGAAGGTGGCTCAGTGGTAGAGTGCTTGCCTTGCATGCATGAGGCCCTGGGTTCAATTCCTCAGCACCACATAAACAAAAAGAAAAAAGCCGGAAGTGGCACTGTGGCTCAAGTGGTAGAGTGCTAGCCTTGAGCTGAAGAGCTGAGGGACAGCAGCAGGCCCAGAGTTCAGGCTCCATGACCGGACCCAAAAAAAAAAAAAGAGGGTGAGATCTGAGCATCACAGTTTGAAGCCATTCCAGGTAGGAAAGTCCATAATATTTTTCTCCAATTAATTACTAAAAAGCCAGAAGTAGAGCTATGGCCAGCTTTGAACAAAAAAGCTAAGGGACAGACAGCACCCAGGCCCTGAGTTCAAGCCTAAGTACTGACATCAAAAAAAAAAATTCTAGTTTGGACTTTTGATGTATGATAAGTGGCTATAAAATTACAGTTGATTTTACTGTTTGACTTACATTGCCAAATTGGGTAGTCCATGCATAACATAATAGTAGAGTGTAATTCTTTTTTTTTTTTCTTTTTTTGGTGGTACACTCAGGTCTTCATACTTGCTAGGCAGAAACTCTACCACCTGAGCCACATCCTTAGCCCTTTTTGCTTTTGTTATCCTTTGAATAGGGTCTTGCTTTTTACTTGGGCTGGCCAGGACTGCATTCTTCCTTCCTTATTTACACTTCCCAAATAGCTGAGATCACAGATATACACCACCACTCCTAGATTATTATTGGTTAAGATGGAGGTCTCACAGGTTGTTTTGCCTGGACTGATTTTTGAACCATAATCTTCACAATCTCAGCCTCTGGTGTAGCTAGGATTACAGGCATGAGCCACCACACCCAGCTATAAGAGTATAATTCTTCAGACTGCTTTGATTCTTACTCCGTGAATGCTGTATATCTTTCTTAAGTTGCTGAGCACTATATAAAAGGTTATGTGCTAGGCCCTGGAAGAATTGCTCTAGGAATAATATTATCAGTAAAGTTCAGTGTTAATGTCTAAACTAGGGTTACATGGTAGTTGGATATGTGTAGCATACAGATAGATTGCATTTGCACTGAATATACATGATATTTTTAGCAAACTGTACCCTGAAGAACTAAAAGAAATATTCTAGTATCCAGCCATTCAGTTATAGTTAACCCTACTTGCCTTTTTTGGTGCGTATATTGTCCTGAGGCTTGAACTAAGAGCCTGGGCACTATCCCTGAGCTTTTTTGCTCAAGAATAGTGCTCTGCCACTAAAACCATAGCTCCACTTCTGATTTTTGCTTAGTTGAAGATAAGAGTTTCCTGGACTTTCTTGCCTAAGCTGGCAGGAAATAGATGGAATTTACTTGTAGATAATCAGAAAAAAATAAATGATAAAGGATCTTAAAAACTGAAGAACTGGCCCATTTTTAGGAGAATTACTTTAACAAGAGTAAGGATAAGACTTTTTTTTGGGGGGGGGTCCGGTTGTGGGGCCTGAACTCTGGGCCTGGGCGCTGTCCCTCAGCTCTTTAGCTCAAGGCTAGTGTTCTACCACTTGAGCCACAGTGCCACTTCCGGTCTTCTTCTTTTTGCTTATGTGGTGCTGAGGAATCGAACCCAGAGCCTCAGGCATGCAAGGCAAGCGCTCTACCACTGAGCCACCTTCCCAGCCCCAGGATAAGACTCTTAAATTCAGCTGAAACACAGTTCTTTACCATTTGGGCTCATGGATAGATCTCAGAATTTTTTTTGCTGAATTTATATGCAAACTTTGTGTATAATGTAGGATTTTTTACAGAGAAGGTTCATAGCATTCATTGTGTTCTCAAAATTATGACTCATAAATAAAGAATTTGTATCTTAGAAAATAAAACTATATTGGTGATAGAGAATGAGGACCATTTGATTTGATACAGAATAATACTTCCAATGATTAAAAAGAAGTTTCACGGAAGTATGTTAATAGAAATGTTATTGCTAGGCATAAAATTTTTTTCAAAAGAAAGCTTTGTTGTGTTGGGTTTGTAGAGATTAAATTAAGATATGGAATAATACTCTGAAAAATTCATTAAAGTGCACATTATACCCAGTTATTTATGTATGCATACCCTAGGACTCATGGGACAGGTGAGGAAATATACTTTCCTTTTCTTTCAGGAATTTGTAAGACTTTGTGACTGAGGCAAGAGGATTGAGTTCAAGGCCAGGAGGATCTAGAGTTCAAGGTCAGCCTGCTATGGTAGTGAGATTCTGTGTCAAAAAACTAAAAAACAGGAGGGAGAAAGGGAGGAGTAAAGCTTGTTTTACAAGAGGAATTAAGGCTTAACTATGGAAAACATCTGAGAAGAAAGAACTTTTCCTTCCCCTTCCCCTTTTTACTTTAGTTAAACTGGAAGACAGCTTATTACTATTAAATAGGTAGTAGACACAGTATACTGCTGTTAAATAATCAGCAAACTAAGCATGATTAGATTTTAATCGTAGGCAAGAGTGTTCAAAGGGGTAAAAAGAACAATAATTCCTCTCCTTAATATAAATGTCTGCTTCGCTCCAAATTGGGACAGTAAGTTAAAGATGATCCTTTTTATTTTAAAAAATTGAAGAAAAAAATGAAGTCTTAAGTGTAGTGGCATAGATAGATTTAAAGCAGAAACAATGTTGTCATGTCTGATTTGATGGCAGAATTGGTTACTTTGGAAAGGGTATTCAATTATGGACTTGAGGCAAGAACTTTTCAACTTGGGGGTTTTAATTCAGAGAAGAAATATCTATGCTTTAAGACAAATATGCTCACTGCCTATGTAAAGTATATATATATTACCATTTTGACATTTTTGCCCCAATGTTTTCTTAATTAAATGGTGTAACAGCCTATAAATGAAGCCTCATGTCCCCAATCTTACCCCTTCAACAAGTACCAACTTAAGACCAAGGATATTTCCTCTTTTATTGCCATGACCCAAATTGAAGCAAGACTTGAACATCACTTCACTTGTCATTGTGTATTATGTAAAATATTAAAACATAAAATAATCTTAATAAGGAAAGAAGAGAAAACTCAAAATTATAGTTTGTTACTCCAAATGAATCTATAATTTTTAATGTAATTCTAGTCACAGTCCAGAATGGTTGTTCAGGAAACTTGACAAAATAGTTATAAAATTCATTTGAGGGAATAAAGATAAGTGAAAAGGTAAAATAGGTGTGTGTGTGTGTGTGTGTGTGTGTGTGTGTGTGTGTGTGTGTGTGTGTGTGTGTGTGCGCATGCGCGTGTGTGCGTGCATGCGTGCGTGCATTTCTTTCTTTTTCTTTTTTTGTTGGTCATGGGGCCTGAACTCTGGGCCTGGGCGCTGTCCCTCAGCTCTTCAGCTCAAGGCTAGCACTCTATCACTTGAGCCACAGCGCCACCTCCGGCCTTTTCTGCTTATGTGGTGCTGAGGAATTGAACCCAGGGCCTCATGCATGCAAGGCAAGCACTTTACCACTGAGCCACCTTTCCAGCCCCGATCTTATATTTCTTATATTTAGCAGTTATACAAGTGATATTTAAAGTATAGCTCATATAGATGAGGTACTTTCACGTCTTAAATGCCAAATTCAAGTAATGAAAATGGCACAGTGTACCATAATTAATAAATTAATCCGGGCACCTGTGGCTCACCTGTAATCCTAGCTACTCAGGAGGCTGAGATCTGAGGATCACAGTTCAAACCCAGCCCAGGCAGGAAAGCCCATGAGACTCTTATCTCCAATAAACCATCAAAAAAATGGAAGTGGTGCTGTGGCTCAAGTGGTAGAGCACCTATCTTCAGCTAAAGAGCTGAGGGACAGCACCCAGGCCCAGAGTTCAAGCCCTATGACAGACCAAAAAAAAAAAAAAAAGAAAAGAAAAAGTACATTTTTCACATATTAACATCTTAAAAACTGGGACAAATTCTAAAATCAATGCTGGAAAGCTTGTTTATAATTTAATTGGAGCTTCTGCAGGAAGTACTTCAAACAGACCAAAAGAGTTTTAAAGGTAATGTTCTTCCATCCCCATCCTTGTTCCTCTGCAACAGAAAAACAGGAAGGTATTCAGCCATTGGCTATGTGTCTCTGGGTAGAGGCTCCTACTTCTTATTATCTTACTGAGCGCTTTTGTTTTTTACAGTGTACATTTATTAAGTCCCTAATTTTAAAAAATTAATTGGAAAATGAAATTGTCCACTCAATTTAGAATCAGGACTTAGTTGGTTGCAACCTAAGTGTTTTCATCTCATAGTTATAAAAAATTTATAAGTTCACATTTAAAATGCATAACATTTAATAGATATTAAATAGATTTTTTTTCTTTTAAATCAAAGATATTGAACTAGCTTAAATTATGTTCTTGTGTTTTCTTTGTAAAACTGAGCTCTTGGGGTTAACATTTATAAAACTTTTGTTGTTGTTGTTGTTGTGGGGATTGAACTCTGGGCCTGGCGCTGTCCCTCAGCCCTTCAGTACAAGGCTAGTGCTCTACCACTTGAGCCACAGTGCCACTTCCAGTTTTGTGAGTAGTTTATTAGAAATAAGAATCTCACAGTGTTTCCTGCACAGGCTGGCTTTGAACTGTGATTCTCAGATCTCAGCCTCCTGAGTAGCTAGGATTACAGGCATGAGCCACCGGCGCCCTGCTAAAATTTATATAACTTATTTTTTTGTCAGTCATGGGGCTTGAACTCTGGGCCTGGGCGCTGTCCCTCAGCTCTTCAGCTCAAGGCAAGTGCTCTACCACTTGAACCACAGCATCACTTCCGTTTTTCTAGTGGTTTATTGGAGATAAGAGTCTCAAGGACTTTCCTGTCCAGCTGGCTTTGAACCACGATTCTCAGATCTCAGCCTCCTGAGTAGCTAGGATTACAGGCGTGAGCCACCAGCGCCTGGCTTATATAACTTTTTGATGTAAGAGTTAGAATAGAGTAAAATCAATATATAATAAAAGTGAAGCTATTGTTTTTTAACACATTGAGAATCATGTTTTTGGTCTACTTTCCTTATTAGCTATGAATAACCCTAATGTGTCACCCACTCAAGTGGCACATTGGAACGTGCTTAGAAGTTGACTACCCTCAGCAAGCTCCAGATTACTTATCTACAAATGAGAAAATCTTTGAGCATTCTTGAGCTAAAAGTGGCATTTCCCCTCTAGCAGAAGAAAACTGTCACATCCATAGTTTTGATTCTAAGCAGTGCCATCTTATTCTTTGTATTCTCAAGTGGCATTCTAGTGTGGTGTAGCTGCAAATGGCGCTGTGGCTCAGTGTCAGAATACTAGCAAAAGAGCTGGGGGACAGCCCAGAGTTCAAGCCCCACAGCTTGTTGGGTGTGTAGGGGGTCAAGGACTGCTAATCTAGTATGATGTAGCTTAGTCTGTTGCAGCAAGCAGGATTCCAGGGCAAGGTGCTCAGTTATCCCTGACTGTGAAGCAAAGCAGAAACCTATGTGCTATTTGCCATCTTCCTTCTAAATAACAAACTTTAAGGTCATGCAACAGTATTTCCTAGTATTATTATAGGTTTGCTACCTGTAGAGTCTCTGGAAATGTCTGCCTTCATTTATTCCTTCTTTTAAAAAATAGATAAAAGTTAACATCTGGTTTTCTGAATTCTGTTTTCAGATAACACAGTGGTTTCTAAAGCATTTGTAATGGTTCTAGTGGGATCTATATAGCTATTATGGTTTAGTATTGAAGATTAGGCCTAAGCAGCTTACCTTGGGATAATGGCTCAGGGTAAAACTGTGGGGAAATGAATGCTGGGAGGTATTCTGAAATATAATATTTGATGGTGCCTGTACTCGATCATAAGGTGTTTTTTTTTTTTTGCTTTTTGTTTTGTTGTTGTTGGGTGGTGTTTTTTGTTTTTTTGTTTTTTTTGGATACAAGTAGTTTCTGGATTGCACAGCTATTCTTTTCTAACTCTGATAGTGTCAGTTCACTAAGCCCATGGTATCAATGACTATCTACAAGTGGTACCTCATAAAGTTTTATGCCAGCAGATTACTGTCAGTTTAGTTTGGGGGGGCGGTTAGTCATAGTGGGGTTTTAACTCAGAGCTTTGTGCTTATTTGGCAAGCATAGTCCCATTTGAGCCACTCTTAGCACTGTCAGTTTAATTCAGTTCAGCAAAAGTGAGTTACCATTAAAGACCAGGCACTGGCTTTTACATTGGGTATGCAAAGATGAGTATAACACAGTTGACTACAGGAAACAAACACTTAAGAAAATACAGAGGCCATAAAATAATAAATATAATCATAGTCATAGTTAAAAAGGACCAAGTGAGCACAGAGAAAGAAGTTGTTTTTTTTTTCAGAGAATAACTTTTTTTTTTTTTGGTCGGTTGTGGGGCTTGAACTCTTGGCCTGAGCGCTGTCCCTGAGCTCTTCAGCTAAAGGTGAATGCTCTACCACTTGAGCTACAGTGCCACTTCTGGTTTTTCTGGTGGTTTATTGGAGATAAGAGTCTCATGGAGGGCTGGGAAGGTGGCTCAGTGGTAGAGCACTTGCCTTGCATACATGAGGCCCTGGGTTTGATTCCTCAGCACCACATAAGCAAAAAGAAAAAAAGCCGGAAGTGGTGCTGTGGCTCAAGTGGTAGAGCGCTAGCCTTGAGCTGAAGAGATGAGGGACAGCGCCCAGGCCCAGAGTTCAGGCCCCCCAACCAGAACCTAAAAAATAAATAAACAAGGAAAGAGTCTCCCGGACTTTCCTGCCCGGGCTGGCTTTGAACCATGATCCTCAGATCTCAGCCTCCTGAGTAGCTAGGATTACAGGTATAATCCTAGCCACTGGTGCCCGGCTTCAGAGAATAACTTTTTGAACAATTGTTATTATAAAAGTCATATACAGAGGGGCAACAGTTAAAGTCAGTTAAAGAGGAGAAGGAAGTTTTAGTTATCTAATCGAGGAGGAAGAGGAACGAGAAAGAGAAGAAATGGTAGAAGATACGCAGATACTTATCTTCCATAGCAGGAAGCAGTGAGCACATTTGCAATGGGATCATCCCTAAATAGTAACACTCAGATGTTATTAAGCTAGATGGAAGCAAATAGCAAAAGATACCGTTAGAAGAATGGGATTGCATCTGACATACAGGGATCTAGGAAGGAAAGGAAAAGGGAAATTACTTTTTCATTGCCTATCATAGTATACTTTGCTTTTTGAAAATTATATGCAGTGTTAGTTTAAAATGTTTTTAATTGTTAGCTCTTTTAAACAAAACTCAAGTGATACTTTGTTCCATAATCTGTGCCATAAATGAACACAAACATTCATTTAAACTCATATAATAGTTCTTCAAACTCTTTATACAACACTTGCCATATTTGGTGGCTTAATTCTTTCATCACTTTGCTCTCGTACTAATCTTTTGAAACCAAGAATTGATTATCCCAGCATCTCCATCTATGCTTGGTTCCTTATGTGTAGTTGACACATTCGAATTTAGAGTTTAATTAGGTTTTTTGGCTCATATTTTGGTACCTTGATGGCTTAAAATTCAAATATTCTAACTTGAATATAGAGAGTGCCATCTATTCATTGTTTTACATCTTTTTTGAAAGTGTAAGTACAGCGCTTGCCTTGCATGCATGAGGCCCTGGGTTCGTCTAGTACTTTAAATCAAATTCTATGGATTTTGGTGAGATATTCTGTTAAATGCACATTTTATATTACTGGTAGTACAGTTTTTTGTTTCTCAAAAATGAGGAGCTATTTTCCATTTGTTTAGCTATTGGTATTCTTAAGGTTTATTTCTGATATGTTTAGATTTATTTCTTTAAACCCTCTAATAACACTTCTTATTTGATTCCAAGAGAACTCCCTGATATTCACTACTTTTGTTCCTTTATTGTATTAGAGGATTATTCATTTTAATATTTTAATCCTAGGGTACACAATAATCAGTTATAGAAGTAGATTGCTCTTTTTTAAAAAGTAAAGATGATAGAAAAGTTTATTAAAAGAGCAAGGGTGCCCTAAGCACCCGGGGCTCATGCCTGTAATCTTAGCTACTCTGGCAGCTGAGAGCTAAGAATTTGTTCAAAGCCTGCTCTGGTAGGAAAGCCCCTGAGTGTCTTATTTCCAGTTAGCCACCAAAAATCTGAAAATGTAGCTGTGGCCTAAGTGGTAGAGCTCTTGAGCTGAGCTGAAAAGGCCTTGTGTTCAAGCTTCAGTATTGGCAAACACACACAAAGTAGTATGCGCGCATGTGCGCACGTGCACACACACACACACACACACACACAGATAGACACACAGCAGTATGCCATAGATATGCCACAGGGAAGACAGCCCAAATCGGCCATCTTGTACTATCTTTATTGTCTTCCTCCTTAAAGAGCTTGCTTGGCCTTAGGTTAAATAGTGAGAATTGAAATCCTTTAAAATGATTTTCAGATTGGTGGTCTTAATATAGAGATTTAGTGCCTAGTCCTTATTTCCTCATTCTTTGTTTCTTCTTACTGTCTCATTCTTTGGTCTTTCTTACTTTTTCATTCTTTTGTAGTCCCTTACCCCCATTTATTTGTTGATTTTGGTTTATCTACTTATCCTCCTCTTTGCAAGTTCTATGGGTCACAGTTCCCTGATTCTGCTTTTTGAAAAAGATTGCTTATGAGAATAAGCATTTGGTCTGCTGTCCTGGCTGTTTCTTAGTCAAAAGAATATCCATACTATTCTGGTCAGACAGCAGTTAGGTTTTCAGTCCAAACCAAAAGTTCTGTTTAATTCAGCCTTTATTTTAATGTTAGCTTGCTCCTCATAAGGATATCTTAAATATGATGGCTCATTCAGTTAGTTAGGCCTGATTTTATATTGATAGAAACCAAGTTAATCTTACATATTTCAAAACATGCTGTATGTATTATCTGATGTGATTTTAAATATTCATCTCAAGGTGGGTGTCTGAGACATCTGTAATCCTAGCTACTCAGGAGGCTGAGATCTGAGGATTGCAGTTCAAAGCCAACCTGGGCAGGAAAGTCCATAAGACTTTATCTCTAATTATCCACCATAAAACTGGAAGTGATGCTGTAACTGAAAGTGGTGGAATGCTAGCTTTGAGTAGAAATATTTCACAGCCCCCAGCCCCTGAGTTCAAGCCCCACAACAGACTTATATATACATATGTGTGTGTGTGTCTGTCTGTGTGTGGCTATGTATGTATATATCACTTTTATAAAGAGTGCCTACCTATTCTGTGTGTTATAGCTTAAGGACTATTTAGACTAGAAAATATATATGTAGAACAGCTAGATAATTTTTTATCTAAAAGTAAAAATTCAGTAATTTATGGCGCATTCACTTAAAAAATAAGTGGTAGAGTGCTAGCCTTGAGCGTTCAGGGACAGTGAGTAGGCCCTGCATTCAAGCCCCCTGACTGACCAACAAAAAGGAAAAGGAATCTATCTTTTCATTTAATTTTTAGTTTTAAGATACATAACCTTGTGGTCATGATCTCAGGATCCTCCTGCCTCAGTTTCCCACGGAGCTGGGATTATAAAACACATCCCTTTGTCTAGTATCAGGACAAAGTTCATTGACCTTTTAAGAGCATTTAAATTGGAACAAAGAGAAAGAAACAAATTATTGAATTTCCTATTCCCAGAATTGTGGTTGTTAATAACTGGGGGGGACTTAATTCTGGTTAGTGTCAACCCCATTCATACATGTGTAGTGTTTATACTCCACTCTGTCTGACCTTACTCCTTTGGAGATTCCTAGATTTCCAGTTGCTATTGTTACTCTAATCTCTTGTCTTCCTACTTGTTAACCAATAAGACTTACACAGGGTTCTGTATAAGTTTTGGCCTCCCTATATGGTCCTAACTAAGAACTATTCTCAGGTGAAAAGCTGTAAAAGGCCTTCCTGTGCTGACTCACCTCCAATACCTGCCTGCTTTTAATGACTCCCAGTTCAGTTTACCCAGTAGTTGTGTCTTACATTTTTTTGTCTAGAATTTACCATTACAGAAAGCAGAAGCCTCTCGTATTTTACTTTCTTTTTTTTGGGGGGGGGGGGGGGACGGTCGTGGGGCCTGAACTCTGGGCCTGGGCATTGTCCCTCAGCTCTTCAGCTCAAGGCTAGCACTCTACCACTTGAGCCACAGCACCACTTCCGGCTTTTTTCTTATGTGGTGCTGAGGAATCGAACCCAGGGCCTCGAGCATGCAAGGCAAGTGCTTTACCACTGAGCCACCTTCCCAGCCCGCCTCTCGTATTTTAATAGATATTGAAAGTCACAGGAAGGACCAGGCATGGTTGCTCACTAACTTCGCAATCTTAGCCACAGGGGAAGTAGAGATCAGAAGGTTTGCTGTTTGAGGCCAGCCCAGGCAAAAAGTTAGCAAGACTTCATTGGAATCAATAAACTAGATGTGGTGGCATGTACCTGTCATCCCCCAGCGATGGAGGAGACTGGAGGTAGAATGATTGCCATCTGAGGCCAGTTCTGGGTAGAAACAAGAGAGCGACCTGAAAACTAACTAAAGCAAATAAGGACTGGGAGCATGAGGCCCTGAGTTCAAGCCCCAGTACTGCTAAAACATAAAAACAGACAAAAGTTATGAGAGTTACAGCTCAGTCTTCAACTTCAAGCGGTAAGAGAATAGGCTTTGCTCTTAAATATGCCTTTGCTCACTTCTCTGGCCTTTTGCTTTCAGTAGTATTACATGGTACCAACTGATTGCACAAGCACAGGCCTGACAGTCAAACTGTAGTGCTTAATTATAAGGTGCTTATCTTCATGACTCAGAATGTTTTTATTTAATTAAGATGAATGTTGAGATGAAAACATAAGACAGCTATAATCTTAAAGAGAATGAAAAGGACTCACAGATGGATCCTCTTTGTAGCTTCAGATCCTCAGATTTCAGCCTCCTGAGAAGTCAGGATTTTAAGCATGAGCCAGCTTCTTTAAGGTCTTCAATTATAGAATTCTATCATCTGTGAATAGGGATAATTTGATTTCTTCCAAGTGTGAAGCACTTGGAGACTACGTTTGTAAAAAGGAACCTACCTGTATTCTTTTTTTTTCCCCCTTTGCCATTTCTAGGGCTTGAATGCAGGGCCTGGACTCTGTTCCCAAGGCTTCTTTTGCTCAAGGCTAACCTTCTACCACATATAGCTCCACCTCTGGCTTTTGGTAGTTTACTGGAGATAAGGGTCTCACAGACAGACGTTCCTGCCTAAGGCTGGCTTTGAATCATCATCATCAGATCTCAACCTCCTGAGTAGCTAGGATTACAGGCGCTCAGTCTAAATGGGTTTTTTAAAGGTAAAACTCACAAGGAAGAAGAGAACATAAGGGAAGCCACTGTCATCAGTCCTTAGGAAGCTGGCAACAAAATTCTGAGCCCCATGTGGGGAAGTGGGAATTCACACTGTAGAGCTTCTGAAAGGCTGGCCACATCAGTACCTGTGGACATAGGGTTAAAAGTGCTACTAAACTTTTGGCAAACTGTTCAAAATATGCTCTGGAAGAACTCAGATCAGAATTCAGATCCTGCACCTTGCAGCTGGCTAATTCTTTCCCTGGCCTGGCAAACACTGAAGGCTTCCTGCTGAGTAGGAAATAGGAACTCTGTGCTAAGGAGTCACAGGCCTTGCTGAGGCCCAGGTCCCCATTGGTAAAGGGATGTCAGTGTGCTGAGTGCTGACATTCCCAGCCCTCTTATTTCTCTGGCCACAGTAAAGTTTTACTCTCTAGTGAGAAATGGATGCATTTAAGAATAAAAAAGACAGGCTGGGAAGGTGGCTTAGTGGTAGAGTGCTTGCCTTGCATGAATGACCCTGGTTCCATTCCTCAGTACCACATAAGCAGAAAAAAAAAGCCAGAAGTGGCACTTGGCTCAGGAGGTAGAGCGCTAGTCTTGAGCTGAAGAGCTGAGGGACAGCACCCAGGCTCAGAGTTCAGGCCCACGACCAGACTCAAAAAAAAAATAAAAAAGACTATTTGATATGGGCCCTCCAGATTGCCCTCAGTGAGCTCATGGTTAGCAGGCCCCACACACTCTGAGAACCTTGAATTAGCTGTTTAGCCTTACATCTGCAACTGTGAGAAGGCAACAAAGAATTACTGGTATTAGCAACCTAATACCAGTATTAGATTTCTCTGAAAGCCAACAGAGGAGGTGACTTGGAGGAACAGAGGCAGTATGAGGAAAGGACAACTTCCAAAAATTCCAATTTTAACCCTCTTCTCTACTTCTGTGAATATTTAAGTTTTTTCTGTTATAGTTGTAAAAATTTCTTGTAACAATAAGAGACTGCAGCAATAAAACAAAAATAGCATACTATAAAAATGGAACATGAAAGAGCTCTTAGAAATTAAAAATACAATAAAAGAACATGTCAATAGGAGGTTTAGAAGTTAAATGAGAAGTCTTCCATAAAGGAAAACAAAAAGACAGCAATGGAAGAAAATAGTTTCTAACCCTGAATCCTATATCTAGCCAAATTATTAGGCAGCCAAGGTTGAGGACTATGTTTGTGAAGTTTAACAAATACCTGATATAGATACTTGTTATATATAATTATATATAACTTATAAAGAGAAGTTTCTTTGGCTTACAGTTCTACAAGTTTTAGTCAAGATGAATTGGCCCTGTTATTTTGGGGCTTGTGATATCATGGTCAGAGTGTGTAGTGGAGCAAAACTACTCACCTCAGGTCAAGGAGCAAAGAGAGAAGAGGAAGCTGGGACCCCACACCTACTTCAAGGACACGTCCTAAGAACATCCCAAGAGCCTCCATCTTTTTTTTTTGGTCTGGTCGTGGGGCCTGAACTCTGGGCCTGGGCGCTGTCCCTCAGCTCTTCAGCTCAAGGCTAGCTAGCGCTCTACCACTTGAGCCACAGCGCCACTTCTGGCTTTTTTCTTTTTGCTTATGTGGTGCTGAGGAATCAAACCCTTGGCCTCATGCATGCAAGGCAAGCGCTCTACCACTGAGCCACCTTCCCAGCCCCGAGCCTCCATCTTTTAAATGATTCACCGCCTCCTGATAGCTAGCTCCTCCCTGAGGATTGATCCTCTCACAATATTACTGTTTGGGGGACATTTAAGATTCAAATTACAGAAATACTGGGGGGAAATGGCAGTGGCAGACATGTAAGATTTGAAATAACCTTTCTCAAAGAATTTCTGGAGGATATGTTCCATGAAATGAGGAGGGAAAAAGGAAGACTGAGATTTGGGGTACACTGTATCCATTTTAGGAGTGTAGCATATCAGGATGATAGTGATGTCACAGAATGAAAATGGCAAGCATCAAATCCAGTCTTCATGGCATTTTAAGATAAAATTTTTTAATCATAGTTCAGCATGTTTATACATTCTCACCAGCCACTTTCATTACTACAGAAAGAACTAGTAGCTATGACAGAGACCAAATTGTTCAACATCTAAAATCTACCTAGCCTTTCAAACAGTCCGTGATCTAGGCAACTGACAGAGCTTATGGTGGCAGTACTTGCATGTATATAGAAAATGAAGCAAATGGAAAACAATATAAATGACTAATCTAGGGAAAATAAAAATTGGGCAAGAGGACAAAGTAGCCAGGATTTACTTCATATGATTATGCCTAGATTTTGATATTACAAAACAGCTAAGATTGAGCTGACTGAATTAACTATACAACTGCACTGGGAAGATGAAAGGTGTGCATGTGAATAGGAAAAGGAAGCAATTTGATTCTTATCTTCCATTATCAGGAAGTCAAACCATGTAAAACAGAAGGAACATAATCATAAATACCAAGGTAATCATTTAAAGGAGGTGAGAATCGATTCCCCTGGGGAGAGAGAAACAAAAAGAAGGGCAAGACTGCCATTTTTCATATATATTTTTTGCAGATTTTTTTTTGGGGTCCGGTTGTGGGGCCTGAACTCTGGGCTTGGGCGCTGTCCCTCAGCTCTTCAGCTCAAGGCTAGTGCTCTACCACTTGAGCCACAGTGCCACTTCTGGCTTTTTTCTTTTTGCTTATGTGGTGCTGAAGAATTGAACCCAGGGCCTCGTGCATGCAGGGCAAGCGCTCTACCGCTGAGCCACCTTCCCAGCCCAATGCAGATTTTTTTTAAAGCTACATGCTTATGTCTTTAATAAAGAAAAAAAATAGAGAAAAAGCTGCCAATAAATTGAAAAACACAAAAACCTCATAGTAAATAACACTCATACTGCCTCTTTTCTTCTCACTTTATTGGTATCATTAATGCTCACAATCATATTTCCTGTTGAACTAGGACATGATCCCAGAGTCTTTAGAATAGTGTCCCAAAAGCCACTCCCAGTTAGTAAAAGTTGTCTTAGCTGGACATGATGGTCATGTCTGTAATCCTGGCACTTGGAAGGTAGAGGCAGGAGGATTGCAAGTTTCAAGCCAGCGTGTGCTAGATAGATGGTAGTGGCTCAAGCCTATCGTCTGAGCTACTTGGGAGGCTGAGGTCTACACAATCATGAATTAATGCAGCCTTTGCAAAAGTCTGCAAAACTCCTATCTCAACCAATTAAAAAACTGATCATGGTAGCACACACCTATCATCCCAGCTACACAGGAAGTATACATAGGATCACAGTACTTGTTGACCTGAGCACAAACATGAGACCAATTTAAAAAATAAAAAGAACTGGGGCAGGGTGTCAGTGGCTCACGCCTGTAATCCTAGCTATCAGGAGGCTAAGATCTGAGGATCCCAGTTCAAAGCCAGCCCAGGCAGGAACATCAATGAGACTCTTATCTCCAGTTAACCACCACAAAACCAGAAGTGGCACTGTTGCTCAAGCGGTAGAGTGCTTGACTTGAGCTGAAGAGCTCAGGGACAGCACCCAGGCTCAGAGTTGAAGCCCAACTACTGACAAAAAAAGTGGGGCTTGGGGATATAGCTCAAATAGTAGAACATCTACCCAGGCAAGCAAAAGGTCCTGAGTTCAAACCCCAATACTGGAAAACAAAAAGTAGTCTATTCGTGAAATAAATAATTAGTAAAAGCCACTAATTTGAGCAGATTTCATTTGGTTCTCAGACTTTCCCACCAAGTAATGCCAAGATGCATTATTTGATCTAGCATTTCACTAAATGACTGAGCATGTACTCATTTAGCTACATTTAAATTTTTATCTCTTCTATGTACTGCTCATTCATAAATCCACAAACATACGAGACATAATCATTCCTAGTAATTATTCATTGACAGAACACAATTTAGTTTGTTTGTTTTATTTTGTTTTTGTTTTTTGTTGGTCATGGGGCTTGAACTCTGGGCTTGGGCGCTGTCCTTGTGCTCTTCAGCTCAAGGCGAGCGCTCTACGGCTTGAGCCACAGTGCCACTTCCGACAGAGCACAATTTAAAAGTATGCTTTTCAGCACCTAACACAAAATATGAGACTGAATGTTTTTATATGAATGTATAAATGACTGCTGTGTAATCAATAACTTCAAAAGGTCAGGAGGCCCTGAGAAGCTGAAGAGGCTAACCCTTATAAAAGCACAGTTGGGAAAAAAAAAAAAAAAAAAGCACAGTTGGCTAGTAAGTTTATTCAGCTTTTTATCATCAAAGCTAATGTATGGTTCTGAATGATTTCCACTTCTGAATTAAGGGCAAATTTACCCTTTTTTCCCCTCTTAATAGGATCTTTCCAATTAAAGATGTACCTCTGGAGACAGATGATCTTGCCAATTGGCTCTATCAACGGTTTATTGAAAAAGAGGACCTCTTATCACATTTTTATGAAACAGGTACACAGTCTCTTCTGTTTACATGCATTTGTGAAGTTACTAGATATTTCAAATGTATGCATTGAGAGAACCTTTTTTTTCTTCAAAATTCTGTCGATATCCTAAAGAAATCGGAATATTTTTATAGTTAAGATTTTCTGTTTAGAATTTCTGTAAAGATAAGTTTATGTTAAATGTATTTATGTTCTTTATTAACCTGTGGGCAAGGACCATGTGACAAGTGTGATGTCACATACTAGATCTCATTCAAGAGGCTACACAAGAAGGAACAACAGGCTACAGGCTACAGTCATTCTTACCCCATTATGTGAGGTGTTTTACGAAGTAGTGATAACATCCAGTCTAATCACTGTACTTGATTATTAGTGTCATTTGCGGTCATTTTTGTTTATTTGTTTTTGCCAGTCCGGGAGCTTGAACTCAGGGCTTGGACACTATCTCTGAGCTTCTTTTGTTCACGTGTAGTACTCTGCCATTTGAGCCACAGCACCATTTCTGGCTTTTTCTGTTTCTGCAGGTGCTGAGGAATTGAATTCAGGGCTTCCTGGATGCGAGGCAGGCATTCTACCACTGAGCCACCTTCTTAGCCCTGTGGTCATTTTTTAAAATGCTTTTTTGAAAACAATTTTGAGGAAAGATTTGTCACATGGTTTCAGAGGTCTCAGTCCATTGCTTTGGGCCAGTGGCCTGGGACCAGGCAGAACATTATTTTAGTAGATGTGTGACATAGTAAAGCTGCTCACCTCCTGGTGGCTAGAAAGCAAAAACAATGAGGGGCCAGAGTCCCAATATCCATTCAAGGTGTACCCTGCCCCACTAGTAAACTCGATTCTTTCATTACATCCCATTTCCTAAAGGTTACATCACCTTCCAGTAGTGCCACAGGTTGGCTTCTACTGGTGTGGGGAAAATAGTTCAGAGCCAAACCATGAATGCTGCTGCTGACTCCTAAAAACTCAAGTCCATCTCATAATCAGCCTCTAATCCATCTCTGTAAGTCCCCAAAGTCTTAGAGTTTCAGCATTACTCAAAAATCCAAACCAAGTCTTTTGTGAGCCTCAAGGTAAACTTAATTGTGAGCCCAGCTGCAACAATTTGGTCTGTGGTCACTTGATCTGTGAAGATCATGGCGAAAGACACAAGATAGAGAGAAGCTGCTTACTTTATAGCATCTGGGAAGCAAAAAAAAAAAACTTTACATGAGGAATAGTTTTTTCTTAAATTTTCATGGATACAGTCTTTTTCTCCCTGGGAAGGAAATCATGTCTATCTGAAACTCAGTTCAATTCTATCTTCTCAATATTTCATGAGTACTACAATGAGAAAAACATGAGGGGAGGTGGAAGAAGAAAGGAAAGAAATAACATTGGTAGAATGCCAGAGACGTCCAAAGTGCTTTGAGGAACTGCTGTGCTGTAGGCCTATTTTTCTAGCAACTAAAGGGGATGAAAAAGTAAACAGAGGTACCTTGGATCTCAGGATAGCCATTGGTTACACAGATTTGACTGAAGGGCTGAGAAGGCATGAGATAAGAGACCAGCATGGTCTCTCTCCTTTTTAATCCTCAGTCACTTGTCTTGTGATATTTGGCCTAAATTATTATAGCAAGAGTAATGGAATAACGGAAGCCTCTTTTTTTTTTTTTTTGTAGGTCATGAGGTTTGAACTCAGGGCCTAGCTGATCTCCCTGAGCAGTTTTGCTCCAGGCAAGCACTCTACCACTTTGAGCCACAGTGCCACTTCCAGTTTTCCAGTGGTTAGAGTCTCATGGACTTTCTTGCCTGGGCTGGCTTTGAACAGCAAACCTCGTATCTCAGCCTCCTGAATAGATAGGATTTCAGCCCTCATGCCCAGCTTGGAAAACTCTTTTTTTTTTTTTTTTTTTTTTTGTCGGTCGTGGGGCTTGAACTCTGGGCCTGGGCGCTGTCCCTCAGCTCAAGGCGAGCGCTCTACCACTTGAGCTACAGTGCCACTTCCGGTTTTCTGGTGGTTTATTGGAGATAGGAGTCTCACGGTCTCTCCTGCCCGGGCTGGCTTTGAACCGAGATCCTCAGATCTCAGCCTCCTGAGTAGCTAGGATTACAGGCGTGAGCCACCAGCGCCCGGCCTGGAAAACTCTTTTTAAGAATGCTATTTTCAGTCTGGGAATGTGGCTTAGGGGTAGAGTGCCTACCTAGAATGCATGAAGCCCTGGGTTTGACTCCTCAGTACCATGTACACAGAAAAAGCCAGAAGTAGCACTGTGGCTCAAGTGGTAGAGTGCTAGCCTTGAGCAAAAGTAGTTCAGGGACAGCTCCCAGATTCTGAGTTCAAACCCCAGGACTGGCCCCCCCAAAAAAAGAAAGAAACAAAGCTATTTTCATATTAGATCTTGAAATCCTAAAGTGCACGCTAAATTACTTGCAAGAAGCAAATCCCCTTGTGAATCTGCTTACCCTGGGGGATTATTAGCAAGGACAGACTGAATGCTGAACAGTGTTAAAGATGACCTTCATAAGTTTGCTCTGAAGTGATCTAGTTTTCCTTTCAGAAGAGAATTCAGACATGTCTAATTACTTTGTATTCCCCTTTTTTGTTACTAAGATATATTTAATAAATCATATTGCCTCTTGAAAAAGTCAGTATTATATAAGTACTTTTCAGGACCAAAATAAATCTAACTTGTATATAGAGGAATTAGTATAAATTTTGCTATTTCAGAAAGTGTTTGATGTCGATTTTACAGATCTGTGGAACTCTGTAGGGATCCAGTGGACATATAAGACAGGCAACTAGAGTCCTGGTTCTCATGCAGATTTTATTCCATTGGTAGACAGGTGGTAAACAAGGAGAGAGGCAGAGACAGAGACAAGAGACCATTACACATGGGGGAAAATGCCAAGAAGGAACTAAAGCTGGACAGGAGAATGAAAGGGCTCAGGGGGTAGGCATTTTTCTGGTGTGGGATGGATGCCAGTGATCCAGCCATTTACTGAGAAGGAGAGTAATAAAGCAGAGTAATAAAGTCAAGGGCCAGGATATAAGACAAGGATACACAGCTTAGACTAAATCTCTCAAAAGCAATGAAAAATCACAGAAAAACACAAGTGTAATTAAAATAATCTTCAACTTTTATTCCAGGATACCTGCCACCACAATAAAACAAATTTCTATCCTATCTTTTAGGAGCCTTTCCACCTCTCAAGGGCCATAAAGAAGCTGTTTCCAAGGAGATGACCCTCAGCAACATGTGGATATTTCTCATACAGTCTTTTGCGTTTTTGTCAGGCTACATGTGGTACAACATCATTCAGTATTTTTACCATTGCCTATTTTAGAGATTGACTTGGACTTGTCAAGGTCACCATAGGAGTTCAGACTTTCATAAGTGTGCATTATTTTACATGTGCAAATCAAAATACTATCAAAAAGCAAAGGAAATTCAATGGATGGATTAATGTTTATCCCCCTTTGGGATATTTTAAAACTCCACTAAAATGAAGATCAGTAATATAATGACCTGCTAATAATATATTTTAAGAACTTGCCATGTTTTAAAGAGATACACTCTACAATATATTTAAGAAAACATCCTATTTGGAGAAGAAGAAATCATAAAATCATCCTAGAAGACATCGAAAGAAACTGTTGCCACCAGATACACTTGGTCATGTAGTGCAGGCTCAGAAGTGGGCTCACCCCTCCTAGCTAGTAATCTCCATCAGAGCAGTGCTCCACAGCGCCCTCATTTCACTCACCCACACTGTGGTTCTAGTAGTCTGAGAAGAACAACTGGGCACCTCCTGAAGACTGGTGTCCTGGCCATTTGTGGTAGCAGACTCCAGTCCTCGACACGGGACAGAAACCCAGTGTTGGCCTTCTTGAGGACGGGGCGGTGTCCACTGAACACCTGTGTTCCTTCAGAGGCCAGCTCAGTCCAGCACCATGTTTACATGCACTAGTGCTCTCCCTTCTGCTGTGGCTATGTCACTGAATTTCTCTTTCTGTTCAGAAGGCATATCACAGACTGATAGTTGTATTTTACAAAATGCATTCTTATCAGATGCAGACATAGCAAAAGAGTCACAAAGCCCACAAATGAAGGGAAGCCTCGTCATCAGTGAGCTGCTCCCAGGAGGCTCTCCTGTCCTCATCTGTGCCCCAGATGCGCTCCCGCACCACACTGTGTTGGTCACCTCCCTGACCCCATGCCCTTTGTAGCGGGAAACCTTTTCACATCTTGACATACATAGTAGCAGTAAATGTAGTTGGGGATAATTGAAACAAAACCTTCAAATGATCAGCTTAAAGGAAAATAGACTAGTTTATTAGGAATATAAGAGCTTGAGCCAGACATCCATTAGCTTAGAGTGGTGACAAGGTCTTGTGAGCATCCCAGAACTGGTGCAGAGAGCAATGTTTTGTTATTACAACTAGCAGCTGGCCGCTCGGGGCGGTGTAACCAAGGGGAGACCGGCACAAAAGTCTTCTCGGTCTTTTCCAGTGGTACAATCTATACAAGAGGGTAAAGCCAAGGTTCTATTATTTCTAGAAAACTTTTTTTTTAATTTGTCATTGTGTTCATGTGATTTACCTCATAGGAGAACCAAACTTCACTAAAAGTTCAGGCCCTACATCAGTGTTTAGGTAGAGGATTTTGTTTTTGTTTTTGTTTTTGGCTTAGGATTGTAAAACTGTTAAGATCGAAGAATAAGTCAGTGGTAGTTTTCTGTAATGTAAGCACTATAGATCCCCGTTACCAACTAATCACATAAATAACAATTCTGAGAAGTAGACTGTTGAACAAAAATAAAAGCTAATGTTCTCTGTTCCAAATAAACCAAAAGAAAAATCTGAAAAAAATGTGAATTTTCCCCCAGTTATGTGGGAAAGCTAAAGCAACACCAAATAAACTCTTCCAGCGGCTTCATCTTTTAAGATAACTCAGAGAATACATGAGAGAGAATGATTCATTAACTGAAAATACCTCATTGAATATTATACCACTACTGTCAAAATGCAGAATGTTTGGTTTGGGAACAGCTGTTATTCAGTTTTTGGGAAGTCAGCACATCATTATGTATTCTATAATGAATGAATTTGTGAAAAGTCTCATTTAGAGGTATCAGTGATGATAGAAAGCCAAAGAGAAGCTGTACAATGGGTTGGGTTTTTTTTTAGACCAAACACTACTCAGTATGAATTGAAGTTGATCATTTGAGGCATTAGCCATCTGGGGAAGAAGTTGCTCACTGTCAAGTATAGCATGTACAGTTCTAGCTAATAGACTATTTCCTCATTGCAAAGGAGACAACAGGGTAGAGTGTCAGTTGTCTAATCCAAAAAATAGTGCATATGTGCATAAATAAATGTGGCATTGGGCCACCTTTGCCACTGCTGTGCTCCAAAGGAACATGATATTGTTAAATATACTGTATGCGTTAGACACACTCTCCTGTTAAGATGCTTTACATTTCAAATGCAGTGTCATTTTCACAGTCTCTAAAATGATATATAGATTTGTGAGTTACCTTTTGAAATAGATCCATGATGTGCATTTGACTGTCCTGCCCCTCTTCAATTCTTTCTGAAAATATTTGCAAAATATATTTGAAAGCATTGATAGTGCTTTCCTTCTTAGTAACTGGAGTTCACCTGCTTGCACTAAGACATGTAAAGAAAGAATCATGTTCATTTATGGCAATCAGGGGCAGCAGCAATATGCCACTACACAGAATTGAATAAAAATACCTATCTGCGCTTTCTTTGTAAAGTGAAATTAAAGGAGCTTATGCTTTTGTTCTAAGTGTGTTGGGGGGATGCCTATGTCAGTTTTATACCAGTGACTTATTAGAAATCTCAGCATTGCAGGCTCAGTTGGACTTCCTAGATTCCCACTACAGACAGGTCGAGAACTCCCTACCAAAATCTAGTATCAGCCAGTCATAATAGAGCATCTGCTCAGCCACAGTAGGGTTCAGTGACTCCAAAAGTGACCAAGCCAGTAGCTCACTCTTACTTAGCTTCAAAATGATTGGTGTTGAAATATATGATAGAGAAACGTATACACAATGAAGCTAAAGAAAATGTTTGGGGTGGGCAAAATTGCTGAGAATATAAGATAGCTGTGAATTCAGATCTGTCATGTTATTCAATCTCTTATGATGTTACAACTAATTCTTAATTTTCCAC
Source organism: Dipodomys spectabilis (assembly GCF_019054845.1). Lineage (NCBI taxonomy): Eukaryota > Metazoa > Chordata > Mammalia > Rodentia > Heteromyidae > Dipodomys > Dipodomys spectabilis. The sequence continues at coordinate 19,724,471 of NW_024870746.1, forward strand.
AGTAAAGGAATTAAGGATTACTGCATACTTATTACTGGTTAGTTAATCCAGTAGTAGTAAGTCATAGGAAAGCCAAAAAAATTCTGTGTAGAAGTGTGAATTTTCACTCATTTTTTCCTTGTAGGGATGCTTACTAATATAAATTTTTTTTCTGATTTTTTTCCATTGGATCAATGAGAGAATTGATTGACTTCTTTTGCCTATGTATTTATGATTGTGTTAATGAATAAGTGAAATGACATGGAAATACAGACTGCTATCAGGAAGAAGAAGTACCAAAACCTGAGTAACCCCTGGGCTGGAAAAGGCATCCCTGAATAATCAAGAGCTGGTTGGAGCTAAAATTGTTTTGAAAACGAAATCTTCAGTTCTCTAGCATAAAACCTCAGAGCATCATTCTAGTGTTGAAAATACAACTTCATTCTTGACTTTGGTTGATCACTTCTTGTGGTTTTGTCTTAGTCATGTTTTTTGACAATCACTTCTGAAAAAACTCTTCTGAACTACTTGGTCCTGGTTATAATCTTAGAAAGTAGTCTTTGATCATAAGTAGTCTTGTATATTCTTTTTTTATATTTAAAAAATGTTTTATTTGCACTACTGAATAGGAAGAGTGAACTATTTCTGTTGTTCTTTTTTTGAGGTCACTACAAGGACTTCACTCCAGAGTTACCATTATGAGTGTATTCAACTCTGGTCCACAGTGGATGGGTAATAATGGTTTGTCATGTGGTTTTGTTTTGTTTTGTTTTTCTTGTCCTGCAGTGCTATGAGCCTAACATCTGTTATCATGCAAGGCAAAGTCAAAAGGAGCACTGGGCAACAGGTGTACTAGTTCATTTTATGAGGATTAGAGACTAATGGGTTTGGGACCAAAACCACCTAAATTGGAAATTTCTGGATCACTAAAGGGCCAAGTGTACTCTGGAGCAGTCATTGTTCGGTGCTTAATTATAACCATTTTGCACCAGGCCCCAACACTTAGGAAGTGGGCTGTGCGAGTATGTGGAGGGTGCGAACTGTTGGGGGAGGGTGACTGTAGCCATATGAAGATAAAATATGGGAATTTCTGCAAAATTTCCCTCTGAGGATTTTTACATTTGATATTTTTTAAAACAATTTAAAGAGCAAAAAGATTTTAAGTGTATTCTAGTTGCAATGTGTGCATACATTTCAGATGGCTTTATTTTTATTGTGTAAAACTGTTGAACACTTGACTGTGGTGCACAAATTCTTTCCCTGTAAGGAATCTATGCATTTTACAGTAACTTCCTTGATGATTGGGTAATGAGACAGTTACACATTCACCTGCCACTTTTTTATTAAGTGCTTTCATTTTCTTTATAGTTTATTACGAAGTTCTATTTATTTTATATAGATGGATTTTCATTTTCTGCTGTAATGTTTACTTTGGCTTGTTGACCTTTCTTTGTGTACCTGCATGACATGACGTACTGTGTGATGAGAGTGAATGTAAAGGCTGTGGCAACTGTAACTGACTTCTGTAAAGGGCTGGTCACACATGGATCTGGCTACGAATGCATTTGGGATAAAAATTAGTAACCAGATCACCTTTTCAGAAATTTAGATGTAAACACCAAAAGAAGCATTTTTCTCAGCAAAAATTAATAGCTGGTTCTATTTTTTTTTAAACGTAGAGAAAATAAAGTTGATTTTTTTCAAGTACAATGCTTTTCATTCTTAGTAATGGGGTTGTGGTGTCTGTGTCCTGGAGCTGTGTGAGTATTAACACCTGTAGGCGTGAAGCTAGAGCCTATGATGCAGTTGAAGGTTGAGGGTAAGCTGGAACACCAAATGAAAACATGTCAGACTTCCTTCACTGGTTTCATGATTTGTCCCCTTCTCTCTATCTTTCCATTCTGCAGTATGCTGGTAATAATCCACTGTCCTGGGGGGCGAGGGTGAATATATATATATGTATGTATGTATGTATGTATGTAGCCTGGCACCAGTAGCTCACACCTGTAATCCTAGCTACTCAGGAGGCTGCGATCTGAGGATCACGGTTCAAAGCCAGCCTGGGCAGGAAAGTCCATGAGACTCTTACCTCCAATAAACCCCTAGAAAACCAGAAGTGTCGCTGTGGCTTAAGCAGTAGAGCGCTCGCCTTGAGCTGAAGAGCACAGGGAGAGCGCCCAGGCCCAGAGTTCAAGCCCCACGACCAAAAAAAATTATGTGTCCATGAGTGAATAAGTTATAAATACCATCAGTCCAGATCACCAATTATATCTTGATTCTCAACAAGATATTTAATTGCTTTTTGCTAAAACATGGCCAACCTAAGGTCTTAGATCAACCAAGATGTGCATTACAGCATTATGTCCGAAACTACTAACTCATTTCCCAATAAAATTATTGTCATCCAATCTAATATGTGATTTACTGTTCCTGTTAAATTATTTCTTCTGCTTATACAAAGCCACATGTACCTTTAGCACCAATTATAACTTTATATAACTCAGTAAGTTTTTAACAACTTGCTTAACAAGTACTGAAAAAAAAAATCCTAAAATTAAATGATTGGCTCTTGGGAGCCAGTAGGAGCTGTCTCCAGCACACCACTGCCCTGTTCTTTGTAGGGTTGGATTTTTCATTTTTGTTTTAAATTATTGATATTGGATAAACTTCTCAAAACTAATTTACTCACTGCTCAGAGAAGATGCTCCTCTTGACCCTTGAAGAGGCCTAAAAGGCTCTGAAAAGTCATTCAGATCAACCCTAGTGAGTGAGCTTTTCATCTGAAAAGAATTTGACAAGAGCAAACTTCCTGAAGTACAAGGGAAGCTTGCATATTTCTAAAATGTTTTTATTACTCAAAGCTAAGTAAATGTATTATAAGTATCTCTAAGACTTTGTTGTAAGCATTTGAAACATCGTTTAGTTACTTGTTTGTAGAATGTGATCCCACTGAAAAATTCAAATGTGTTAAAAAAAAATACTTTGTCTTATCTACCAAATAAGTTAAATAGTTACAGTTCAGTCTACCTCTTCTTTTTTAATCTAGATTTAAGCTGCTGTTCTGGTGAGGTACTCGGGTTTTTTTCCTCTGAGAAGTACTTTCTGTGGAAGAACAGATTGGGACAGAGGCCTGAAAGTAAATTCGAAGCACTCAGAGATCTATTGCTGACCAGCCCTCTTCTTCACAAGTTGGGGGGAAGCTATTGTTTTTAATTCCCACTTAATATGAAGTTGCTTGCTTTAAAAAAAATGTTTCTTCCTGGTGAAAAAAATGTATTTTTAAAAGGAAAAGCAAAATCTTGGCTCTAAGAAGTCAGCTGTATGAACAGGTGTAACCATATCATAAATGCTGATATAGAAATCAATAAATTTTTACTTCTCAGGATTTGGGAAAGTTTGTTATTAACCTTGAGGCTGGAGAAACACCAACTGTTTTCTAGAGTCATAGCAAAATAAATGCACAAATACAACCTGGGAAAAGGGCTAGCAAATCATTGGAAACAAGACAGGCTCCTTTCAGAAAAAAATAGCTTAGATAAAATGGTTAGATATAATTGGACCATTTATTCAAAAGGAATTGAAATACTATTTTCTGTTAGGAATCATGGAACCTATCACAGCACAGACCTCTGGGAATACTTCCTGCCTTTTAGGTGTGCCTCACTCTGGAGCTGACCCAAGGTAGGAGAAGACGCAGCCATCTCGTGAATGTGAAGGCTGTCTTAATGGTATCACTGAGAAAATGTGTGACTTAAATTCCAGCCCTGAAAACTCTTACTATTATATATACCTTTATCCCTCTATCTCATTTTGATGCAAAAACTCCCTGCAGCATCCTACTAGTTGGCATTCTCAGGGCCAACTTGATGGACAGTTGAGGGGAAGGGGAAAAAAAAATCCCTAAATTTAACTGGCAACAAGTGATAATCTCAAGAAAATCAGCTTCCACATTTAACTGTCCAGGGCCATCTTGAGCCTTCAGCTTTGAGCCTATCTTTTCCTTCAGGTATCTGCCCCCTACACACAACATGCACACACACATATGCACATGTACATATACATGCACATAACACAAGAAAAGCATATTTCTCAACCATTAGGCACCTCCCTCTGGGAGGCCCAACAAAGGACAGTTAGTCATCACCTATAGTCCACAATAGAGCTTTTTTCCCAAATATATATGTGTATAATTACATATGTGTGTGTGTGTGTGTGTGTGCATACAACCAGTAAGAACAAAGATAGCCCTAGAATTTGTGCCAGTATTAGATTTATTGGATCTCTGGTGTACTTAATGTAGGAAAGGAGAACAATGGCAGCTTAGGCCTCCCAAAGGCACAAAAGCCTAAGCTGCCAGGACCTCTTAAGGCATTAACCAGGAACAGCATCACTTGCTGTGTATTCTTTGGCTAAAGCAAGTCACAGGGTCCCATCCAAGCTCACAGCAGGAGTTGCTTTTGCTGGTATCAGGACTTAAACTCGGCCTCATTTGTTTGGCTTGCTAGTTATAGCTGGTGCTCCACACCTTGATGAACCACACCTTCAGCTTTGTGGGTGCTATTTGTTTTGGAGGAGAGGATGGTCCTGGGACTTGAACTCAATGCCTGGGTGCTATCCCTGAGATTCTTTTTCTAAGGGCTACCACCCTACCACTTGAGCCACAGCACGACTTTGAACTTTTTCTGAGTTTATTGGAGATAGTCCTACAGACTTTTCTGCCCATCCTCAGGTTTCAGCCTCCAGAGTAGCTAGGACAATGGGTGTGAGCCACTAGCACCTGGTAATAGGAGCTATTTTTGAAGATTGGCTATCACAGTAGAACATCCTCGGCTATTTAAAGAATATTGAGAAGAGTTCTCATACTTGACAATCCCCGTTAATTGGAAATGTTTCAAGTTTCCAAATACTTTAGCCGATTAGATCTATTATACTGCCACTCATTCTCTTACATTACAATCAAATGGACACCTAGCTAAAAGAACAAAGCTTTTGTTTGGGATTAGTCTTTATACTATTTTTGACACTGATGGATGTGTGAGTCACTGGTCCTTGGAATCTATTAGAAACCTTAGAAATCACTTTGCTCTGGGAGGACAGATTTTATTCTGGTGTAGTTTGTGTCCATTGCTGTGGAATCAAATGGCTCCTTGATAATTGTGCTTTGTCCAAAACAGCAGATTGCCTCTGTTCAGGTTTCTATTTTTAGTAAATGAGAATTAAACATCAAGGATTAAATATATTTATAAAGGGGATGATGGTCTAAGAGTTCTACAATTTCTTCTTCCTCAATTTTAAAGTAAACTTAATAGTCCCCAAAATCAGATGGCTTGTGTGTGTGTGTGTATGTGTCTGTGTGTCTGTGTGTGTGTACCAGTGCCAGTGCCAGTTCTGAGGCTTGAACTCAACCTGGGTACCACCCTGAGCCTTTTAGGCTCAAGGCTAGCACTTTACCAATTGAGCCACAGCTCCACTTTTTGGTGGTTAATTGGAAATAAGAGTCTTACACACTTTCCTGCCTGGGCTGGGCTTTGAATGACAATCCTCAGACCTCAGCTTCCTAAATTGCTAGGATTGCAAGCATGAACCACTGGCACCTAGCCAAAATCAGATAATTTTTATAAATGTGCCTTTCAAGTATTGCAAAGATACCACTTATCATTTTAAAAAGAGCCTAGAGTTCATAGTTTTGTTCTTTTAGGGTTGTAGCTGTGGAAGTGTGCCCTGTGTAGAATATTAACAAGTGCCTTAGCTTCTCACTGAATGAAATAGAGATTTCAATCTCAGAATACTTCCTGTTATTTCTGAATTCCAGGTATGAAACTGATGCTGGGTGATAAATTCTAGGCGGTGATTATTACCTTAATGCCTTAGTGTCCTTCCATCATAGCACCATTAAATTCAAGAAGGAGCCCACAGAAGAACCACAGAAGCCATGAGCTTGAGCCCTAGTTATGCCTTTTGGTATATTTCTTCTCAACTTCACTCACACGTGTCTAATGGGAAACTTTCAAAGAGTTCTTTATGGTATAAAGTGTGCTGAAACATCTGAGGTACATAGGTCATTAGCACATGTGCTGAATGTTCAGTAAGAGGATGTTTATCTGCTCCACTGAGCTCAACAGAGGATGTAATTATTCCTGTACTTAGCTGTGCCCAAACTCCAAATGACCTGATCTGTGCATAAAAATTGTATCACTCACGTAGGCTATTAATGCCTACAAGCCTATTTTCCAGAGCCCTGGGTGCACTGAGTTTCTAAGCTAGACAAATGCAGTCCCCATCATCAGCTCCTGTCCTGTATCTGATATATCTAAGGCCCTGTATAAGAAAAGAGCTCTGAGGTTGGAGAAGCAATTATGAAGGTGGAGAGATGGGAGCATAAAGAAGAAATAGGATCTGCTAGACAGGAGACATTACATAGTTTTAATAGGGACCTATTTTTGCTTCTGAGACATGATGTAACCTATGGTGAAGACCTTGAACTAATTATCAAACAAGAGGGAAATTTAATTTCTAGTGTTTGGAAGCGAGCCACCATCCAGCCCATAGTTCCCTCTGTCTGCATAATTCATTTGATCCTAAATATAAAACTCTGCATTGAAAGCATCCTAAATTTTCAGGAAGATGAGAGTAATGTTGAAAACTCTTTTTTTTTCCTGGTTGCAGAAGAAATCTCAGAAGCTTATATTTTGACTGCCATTTTTTAGTGGCAAGTATTGAGAATTAATTCTTAAGAATCAAGGTGCTGGGCTGGGAAGGTGGCTCAGTGTTAGAGTGCTTGCCTCACATGCATGAGGATCTAGGTTTGATTCCTCAGCACCACATAAACAGAAAAAGCCAAAAGTGGTACTGTGGCTCAAGTGGTAGAGTGCTAGCCTTGAGGTGAAGAGTCAAAGGACAGTGCCCAGGCCGAGTTCAAGCCCCACAACAGACCAAAAAAGAAAGAATGAAGATGCCAGAAGAAGTGGCAGGTAAGAATCTGTCCTGCTTTATGTTTATTGAGACTGTGGTATGCTACAGGGGAAAATGAGGTTTGCTTTGGTCAGTAGATATGCTGGATGGTAGCAGTGAAAAGGAGTTTGTTTTCTGTGCTGGTACTGGGGTTTAAGTGCAAGGTTCTTTACCCCTCCCCCCCCCCACCCAGTCCTAGGGCTTGAACTCAGGGCCTGGGCACTGTTCTTGAGCTTCTTTTTGCTACCACTACAGCCGCAGCGTCACTTCTGGCCTTTTTTGTTTATGTGGCACTGAGGAATCAAACCCAGGGCTTCATGCATCATGCTAAGCAAGCACTCTACCACTAAGTCACGTTCCCAGCCCTGGCCTGGTGCTCTTATACAGCTTTCTTGCTCATGGCTTGTGTTCTACTTCTTCAGCTATACCTCCAACCTACTTTCTTGCTGGTTAATTGGTGAGGCGGGCTTTTTTTTAACTTGTCTGGCTTCAAACCAAGATCTTCTGAGGCTCGAGGAGTACAGATATGAGCCACTAGTATCCAATAGGTTGGGTATCAACCTGGTACCCAATGGGTTATAATCGCAGATCTTCTACAGAGCAACACTGCAAGGTGGAGATTGCAGGAGAGAACAAGATGCAGAGCAAAGATGAGATTACGGAATAGATGTCTTAGTATTCATAAGGCATCATCTTGTAGGAAGCTTAGCATAATCATTCATAGATACAGAGATGCCTGCTCAGGCACTATGACATTCAGCGCAGTACTGGGCTGCTCATGGTCAAGGAGGCCTGTTTTGTCTTCCCAAGCCATTGCTAAAAAGGAAAAACGATTGGACACGGATTTATATCCCAGGTTCTCCACGGAGGCAGAGAAGTGGAGTAGCTGACTGCATTGAGCAGTTGGGCTTTCAGAGTGTGTGGGTGTCTGTTCAGGGATGAACACAGGACTGGTGACTATGCATGAACAATGGGGGGCCTGGTGGGTCAGGAAGCACATGGTTCAAGCTAGTTTACTCTTCATTCATTAGACCTTGAAAGAGGAAGGACAGAGAGTAACAGTAGGGCCAACCTCCCCTGCCCCACTTGAGGCACCCAACTAACAGTGGCACAGTCTAAGGCAAACAGAACCTGTCATTTCAAGAGTATTTACTATTGGGAGAGGAGTGGCAGGCAGAGTTGGCACAGGACCTAGGTAGTAAGACTGGGAGCCACAGGAAGAAAGCAAAAGGCCTTGAGCCAGTAAGATTTGCTCTAAGCTATGGAAGCAGGAGGGCTTTCAGCCCAATCAGCAAGTGGGAGCAGATAAGCGGTCTTGTTCTGGGCTTCAGGTTGGCACCAGACAACTCAGTGGTGTGTGTGTGTGCGTGCGTCTGTGTGTGTGTGTGTGTGTGTGTGTGTGTGTATGCTTATTCTACCTGGACTACCCTTCACATGGGCTTAGCCAAGCTCCTGACCCCAATGTCAGGCCTATCTAATGTATCTAAGGCCTTCAATGGCAAGCATAAAACTTGAAGTTAGAGAAGAATTTCTAGCCCTGGGCCCCACCTAGAAGATGGCCAACCTCTGGACAGCTCTTCCTGCACTGCTCCAGTCTAAAGACATACACTCACAGAGATCCTTGCCCTGCACTCCTCAGGAAGCTGCTCCTATGAATTATGGGGATGAAGTAAAGGTCTCTTGAGTCTAGAAACTTCTATGTCCTTCCCTTACTGATACTTCTCACAGCATGCACTGCGCCCTTTCCTTCTATGAGTGATGTTGATGACTCCGGTGGTTTGAGGTAGTTGTTACTGCTTCTATTTGTCTGTGAATTTTGGCATTTATTTATTTGGGCAATGGGGAGGGAGATTCTGAGACCCTGCTTTATTTTGCCCCCCTTAAACAGAGTTCTAATACATTTAAAGCATTTGGAGAAAACATAGAAAGGTTATTGGGATGCGTACCATTTTCAGATGGTTAAAGTGAGACACATCTGGAGAAAAACAAACATCACATTGACTACTATACCACAAGGAGGAAATGATTTAGTATAGAGTCAGTAGCGTTTGTTTTTTTTCCCTTCTTCTCTTCTGATAGGCTGAAAGACTTGGTAATGAAGCAAGATATGCACAGCTGATGAAAGGAAAAGGAAAAAGCCAGATCATAAGGGCAAAGCTGCTCAAGTAGTATGTTTGATGGTTTTCTCAGTGTCTGCTTCTTAGAGATTACACATCGCCCAAGGAGAGGCCATTAGCATCCAGGGAGATCACTTGACCGCATGAAAAGGCTGGAAAAAACTCAAAATACTTCACATGTGAGGGCAGTTGTAAGAGCCCACGATGAGACAAGTGCTCTCTTGTCACCAGAAGAATTCACACAAAGGATGAGCAAGCCAGTACCAGGGGTGCTGGGTGGAAGAACCCAACTGGGACTGGGAGAGGGGGAGGTAGTGGGTGAGCATTGGGGCTGGACTAGCTGGCCCCCTAAAGCCTCTCTCCTTTGGTAGTTACCATAGGCCCTTGTCACAGGGACCCTGATCAAAGCTGCTATTGTGTCTTGTCTTTTCTATTGTGCTCAGAGGAGAGAGGGAACTATGATCTCAGCCTGGCCAGAAGGCAGGGTCTTGTCACCTGGGGAGGCCTCTCCAAGCTTTAAACCACCAGGCAGGGGCGGCTGCATCGCTTGTGTTGCAAAGTGAAAATTCTGAGGTCCTGGCGGAAAAGTGTTCAGAATTTCCTTGCTTTTCATTTTTTGTTTTTATACAAAACAATTCCCCTGGCAACTATTTTGAATTTGTTCTTTTGTCTTGTAATAGTAAAATCTTTACCAAGTATCTAATCTCTTTCTTTGATCAATGAATAGCAGGTTGTTCAAGTCACTGAAATCTAGAAGGATCTTTCTGCCTTCATAAATACTTAGTACAAATGTCAAGAGAGCATGCAGAACATTGGAACGAGCAGGTTACACACTTGTGAATTCAGCCCTCCTACCGGGACCACTCAGAAGGAAAGGAGGAGTCCGAAGGAGCCAGATACCTGGGTTCCTCAGTGTCCCTTCTCTGTCCCTCCTTCTCATGCACTGGACAAAATGCTCTTAGAGGGCAGGACATTAAGAGTGCAAGTGAATCAGCACTCAACTGTAAGCCTGGGGCCCTAAAAGATGGATGGGAAACCTAGCCTTCACCAATTGCCTCCCTCCCCACTGGATAATAGCTATCTCTGTGATCACTAACCTACCCTCCCCCACAACCAAACAAAACCTAGGTTGCCCCTGCAGTGGGTTACTAAAAGGTTCCCTATTTCTGACTGCTGGTGGCTCATACCTGTAACCCTAGCTACTCAGGAGGCTGAGATCTGAGGATCAAGGTTCAAAGCTAGCCTGGGCAGGAAAATCCATGAGATTCTTATCTTCGATTAAACAAAAAAAGCCAGACGAGGAGTTGTAGCTCCAATGGTAGAGCACTCAGAGACAGCACCCAGGCCTTGAGTTCAAGCCCAAGGACCTCTACACACACACACACACACACACACACACACACACACACACATACACAAACACACACACAAGGTCCCTCCATCCCTAGCACCAGACAATCCCCAAGGACAAAGGCAAAAGACTTGCCTGTGTGTTTGAGGTGGGAAATTGCCCACAGTGAGCGAGTTCTACAGAATCAGAGCTGCAGTCACAATGACATCAGAAAATAGTGAGCCAAGGGGATGTACTGAGCAGCAAGCAGTAAGCTGTCCATCTGTCTGTCCAATGGCCCAGGTTTCCCTAGGGACTAGCCTCCCAAGAGAAAACTGGGCAGAAGTGGCACAGTGTAAGAGCAGAAAATGATGTGCATTGTTCTGCAAATTCCTCCCTCCCTCCTCTACTCCCTCTCACTGACAGCTGTACATTCTTGGAACGAGCCTCCTCCCAAGTAGAACCACCATGTTGGAGAAGGGAACGGTGGGGCAGGACTAGTACAGGCATTATCACCATTACAGGTAACAGCCTAAGGCTGAAATAAGATAAGCCATAGCAGTGCTGCAGCGCTTGAGGGTGTCTGGGATGTGTTTGGATGGGGGGTGGGGGTAACCCTTAAAGTCTTCCTAGTAAAAGGCATGGAGCCTAGGAAAGGATCCAGAATGAACCCCATTGCTGGCGCGAGAATGAATACCAGAGACTCTGCTGCTCTGTTCCCCAAACACCTGCCTAGGCTTACCTTGAGCTCTTCCTCCCCCTTCCAAGACTCTTTTCCTGAACCTTATTTCCTCATTTCCTTGACCCAGTTATCTCTCACATTGTTCAGAGAAGCCCCAGAAGCCCTGAACCTGAACCTGCCAGCAGAGGCAGAAACATATCATTAATCTGTACATGGAAGAAGCCACCTCAAAGGAACTGTAGGAATCTTAAAGTATGATCCGAAGAATTTTAATTTCTATAATTTCTTCCTCTTGAGACAGTGATCAGCCCTGCCACTTCCATTTCATCGGGTCTTTGGGAGATCAAGTGAACCCATGCCTCTGAAAGGAACTTTCTGTCACACAACTGCAATCTAATAGGAATGTGATGTGAAAAACAACAGTTGGCTGCCTTGGTGCCTTGTTCCAAGGTTGGCCTCCTGGTACACACAGCGGAGTTTCTTATTGGAGCTGGTTAGCTTGGCAAGCACCTGTTTGTCTGGAATCTGGATGCTCAAACAGGCCCAAAAGTAAGTTGTCTCAGGGTTGTAGGAGTGCTTGACCTGGGGTTGGAGCCAGAAATTCTCCTTCCAGAGCCAAACTTTAGGAGATCTATGGCCTGAGGCCAAGTCTTGCATTTTCTGAGCCTCCTGTGACTCAACTGATAAAGGGAGCTAATAGGCCTGCTCCTGTCTGTTTTTGCCTTCTCACGAGAGTCACTTAGATGTGACTCTCCACACAAGGGTGAGCTCCATGGTCAAATGCTATGTCAACATAGGGTATTATTACTGGGGGAAAATGAGCTTTCTGAATTGATTCCATAGCATTCATCCAACCAGCAAGCCTAGTGTAGACTTGAAGGCAAGATCCTGAAATGTTTTAAGGTACATTTGAAAAGAAAAACAAAAAAGTGCACAAAACAAATGACTCATCTTTACTAGCCAAGTGTTTTGGTTTGAATGTATTCTCCAAAGTTCCTGGAGTCTTCTGAGAAGAGGGAGGGGACCCTTTGAAAGGAGATCTGATCAAGAGAGCTCTGCCCTAGTGAATGGATTAATGCCTCCTGGTGGGAGTTAGTTATTGTGGAAGTGGGTACTGGTGATAGGTTGAGCTTGGTCCTTTTGTTTCTCAGTCTCCTATGTTTTTGTGTTTTGGTCTTGGAGCTTGAACTTGCGGTCTGGGCGTGATCTCTGAGCTTGTTTGTTTGAGGCTAGCACTCTATGGCTTTGAGCCACGCCACCACTTCCCCTTTTCTGGTGGTTTATTGGAGATAAGAGCCTCACAGACTTTCCTGCCTGGGCTGGCTTTGAACAGCAATCCTCAGATCTCAGATTACAGGCTTGAGCCACCAGCACCCAACTCCCATGTTCTTTTGCCTATTTCTGCCCTTCTACTATGAGATGATACAACTAAAAAGGCTCTCACCAAGGGCAATTCCCCAGTCTGTTACAGCAGCATGAAATAGATGAAGACACCAGGGGTACTGGTACTCTTACCATGGGTGTTGTATGTCTCATGGTTATTGTATGTCCCAGAAATGGAAGACAATGAGAAACCATGGGAGGATCAACAAGGAAAGAGAAGGCAGAGCCTAGAATGGAGACCCTGGAGTAAGACAGCATGAGGTAAAACAGAGGAGGCAGGCTTAGGAGGGAGGAGAGCAGGAGGATGACTTTGAACAAAGCAACATTTATGGTACTGATATTATTAAGTCAAGACTTCTAATCCCTGACCCAATATACTTTCCACCCTGTGTTGTAAGGAAGTTCAATCGTGAGAAGCCACCAATTAAAAGGCCAAGTTATGAGTCTTTATTGGAAAGCTGGAGGATTCCTGGTGGACTCAGGTCTCAAAGACCAGCAGCCCCAAATACAGCTAGCACAAAGCTTATATGGGCCAAAACCACACAAGGTATGGGGAGTCAAACTCAACCAAAGTGTTATACTTGAGCAAATCAAACCAGATGAGGACGCTTAAACCTAACAGAAAAGCAAACCATCGAGGGAAACAATCAGGGGGGCTCAAGGACATAAACTCAGTCTTGTTACTTCATCTGGAAGACACTGAAGTCCCCAAACTACAGAATAGCTACAGAATATTATATATTTCACGTAACTAAAATGGAAGGTCAAGTGGCTCCTTACCTTTCCCTTTTAGATTGTGTTTCAGGATCAGAGAGATGGATTATTGTAAGGTGAATCCAGTCAGTGAGATACAGAGAAGCCACATCTTGAGAGGGCGAATTGGGAGTCTTTACTTGAAAGCTGGCATCTTCAAGCAGACTATTGTCACAAAGACCTGCAACCTCCCCCCACCCCCACCCCTATACACTCAACACTGTTAGAAAACTGAGCCAAGAGAGCAGGAGAGGAAAGAAAGAGCAGAAAAAAATCCTAACCACACAGATCCACCCTAATGGAGAGCTGAAGTGGGACATCACGATGACCAGAGCTGAGTCAGGAGACAGGACCCAGCACACGAGGCCTGGCGTAATGGCGTCTGTGCTGGTCTGACCCTAAAATCTGGTTGTGTATTATCCCCACCTCTGGTCCTCAGCTCCACCCAGACCTGAGCTCCCCCAGCCCAAGAGTTAATGCTATACAGCTGGCCTAGACCCACCGGGGCACACACCCACCTCCCCAGACCTACTTGCCACTTGGATAGGGACAGACACCATGTGCTCCCTCTCCTGGGAGATATGGCCCCTCTAAGAAACCTTATCATACTCTTTCTCCTGTGCCTAATTGCCTCTGTGTGGGATGGTTGTGAAGGATTATTACACTGGTCAGCTCCTGAAATCTGGTCAGCTGGGAGGTGGGGGGGGGGGGGGCTGCAGGGGTCACAAGTTCAAGGCAAAGGACTGACAGGTCCAGTAACCTATCATCCAAGTCCCTGCCCCTGCCTCTAGGAATTCAGGCACACCCATAACCTGGGAGGTGGGACTTCCCTGAGAACAAACAATGGGAAACATTTGCACATCCTCACTGGGTCTAAACATCATGGCTTATCTGCAATTCAAAGGATGGCTTGTCTCACTCACCTCTAGGCCTGGCAAGCTGGGTGGACAGCCCCCATCACCTGGTTAGGTGCCAAGATGGCTGTGAAAACAAGGTGACTTACTTAAACCTAGTCCTTCCCTTACTTCAAAATGAAGGAGAATCGTCAGATAATGGTCAGCCATTAGGTTAGGGAACCGGTTTGGGGGGTGGCAGGGAAGGTAGAGCCTTGTTCTGGGAACCAGATACCATGGAAGTGGAGAAGTGGGCCAGTGAGGGAAGTGGCATGTTCCTACACCACACCCAGGAAGCTCCTAGACAGAAGGGAAAGATGAGAGAATCCAAGGCATTTGCCAGCTGACTGGCGTGTGCGGGCATGTGTAAATCTGGCAGCAGAGCCTCAGACAGGAGGAAAAACATGGAGTGCCAGGAAGGAACCAAAACCGTGGAAACGTTTGTGAGGATATAATTAAGTTGAATGAAGAAGAGGTAGGGTCATGAGAAGCCAAACCCAAGAATTCAGAAATCGACATTGTATTGATCTATAGCCTGGTGCAGATGTGAACAAACACCATTTTCCTTAAGCTTCATGCTCCTCCCGAAAGATACTTCCTCCCCCCTAGGGATCAAGCATGCAAGAAAACTGCCTAATATGTTTTTCATCCTTAGGTCTAAGAATGGTTATTAAAATCACAAGCACGGGGCTGGGAAGGTGGCTCAGTGGTAGAGCGCTTGCCTTGCATGCATGAGGCCCTGGGTTTGATTCCTCAGCACCACATAAGCAAAAAGAAAAAAAGCCGGAAGTGGCGCTGTGGCTCAAGTGGTAGAGCGCTAGCCTTGAGCTGAAGAGCTGAGGGACAGCACCCAGGCCCGGAGTTCAAGCCCCACGACCGGACCCAAAAAATAAAAAATAAATAAAATAAAATCACAAGCAGAAGTCTATGTTGCAAGGTCCTAGAATTAAACAACTTGTCAATGTCCTCTGGATTGACCTGATAACCTCAAAACATTATGGCAGCAGGAATGATCCGATTGTGCTAGGTTGCTAGAAAAAAAAGGAAATGCTAGAGAGAAGACAGTGGGCCTCTGGAGCCTTTGGTTTTGACTCTGATTCTCAAAACCTTGCCTTTGATTCTGAATGTCGAGGAAGTCGGAGGGTTCTAGAAGAACAAGGAAGCTGATCTATGGGTTTTCATAGAGATATGGCTGCTGTGTAGGGGATTGGATGAAAGAGACCAAGATGGAAACTGGGACCAAGTGAGCGTGATGCCTGTGGTCAGGCTTGAGATAGGCCTAGCCTCCACCCTGAGCTATCACACTTAGGGCAGAAGCTTGAGAGGAAGAGTTAAGCTTGGTTTCCTGACTAATTGAAATTGAACGTGTGTGTGTGTGTGTGTGTGTGTGTGTGTGTGTGTGTGTGTGTGTGTGTGTAGAGAGAGAGAGAGAGAAACAATCCTAGGTTTAAGGCTAAAACAACCAGGTGAACTGAGGTACCATTTGCTGACTTCGGGATGATGGGAACAGGAAAATTGTGAACAAGGTAAGTTTTCTGACACTAGATATCTAAGGGGACATTTCCAGTGAATGAGTGGATTCCTAAACCCAGCTCAGGGATGTGTCCGAGTTGAAGAGATAAAATGGAAGCAGTTGGGGTTGGTAGGCTACCAGGGATCCTATGGGATTCAGGAAGAACTGAGTCATGGCCAGGAAAGGCTGAGTGTGAGGACAAGGTCTCAAGGTGGGAGTAGAAGCTGAGGGGATGGCTGAACGTTTCCACTTGGGAAACTGAGAAAAATCAACAGTTCAGGGATGAAACACCCAGGAGCAACCTCCTGCAGCCCTGAGCTGGGATTGCTGGCGGGGACCCCAGCTGGTAGGGATCCCTGATAACTGGATGGGGGACTTTCACAACTATGTCTCACCTGGAAGTAAGTACCTGGGCTGGATATTGTTGGTTCACAGTTCCAATCGGGTTGTTTCCCTATGTGTAATGATTTGTGCCAGTGGGGCTGGCCAGTCCCTGAGGACACCAAAGGCCAGGCTTGACCTGAGGAGGAGGTAGACTAGAAAACGGGAAGTTTTCAGAGCTGGGCAATCTCCTTAGACAATGAGGCAAAAGGCAGAAGGAAGGGGGAAACAGATTAGCAGCTAGGGGCTCTGATAATGGCTGTGTCCAATAAATGAGGAAAAGGTGCTCCTCATTGCCTAGGGAAGCATGGCAGGCAGCAGGTGCTAGCCACTTGGATTCAAATCTGAGCTGAGCCACTTTTCTCACAAGCCTGTTTTCTCACAAGCAGAAGAGAACCTGGCACACAGTGTACTAGGTGAGCCAGTGCCTGGAACAATGGCTGGCATAGAAGCAAACACTCAGTAAACACTACCAGCATGTAGAGACAGTACTGAGTCCATGAAACTTCTGCCTCTGTGTTTGGAGATGACTGCCCAGCTTCAGAGTATCCCACACAGATGAGGGCGGACTGCTGGCTTGATCAAGGTAGGAGAATAGCACAGTCAGGAGGGATTGGAACAGCCTGCATAGGCAAAAGTACTATGGGTTTCCATGTAATTGCTAAGCTATGCTTATCCCAGACACTTGTAGGCTACAGTCTTCATCTTTATGCATTCATCCCTAAGACCAATGTATGAACTGCTACAAACTGGGTGGCTTCGAATGACAGATTTTTGTTCTCTCAGATCAGGAAGTCAGAAGCTCAAGTCAAGGTAGGATCCTTCTAAGAGCTGAAAGAGGAAACTATCCCATGCCTCTTTCCTTGCTTCTAGTGACTTCCAAACTTTGACATTCCTTGGCTTATTGGTGCCCTCCCCGTCTTCCTCCTCCTCCTCCTCCTTCCTCCTCTTCTTCTAACACTACATCATTGGATTTAGGGCCCACCCTAAGTACTCACCCTAAGTCCAGGATTTATTACATCTGCAAATATTTTCCAATAAAGATAACTACCACCTCCTTCCCCTCCCCCTCCTTCTCCATATGAGACCCAATGCCCAGCACACTTCTCTGCTCAAGTGGCCCAGAGATGAGCATGGGAATCATAAGGGATTTTTTTGCAAGAGAAGAGAAGAGCAGACACTGTGTGCAGAGACTCGGTGGCACTGAAGAGCTGGTGACAGCTACCTTTAAGAACTTCCTTTAAGAACTTCCCTTATGGCTTGGTTACCTGAGCCAATATGTTTCCCCTTTTACCTAAACAGGTTCATATTTGTTTTCTGTCACTGGCAACCACTGCAATCTGAATTATCATCCCAGCTTAAAACAAAGGCTTATTGTACACACAGGAATCATCTTTGATTTTCAATTTAGAATTGGAGAATGAAACATTTATTTAAGCAAATCAGTATGCTTCAGTGAGGGAGTTAGTGCTAAAGTATTGATGGAGCTCTTTTTTATTCAGTAGAAAAGCAAAAGGAACAGTCAGTTACATTATTTTTTAAAATTTTGTGCCAGAACTGCAGATTGAACTCAGAGCCATGACACTGTCCCTTAGCTTTTTCATTCAAGACTGGTGCTTTACCACCTGAGCCACGGTACCACTTCTGGCTTTTTGGTCAATAATTGGAGGTAGAGTCTCATGGATTTTCCTGCCTGGGCTAGTTTTGAATTGTGATCCTCACATCTCAGCCTCCTGAGTAGCGAGGATTATAGGCATAAGGTAGACACTCAGCTAGTAATTTCATTTCTTAAACAGCTGTACCTTGTGGTAGGCAGACTTGGAGTATGGTCCCAGCCACCAACCTTCCCATCTTCTGGTATTCACAAACTTAGGGATTCCTTCTCTTGCATATAAGTTGAACCAGGAACTTGTGCCAAGGTGATAGGATGTACTGACTGTAATTAGGTTATAAAAGATTAGGATGGAGAGACTCTTTCTCTTTGTACTTTTGATGAAGCAAGCTACTATGTTGGAGAAGCCCACATGGTAAAGAACTTCTAGTAGTATCTGGCTAATAGCCAGCTTCAAACTTAGGCTCTCTTGGCAAATCAACAGAATAAACAAAGAAAAATACAGTCAAAGAGTGGTTCATGTGCTTCCCCAATGTAGCTGGTAACTGGCTTTCAGTGCTTGGCTGGGACATGCACAGAATAGCCCTTCCCTACAGTTGGACTTGGCACACACTATATCATTAGATGTGCTGAAGTAGTGATGGCAGTCATAGAGTGCTGGAGTAGGAGACTTATTTGCTTTAAACAATGACATGTATCCAAGGTTGGCCCTGTAATTTAATTTCATATGGTTACCCTTTGAAAAGGGAGTAAAAAGTGTTAGACAATAGCCAAGATATGGAAACAATCCAGATGTCCCACTACAGATGAATGGATCTAAAAATTGTTGTACCTATATACAATGGAATATTATGCAGCCATTAGAAAGGACAAAATAATGGCATTCACAGGGAAATGGATGGAACTAGAACAAATCATGTTGAGAGAAATAAGCCAAGATCAGAGAAATAAACAGCACATGGTCTCCCTGATATGCACATGTTAAATTCAAAACACGAGATATGACAAAGTAAACAGGATTCAAGAAACATAGGACCTCTTCTTAATTTGTCCTATTGTTTTTAGAGGACTCTATGTTCTTGACCCCACATATGGTATATACATGTGCACATCGGAGGGAAGCTAGGAGGAGGACACAGAATCAGAGGAAAACGGGGGAAAATATAGCAGAGGGACCCATCAACTGCACTGGACATTGATGAAAGTGAGCTACGCAACTCAAGGACAGCGATGGGAGGGAGGGAATGAGAGGGAAAGAGGGAACGGCTGACACTAAGCAAAAGGGAAGAAATGTACATATCACCCGATTTGGAAAAAAATAATTGTAGTGTCAAAGTTTGTAGAGTTCACAAACTTCGAGACCATAATAATGACAATTCACCTTGTGAAGGTTAAAATGTGTTTGCGACTTTAGCTAAGTATCACTATCCCACAAGATTGTGAACTTTATGTAATCACTTAATAAAGAATTTTTTAAAGCATTAGATGCTTTAGTGCTGAGCTCACTAATATCAGTACTGTATTCTGCAAAGGGAAAATTATACAAATATCTTGCCTTTCTTCCTTCCTTCCTTCCTTCCTTTGTTCCTTCTTCCCTCCATCTTTCTTCCTTCCCTTCATTTTTTTTGTAGTTCTAAAAGTTAAACTTAGATCTTGCTCATGCTAGGCAAGTACCGTACAACTGAGCTGTACCTCCTCTCTGGCCACCAAGATTACATTTTCTATTATATTGCATTCATCTCACAGAAAAAATACTTGAGAGAACTTATGTCAATGCCTGTAACAGGTACTCGTGTGTGTGTGTGTGTGTGTGTGTGTGTGTGTGTGTGTGTGTGTGTGTGTGTGTGGTCTTGTATTTCACATGAGAAGTATTTTTGCACATCCATCTTAGAAATACAGAACCATTAAGAATAAAACTCTGTTCTGCTAAGAGGGATGTACACTGTGAAGAAGAGAGAACCAGACCCCCGAAAGAATATGTGTTTTGTCTAAGTTAGAGAAGCAATCATAGGAACAAGAACAGATGCAAACTTAACCTAGATGTAGTGACACAAATAGGAAAGAATGATCCATTGGACTAAGGTCCAGAAAAGACTTGGCTGAGGGAGTTGACCCTGAGGTATCTACAACTTGTATTTTATGGAACTGGAGGCCTTGGGATATCATGAACTACAATAAGGAAGAAGGGAAAGGAATAAACATATGGACAAAGGATTTTTATCCAATTACAAGAACTTTGTTTTTTATTGAGGAAATGGGACCAGTATAGACAGCAGGTGAATAGGAAAAGAAGGGAAAACATAGGACAAGGACAGGGACATCCCTGGAGCACAAGTGAAAGAAAAAGGAGCAAGTGACCAACAGAGGGCCCCGATTGACAGTGCTAGAGGCCTGGTAGGGAATGGACATCCAGACTAAACTCACCATCCCCCCAGGCAACACAGGCCTCCATTATTTTCCTAAGTCTCTCAAAGTAAACAGCTTCCTTTTGCCCAATTATCCTGCACTTCCCAGCAAATTGAAGCCCATTGCTGAGCTTAAATGGCTTTTCCAGGTCACTGGCCGCCAGCTAGGTTCAGTTCTCCCAGGGTCTGCTGGCCAGAGTTCAAGGTAATTCTTGGTACTGTTCTCCTTGTTGTTGTTAGCTGATCTAGGAGATTAGGTTGCTGTGGGATAATGTTCACGGACTTTGTTTGAGGCCATACAATCCAGTAAAAGGAGGAGCATGGATGTGAATTATTGAGGAAATCTCAGGTTCTCAATTCCCTCACCATTCTGATATGTCAAGAAACCTGAGAGGCCTCAGCACTGGGGTGCTGCAGCTGGGATTGAGCAGCCCTCGGTGTCTGCCACAGATTGAGACCCAAAGTCTGGGGCTCGTCTCCAGCCTTCAGTGTGATTTCCCCAAAAAATCTCCTGCCAATAGAAGAAACCCAACTCAGAAACCACACTCATTCTGGGCCCTGGGTGTATAGGTAGAAGGCAAGGAGGAGCGCAACATCTGCTTTCCACTGCAAGCGCCCAGGGGAGGCAAAGTCTTCCCTAAAGAGATGCTCAGCTGAAGTGTAGCTGCAGGAGGTATCACCCCTGGCCTTAGGGAGCTGTTATCCCACACACAAGCACACACACATGTGCCATGATTGTAATACCTAGAACAAAGTACAAGCAACTAGCACAAAGTACAAGCACAGTATAAATGCTGAGCTAGAGGCAAGAACAAATTAGACTACTATAGGAGATTGGCATAGAAGTCATCCACTCCTATGAGGTCTGCCTGTCAACCAGTGCAGAGCTGCACAAAGAATAGTAAATTTGAGCTTTGCCTGCTGGGTATTCTCAAGGAATCCTGTGGTCCCTTTCAGAATACAATGGTTGCAAGGATCTTCCTTGTCCATCCCTTAATTTTTAGTTTATTTTCTGGACTAGAGAAGGGGAAGGTGGAGAGAAAGGGAGAGTAGTCCAATAGTAGCCTGGTTGATCAGGTTAGCTTTGGTCATCAGAAGGAAGCGCAAGTGTTTGTTCAGGCTTGTTATCATACTCCACTGTGCTTTCTTGGGCAACAAAGATTGCTGAGCCTGTGTGTGTGTGTGTGTGTGTGTGTGTGTGTGTGTGTGTGTGTGTGTGTGTGTGTGTGTGTGTGTGTGTGTGTGTGCATGCTGGTACTACAGCTTCACTTCTGAGCCTGGGCACTGTCCCTTAGTTTTTTTTGTTCAAGGCTAGAGCTTTTTTTGTTCAAGGCTAGAGCTCTACCACTTGAACTATACTTCCACGTCTAGCTTTTTGGTGACTCACTGGAGATGAGTCTCAGACTTTTCTGTCCTGTCTGGCTTTGAACTTTAATCCTCAGATCTCAGCCTCCTGAGTAGCTAGGATTACAGGCATGAGCTGTTGGTTGACACTTGGCTATGAATCTTATGATATTTAAAAGCAGACTCTGAAGCTGGGTGCCAGTGGCTCACACCTGTAATCCTAGCTACTCCAGAAGCTGAGATCCGAAGATCATGGTTCAAAACCAGTCTGGACAGGAAAGTCCGTGAGACTCTTATCTCCAATAAACCACCCAGAAAACCAGTAGTGGCAGCGTGGCTCAAGTGGTCGAGCGCTAGCCTTGAGCTGAAGAGCTGAGGGACGGCACTCAGGCCCAGAGTTCAAGCCCCACATCCAACAACAACAACAACAAAAGCAGACTCTGATAAGCCTTGGGACTTGGGAAGGCTTTATGGAGGTCACATGAAGGTTGGATAGATTGTTGTTAATTTTGTTGTTGTTGTTGATGATGATGATGTTGCTGTTTTGAGACAAGGTTTTGCTGTGTAACTCAGGTTGGCCTCACAACCCTGCCTGAACATAGACTGCCACAGGAAGGGTAGCCAACGGAAGCTATACAGACTGTGGGCCTGCCTTCGCCTGAGTTTGTGTCAGACTTCTATTCCAAATCAGAGAAATGAACTAAAGTAACATTAAAAGGCATGAGGTAGAAGCCAGGCACTGTAATTGCCTGTAATCCTAGCTACTCAGGAGGCTGAGATGTGAGGATCGTGATTCAAAGCCTGCCTGGGTAGGAAAGTCTGTGAGACTCTCCTACTAACCATCAGGAGGAGGAAGTATAGGAGGAGGAGGAAGAAAAGAAAGAGGAGGTGGCAAAAATGGAGCTCTAGCCCAAGTGGTAGAGGGATAAACTTGAGCAAAAGAGCTCAGGGACCCAAGTTCTGAGAAGCAGCCAAGGTCCTCAGTGCTCCCAGCATCGCTGCTGCGGCTCTGTACCTCAGTGCTCCCAGCATTGGTGCTGCTGCTCTGTACCTCAGTGCTCCCAGCATCGCTGCTGCGGCTCTGTACCTCAGTGCTCCCAGCATCGGTGCTGCGGCTCTGTACCTCAGTGCTCCCAGCATCGCTGCTGTGGCTCTGTACCTCAGTGCTCCCAGCATCGGTGCTGCGGCTCTGAACCTCAGTGCTCCCAGCATCGCTGCTGCGGCTCTGTACCTCAGTGCTCCCAGCATCGGTGCTGTGGCTCTGTACCTCAGTGCTCCCAGCATCGGTGCTGCGGCTCTGTACCTCAGTGCTCCCAGCATCGCTGCTGCGGCTCTGTACCTCAGTGCTCCCAGCATCGGTGCTGCGGCTCTGTACCTCAGTGCTCCCAGCATCGCTGCTGCGGCTCTGTACCTCAGTGCTCCCAGCATCGGTGCTGCGGCTCTGTACCTCAGTGCTCCCAGCATTGGTGCTGCTGCGGCTCTGTACCTCAGTGCTCCCAGCATCGGTGCTGCGGCTCTGTACCTCAGTGCTCCCAGCATCGCTGCTGCGGCTCTGTACCTCAGTGCTCCCAGCATCGGTGCTGCGGCTCTGTACCTCAGTGCTCCCAGCATCGCTGCTGCGGCTCTGTACCTCAGTGCTCCCAGCATCGGTGCTGCGGCTCTGTACCTCAGTGCTCCCAGCATTGGTGCTGTGGCTCTGTACCTCAGTGCTCCCAGCATCGCTGCTGAGGCTCTGTACCTCAGTGCTCCCAGCATTGGTGCTGCTGTGGCTCTGTACCTCAGTGCTCCCAGCATCGGTGCTGCGGCTCTGAACCTCAGTGCTCCCAGCATCGCTGCTGCGGCTCTGTACCTCAGTGCTCCCAGCATCGGTGCTGTGGCTCTGTACCTCAGTGCTCCCAGCATCGCTGCTGCGGCTCTGTACCTCAGTGCTCCCAGCATCGCTGCTGCGGCTCTGTACCTCAGTGCTCCCAGCATCGGTGCTGCAGCTCTGTACCTCAGTGCTCCCAGCATCGCTGCTGCGGCTCTGTACCTCAGTGCTCCCAGCATCGGTGCTGCGGCTCTGTACCTCAGTGCTCCCAGCATCGCTGCTGCGGCTCTGTACCTCAGTGCTCCCAGCATCGGTGCTGCGGCTCTGTACCTCAGTGCTCCCAGCATCGCTGCTGCGGCTCTGTACCTCAGTGCTCCCAGCATTGGTGCTGCGGCTCTGTACCTCAGTGCTCCCAGCATTGGTGCTGCTGCGGCTCTGTACCTCAGTGCTCCCAGCATCGCTGCTGCGGCTCTGTACCTCAGTGCTCCCAGCATCGGTGCTACGGCTCTGTACCTCAGTGCTCCCAGCATTGGTGCTGCTGTGGCTCTGTACCTCAGTGCTCCCAGCATCGGTGCTGCGGCTCT
Source organism: Dipodomys spectabilis (assembly GCF_019054845.1). NCBI lineage: Eukaryota > Metazoa > Chordata > Mammalia > Rodentia > Heteromyidae > Dipodomys > Dipodomys spectabilis. Next base: position 19,748,205 of record NW_024870746.1, read on the forward strand.
GTACCTCAGTGCTCCCAGCATCGCTGCTGCGGCTCTGTACCTCAGTGCTCCCAGCATCGGTGCTGCGGCTCTGAACCTCAGTGCTCCCAGCATCGCTGCTGCGGCTCTGTACCTCAGTGCTCCCAGCATTGGTGCTGCGGCTCTGTACCTCAGTGCTCCCAGCATTGGTGCTGCTGCGGCTCTGTACCTCAGTGCTCCCAGCATCGGTGCTGCGGCTCTGTACCTCAGTGCTCCCAGCATCGCTGCTGCGGCTCTGTACCTCAGTGCTCCCAGCATCGCTGCTGCGGCTCTGTACCTCAGTGCTCCCAGCATCGGTGCTGCGGCTCTGTACCTCAGTGCTCCCAGCATCGGTGCTACGGCTCTGTACCTCAGTGCTCCCAGCATTGGTGCTGCTGTGGCTCTGTACCTCAGTGCTCCCAGCATCGGTGCTGCGGCTCTGAACCTCAGTGCTCCCAGCATCGCTGCTGCGGCTCTGTACCTCAGTGCTCCCAGCATCGCTGCTGCGGCTCTGTACCTCAGTGCTCCCAGCATCGCTGCTGAGGCTCTGTACCTCAGTGCTCCCAGCATCGCTGCTGCGGCTCTGTACCTCAGTGCTCCCAGCATCGCTGCTGCGGCTCTGTACCTCAGTGCTCCCAGCATCGGTGCTGCGGCTCTGTACCTCAGTGCTCCCAGCATCGGTGCTGCGGCTCTGTACCTCAGTGCTCCCAGCATCGGTGCTGCGGCTCTGTACCTCAGTGCTCCCAGCATCGGTGCTGCGGCTCTGTACCTCAGTGCTCCCAGCATCGCTGCTGCGGCTCTGTACCTCAGTGCTCCCAGCATCGCTGCTGCGGCTCTGTACCTCAGTGCTCCCAGCATCGGTGCTGCAGCTCTGTACCTCAGTGCTCCCAGCATCGCTGCTGCGGCTCTGTACCTCAGTGCTCCCAGCATCGGTGCTGCGGCTCTGTACCTCAGTGCTCCCAGCATTGGTGCTGCTGCGGCTCTGTACCTCAGTGCTCCCAGCATCGCTGCTGCGGCTCTGTACCTCAGTGCTCCCAGCATCGGTGCTGCTGCGGCTCTGTACCTCAGTGCTCCCAGCATCGCTGCTGCGGCTCTGTACCTCAGTGCTCCCAGCATCGGTGCTGTGGCTCTGTACCTCAGTGCTCCCAGCATTGGTGCTGCGGCTCTGTACCTCAGTGCTCCCAGCATTGGTGCTGCTGCGGCTCTGTACCTCAGTGCTCCCAGCATCGGTGCTGCGGCTCTGTACCTCAGTGCTCCCAGCATCGGTGCTGCTGCGGCTCTGTACCTCAGTGCTCCCAGCATCGGTGCTGTGGCTCTGTACCTCAGTGCTCCCAGCATTGGTGCTGCTGCGGCTCTGTACCTCAGTGCTCCCAGCATCAGTGCTGCGGCTCTGTACCTCAGTGCTCCCAGCATCGCTGCTGCGGCTCTGTACCTCAGTGCTCCCAGCATCGGTGCTGCGGCTCTGTACCTCAGTGCTCCCAGCATCGCTGCTGCGGCTCTGTACCTCAGTGCTCCCAGCATCGCTGCTGCGGCTCTGTACCTCAGTGCTCCCAGCATCGGTGCTGCGGCTCTGTACCTCAGTGCTCCCAGCATTGGTGCTGCTGCGGCTCTGTACCTCAGTGCTCCCAGCATCGGTGCTGCGGCTCTGTACCTCAGTGCTCCCAGCATCGCTGCTGCGGCTCTGTACCTCAGTGCTCCCAGCATCGGTGCTGCGGCTCTGTACCTCAGTGCTCCCAGCATCGCTGCTGCGGCTCTGTACCTCAGTGCTCCCAGCATTGGTGCTGCGGCTCTGTACCTCAGTGCTCCCAGCATTGGTGCTGCTGCGGCTCTGTACCTCAGTGCTCCCAGCATCGGTGCTGCGGCTCTGTACCTCAGTGCTCCCAGCATCGCTGCTGCGGCTCTGTACCTCAGTGCTCCCAGCATCGGTGCTGCGGCTCTGTACCTCAGTGCTCCCAGCATTGGTGCTGCTGTGGCTCTGTACCTCAGTGCTCCCAGCATCGGTGCTGCGGCTCTGAACCTCAGTGCTCCCAGCATCGCTGCTGCGGCTCTGTACCTCAGTGCTCCCAGCATCGGTGCTGCGGCTCTGTACCTCAGTGCTCCCAGCATCGCTGCTGCGGCTCTGTACCTCAGTGCTCCCAGCATTGGTGCTGCGGCTCTGTACCTCAGTGCTCCCAGCATTGGTGCTGCTGCGGCTCTGTACCTCAGTGCTACCAGCATCGGTGCTGCGGCTCTGTACCTCAGTGCTCCCAGCATTGGTGCTGCTGTGGCTCTGTACCTCAGTGCTCCCAGCATCGGTGCTGCGGCTCTGAACCTCAGTGCTCCCAGCATCGCTGCTGCGGCTCTGTACCTCAGTGCTCCCAGCATTGGTGCTGCTGCGGCTCTGTACCTCAGTGCTCCCAGCATCGCTGCTGTGGCTCTGTACCTCAGTGGAGGCAAAGGAGAGCGAGGCGCCCAAGTACTTTCTGTCCTGGGCCCTGCACGCCTCTATCTCCATGCACCCTGACTGCCAGAAGGACTGACTGCAGGAAGTCTGTCCCCATCCTCACTCCTACCTTTGTTTTTACCTCTAGGGTTTGTCAGTCCCTTCACCTGAAGGCAAGGCCTACCTCTTGACGTGGCCCTGTAGGATGGCTGCTGGGGAAATTCAGGGGAAATGAGGTTGTTAGCGTGCCCTCAGAGCAGATGTCTGAGAACATGTGGTCTGGCAGATGTTGTAAAGTCCCCTGGAATAATCTCCTTTCTTTGTTTCTGCTTCTCTTTGCTGTCTATCTACATCTGGATCTTTACTTCAAACTGTTGGGACTCCATTTAGTTGCTTGTTCTCTTTCCAAGTCATAGGAAGAACTCTGGGAAAAGGAGAGAGTCCAGGCTCCTGGTTTCATGATGATAGGATCCCAATAAAACAGGGGTCTGTACTTCTCAGGCTTCCAGTGTGAGTTTTTCTTTTAATTAATGTTTTTGTTTTTGCTAAATGAGGGTGCTGAGGGTGTACTTTGGTGGCAGAGTACTTTCCTATGCAAGACCATAGATTCAATTCTCAGCAATATAAAAATTAAATACATACATGTGATTGACATTTTATAATTTCATGAGACTTTTAAATAAATACATCTTGGACAGCAGGCTGGGAATGTGGCTCAGTGGTAGATTGCTTGTCTAGCATGCATGAAGCCCTGGGTTCAATGCCTGAGTACCACATAAACAGAAAAAGCCAAAAATGGCACTGTGGCTTAAATGATAGAATGCCAGCTTTAAGCAAAAGAAGCTCACGGACAGTGCCCATACCCTGAGTTCAAGCCCCAGGATTGGCAAAAAAAAAAAAAAAAGTACAGCAATGGGAATGGGAATATACTTACCACTGCTGAAACACACACTGACAATGTTAAAGAAAAAAATTGATGTTTAATGTATATTTTACCAGAATGAAAAAAAACTAAGGCATTCATTAGGAAAAATTTCTTGAGGGCTAGGAAGGTGGCTCAGTGGTAGAGCGCTTGCCTTGCATGCTGAAGCCCTGGGTTCGAATCCTCAGTACCACATAAGCAAAAAGAAAAAAGCCAGAAATGGCGCTGAGGCTCAAGTGGTAGAGCACTAGCCTTGAGCTGAAGAGCTGAGGGACAGCGCCAAGGCCCAGAGTTCAGGCCCCACGACCGGACCCCCCCCAAAAAAATTTCTTGAGTAGGTAAGATGATTTACAACTACATTTCTGCGAAACTCTGCTAATGGTCCTGGTGGAAATTTATTCTGCTGAGAAATTTAGAAGTGTCACCTGCACTCAGTCTACCTGACTTGACTCCAAAGTCAGGTAGACTTTGTGAGACCAAAGAATCAGACACTCCAACCTATGTACAAATAATCAGAAATTCAGAATTATTAGAGTCTGTGGGAAGTTCCCCTGGGCCCTGTGTTAGGTAAATTAAATAGGTAGGTTTAATTAGGTAGCCAATAAAGAGAACACCACGTGGTGTGCAGGCAGGAAGAGAAGTTTATTGTTTTACAGAACTGCTGCCCCTCCATGCATGGTGGAGATCACACCGTCAAAGGGGACAACCAACCATCCCCAAGCCAAGACTTACCTAGGCCAGGGACAGGAAGAGGTGTGGCCAGGTGGGGGAAAGATATGTCCACACTGAATCTGGATGTGACCTCAGGGCCTGGGACCCCCCCCCTTCCCGTCTGATGGGAGGTGTGAACACGGGTGACTCAGGATGTGACCTGGGAAGAGGGGAAGGTGACTGCTTCCAGGTGTGCCAGTTACTTAGGTAAAGCAGGTTCTGGGCAGAGACTTTATCAGGAAGTGGAGAGGCCAAGGCCGGCATGGCCCAGGACAGACCTTTCACCCTGTAAGAAAAGAAACAAGAAACTCAACAATCCAACAGGCTTTATTGGGGAGTGAAGTCTGGGAAGGGCAACCAAGTGTCCTTTCCCCCCTCCCCCACGCCTCTTACAACTAGGGTCTCTTTAAATAAACGGAAGGAATGAAGTCAGGTGGGGCCGATGGGAGCGGGGTGAGGAGGCAGCGAGCAATGAATGTTATTTTGACTGAGGAGTTTCAAGTTCTCAACAGAATCTGAGTCCACTGGGGCATCAGCCTCCCTTGTGGTTTTGGTCTTAGGCTCCCTTCTAAGACCACAGGGTATGTTTGTTCAGGGGACAGAGGAGAGGAGATGTTTCAGTGGGTCGGCAGCAAGGGTAGTTCTAAGATATGGCTATGGGAGGCTGGTGTTGGGGGGAAGGTGAGCGCTTTCATTTTAAGTCATTTTCCATCAAGCTCCGGGTGTTCCAACAAAGTATTGGCAAATTCTTCCACCTTTCAGGGTAGATTCCTACAATCTCGGAATAGTTAGATGGTCTTCCCAATACACCACTTCACGTCATTCCTGTCCCCATTCGCCATAATTACAGCTTGCAGCAGTGTGAATCATTACCCTGAGAACCCTCAACACAACCTTGTGAAAGAAACAGTTTAATTATCCCTACTTTACAAATTGAATAAAAAGAGATAGCGTGTACAGAGAGTTCTTTTTTTTTTAACCCTATTAAGGATTGAACCCAAGGCCAAGATCTCACACTTTCTAGTATATACTCTACCAGAGTTGTATCCTCAGCATTAAAAATTTTTAATTGTGGAAAAGTCCACATAATATACAATTTACTGCCTTAAAATATTATGAGTGTTTGTACATCCAGTCTGCAAGTTCTCAGATAATAACCCCTTCCCAGACTCTGGCCTCCACCAATGTTTCTGTTTCTACGTTCTCTGTCATGTAAGTGGAATCATGTGTTTGTCTTTTCGTAACTAATTTATCCATGTTGGAGCACATATCAGAACTTCCTAGAATGTCTGTTGTACAAACTGCCAGTGTCTCAGATGAATAATAATGTGTACAATACTGTGATTATTCTTAATGTCCCTGAACTGAACACTTAAAGATGGCTAAAATGGGGGCTGAGAATGTGGCTTAGTGGTAGAGTGTTTGCCTAGCATGCATGAAGCCTGGGTTTGATTCCTCAGTATCACATAAACAGAAAAAGCTGGAAGTAGCACTATGGCTCAAGTGGTAGAGTGGTAACCTTGAGCACAGAGAGGCTCAGGGGCAGTGCCCAGGTCCTGAGTTCAAGCCCCAGGACTGGCACAAAAAAAAAGATGACTAAAATGTAGCTGTGAGTGGTGGCACACACCTATTCTCTAAGCACCCATGAGACTGAGGAAGGAAGTTCATGAGTTTAAGGCTAGACTAGGCTACATGTTAAGACTTTATCTAAAAAAAAAAAAAAAGACAACTAAAGCATGAACAACAACAACAACAAAAAGAGGTTATTTGTCCAAGCATATAAAGTAGGTAAGTGGCATTTTATGTCCAAATAGTAGTCTCCCAGCTCAACCTTTCCTCTATTTGATGAGTCTTCTATACTGGTGGGTTCTTCATCCAAACATTCAGCCAACGCACTAGATAAAAACTTTAAAAAAAAAAATCCTGTTGCTGCTAAAGTGTACTATATATTTAGGCCTGCAATGATTGTACCTGTAACTGAATTTCACAAACATTTTTCCCTAGATAAGACAGTGTAACGACTATTTACATAGCATTTACACTGTATTAGGTGTTCTGTCAACTAGAGATGACTCTGCCTATACAGAAGAGTGTGTGGGCTGAGAAGGTGGCTCAGTGGTAGAGTGCTTGCTTCACTTGCATGAGGCCCTGGGTTCCATTCCTCAGCACCATAAACAGAAAAGGCCAGAAGTGGTGCTATGGCTTAAGTGATAGAGCACTAGCCTTGAGCTGAAGAGCCGAGGGACAGCGCCCAGGCCCAGAGTTCAAGCCCCACGACTGACCAAAAAAGAAGAAGAAGAAGATGAGGAGGAGGAGGAGGAGGAGGAGGAGGAGTGTGGGTAGGTTATATGTCAATACTATCATTGGATATTGGGAAATCAAGTGTCCTTAGATTTTGGAATGACAAGAAATCTTGGAACCAGTCTCCTGAGAATAATTACAGAGGACCACACGGTCCCTCCTAACAAAAGTTACACAGATGTGGAGCCTGTAATCCCGAGTCCTTCCATGAAATCTCAGAGGTTGTCAGCATGGTGGCAGACTCATATTTAGGGATTCATTATCAATAAGAATTGGCAGCCAGTGCTGGGCTTTCAATGGGAGAGAAATGTCAGATCCCACAGAATGTAGGCTGGGATGTACAGCTCAGACATTGCCTAGTGTGTGCAAGGTCTTTGGTTCCATCCTAGTACCATAAAAAGAGAGAGAAAAAAGGGAGAGGAATGAAAAGTGACGGTGGTGGATCTACCACCTCTTCCACCAATAGGCTGCTAGGCACTTGGGTCAGATGATGGGGGAAAATGGAAGAAGAAGCCACAGTGTACATGGAGGGCTGAGAGCCTCCATGGTTGGTCTGGGTGTGTGGAGGGCGGAGGCGGGGGGGGGGGCAGGGAGGGCATCCAGGACTGTTTCAGAAGCTTGTTGTGAGATGGTGTGCCAAGAGCCATGTCTAATGAGGGTTCTGGTGAGGCCACCAAGAGGAGGGCGTTCACATCCTCTCCCTCAATGGGGTTTCCTGAGAGAAGAGGAACAAGGAAAGAGAGCTGTCCCCGAGGGGCATCTGAGATGGAAAGAAACAAGAACAAAAGCTGTTCCTGGAAAATGAAGAGCACCAAGGTCTACAGATCATAGGACCTCTAGTCCCATACCTTCTCCAGTGTCTGGGATAAGACTGCATCCTGGCATGGGGGATAACATCCTCCCGAAATCACACTTTATCCCCTTTTCAGACAGAAATAGACTGCCATCTGAGAAAATGAGGTTGGGGCGGAGGGGCAGGGGACGGGAAGCCAGGCACTGGTGGCTAACAGCTGTAATCCTCAGGAGGCTGAGATCTGAGGATCACGGTTCAAAGTCAGCCCAGGCAGAAAAGTCTGTGAGACTCTTATCTCCAGTTAACCACCAGAAAACTGGAAGTGGCGCTATCGCTCAAGGTGGTAGAGCACTAGCCTTGAGTGAAAGAGCTCAGGAACAGCGCCCAGGCTCAGAGTTCAAGCCCCACAATTGACCCCCCTCCCCAAAAAGTATCTTCTGTAAGGGATTTTAAATAGTTTTCAAAAATCAAAACATCAAGAGCTTCATAAATTATAAGAACAGAAATCAGAAGGACTAGAAAACATACATATCTGAATATTAAGGTCGACTTTTTTGCTGGGATATCAGCTCTCTGACCCCAATTTATGAGCCCTATCAGGAAGCCAGGAGAGCATTGTAGGGCTAAAAATATTGCTTGTCTGGGCAGAGTTGAGAAAAAGGTCATTGTTCACTGGTGAGCTATCTATAGGGAAACAGAGACACTTAGTCGTTAGAACACATTGTGCAACAATCAATTCACAAGCTACATCAATTTCATTGGCATACAGTTGCCAAGCACTACTGATTTCGCTTGCTAGTCATGAGCAATTGGAAAACCATTTCTTTTATCCAACCTTAATTACTAGTATTAACCTTAATTAACTAGTGTTAACTAACACATTATACTCCACAGTAATATAGAGGTCGCAGAATTGCTGAGAGTGAAGCAGCTGGCTGTGGCTTTCAGAAGAGGCCTTGATGAAGGCACAAAAGAGAGCAAGAACAGATGCACGTGAGCTGCTGCAGGTGGTCAGAGTTGACACTAACCTAACACTGAGTTGCTGGGCTCTTGAGACACAATGGTATCAAAACAGGGAGCTAGCTCAAGGTTCAACGCTGGGTCAAAGCATCTACTTACGGGGTCTGGTCTATGGAAGGCAAGTGGTTCACTTCAAGCAGAGGGATCCAACTGAGCTGGAGTCCTGGGGCCTGAGTCTGGAGGGAGTTCATTGCTTATTAATCAATGGTCCAATGGCAATGATCTTGGTTGATGATGGTCGGTGTATGTTACTATACCCTAGTGTTAGGTGCCCCTCCTTTTATGTGATCCAGGTGAGGGCGGGGGTGTGTCCTTCCTTGGTTTGGTGTGTTCAATAAGGTCACAAGCCTGGCTTTTCTGACATGGATTTGATAGGACCAGGTATCCGTGTGTTCTTGGCTCAGTGTGATAAATTCCTAGGTGGTAATTTTTCATTTACATAATTATTCATGGGTGTGTTTCATCATTAGTGCTGGACAATTGGTGATTGTTTACTTGTCCAAACAAAATGTAAAGTCCTTCTGTCTCAGCATTTATGCTCCAAATGGAGCAAACTGCTGTTTTATAAAATGGAGTTATGCATGCCAGGCATGGTGGCTCATGTCTGTAATCCTAGCTACTTAGGAGGCTGAAATCTGAGGATCACAGCTTGAAGTCAACCCAGACAGAAAAATGTGAGACCCTTCTCTCCAAATAACCACCAAAATAAAGCCAGAAGCAGAGCTATGGCCCAAATGATACAACACTAGCTTTGAGCAAAAAAAAAAAAAAAAAGCTAAGGAACACTACCAAAGCCACGAATTCAAGTCCCAGTAACACACACACACACACACACACACACACACACACATGCACACGGAGTCATTCATGGCAAAGCATAACCTGAAAACAGTGACACATAATGTGGAGTATTTTCAAGCAGATCATTTGATTTCCACAAATCAAATTTGTGGAAAACACCTATACCTAGCTACTCAGGAGGCTAAGATATTGAGGATCATGGGTCAAAGCCAGCCCAGGGAAGGAAAGTCCATGAAAATCTTATCTCCAATTAACCACAAGAAAACCAGAAGTGGCACTGTGGCTCAAAGTGGTAGAGCACTAGCATTGAGTGGAAAAAGCAAAGGGACAGCGCCCAGGCCCCGAGTTCAACCCCCACCAAAAATAAAAGTGTAGAGCAGACAAGGCGGGGGCCACTTGCACACTCCATCCCAGGGAAGGCCACCAGCCCCTCAGGACCTTGTCCCAGCAAGCAGATGTGCCAAACTGGCCCAGATGTCTTCCTCTGGGAAAGGATGACACGGAGGTATTCAGTCAGAGACACTACCACCCCGGGGGAGGTTTGGGCTTCCTAAAGAGGCTGTGCCTCCCCTTCCAAGTGGGAGGAGGCAGTGAGTATCGGGCCTATTACCCATGCTGCCAGCCCTGGGAGTCTAGTCACATGTTGCCATTTCCCAGAAGAGCAGTGAGGCAAGCTGCACTAGTTTGGAAACATGCAGCGTGTGTTTGCACAGCTGCCTTGGACCATCTGCCCGGGGCAGCATGGCTGTCCCCAGCTCTGGAAGAGAAGATTCAAGATGCTTAAAGAGACAAATAGTCCAAAAGGTAACAGAAACACTGAAGACTGTAGTCACCACCTTTCTTGCTTATGGGAAAATGAAGCAGCCCTTTCTGTCACACACACACACACACACACACACACACACACCTGTTTAGCATGTCACCTTCCTATGTTTTCTCCTTTCCCCCCAAGGTCAATACCCTTGTTTAGATCACACAGGAGGCACTAAAGGCTACCAGGCTTAGTGTGCCTGGTGTCTGATGATGATCTGCATATGTAACCCGATCCAATAAGTCACAGTGCTGGGAAGTAAAGGCCTAGATTCCTGACTTTGTTCCACAAGTCCTCAGGTCCAGGAGGCACGCAGCCCTGGAGCCTAGGCAGCCGACAGCCTCAGAACTGCAGACCTGCCCAGCACAGGGCCAACCAGACTGAGCTTTGTGACAACTCCTTGTGTTCTAGTGGATTGGGTAGATAAGCTCACTCTCAGCAGGCACCTAGGAAAATATACATGAGAGGAAAATTATAACCAGCTCATGTTTTTGGTATTTGTGCCAGGTCTCTGACACTTGACATGTATTACTTAATCTAATCTTGGCAACTTTAGAAGTTGGTCCTAGAAGTTAGGTGCTATTTTTATATACACACACTTCCTCTTAACGATAAGAGAACTAAGCCCAGTACTGGTGGCTCAAGTCTGTCATACTTGCCACTCTGGAGGATTTTTATTTGAAGCCAGGGGGCGGGAAAGTCCTGGAGACTCTTATCTCCAATGAACTTCCAAAAAGTGTAGAGTAGAGCTGCAGCTCAAGTGGTAGAGCACCAAGGCCAAGAGCCCAAGATAGGCCCAGAACAAACAAACAGATAAGTGAACTAAGCCACAGTAATCCAGAGACAAATTCTCATAGGAGTCTCTTTGCCCTCAAACCACATTTGTAGTTTCCAGCCACCTCCCTGGCCACCATTCCTGAAACCCAGGACTCTACTCTGCCTGGAGTTCCTGACTCAGTAATTCTAGATGGGCCAGAATCTGCTTTGCTCAAGAGCTGTCCTCCAGGACTTCTGGTCAGGAAACCACCCTTTAGTAGCCATGTCCGAGACTAAACATGGGGCCCACCCATCCTACCGACCATCTGGATCATTACATACCTCTAGTGTTGTCTTCATCCAGCAAATGTAGCCTTACAAATGGGTGTCACATGCCCCTGCCAACTCAGCCAGGAAGACCCCGTCCACCCTGATGCCCACAGCGATGTCCAAAGTACATAATTCTTTTTCTTTTTCTTTCTTTTTTTTTGCCAGTTCTGGGGCTTGCACACTGGTGCCTGGGCACTGTCCTTGAGCTTCTTTTGCTCAAGGCTAGCACTCTACCATTTGACTCACAGTGTCACATCTGGCTTTTTCTGCTTATGTGGTACCAAGGAATCAAACCCAGGGCTTCATGCATGCTAGGCAAGCACTCTACCACTAAGCCACATTCCAGCTCCCAAGGTGCATAATTCTTTAGAAGACAACAATGTTTTGCAGTGCAGAGAGGCTGTTCATGCATAACTTGAGCCATCCCAGCCTCCTGTGAAAATGCTGGCTTCTAAACTGGCTGGATTCAGGTTTGCCTGTGAGCAAGGACACCCACCCACCCACAGTGTGGCTGCTATGTAATATCTCACCCTTCTGGTATCCCCTCTAGGGATGCTGGCCTAGGAAACTACTGCTTCAGGAAGCCAAGGACACTGGTGACCACAAACATGGCTTGGGGACAAACAGACTTCCTCTTGTCTGGGAATCGGCCTATAGATCAATGAGGCTTGTTGTCTTATCTTTAATGGAGTGTATCCATATAAAAATAGCACCTCACTTCTAGAATCAACTTCTAAAGTTGTAAAGATTAGATGAAGTAATCCTTGTCAAGTTCCTGGGTGGGAATCCATGAACTGGTTATGATTTTACTGTAATGAAGAGTGTGCTACCTACCCAAAACATCGGAACTCAAGGAGGCGACCAAAAAATCCTAATGCCTAGTTCTTCAGGAGGCTGAGATCTGAGATCATGGTTCAAATCCAGCCAGAAAATTTTGTGAGACTTTTATCTCCTATTAACCAAAATGGCAGAAGTAGAGTTGTGGCGCAAGTGGCAGAGTGCCAAGCTTCATTGAAAAAAACTAAGAGATTACCTCCCAGGCCCTGTATTTATGCACATACACCCACCCACACACACACACACACACACACACACACACACACACACACACACACACACACACACACACACAGCCCTCATGGTACCCATTCTGTCATGGCAGCACTTTTCACTACTTGTTGTATACTGAGTCAGCTTTGTGTAGTTACTAGCTGACCTCTCCTCCCACTGTAGTGAATGCTCCCCAAGAAGAACCCTCACAGTGTACAGCACCTACCACAGCAGGCAGCACACAAGGTGGGGACAAGAAAAACAAATTCAGTGAACAACAACAAAAATAAACGGACAGACGGACAAGCAGACAAGAGAAAGAACAAATGCAGATAGAGAAACCCCATGGCCAAAGCCACAGGCGCTGGGCCCAGCTCTCTTCCCAAGCTCTCCTGCTTCAGCCTCCAAAGCTGCTGCAGGAAGGGATCATGCTTGAATTTCAGACTTCTCTTTCCAGAGCTTCCCTTTTTTGGTATATAGATGATATATCCCCACCTTGCTACCTTCTTCCTGTGGCACACATTTCTGGGGTGCTAACACAGTGGGGGGTAGAAATTCTGGGGCCTCCATCTTCTCTCATGCTCTTCTGCACCTGATCCTTCCTTCCAAGGCCATTACCATCCAAGCATTACCATCCAGGTCAAGGCAGGTGGGGACATTCCTAACTTGGTTTACTCAGCCTCCAAACCCTCACCTTAATATGTATCCAAAAAAGCTCACTTATTGGAGAGCAAGTGCCAGTCCCATCGTGATGACTGGGCTTGGATTCATCAGCACAAGAGCTTCGCAAAGTCATGAAGGCAGAGATCACTGTCCCCACACAGCTCCCCGGCTGGCCCACCTCTCTGTGGCCATCTTGTCACTTCTGCCCATGCCTTCCTCTGGCCGCCTCATTCATGCCCGCTTCTGTGGCTCCCACTATCAGGCAGCAGCTGATGATCTTAAGTGTCTGGGTGAGTGAGAAGTTAAAGGTGTTAGGAGGAGTAGGGTGCTCAGAAAGGCCCCCTCCCCCCAACACACATACACCTTGGCTCCACCCACATCTTCCCCTGTGCATCTCCTTTCCTGACTCTTCCTGAGTTGCATCCTTTTATAACAATCCAGGAACTGTAGGTAGTGGCTTATTGTGGTTATGAATCACTCTAGCAAACTGTGAGACCCCTGGCAGGGGGGAGGGGGGAGGGGAGGGGATATGGCAACTCTCAATTTATACTTGGCTGGTCAGAAGGGCAGGAAGCCCTGGGTTTTGACTTGCAGGACTTAACCCCTGAGCCAGGTTGGAGAGGGTGGGAATTGGATTACATTGTGGGATGCTCCGCTGGGAGTGGAGGCTTACCCAGTGTGGGAAAAAACAAAAACAAGACCATACCGCTAGTGCAGAAATGTGTGAGTGCAAAGAGACTGTGTGTTTTGTTTCCCCCACTCCAGACTTCACTTCCTAGCTCACTCCTATTTGACCTTCAAAACCCAATTGAAGGGTCTATTTCCTTGGCAGCCTTCCTTGATTCCCAAGGCAGGAAGGAGGTGTTGCTTTCTGTGTACTTACCTCTTCAAAGCAGTGAAGGTGCCACTTGGCCATCATGATGGATTTTATTTTTCCCAGCACAGCCAGGCTCTGCGTGTCAGAGGGCAGAGCCATGTCTTGAGCCTTGGGTCTTGAGCTTTGGATCCTGAGCTCTGAGAGCCCACTTGGAACAGCACTTGGAGAGAAAAAGTCCCACCGCCCATGGGCTGTGACTTTCACCTCCCTGGGTTCTTCTCAAAGTCAGATCCAAACAGGTGGAGAGAACTGGAATTGAAAAGAGAGAAGGGATCAGAACCAATCACTCCCAGGTTGGGCAAACAAGTCCCTAGTCCCTTTCAGGAACATCTCTGTCCATAAAAAGCAGCAATTTGCTGCTGTTACTGTTCCAGTAATTGGGTCAGTGTGGTTCTATAATCAGACATTGTGTCGTCTCTAAGCCTCCCAAAGGTTTCCAGTTCTCTAGAGTCCAGTATCACAATCCATAGCCCTCCTCCCCCCAAATATACCAGCCTAGCGATTGAGAACAGCGTTGTCCCTATTCTCCTTGGATGGCGCCCCCTCGTGGTGACAGACAACATGGCAAAGAGGGCAGGTCTGATCAGGACTGGTTCTTCTCGGAGGATTCTCCTAGAACCACCTGAGGGCATTCCCAAAATCACAATTACACCCTTTCTAGAGACCTTGGGTGAGGAGGACGGAGGTGTAGCCCCAGTATTAAACACACATAACACACACACACACAAATTGAGAACTGTAGAGTATTGAGCTTGATGGTGAGGTCTTACAAATAACTTTTTGGCTAATAATTGTTAAGGTGCCAACATTTTCAAATTTTTGTCTGTCTTAAATCAGTAACTTAGAGCAGGCTTAAGGCATTCCTCTAGCTCTCCTTTTCTGCTGCATACTCAGAAAAGACAGACATTATGGTGTTTGGGCACTATACACTTGCAGGCTTCCTCAGATTTTCAGAATTCAGTCACTGATATCTGTTCCGAATGAGAAGTTTCCATGTACTGTAGTGCCTTGCTGCCCTCCCAAAAGCTCTGGGCCAGGTTGTAACGTGTGTGTGTGTGTGTGTGTGTGTGTGTGTGTGTGTGTGAGAGACTTCTCTGGTCTTTCTTCCTATAAAGCCACAGGATTCACAGCATTTGAGTATTCAAACATAAGGGATCTACTCTAATGACTTTACTTCACCTCACTCACCTCTAAACAGCCCGATCAGATTACATGTCCATCCCCTTATGAAGATTAGACTTTCACGTGAGTTTGTAGAGCTATAAGCCACGTTCACGCATAGCAAGGATAGAAATGATGGAGATGGTTTTCAGCCTTCTCTATTGTGCCATCCAAGGACCAACTGCATGTGACATGGGCGAGACTACAGAGAGCTTCCAGAGGCAAAACGACCAACGCTTCTGGTTTCCTGGGGCTGGGAGCTTCCCAGAATGCAAACTTTCAGGATGGAAATGTGGGACAGGCCCAGGCTTGGTTACCTTGTGCTACAAACATAGCATGATAGGATTAGGTGAAGTGAGTATTGAAAGGCACGCCTGGAGACCACTCGAGGATCTTCACAGGAAAACAGCATGACAGGCTTCCCTAGTGTGGGAAGAGTGCTTTGAAAGCCCCGAGGATTGGGAGAGAGCAAGGGAAGGGTGACATTGTAAAATCAAAATGTACTCATTGCTGACGTTTATAACTGTAAACCCTCTGTATATCACTTTTATAATAACAATAAACATGTTAAAAAGAGGGGCTGGGAAGGTGGCTCAGTGGTAGAGTGCTTGCCTCACATGCATGAGAGCGTGGGTTCGATTCCTCAGTACCACATAAGCAGAAAAAAGCCGGAAATGGCACTGTGGCTCAAGTGACAGGGCACTAGCCTTGAGCTGAAGAGCTGGGGAACAGCGCCCAGACCCAGAGTTCAGCCCCCATGACCAAAAAAAAAAAGAAGAAGTTAAAATGAAACACCAAGGACAGGGACATTAAACTCACGGTGGTCATCCAGTAGGCTCAGATTGGCTAAGCTTTGAGCAGGATGTGAAAGAAAAGCAATCAGAAAATGACCCAAAGCTAGACTGAGGGGAAGTCAGCTTTGGTTAGCATTGATTTCATGAGAAGCCTTTCATTCTGAGTTGTCAGACCTACCAAGCCATTAAAATCAGTTTTGAATGTATGCAACTAGATTTGTGTAACATATTTATATTTACTTATTTTAGGACCTTTCTTCTTCCTCCTCCTCCTCTTCTTCCTCCTCCTCCTCCTCTTCTTCCTCCTTTTCTTTCTCCTCCCTCCCCTCTTCCTCATTTTTCCTCTTCCTCTTCTTTCTCTTTTTTCTCTTCCTTCTCCTTTCCTGGCTCACACTCCATGCTCCAGCCCAGAAACCACTCTAGCAATACTGTTCCATGTCTCAGACTTCAGGGAGGAATTCAGCCTGAAGAAGCCCTGTGGGTCTTCCTGTAAGGAACTAGACTCCATGAGTACATTGGAAGCTCTCAGGTACTGACAAACTAACTACTACTTGAAACAGTACATTAGGAGATATCCACATTTGGTAAAGAACAAAATTCTTAAAGTTCAAAGATCAGTTGAGCCTTTTTTCTTTTTCAGGTTTTTTTTCTTTTCTATTTTTGGCAATCTTGGGGCTTAAAGCAGGGCCTGGGCACTGTTCCTGAGCTTTTTTTCCTCTCAAGGCTAAAGCTCTACCACGTTGAACCACAGCACAATTTCCAGTTTTCTGATGGTTAATTGGAGATATGAGTCTCAGGGTCAAAGCCCAGGTTGGCTTTGAACTGTGATCCTCAGATTTTGGCCTCCTGAGTAGCTAGGATTACAAGAGTGAACCACCAGCTCACTTCTTTCAAGTTTTGATGAATTTTTACTGCTGGGCCATTATAGCTCACGTCTATAATCCTAGCTTCTTCAGTAGGCGGAGATCTGAGAATTGCAATTTGAAGTCAGCCTCAGGCAGGAAAATTGATGAGACGCTTCTCAAATTAACCTGAAAAAAGCCAGAAATGGGCCTGTGGCTCAAATGGTAGAGCACCCTCCTTGAATAATAAAGCTAAGGGACAGTGCCCAAGCCCTGAGTTCAAACCCCAGTGTCAGACAAAAATAAATAATTTACTTATTTATTTCTGGTTCTAGGGATCAAACCCATGGCCTCATGCATGTTAAACATGTGTTCAACCACCAAGCTACACCCTTAGTCCCAAATGCTTTCGTTTTGGGAGGTTTTAGATTTATGAAGCACTCAAGAAGAGAGTATAAGGAGTTTCTTTCTCTCCTGGGAGCCCTCTCTCATTTCCTGTTGGAGCAGGCTTTGCTGTGGTCTTTTTGTTCTGTTTTTATATGATTCTCCTGCCCCATTTGTTTTGTGGTGGACACATAACTCACACGGCTGACAATGGGGAGACTGCAGCTTTTCTATTTGTCAAAACAACTCTCATCACCGCTGTACCCTTCCCTCTGTGTGCACAGACACACACAGGCCACCCAGCGTGCAAGGCGCACACCCAGGAGCCTAGAGAAAAAGAGGCCTGGGAAACAGCAGCCAGGAATTCAGAGCCTAACTGTATTAATGAATAGCTTGATTAAAAGCACATACGCATTATTTTTGCTGTAAGCCTTGTACTCTCAGCAGCGACATGGTTTAGTAAAAAGAAAAAGAGAGCACAGAACAAAACAACAAAGAAAAAGGAACAGCTCTCTCCCTCTGACCCTTGACTGCTTGCCCAAATAATTAGTGTGCTCTGGGAGCGAGGCAAGAATACTTTAAAGAAAGTAACATCCTGGGAAAATAACTCCTCTTGGCAGAGGACACGTTTAAGGGAGAAAACTTACCTTGGGG
This sequence comes from Dipodomys spectabilis, assembly GCF_019054845.1. Taxonomy (NCBI): domain Eukaryota; kingdom Metazoa; phylum Chordata; class Mammalia; order Rodentia; family Heteromyidae; genus Dipodomys; species Dipodomys spectabilis. The sequence goes on from NW_024870746.1 coordinate 19,765,494, forward strand.
ACGGACACCTGTCTTAGTGAGATTATGTGACCCTAGCCATCCTTGGCTTCAAGAAGATGCCTAAATATCAATGACCCAAGACCAGCCCGGAAATTTCTGGGCCCAACTAACAAAATAGTATAACAGCAAGGATCTATTTTTTTCTTTCTTTTCTTTTTTTTTTTTTTGCTAGTCCTGGGGCTTGAACTCAGGGCCTGGGCGCTGTCCTGAGTTTCTTTTGCTCAAGGCTAGCACTCTACCACTTGAGCCACAGCACCACTTCACCTGGGGCTTTTCCCATTTATGTGGTACTGAGGAATTGAACCCAGGGCGTCATGCATGCTAGGCAAGCACTCTACCACTAAGCCACATTCCCAGCCAAGAAGGATATTCTTAGGAGAGCAACACAAAGACACAATGCTTAAAATAATATTTATTATATAATATGACATCAGTCTTTGGGAGGGTAAGGGGGCAGAGAAATGGAGGGACAAAGGGGAAACAAATGCAGCAGTGGTACTCACTAGATTGAAAATGAGGGCTGGGAAGGTGGCTCAGTGGTAGAGCGCTTGCCTTGCATGCTTGAGGCCCTGGGTTCGATTCCTCAGCACCACATAAGCAAAAAAAGAGAAAAAAGCCGGAAGTAGCACTGTGGCTCAAGTGGTAGAGCACTAGCCTTGAGCTGAAGAGCTGAGAGACAGTTCTCAGGCCCAGAGTTCAGGCCCCACGACCGGGCGCCCCCCCAAAAAAACACACAAAATGAGCTAACTTGTGGGTGTGGATGGAGTTTAGGGTGGGGGGAAGGCGGGACTGGGAGAGAGTGAGGGAAGGGATGACAATGTACAAAAAAAAAAATGTATTACCTGACTTATGTAACTGTGACCAGACCTCTTATATCACCTTTATAATAATGATAAAAAGTAAAAAAAATTAAAAATGATGAAATATACCAGCTATTGGAACAAAGGGCAACATTCATCTTCAGGTGCATTTAAGCCAAACTCAACCTACCTTTTATCACCATAAATACCCATGATAGGAGAGCTCTCATTGTCCCTGTTACCAGATATGCTAGCACTCATGTCTGGGTTATGTACTATGTTTTAATAATAATCTTTTTTTTTTTTTTGTCGATTGTGGGCCTGAACTCTGGGTCTGGGTGCTGTCCCTCAGCTCTTTAGCTCAAGGTGAGCACTCTACCACTTAAGCCACAGCGCCACTTCTGGTTTTTCTGCTTATGTGGTACTGAGGAATCGAACCAGGACCTCATGCATGCAAGGCAAGCACTCTAGCACTGAGCCACCTTCCCAGCTCCTTAATAATAATCTTTATTTGTTTCTACTATGATGTGTCCTCAGATTCTTTTTTTTTTTTTTTTGGTGACAACACTAAGAACTCAGTACCAGGGGTCAGGCAGAGGCTTCCTTCCTTTGGAGACTCCCTCCCTGGAGCATCTCCAGTCACTGGTCCAGTTCTGTGCTCAGGACCCCTGGCTCTTCACCCCTACAAGTCCTTTGGGTGGCTGGCCGTAGAACTGGGGATGAGTTGAGGAGAGAGCTTTCTCAGACATTTTTGAGGCAGCCTTCTGAAAAATCTCTGGGTGGGTGGTGCTTTACGAGGCCTGAGACTTAACCACATTTCCTTTCCTGGAAAATGGAAATAAGCCAATGCTCCAATTGTGGGATATGGTAAAGAGCCAAAGAGAAGAGTGAGTGGCTGGGTGTGGGTGAGCAGGTGCTTTTCTCATCCTGGTTCTGCAGGCCATACCAATCATGCCAGGTCTCTGTGTGCCCTCAGATCACCAGGTTTCCCAGCCCCGCCCCCTCCATGGCTACGGAGGACCCAAACACCATGATGCTGCAACCCAACAGGTCCTGAATAGTTGCATGTTTGACCTCCTCTGTGTACCACAAATTCCTCAAAAGAAACAACAATGCAAAGAGTATCTTTTAATTTAAAACATGTTTTAAGAGCTGTCTAGAAGACTAGCATTTAATCAAGAGCAAATACTTTCCTAAAATAATGAGCGCTTTGTGTCACAAGTGATCTTCCACCGATGACTTCGTTCCGTCCATTCTGGTATTCTTGGATTCAATCCTTTGGATTCAAGCTGTGTATTCTGGAGAAATCCATGTCCTTTCTCATAACATCCAACAAAGAAGTTGAAGAGAATAAGCAGGAGTTAAAAAACTCACTGCAGGCCTTGAGGCACATCTCCCCTGAGGAGTTTCCAGATGTTTCCTGAAAGAAAAGAAAAGAAAAGAAAAGACAGGAAGACAAAGCTGTCTGCATAGTCTCAGACCTGAGTGAGGCCAGTGTAGGGTTAAGTTAGAGGACCATAGGAGAGAGCTTCTCCCAGCTGCACATCAGCCACCTGGCCCACTCGCCCGAGTACCTGAGCCTGTGCAGGTCCTCTGTGCAGCAGGGAGTGGTGAGCATTTGGGAGCACTTTGCTCTTTGGTGGGGAGTAGCTTTAGCTACTCATGGTCTCACTCCCCTCACTGACAGGAGAGATCCTACCTGAGTGCCCTTGAATGCGGTTTGAGGAGCCACCCAGGGCAGGATGGCAGGATGGAGGAAGACAAGGCGGAAGCGAGATGAAGGGACAGGTCAGCCTCGGAAATGTTTGCTGGGGAGATGCTGGCTGGGACAGCCAAGCTGAAGGTCGTATCAAATACTCCTGGTGGAATCTTGCTAGACAGCAGGAGCTCGGGGGCATTGGATTTTTCCTCCATGACTCTACCCAGTAGGATAATTCTCCTAAGAACCACAGCAACCCCTGTATCTGGGACCTTTAGGCAGGCCACACTTCATTTCCTCCCACAGAACCTGGCAAAGCAGACCCCATTCCCCCCTGAGTGCACAGGGAAGCATCCAGAACTCCGTAGGGAGGAGATGTAACTGCCTGTGGTCTCACTTGGCTTGTGAGCAGGGCTCAGTGACAGCCTGGGGTCTGTGTGATTCAGGAGCAGCATCCTGAAGCCCTGCGTCTCCACTGCTCTTACAGTGAGTGCTGTGGTGGCAGGCTAGCTCCCGGAGCTCAGCAAGGATGTTGACATTGGGTCAGAAGGCATGGGCCAGACTTGTGGCATTCGCTGCCAATAGGTAACGCAAACTGGAAACTGGGTTGTTGCTGGATTTTCGTTGTTGGTAGTGGTTTGGTTTGGTTTTTAAACCCCATCCACCCGGAATAAAACTACACACAAACCATATAAACCAGCTTTCAAGAGCTTGAATCCCAGCTGGCCTTCAATTTGTATCTGCCCCTCTCCACCCTGGGCTGGGCAGGACACAGAAGCAAAGTGTGAACAGGCTAAAAGGCAGAGCCTGTGGCTGCTCTGAAAAACAGCCCAGGGCTGACCTCACACACACACCCCATCCACCCCTCCTCACCATCGGGGCCCTCAGAAACCCCGGTGGGCTGGATGCTGCTCCACTCAAGTTGAAAATGTCCTCAGAGAGGTCACTCCAAACGACAAATCCAGCCTGCATGCTCTGGTGACAGCAGCGAGTGTTATGGGCCGCTCCTACATTCCTGACATGCTCCCCTTTGTGGGAACTTACGGGTTCTTTCCACTGGCACTCTGCTCCTCTCTTCACCTCCCTTGGTCCCCTTTGCTGACTTTTCTTCCTCCCATTGTCTACATCTATCTCCAGGCTCCTTTCCGATCTTCCTGCCTACTCTGCCATTGACAGGTGTATTCTTCCCACACCGAGCCCCTGACAACACCTGCTCTCGGCTCTCTGTCTGGAGCTTAGAAGGCTCTGTTGAGATCTTGTGTCTAGCTCCCCACAGGCTCTTATGCTCAAATAAACTCAGCATCTATGTTAGACTTTTCTTTGTTGTGACAAAATATCTAAGGAAGAATTTAAGGGAGGAATTACTTACCATATCGGATGTTTCTACCCATAGTCTTTTGGCTCTGATGATTATATGTCCATGTATGGCAGAATATGATAATAGTGGGTGCTTGTGAGAAGATATTCACTCTACAATTGACTGGAAGGAGGGCTTGGGATACGTTATAGTCCCCAAGGACAAGCCCTTCCAGTGACCTCTTTCTTTTAGCTAGGCCCCACCTTCTGAGGTTTCCAGAGCCTTCCAGAATAGCATCACCAGCTGGAGACCAATTTTTTTTTTTAACAATGAAGCTTTGAGGGACCTTTTATATTCAAACCCTACATACACAGACACAGATACAGACACAGACACACACACACATACACACTTATACACATACCTGTTCTACCTCCCACCTCCCTCCAGCGCTGAAGGACACCACCATTTTGAAAAGACTTGTCCTTTATTTATTTATTTATATTTATTTTTTTTTTGTCGGGCATGGGGCTTGAACTCTAGGCTTGGGCACTGTCCCTCAGCTCTTCAGCTCAAGGCTGAGTACTCTACCACTTGAGCCACAGCGCCACTTCTGGTTTTCTACTGGTTTATTGGAGATAAAGAGTCTCACAGACTTGCCTGCCCGGGCTGGCTTTGAACTGTGATCCTCAGATCTCAGCCTCCTGAGTAGCTAGGATTACAGGCGTGAGCCACCAATGCCCAGCTCTTGTCCTTTTTTTTAAAAAAAAAAATAAGTATTTTTTATTGTAAAGATACATGAGCCATCTCCTATCGATCATTGTTACCTCTTATGCTTATACATACATGAAGACTATTGTCTCGTGCCATTTGGCCTGTTAGAACAAAACATCACAGACTAGGAAAATTCTAAGCAATAGATTTTATTTGTGCTCACAGTTTTGAACCTGTGAGGTCCAAGAACAGGGTGCAGGCAGATTCAGTGTCTGTTTATATTACATTTTATTTTTTTTATCCTAGAACACATATTTGTTGAGTATATGCAACCAATTTTCTTTAGTTATTTTTCAGGTGGAGTCTCACTTGCTTTTTGCCCAGGTTGACCTCTAGTTACAATCCTCCGATCCACCACCTCCTGAGACAAGCTATTATACTTTATAGGAAAATGAAGAAATGTTAAAGGTTACTTGTTTTTGTTATTTATTTATTCATTTGTCGGGTCTGGGCCTTGAACTCAGGGCCTAGGCTCAGTCCCTGAGCCTCTCTGTGCTCAAGGTTACTGCTCTACCTTTTGAGCCACAGCACCAGTTCTGGCTTTTTTCTGCTTATGTGGTACTGAGGAATCAAACCCAGGGCTTCATGCATGCTAAGCAAGCAAATTACCACTAAGCCACATTTCCAGCCCTCAGAGGTTACTTAATGTCATGGTTTCACATAAAGGAAAAGGAAAAGAAATATAACAAGCATCTTTGTGCGTGTGTGCACGTGCCAGTCCTGAGGCTTGAATTCAGGGCCTGGATGCTGTTCCTGAGTTGTTTTTGCTCAGGCCCTCACTCTACCACTTGAGCTGTAGCTTCAGGCCTCCTCCTCCTCCTCTTTTTCTTCTTCCTCCCTCTTTTTTTCCTCCTCCTCCTCCTCCTCTTCCTCCTCCTCCTCCCCCTCCTCCTCCTCCTTCTCCTCCTCTTCTTCCTCCTCTTCCTCCTCCTCCTCTTCTTCCTCTTCCTCCTCTTCCTTAGAGTCTTACGGACTTTCCTGCCCAGGCTGGCTTCAAACCACAATTCTCAAATCTCAGCCTCCTAAGTTGCTAGGATTATAGGCATGAGCCACTGGTGCCTAGCATACCAAGCATCTTAAGGACATAATTAGGAGTTCAGATGAACAAATCTCTGCCCTACTTTCACAAATAGGAGAAAAAGATAGCCAAGGATAAGGGCTAGGTATGTGGTTCAAGTGGTAAAGTGCCTGCCTAACAAGCATGAAGCGCTGAGTTCAAACCCTAGTATTCAAAACAACCCACCCACAGACAGAAGTGATCTATGTATGATGAGTAAGTATATGATACACTACAGCCATTGTAATTATCTTTTTCAAATTAGATAAAACAGCATAAGACCAACTCCCATTTTTCCCTCAGCTAAGCATGTTAAAGTAAAAATGTTAAACACTTCCTACAAAAAATACTTGTTAATTTACTGGTATCAACAAAGAATCTCTTGTTTTACATTTTCAGTGATACTGGAATTTGAACTCAGGACCTCACATTTGCAAGACAGATAATCTACCACTTGAGCCAAATCTACGACCCTCTGCCTTCTACTTTTAAATTTTTTTCCAGATAGTCTCCCTCTGTAGCTCAGGTTGGCCTCAAACTCCCAATCTTCTTGACTAATCCTGAGTGCTAAGATTACAGGAATGCAACACCCCACCCCACTCCCCCATTCCCCCCCGTGTGTGCAGCATCTAAAAATCTTTTTGAATCACTTTAAAGAATTTCCATAATCCCTAGCTTCAAACTGCCCTGAGCAAGTAATTGTGGAGATGAAATTTACACAACATCTGATTATAAATATTCAACTAAATAAATGTTGTGGTTTCCTGTAAGGACAGGTGTCTACAGGCAGCTCAGAGCCGATGCCGCCTCCTCAACTCATCATGCAGTGATGTACAGCCCTCTAGTGGGCCTTTCATATAGCTGTAAGGAAACTCAGTCGTGAGAAACAACATAAAAAGGGAGCAAGGAGGTATGGCTTCCATCATTCCTTCATTAAAGGGATAAATGTTCAATTGAGTCCCTGCTATGTTTTAGGTGCTGGAGATCCTTAAGTGAATAAAACAGTCACAAATGCCTATCTGCATCAGTTATTTAAAACAGAGATCTGAACAAATTTGGGGCAAAAAAAAAAAAAAATCACAAGCTTGATTTTGGACCTGCGAAGTTTGTGATGCTTTTCTAGGTAGAGCCCTTGTGAACAGAGAATATATAGTGCAGATAATATCTTATTTCACCAGATGTGAATGGAATTTGACAATCACAGCGAATATGGCCAGCAAAGTGTAGGGAAAGTGAGTCTGACAGTTGGTGCAGGGAGATCAGTTACAGAGCGGTTTCAGGGTTGATGACATACATGGAAAAAGTCAGCTCTCTGCTGAACTGTAACCATCTCAACTTTTTAAATCAGCAGCTCAATTCATAATGTGTGTCTCTGTCTATGTTACATTGTTACATCTTCTTCTTCACTTCCAGGACTATTTATCTGTTCTCCTTAAGTATCTTTGGCAGATGAATACTTGGCAGGGTCTTGGTTTATACTCGCTGAAGCTGAGGTTTTTAATTCATAGGACAGATAGAATGGATACACATGAGAGGTATACAGCATAGTCACTTACTCTTGGAAGGAATTAGGAGGTTACAGAGGATTGCAGTTAATCAGGGAGGAAACTGAGCACAAAGTGTTTTTTGTGTATGTGGTACTAGAATTTGAACTATGGGTCTTGTGCGTGCTCAGTTGGCACGCTACAGTTTCAGCTATGCCTCCAGCCCTGATTTTTATTTGGTTATTCTGGAGAGAGAGTCTCACAAACTTTTCTTCTGAGATATTCCCCAAGATTCCAGCTTTCAGTCTCTTGAGTAGTAAGTGTTACTAGCATAAGCTACTGGGGCTGGCTTTTGCTGGTTATTTTGAGATAGGTTCTCACTTCTAACCTGGGCTGTAAGTTTCAGAGTCTCGATCCATTTACTTTAACCTTACTGAGAAGACAGATGCAAGCCACTGCAGGAAATCTTGTAAACTTTTCTGCCCTGGCTGGCCTTGAACCTCAGTCTTCCTGATCTTAGCTTCCCAAACTGCTAGGATTACAGGAATGAGCCACTGTTGCTCCAACATAAGCTGAATCTTGAATAGATGGTTAAAGTTAGGTGCTAGTGGCTCACTCCTGTGATCCTAGCTTCTCAGGATTATGGTTTGAAGCCAGTCTAGGTAGAAAAATCTGTGAGACTCTTATTTCCAATGAATCTGTAAAAAGCTGAAAGTGTGGTTCAAGTGATAGAGCCCAGCCTTGAGTGCAAAAACTAAGAAAGAGCTCAAGGCCCTGAGTTAAAGCTCCAGTAACCACACACACACACACACACACACACACACACACACACACTACTGATACAACGTTCACAGTAAGCACTCAGTAAACATTTGTTGAGTTGGCTCTTTCCCAGATAATCTCTGCCACAGAACTGGGGGCATTTGAAAATGGAGTACTTCAGGGTTCACTCCAAATCCTTGCATAAGTAAATGACCTTCTTTCATTTAACAATGCTTTTTTGCATGCCTCCCTATTCCAGGATTTATGTTAGCTGCAAGACACTTGGAGTTTGACTACTGTGAAACCATTGATAAACAAGTGTGTTAACTCATGTACATCATCACCAGAGAACACTGTGGAGAGAGGAATTTACTGTCTGAGTATGTTAAGCTCCTCAGAGTAGAGATAACAAAGTTGGAGTGGGCTTTTTCCAGGCAAATTGTAACCTCTGGACAGAGATGACTAGGGGGAGCGGAGTGGAGGGAGGACAAATGGAATTCCCGACAAATCAGATGACAGAAGCAGAGGTCATGGGGGTGAAGAGAAGCTGAAAAAGTGTTCTGGGTTTGGGCAGAGTAAGAATAGAACACTGGCCAGTTGCTGGTGGCACACATTTGTTAATCTTAGCTGCTCAGGAGGCTGAGATCTGAGGATCACTGTACAAGCAAAGCCAGCCCAGGCAGAAAAGTCCATGAGGTTTTTATTTCCAATTAACCAGTAAAAAGGCGTGGCTCAAGTGGTAGAGCACCAACCATGAGCAAAAATGCCAAGCAAAACTACCATGCCCTGAGTTCAGTTCAAGCCCTAGTACTGGCACATATGTATGTGCACACACACACAGACACACACAGCAGGAAAGCAGACAGTGAAGGCTCAAGACTAGATTTAGTGCAGGCTAGCCAAAGAATTCCATGAATTCTAATTGTAAGAAGCACACACACATGCATGCATGCACGCACACACACACACACACACACACACACACACACACACACAGAAAAAATAAAGGAAAGAAAGAAGGAAAAAGAAGGAATGCAAATGACTTCCTCCACTTGTAGCCCTTTACATAACTTGTGAAACCCAAACTGGTCTTATTCCTTTGAGGGAAGACGATGCCCTTGATTATTAATTTAAAAATTCCCCTGGTTGGAAATTCCAATTATGCTATACTCAGTGCATAAAATACGTTATTTTCAACATAATAGGTTTGTAGTTCTTATTAATAGAACATCAGGTTCCTTTTAATCCCACACTGAATAGATATTTAAAGAAAACTGACCTACTTATGGCATTACCAAATTATTCACTCTCTGGCAATACACATTATACTTTAACAAGCTCTGGTTGGAGAGCTCTAGGACTTCTCTCCCAGGTAAAAATAAAACTGTTCCATTTAGCTAGGTGAGTTGGTTTCCATGGAAGCTACAATTCATGAAGTACTGCCAACTAATTATGTGTTGGGCACCCTAGGTGTCTGGTAGTGTTTTCTAGTGATGTTGTTTTATAGAAGTCTTGAAGGTAAAACTCATTTCTGTTTTAGGACTACCATATTCTCTTGTATATTCGGAAACATCAGGGCCTTTCCTTATTCCTCCATGAGGATTTTACACCTTTCTGGAAGTCGACCAGGTACCCGCATGTGGTGTTCATTATCTACAAGTCAGGTTTTAAATAATTCCCATGAATAACTGTTTTTGACACTAAGTCTCCGCTTTTGGCTGTTGGACCCCAAACAAGCGCGTGCTTCTGTTTTTTCCTTGAAAAATAAAAATACCATTACTGGGGCTGGGAAGGTGGCTCAGTGGTAGAGCGCTTGCCTTGCATGCCTGAGGCCCTGGGTTCGATTCCTCAGCACCACATAAGCAAAAAGAAAAAAGCCAGAAGTGGCGCTGTGGCTCAAGTGGTAGAGCGCTAGCCTTGAGCTGAAGAGCTGAGGGACAGTGCCCAGGCCCAGAGTTCAGGCCCCACAACAGACAAAAAAATAAAAAAATAAATACCATTACTTCCTGCTTTTACAGGTTTGTGTGGATGGAAATAAAGCGCATAACACAGCCTAGGCTGCGCAGGAAGTCACCACCGGAAAGAGAGGGGAGGGAGAGAGAGGGGGACAGGAGGGAGAGAGGGAGGGAGACAGGAGGGAGGGAGGGAGAGAGGGAGAGAGGGAGAGAGGAGATGGAGGAGAAGAGAGGAAAACGAAGAGGCGAGGGAGCGAGGAGAGGAGGAAGCTAGAGAAGGGGAGAGAGACTCGTGGTGCAGAGGGGTGTGATTATCTTAAGGTCAAAGTGGAAAGGTCAGAGGGCAGTTGGTTTTGAAGCGGTGGGCAGAAGAGTCTGAGACCCACGGACTTGTTACCTTGGTGACCTCAGCTTAGGGTTAGAACTGGAACCCCTCCTCCTCCTCACTCTCCCCCCCCTCCCGCCCCCAAACCCCAAACACAACCCCCCCCCCCACCCCTGGGCTTTCTTACCCCGCCCCCACCAGCCTTGGCTTTGGCTCCGCCCTCCTCTCCCCAGAGGTCGGAAGCAGGCGCCGACCCGACGCGGTTGCCTAGCGACACGCTATTCCCAGGATGCCTAGGGTGCTGTGTTCTTTTCTTAGCCAATCAGAGAAGCGTGTCGGCCTCACCCTCGGCCAATAGATGGCAAGGCCGGGGCCCGCGACGGTTAAACTGGGCCCGGGCCGGGGTTCGGGACGGTGCGGCTTGCAAGTGACCTCAGGAAGCCGGCGGCGGGAAGCCATGCCGTCGCGGGTGGAGGACTATGAAGTGCTCTACACCATCGGCACCGGTTCCTACGGCCGCTGCCAGAAGATCCGGAGGAAGAGCGACGGCAAGGTGGGCGCGGGCTCTGGCCCAGTCCCCGCCCCTGCGCCCCCCGGGGTGGGGGTCGGGGGCTCCCGGCCCGGAAGTCTCAGCCTCGCCCCTGCATCTGCGTCCCGCAGCCTGGGCGGAGCCTGGGTCGTGTCCTCGGATACAGATATTGATGAGTTCTTTTCATATTTTCTCGTTCCTGCTTTGACTTCCTTAATATCTTCCAATGATGGCAGACAGCTCAGAGAGGACCAGGGGCAGGCCACCATATCCTCAAGCTTTGCATCTGCAATCACAATCCACACAAATCTCTTATTAGTTTGAAATTGGATTCCCAGTGAGCATAGATCTTGTTCAGAAAGCAACATTAGAGAGGTAGCTGCCTAGCCGCGGCTGGATCTTTACTAAGGTTCTCGGAAGGCACTAGCGGTTTGGAATAGACAGCTAGGGGACTCTGACCTCCTCAATACTAGCTTTGACCAAAATACCACTGGCCTGTTTCCCACTAAGAATTGAGAATAGAGATTTGGAGAACCTTAATATATCATGCACCTCTCTGCCCAGAACATTTACTGCTTAAAGATTAGAGAAAGAGGGCTAGGAAGGTGGCTCAGTGGTAGAGCACTTGCCTTTGCATGCATGAGGCTCTGGGTTCGATTCCTCAGCACCACATAAGCAAAAGAAAAAAGCCGGAAGTGGCGCTGTGGCTCAAGTGGTAGAGCGCTAGCCTTGAGCTGAAGAGCTGAGGGACAGTGCTCAGGCCCAGAGTTCAGGCTCCACAACCAGGCCAAAAAAAAAAAAAAGATTAGAGAAAGATTAAGGCAAGTAAAGTCAGGACTTACAGTTTATTGAACTGAATTACATGATCATGACTTTGGATTGGAGGATTTGTTTAAAAGGGAGGCCATTTGTGCAATTTTGGACCATCTATCTATTTCAGTTTTTGTTTCTGAGCATAGTAAGTTCTTATAACTTGGAAATTTTCTTCTTTTCAGATACTAGTCTGGAAAGAGCTTGATTATGGCTCCATGACAGAAGCCGAGAAACAGATGCTTGTTTCTGAAGTGAATTTGCTTCGTGAACTGAAACATCCAAACATTGTTCGATACTATGATCGAATTATTGACCGAACCAACACAACACTGTACATTGTAATGGAATATTGCGAAGGAGGGGACCTGGCAAGTGTGATCACTAAAGGAACCAAGGAAAGGTAAATGCAGTCTTTTAAATGTAGACTGAAAATGGGTCTAATTTTGTAACTGTTAAGCATCCTGTGTTAGGATCAGGGACAAGGTATGTATAAATATGGAAATGTTCTTGGGTTTCTTTGGCTCATCCACAGAATCTTAGAAAATGACTGGTAAACTGGAAGCTATATTTTATACAAAGATATTTATTTGCTGGGCACCTGTGACTCACACCTGTAATCCTAGCCACTTAGGAGGCTGAGATATGAGGATATATGTTCCAAGCCATCCTGGGTAGACAAATCTGAAAGATTCTTTTAGTTAACCAGCAAAAATTAGAATGGGGATGTGGCCAAGTGGTAGAGTACCATCCTTGAGCAAAATGTTAAAGCTAGGCACTGATGACTCATGCCTGTTATCCTGGCTACTCAGGAGCGTGAGATTTGAGGATCATAGTTTGAAGCCAGCCTAGGCAGAGAAGTCTGTGAGATTCCTATTTCCAATCAACCACCAAAACAGCTGGAAATGGAGCTGTGGCTCAAGTGGTAGAGTTGAGCACAAAAGCTCAGGGACAGTGCCCAATACCCTACTCTTCCCCTCTCCCCCTAATAAAGCTAAGCAAGAGCATGAGGCCCTGAGTTCTGATACAAAAATGCCTGTAATCCTAGCTAATCTGGAGGCTGAGATCTGAGGATTATAGTCTGAAGCCAGTCTGAGCAGGAAAGCCAGAAATGGAGCTATGGCTTAAGTAGATAGAGGACTAGTATTGAACACAAAAAGCTCAAGGACAATGCCCAGGCCCTAAGTTCCAGCCCCCTCAAAAAATAAAAACCCACACAAACAAAAAGGTAATTTATTTCCCTATTTGTGCATTTTAAACACTTAAATAATTGACCTTGTCCATATCTGTAATGTTTTTCTGTGAAGTTACATTTATATGATGGCTTTGGTTTCAGGCAGTACTTAGAGGAAGAGTTTGTTCTTCGAGTGATGACTCAGTTGACACTGGCTCTGAAGGAGTGTCATCGGCGAAGTGATGGCGGCCATACCGTGCTGCATCGGGATCTGAAACCAGCCAATGTCTTCCTGGATGGCAAGCAGAATGTCAAGCTTGGAGACTTTGGGCTAGCGAGGATATTAAATCATGATACAAGTTTTGCAAAAACGTTTGTCGGCACGCCTTACTACATGTCTCCTGTAAGTACTCCAGGATGTACGTGCTTTTTAATATCCTAATGCTAAGTGTTTAAATGCAAGGGATTTAGGTAACTTTAGCAGCCCAGAATTAGTCATATAGAAACCTGGGCCTCAAGGGCAAATGCAGTTGATTACCTTCTCTGTCTGGGAAGGTGCTTGGATTCTCCCCCACCCTTTTATTTTAGATCTTGTATTTTTAATAGACCACAGACACCCTCCCCTGGCCCTTTCCCTCCCTGTCTCTCTCTCTCCCCCTCTCCCCCCCCCCCCACCCTCTCCGCCAGTCCTGGGGCTTGAACTCAGGGTCTGAGTGCTATCCCTGAGCTTTGAGTCACAGTGTACTTCTGGCTTTTTCTGTTTATGTGGTACTGAGGAATCGAATCCAGGGCTTCATGCATGCTAGGCAAGCATTCTACTACTAAGCCACATCCCCAGCCCTAGACCACAGACTCTCTAGATAGATTCTTTTGTTTTTTTTTTTTGTCGGTCACGTCATGGGTCTAGAACTCTGGGCCTGGGTGCTGTCCCTGAGCTCTTTAGCTCAAGGTTAATGCTTTACCACTTGAGCCACAGCACCACTTCCAGTTTTCTGATGGTTAATTGGAGATAAGAGTCTCATGGACTTTCCTGCCTGGGCTGGCTGAACCGTGATGCTCAAATCTTTGCCTCCTGAGTAGCTAGGGTTACAGGTGTGAGCCACTGGCACCTGGCTTAGATAGATTCTTAGGTTCATCACTTTAGGTGTTTTTTTTTTTTTTGGTCCGGTCGCAGGGCCTGAACTCTGGGCCTGGGTGCTGTCCCTCAGCCCTTCAGCTCAAGGCTAGTGCTACCACTTGAGCCACAAGGCCACTTCCGGCTTTTTGCTTATGTGGTGCTGAGATTGAACCCAGGGCCTCAGGCATGCAAGGCAAGCACTCTACCACTGAGCCACCTTCCCAGCCTACTTTAGGTGTTTTTAATTGGTTTCTTGTGCATTTTTTTTCCCTTGCCTTTTCCTGAATGTGTTACAGAGTTCACCCACTTACCCTTTGCTGGATATTTTGTTTCTAAAATTTCACAATATTCTAAGGAGCTCTGCTGTACATATCCTTGAATGAACTATCCTTCCTTCCTTTCTTTCTTTTTTTCTCTTTCCTTGAAGTGTAACAAAGACTATAACAAAATTTGGGTCTGTCATTCGATACTGTCTGAGGATTTTTCAAAACGCCTTCATCTATAAGGGACCGCATCAGTGTGTATGAAATTTGAGCAAATAATGAGTTTCTTCAGTAATTTGTAGTCATTGGTAGCATTTTGCTCAAATTCTCATAAGTTATGCTATCAGATCTGACTACAATATAAAATTTTGCAAACTTAATCATTTTCTTCTGTAACTAAAGTTAGACATGGCAACAAAATAAATAAAATAATAAATTAGACATGGCCACAGCAGGGCCATTTCCTCACTGTATCATGTTCCACGTAGCAAACCTTTTCTCTACAGGAAAATTATCCAGAAGTGGTTCTTGGAAAATTTGAAACCTGTGTGTGCAGTTCTTTTGTTCCTTTTCCCTTTTGCACATGCAGTAGACCAGCTGTTTCCCTAAGGCATTGCTTGTTTAGAAGTGTGGTATCAAGCATCTGCTAGACTCACATCCAGCCTTGTGGAGATTTTGGTGCTTGCCTGTGGGCTTCTTGTTGGTAATGACAGCTATGGTTGACCAGTACCTGGGTGGGCATGAAAGAAAAGCAAACAATTAAAGCAGGTAATGAGAACATGTTACTGTTGTACAATAGACTAAGAAAAAAATATACATACAAATGAGTAATTCAATTAATTACTCTTGTCTATCCATCTTAATGTGAGCTAGATCCATGTTTTAGTTTTGTTGGAATTTTTTTTTTTTCAGTCATGGGGCTTAAACTCTGAGACTGGGTGTGGTCCCTCAGCTCTTCAGCTCAAGGCTAGCACCGGTTTTCTGGTGATTTATTGGAGACAAGAGTCTCACGGCCTTTCCTGCCCAGGCTGGCTTTGAACCGTGATCCTCAGATCTCAGCCTCCTGAGTAGCTAGGATTATAGGCGTGAGCCACTGGTGCCCAGCAAATCTTTTCTTTTGAACTTAGGGCCTGGGCACTAGCACTCTACCACTTTGATCCACAGTGTCATTTCTGGTTTTCTGGTGGCTAATTGGAGATAAGAGTCTCACAGACTTTTCTGCCCGCGCTGGCTTTCAACTGCTATCCTCAGATCTCAGCCTACTGAGGAGCTAGGATTACAGCTGTGAGCACAGGCACTAGATCTCAGGTGTATTTTAAGCTTTAAAATAAAATAAAGTGTTACCTTTTCACTCCCTCCCCTTTCTTTTCATCTAGGAACAAATAAATCGCATGTCTTACAATGAGAAATCAGATATCTGGTCATTGGGTTGTTTGCTGTATGAACTGTGTGCATTAATGTAAGTATGACATGGTTTGATGCCCAGTTTTAAGTTTGCAACTAACTGCTCAACACTTCTTAGTGGTTCAGCCTTTTGAGCATCCATGCTAATAAAAACATACTCAAGTCTAAAAATTATAAAACTTTTAAAGGAAAAGGACAGATTTTTAAAAATAACTATATATAAATGAAAAGTGTGACCTAGGAGTCCTGGTCCTCATTTGTTAAGAGACTTGACTGGTTTGCTTTCCGGTTAAACTGATGCTGAGTCCACGGGGAGAGTTCATAGGTCAGGCAGGTAATAACATAAAGCTACTGTAAGGGCAGAGAGGAAATGAAACAAAGATCAAGGGGAAAAGTATGGAAATCTGGAGACCAGATCTAATTCTTCCCTATTTTTAGTTTTTTCCCTTTTGGAACTGTTCTGTGGAACATTGATTTTTCTCCTGGGAATGAGAAAGCAATTTTGCTCTCATGGGGACATTTGGCATTGTCTAGAGACACTTTTTGTCCTCACCACTAGAGAGCGCTGTTGGCATCTAGTGACTAGAGGCCTCACATCCTGCAAGATACCTTAAAATACAGAGGACAATCCCCAAATAAAACTTATTCAACCCTCAACATGGATAGTGGCAAGGAACTACTAAAGTTAATTATAAAAGAAAATCCCAGTACAAACATAAATACAGATTGGTCCTTAAGCTGTGCATTTGATCTTTTTTTTTTTTTGTATTTCAAAGCTATCCAGTGGCGCAGATTCCTGTTATCTTTTTTTTTTTTTTTTATTGTAAAGATACTATACAGAGGGTTACAGTTACATGAGTGAGGTTATGAGTACACTTCCTCTTGAACATTGTTACCCCCTCCATTGTTTTCCCCCTACCATCCCCTCCCTCCCTCCCTTCCCTGAGGTTTTTTTTTTTTTTTTTTTTTTTGATTGTGATTAAATGATTACATAATTTCAAAGTCACAAGTTCATTCTAACTTCCCTGGAGCAAATTGTCTACCACAGTCTGTAATATATAACAGTGTTCACATGTTATATACCATATTTGTGATCAGCAGCATGGGGATATTTAGTAGTGGTTCAACCAGATGAGCGGGAGTTCTTTGTTTCTTAAGTCCTGTTAGTTTTATCGTATCACCTAACCTTTTGGATTTAGCATCCACTTATCAGGGAGACCATGTACCGTTTGTCTCTTCGTTCTTGGCTTACCTCGCTCAACGTGATTCCTTCTAGCTCCATCCATTTCCCTGCAAATGCCATTATTTTGTCATTTCTAATGGCTGCATAATATTCCATTGTGTATAGATACCACAATTTTTGGATCCATTCATCTGTGGTGGGGCATCTAGGTTGTTTCCATATCCTGGCTATTGCGAACAGTGCTGCAATAAACATGGAGGTGCACGTGTCCTTGTATATTGGTTCCTGTTGTTCAGGGTAGATGCCTAGAAGTGGTATGACTGGGTTGTAAGGGAGGTCAATCTTTAGCTTTCTAAGGACCCTCCAGACTGCTTTCCAAAGTGGTTGTATAAGTGTACATTCCCACCAGCAGTGTAACAGGGTTCCTCTTTCTCCACATCCCCTCCAGCATTTGTCGTTGGCTGATTTGTGGATGTGGGACATTCTGACTGGGGTAAGGTGGTATCTCAGGGTTGTCTTTATTTGCATTTCCTTCACCACCAGGGATGATGAACATTTCTTCATGTGTTTCTTTGCCATTTTTATTTCT
The DNA here is from genome assembly GCF_019054845.1 of Dipodomys spectabilis. NCBI lineage: Eukaryota > Metazoa > Chordata > Mammalia > Rodentia > Heteromyidae > Dipodomys > Dipodomys spectabilis. Next base: position 19,782,716 of record NW_024870746.1, read on the forward strand.
TCATTTGAGAAGTCCCTCTTTAGTTCCCTTTCCCATTTAGTAATTGGTTTGTTAGGTTTGGGAGGGATTAGTTTCTTGAGTTCCCTGTGTATACAGGATGTTAACCCCTTGTCTGATATATTGCTGGTAAATATTTTTTCCCAATTAGTTGGTTGTCTTTCTAGCTTAGTTGCGATAGATTTAGCTGTGCAGAAGCTTTTTATTTTAAGGTAGTCCCATTTGTCGAGTCTCTCTCCAACTTGTTGTGACCCTGGGACTCTGTTCAGGAAGTTCCTTCCTGTGCCTATTAGTTCAAGTGTCTCTCCTACTCTGTCCTGTAGTAGTTTCAGAGATTCAGGTTTAATGTTAAGGTCTTTAATCCATTTTGAGTTGATGTTGGTGCATGGTGATAGGCTGGGGTCCACTTTTAGTTTTCTGCATGTGGCTGCCCAGTTTTCCCAGCACCAGCGGTTGAAGAGGCTGTGTTTCTTCCATTGTATGTCTTTGGCTCCTTTGTCGAATATCAGCTGGCTGTAGGCCTGTGGATTTATATCTGGATCTTCTATTCTGTTCCATTGGTCTTCGGGTCTGTTTTTGTGCCAGTACCATGCTGTCTTTGTGATTATAGCTCTGTAGTAGAGTTTGAAGTTCGGCATGGATAGCCCTCCCATATTGTCTTTATCCCCTAGAATTGTTTTGGCTATTCTAGGTCTTTTGTTGTTCCATATAAATTTTTGGACTGTTTTCTGTATTTCAGTGATGTACGTCATTGGGATTTTAATAGGAATTGCATTGAATTTGTATATTAGTTTTGGAAGTATCACCATCTTTACTATATTAAGTCGGCCTATCCAGGAGCATGGGAGGTCTTTCCATTTCCTAGTGTCTTCTGCAATTTCTTTCTTTAACTTTTTATAGTTCTCATTAAATAGTTCTTTTACATCTTTGGTTAGGTTAATTCCTAAATATTTTATTTTTTGGGAGGTTATTGTGAATGGGGTTGCTCCCTTTATTTCCCTCTCTTCCTGTGCATTATCAGTGTATAGGAAGGCAACTGATTTTTGTGGGTTTATTTTGTATCCTGCTATTTTGCCGAAGTGACTTATGATTTCTAAAAGTTTGGGGATGGAGTTTTTGGGATCATGGAGGTATAGTATCATGTCGTCTGCAAAAAGGGATAGTTTAACTTCTTCTTTCCCTATGCGGATCCCTTTAATGTCTTTTTCTTGCCTTATTGCCCTGGCTAAGGGTTCTAGGACTATGTTGAAGAGGAGTGGAGACAGTGGACATCCTTGCCTTGTTCCTGTTTTTAGGAGGATTGGTTGTAGCTTTTCCCCATTAAGTATAATATTGGCTATTGGTCTGTCATAAATGGCTTTTATTGTTTTTAGAAATGTTCCTTCTATTCCTATTTTCTCCAGAGCTTTTAGCATGAATGAATGTTGAATTTTATCAAAGGCCTTTTCTGCATCTGTGGCGATAATCATGTGATTCTTGACCTTGGCTCTGTTGATATGCTGGATTACATTTATTGACTTACGTATGTTAAACCATCCCTGTGTCTCTGGGATGAAGCCTACCTGATCATAGTGTATTATTTTTTTTATGTGTTTCTGGATTCTGTTAGCTAGAATCTTGTTAAGGATCTTTGCATCTGTGTTCATCAAGGAAATTGGCCTGTAATTCTCCTTTTTGGTTGGGTCTTTGCCTGGTTTGGGGATGAGTGTGATATTGGCTTTGTAGAATGAGTTTGGGATAGCTCCCTCCTTCTCTGTTTCTCTGAAGAGCTTGAGGAGTATGGGTATTAGTTCTTCTTTAAAGGTCTTATAGAATTCTGCTGTGAATCCATCTGGTCCTGGGCTTTTTTTTGTTGGAAGACTTTTGATAGCTTCCTGTATCTCATTATAGGATATTGGCTTATTTAATTGGTTAACTTCTTCTTTGCTCAGTGTGGGTAACTTGTATTTCTCTAAAAATGCATCCATTTCTGCCAGATTTTCTTCCTTTAGAGAGTATAGCTTTTGAAAGTAGTCTGTTAGAATTGTTTGGATATCTTGGGTACGTGTTGTGATGTTTCCCGTGGCATCCCTAATCCTATTAATATGGGTTTCCTCTCTTCTTTTTTTAATTAATCTTGCCAACGGGCCATCAATTTTGTTTATTTTTTCAAAGAACCAGCTTTTTGTTTGGTTTATTTTGGTTATGGTTTTCTGATTTTCTAATTGGTTAATCTCTGCTCTCAATTTGGTTATCTGGCTTCGTCTAGTAGCTTTAGGTCCCATTTTTTCTTGTTTTTCTAGCTGTTTTAGTTGCAACATGAGATTATTTACTTGGTCTGTCTCCATTCTCTTGATGTGGGCACTGAGGGCAATAAATTTGCCCCTCAGGACTGCTTTTGCTGTGTCCCACAAGTTTCTTTGTGAGGTGTTTTCATTTTCATTGAGTTGTAGGAAATGCTTTATTTCTTCTCTGATCTCTTCTGTTACCCAGGCCTTGTTAAGGAGTGTGCTGTTCAATCTCCATGTATTAGAGAAATTTCTGCGGTATGCTTTGTTATTGAGAGCTAGCTTGATTCCACTGTGGTCAGATAGGATACAGGGGATTATGTCGATCCCTTTGTATTTGCTTAAGTTCCTTGCATGAACTATGATATGGTCTATTTTGGAGAAAGTTCCATGAGCTGCTGAGAAGAATATGTACTGTGTTGTTTTAGGGTGAAATACTCGGTAGATGTCAGTTAATTCCGCTTGAAGTATGGCCTCACTTAATTCGGTAGCTTCTTTGCCAATCCTCTGGTTGGTAGACCTGTCCTTTGGTGAGAGTGGCGTGTTAAAGTCTCCTAGTATTATCGTATTGGGATCTATTTTATTCTGTAAGTTTGAGAGCATTTGTTTAACATATCTGGGTGCACCGATATTTGGGGCATATAAGTTGATGATGGTTATATCCTCCTCTTGGATTGTTCCCTTTATTAATATGTAGTGTCCGTCCTTGTCTTTCTGTACTGATTTTAATGAAAAGTTTATTTTGTCAGATATCAGGATAGCTACACCTGCTTTCTTATTGGGGGCATTTGATTGGTAGATCCTTTTCCACCCCTTCACTCTGAGTTTGTTTGTATGTTTGGCTGAGAGGTGGGTCTCCTGAAGGCAACAGATGGATGGGTCTTGTTTTCTGATCCAGTCCTCAGTTCGTTTTCTTTTAATTGGCGAATTCAGCCCATTTATATTAAGAGAAAGTATAGAGAGATGCATTGTTGTCCCTGCCATTCCGTTTTCCTAAGTTTTTCTTTTTTCCTTTCCTCCTGGGCTTGCTCAGTTAGACTTTGAGTAATGCCTGTTTGGGGCAGGTCCCAGTTCCTGGTTGCTTTCTTCAGGTTGTGTCCCCCCTCTTAGAATTCTTTGTAATGCTGGCTTAATGTTTATGTATTCATTTAGTTTTTCTTTGCTATTAAAAGTTTTCAGTTCTCCATCGAATGTGAATGCTAGCTTTGCCGGGTATATCAGTCTGGGTTGGCAGTTATTGGCTCTCAGGGCTCGTATGGTGCTTTCCCAGGCTTTTCTTGCATTCATTGTTTGTGTGGAGAGATCTGCAGTGATTCTAATTTTTTTCCCGTTGTAGTATAGCTCCTTCTTCATTTTTGCTGCATGCAGGATTGTTTCCTTATTATTCAGATCCATCATTGTTACTATAATGTGCCTAGAAGTGTTTCTCCTGGGATCTTGCTTGTTGGGTGTTCGATAAGCTTTTGTGATGTAGTTAAGATGGTCGTTTTTGAGGTGGGGAAAATTTTCATTGACTATCTTGTTAAATAGGTGTTGTATTCCCTTGCTCTGGAATTCCTCACCTTCGTCCACTCCGATTATGCGAAGGTTAAATTTTTTAGCATTATCTGCTTGCTCTTGAATTTCCCTTTGGTTTAATTTGAGTGATTTTTCCATATCTGTCACTTTTTGGTCCAGTTGGTGTATTCTGTCTTCTGTATCTGACACTCTACCTTCCATTTCATTCACTCTGTTGACCGTGGCTTCTATTGTGGTTTGCATGGTGGAAATGGATCCCTTTATGGATTCAATGTTGGTTCTCAGAGTACTGATCTCACCTCTCAATGAGGTGAGATCAGTATGCATTACCTCTAATTTGGCGTTTATCTCACTTCTTACTGAGGTTTGTGCAGCTTCTATTTTTGCATCCAACTTTTGTTTGATGTCCTGTATATCTTTTGATAGTTCATCCTTGTGCTCTCTCAATTTCTGATCCATTTCTCGCTTTATTTCTTGAGTCATTGCCTCCAGCAACCCTTGGATGTAGTTTTTGTCTTCCATTCCTGCTTTGCTCCCACTGGGGCTCTCCCCTGCGTGGCTGCTGGCTTTTGAGGTGAGCTTGCTGTCCTGGGTAGTGGTAAACCTTGTGATTTTTCTCTGTGATTTTCGCATGGGGGTTCAGGAGACTGCTCTTCAATCTTGTTTTGGTGTGTCTGTCTTTGCTTGGTTGCTGATTCTGTATTGGTAGAGAGAGTCTGTGCCTGATCTGGATTCTTTTGGGAGCCTATTTCCAGCTGCTATTCTGACTTACTTGGGATTCTCAGCTCTCTGCTGTAGCAATTCCCGCCTTTGGAAGGGTTGAGCAGCCTAGACTGCTTGTGTTTGCTCCTGCGGGTGCTCTTGGGAAGATCAGATGCTCTGGATGCACTCTCCCAAATACTGGAGTCTGCTATGGGCTCCTGATGTGTTTTTGTTTGTTTGTTTTGGGCTGGTTGTGGGCTTGAACTCTAGGTTTGGGTGCTGTCCCTCAGCTCTTCAGCTCAAGGCTGGCACCCTACCATTTGAGTCACAGCCCCACTTCTGACCCTTTTTGCTTTGTTCAGGTGCCGGTCCCCAGGCCTGGTTCCGGCCCCAGCCTGGAGCGCGCTCGTTAGGCCTGTGCTAATGTGTATACCACCTAGGTTATGCAGCCTGGAGGACACAGTTCAAATTTCTTCTACTGTTGGTAGTCTTGACCCAGGGGCGCTGTTCCTGGCTTGAGCATTTAAGCTCCCTTCCAGGGGCGCTCTTGCTCTGGCCTGGCCAGCAGAGTGTGCTCCACCGGCTGGTGGAGCTCTCGAACAGTTCCCAGTTTTAGTGGGTCCTGTGGTCCGGGTGTTGGGGTAGGGAGTCTAGGTCAGGGTCTGGGGATTCCCTCCAGCTCTGGTCTCCCTTGAGGGATTCACTGTCCCCTGTTGGGTACTCACCCTGTAGGTCGTCAGTTGTTGTTGCAGTCCGAGTTCAGTTGGGGTGGTTGCGGGCTGGGTTGGGCGGCCCCCGCCGGGTAGTTGCGATCGCGATTGGGCGGGTGTTCTGCCGACAGGTCCCTTTGTGGCGCTGCTGGTGCCGGGCGGCTTTGGCGGGATGGAGCCTCTCCGCTCCGGTGGAGAGTGAGGGGTGGGGGTGGGATCCTCGTGGAGACTCCCGGCTGGTAGGTTTCTCTGTTCCTGGCGATCCGCTGTTCTGCAATCCGGTACCTGGTGATCTGCAAGCAGCCCCCTGTGTCTCTGGGGCTCCGGCAGCCCCCGCCGGGCCGGCTGGCCGGCGGCTTGGCGCACTGCCGCGCGGCCAGTAAAGGTTGGGGGAGGGGTCTTCGCTCTTCTCTGTTCTGAAATTCTTCTTTTCCTCTCTTTCTTTTTTTGTTATTTTCCACCTCTGGTTTTTCTCTGAGTGTTCGTCTTTTTGTTGTTGTCGGTCTCTTGGGGAGATTAAACGTTGGAACTCGAACTCTCTTTTTGGTTGGAGAGAGCTGTGGCGTTTCCCTACTGCCCCGTCGCCATCTTGGTCCCCCCTCCTGTGCATTTGATCTTGATCCAGGTCCTATTATGTACCGTATGTTTCCATTATTAGGTTTTTTTTTTTTGGCCTGTCGTAGGGTCTGAACTCTGGGCCTGGGCGCTGTCCCTCAGCTCTTCAGCTCAAGGTTAGTGCTTTACCACTTGAGCTACACTGTCACTTCTGGCTTTTTTCAGCTTATGTGGTGCTGAGGAATTGAACCCAGGGCCTCATGCATGCAAAGCAAGCACTCCCTTCCCAGCCCCTCCATAGTTTTAATTGTATCTTCTTTTCCAACCTCCTCACCCCCTCCCCCTGCCCCTGTTTCCTGTCTCAGGCCCCCGTTTACAGCTTTTAACCAAAAAGAACTGGCTGGGAAGATCAGAGAAGGCAAATTCAGGAGAATTCCATATCGTTACTCTGATGAATTGAATGACATAATTACAAGGATGTTAAATTTAAAGGTAAAGTTTATAAGATTTTATATTGTCTTTTTTTTTCTCAGTTCCATTTTGAAGTGTATATTCTCTCTTGTAGAATGGCAGAGTCTGAAGAGTTTCCTTGGCTAAATATACTCTTACTAATTAATTAACATAACTGAAGAAACATTAATTTCCTTAGCTAAATATATTCTGTTAACACAAGTGACAGCATATGTAAATCTGGAAATGGGGCCCCTTGCCTACCTGCCTTCTGCGCTTTCTTTTCCTTCCCACTGCTGTGTAAACAGATGGTTGGTAGCAAGGAAGGACTGCAAAAGTTTCCATATGCTCACTTCCCCTTTTGTTGCCTACTTCATAGTGACAGATAATAGAGAAGTGGCAGAAAACTGACTTTATTATTTTGCCTCTAATTTTATTGAGAAATTGTAAAGATCAGAGGGAGAAGCTGGGTGCTGGTGGCTCATACCTGTAATCCTAGCTACTCAGGAGGCTGAGATCTGAGGATCACAGTTCAAAGCCAGTCAGGGCAGGAATGTCCATGAGATTCTAATCTCCAATTAATCACCAGAAAACGGAAAGTGGCGCTGTGGCTTAAGTTGTAGAGCAGTAGCCTTGAGCTGAAGAGCTGAGGGATAGTGCCCAGGGCCAGAGTTCAAGCCCCACAACTGACCAAAAAAAGAAAAAAAAAGATCAGAAGGAGAAAAGAGGGCCAAGGGACAGGTAGAGGGAAATAAGTTGAAGAGAGATGGAAGGTGGGGGAGTGGAGAGAAGGAAGATGTCTTGGGGACAGGCTCATGTAAGGATGGCTGGGAATGCTGCAGGAGCGTAGAGGAGATTAATAGATTCAGATGTCAGGGCAATGCTTCCCTAAAGCAGACCATAGCACTGCTTCTAGGCACCAACGTAAAATTGCCAGAATACTTCTGGAATGTAAGTCTCCTTAGAAAGGTGTGATGAGAGAAAAGTTAAGTTGGAATCTGCATCAGCTGGGTAAGAGGCTCATGACTGTAATCCTAGCTACTCAGGAAGCTGAGATCTGAGGATCACAGTTTGAAACCAGCCCAGACAGTGAAGTCTATAAAACTTTCATCTTCAATTAAGTACACACACAAGAAAACAAAAACAAAACAACAAAACCAGAAGAGGAGCTATGGTTCACATAGTAAACCGCCTATCTTGTATGCAAAAGCTGGGGAACAGTGCCCAGGCCCTGAGTTTGAGCCCCAACATACAAAAGAAAAAAGAAACTGTATCACCTAGTGGACCCCAACCCTCATGGCTAGTGAACTTACTTTTTCAGATGTTTGTTTAAGTATCTGTCCCTAAAGAAGTCCTTTCTTTTGCCATGCCGTATATTGGCCCTTCTAATGTAACTGCTCTCATAGGGGGGAGATTCTGTTACACAATGGGACAGTCACTCTGAGTATTCTCCCTCAGGATTACCATCGACCTTCTGTGGAAGACATTCTTGAGAACCCTTTGATAGTGGACTTGGTTGCAGAAGAGCAAAGAAAAAATCTTGAGAGGAGAGGGCGACGATTAGGAGAGCCTGAAAAGTTGCAGGATTCCAGCCCGGTATTGAGTGAATTGAAGCTAAAGGAAATGCAGTTACAGGAGCGAGAGCGAGCCCTCAAAGCCCGTGAGGAAAGGCTGGAGCGTAAGTCTGTGTCGGGTTGTTCTGATGTGCACGAATCTTTTCCAACAGCATAGTGTATATCTACATCTGAGTTCTGTACTTGAAAGTCAAAACATCTACTCTAGACTCCATAGTAAGCCTGCTAACACTGTGGTAGGGCTTGAACTCAGGCCCTGGGCGCTGTCCCTGAGCTCTTTTGCTCAAGCTAGCACTCTACCACTTTAAGCTACAGCGCCACTTCCAGTTTTTGCATAGTTAATTGGAGTCTCATGGGGACTTTTCTGCCTGGGCTGGTTTTGAAGCTCTATCCTCAGATCTTGCCTCCTGAGTAGCTAGGATGACAGGCATGAGCCACCAGCACCCTGTTGCTGTCACCTTCTGCTGGACTTTTGTCTCTAGACTCAGTTGCTAGTCCTTATACGTTGTTGGACATCCATTGTGCTGGCTCTCAGACAAGAGGCATTGTGCTTTATTGTCTTTACTTCTTTCTTTCTTAATTTTAATTTTGTTTTTTTTTGCCAGTCCTCAGGCTTGAACCCTGGGCATGGGTACTGCCCCCAAGGTCCTTTTACTCAAGGCTAGCACTACCACTTGAGCCACAATGCCACTTCCCTCTTTCAGTCTTTTTTTTGCCAGTCCTGGGCTTGAACTCAGGGCCTGGGCACTGTCCCTGAGCTTCTTGTGCTCAAGGCTAGCTCTCTACCACTTGAGCCATGGCACCACTGCTGGCTTTTTCTGTTTATGTGGTACTGAGGAATAGAACCCAGGGCTTCATGCAGGCTAGGCAAGCACTCTACCACTGAGACACCTTCCCAGGCCTGACCCCCCCTCTTATTTTTAGTATCATTAATCTAAAGCTTTTCCACTGTAAAGGAAGGTTTTTAAATGTTGCCCTCCAGCATAAAAACCATGTCTTCTACCTTCTGATGAGGGAGGCTCCAGGTTTAACACATACACAGGATGTAGGACTGCACGTGTGCATGTAATTCCATGGAGAAAATAGGTGCAAGATGGTCTCCGTTAATAGGTAATACAGGTATTAACATGAACTTGATGAGTAGTAACTGACTTGAAAGTAATTTAGTTTTTTAGTTTTTTGTTTTGGCCGGTACTTGGGCCTAAACTCAGAGCCTCATACTCTTACTCGATTTTTTTCCATTCAAGACTGCCTTTAGGGGGCTGGGAAGGTGGCTCAGTGGTAGAGCGCTTGCCTTGCATGCATGAGGCCCTGGGTTCGATTCTTCAGCACCACATAAGCAAAAAGAAAAAAGCCGGAAGTGGTGCTGTAGCTCAAGTGCTAGAGCGCTAGCCTTGAGCTGAAGAGCTGAGGGACAGTGCCCAGGCCCAGAGTTCAGGCCCCAAGACCGGACCCCCCCCCAAAAAAAAAAAACTGCCTTCAGATCTGGCTTTTTGCTGGTTAATTGGAGGATAAGCCCCAGCTGGCTTCATACCGTGATCCTCAGATCTCAGCCTCCAGAGTGGCTAGGATTTGAGATGTGAGTCACTAGCACCTGGTCTATTTAGATTTGTCAGTCATGAGGCTTGATCTCAGAACCTGGGCACTTTTCCTGAACTTTTTTGCTTAAGGCTAGTTCTCTATCACTCTGACCCACTGGTCTACTTCCCATTTTCTGGTGGCTAATTGAAGGTAAGAGTCTCATGGCCTTTGCTTCCAGGGCTAGTTTTGAGCCATAATCCTCAGATCTCAGCCTGGCTTCCAAATTAGCTTTTGATGTTGAAAGTCAGTATTCTCCACTACCAAGGTTTTAGGATTACAAACAGCCATGGCAGAGAGGTCCTTCAGAGACAGACAGGCCAGGCAACCTTACCGCCGACATCACCCATATTCACAGCCTTATACCCATTGCTAAATATTTTTCTGTTTAAATGTATAAGAAATGTATAAAACATCCAGTGTGTTCATTAATATTTTATTTTTTATATCTTTTTTTTTGGGTCCGGTCGTGGGGCCTGAACTCTGGGCCTGGGTGCTGTCCCTAAGCTCTTCAGCCTAAGGCTAGCGCTCTACCACTTGAGCCACAGCGCCACTTTTGGCTTTTTTCTTTTTGCTTATGTGGTGCTGAGGATCGAACCCAGGGCCTCATGCATGCAAGACAAGCGCTCTACCACTGAGCCACCTTCCCAGCCCTGTCATTAATATTTTATGAATCATTGTATAGTGCTGAGGCGCCTGCTCCCTAGGCATACCACCTGTGCTCACCTAGAAACCTTTTTTAAACTTTTGTGTCAAAAGGACACATACATACACACATACACTCAAAACTTTGCCAGTCTTTCGTAATTTTATTCAGCAACTGAAATTTAACTACTCTGAATTCTAGGCCACGAATAAATAGCAGCCTTTGTTACTAATCTGAAGAACTGCTCCATACTGGTTTGTAGGCTTTTTTTTTTTTTCTCCTTCTGTTTGGGTGCTGCTGTTGATCCAGAAGGAGATCCCCTGAAAATTAACTGTTGCCTGTTTTCTGTGGAGAATAGAGATGGCTTGAACTTTTTATTACACGTGCATTCGTCTCACACAACATGACCAAGTGAAAGCTAACAGTTTGCTTCAACACGGCCTTCCAAGAAAACATAAGATAACATAAGACATACTAAACCAACCACTAAATTAAAAACTACCTCAGGCTGCCCAGGATGTCCAAAAGAAATCGTTCACACAGCATGACTCACCTGTGGTCAGCCACATTGGTCTGAGTGATAAGATTAGTTGTAATGTAAATCGTTCTACGGCCAAAGCCCCTTGTTAATTTTGCTTTCTTTTTCCGTTCCCTTTTTGAAGAGAAGGAACATGAACTTTGCATCCGAGAGAGACTAGCTGAAGACAAACTGGCCCGAGCAGAAAGCCTGGTGAAGAACTACAGCTGGCTGAAGGAGCAGAAGTTCCCGTCTCTGGCGAGCAGGCCAGGTATGCCGGCTCTGCACGGAGAGCTAGCCACTGGTGGTGGTCTCTGGGTAGCTTTGTCTTATATTTTATAAAGTCAGAACTTAAGGTGAATTTCACTGAATCAATGAAATTGAGTAGAAATAAGATTCTATTACCCTACTGGCTGACTTATGAGAATCTCGTAAGTGCGGCAGTGAGTCAGATCATTTTATCTCTTATATACCTTATCAGGCTATTAATTTGATAGCTGAGATTTTTTTTTTTAATGAAAGCTTTTTTTTGGGGGGGGGGGGTCTGGTCGTGGGGCTTGAACTCTGGGCCTGGGTGCTGTCCCTCAGCTCTTCAGCTCTTCAGCTCAAGGCTAGAGTTCTACCACTTGAGCCACAGCGCCACTTTCGGCTTTTTTCTTTTTGCTTATGTGGTGCTGAGGAATCGAACCCAGGGCCTCAGGCATGCAAGGCAAGCGCTCTACCATTTTCAAAACTAGTATGGATTTGATCAAAACTATTTTCAGCTGGGCACTGGTGGCCCAAGCCTATAACCCTAGCTCCTCTGGAGGCTAAGATCTGCTGAGGATCATGGTTTGAAGCAAGCCTGGGCAGGAAAGTCTGTGAGACTTATCTCTAGTTAACCACCAGGAAATGAAGTGGTGCTGTGGCTCCAAGTGGTAGAATGCTAGCCTTGAGCAAAAAGAGCTCAGGGACAGTGCCCAGGTCCTGAGTTCAAGCCCCCTGACCAACCTAAATAAAACAAAAAAACCTTGTGTTTTCTTCTGTACATTTTCAAGCATAAGTCCTAGCATTTTAACAATGTGACACCTTATGCTTCCAAGTGTGGCTGTGTGATAAGGCAACTGCAGAAGCGTGTGTTCCGGTCTTTGCTAAGCCACTCTGGAGCTGATGGGTAAGTTGATTAACTTACCAAAACCCAGGCCTCATCAAAACACACATCTCTGCATCTCCTGTTCTCACCTCTCATCTTAGTAGGCAGACTCATCTTACTAGGCAGTCGGTTCACTCAGGGTACTGCCTTCTGTTGACACCATCCTTTCCCACGTGATGATGTCTGTACCAGGGGAGCCTTCTCTGTTTCACAGAAAAATCGGTGAGAATTTCATCTCATTAGGATTTGGGAAAATGCAAAGTGCAGAAACAGCTTTTCTCTTGATTTCTTTATGACAGACACAGATTATTTGTTCAAAGTCTTTGGTTGATTTTTACAAAATTAAGCATCTGAGAGGTTGTAATGGAACTTCTTATGGTCCCTTTATTTCATGGAGAAGAGCATGTGTGAAGGCACCATTTTCCATCCTTAATAAACCCTTGAGAGAGAGAGAGTCTGGATTTGGTACGTGTGGTAGCCTTTTGTAAGTGGGACAAAGAAAATTTTGTTAATGGGATGATTGCAATAACTGTAGTGCACAATACTAGAAAGGAACAATGACACTAATGTTGGCTATAATGATGAAACAGATTACACGGAACTTGAGCTGCATCTGTTAAAGTATCTCTTTTCCTAAATTTGTCATTCCAGTGATTTTTCAGTACTGAGACTTGAACTCAGAGCTTGCAAGCATTCTACCACTTAAGCCATATCCCACTCCTTTGCTTTCAGTTTATGTGTCAGATGCAGACTTTGCCCTGGCTGGCTGAAAATGAACCCTTCCTGTCGCTCGCTGCCTCTTGATTAGCTGAGATTATAAGTAGGTAGCCACACCTGACTTATTTCTGAGATAGGTTTTCACTAACTTTTTCCTGGGCTGGCCTTTGAACCATGATCCTCCTATTTCTGTCTTCCAAGAAGATAGGTTTATAGGTGTGTACCTCCCACTGTTCAGCCCTTCAGTTCTGCTTCTTTTAGACTTCACACTGCTATCTGTAAACAGTATACTTAAGACATGCGTAGGTGATGATTCAAGGAGAAAAGTTTTATTTGTCTTGTTTTATATATCCAGAGGATTTTTGAAGACTCCTTTGGGGATCACTCTTCTAGTTTCAGTTTATTTATATCTTGCTCTGGTAATCTTTGAGCAAAAGATGAAAATAGCTATAGATGATGTCTTTCACTGTATGGAAGACAGAAAAGTCTAGGAATTTACCTGAGGGGGAATGAATCTTGGCAAATATTTGAGCTGTGGGAATCCAGTACCTCAGGACTCAGAGATACTTTAGAGCACTGGGTATTACAAGTACTAAGCCTGTCAGATCCCCAAGAGTAGTGGGGAGTGAGCCCGTGTGAAGTCAGGAAGTTGGAAACAGCCTCCTCCGTTTCATGGCTCAGGTGGGCTCTAACTTCAGCCACATCTTTTCTAAAGCTGGCTTTTATTTAGCCAACACTCATTTTCTTTTATTGATGAATGACCATTCTTTTTTGAAACCGTTTTCTTTCTTGTACACCATCCCATTAGTAAGATAAAGTTGGTTTAAAGCCAAGCACTGGTGGCTCACGCTTGTAATCCTAGCTTCTCAGGAGGAGATCTGAGGATTGTGATTGAAAGCCAGCCCTGACTAGAAAGTTGATGATACTCCTATCTACAATGAACCAGCAAAGAAGCCAGAAGTGGAGCTGTGGCTCCAGTGGTAGAGTACTAGCTGTGCAAAATAGCTCAGGGACAGAACCCAGGCCCTGAGTTCAAGCCCCAAGATGGTTACACACACAGATAATGTTAGTTTAACCATGTAAAGGTATTTGTAAGCAGTGAAAGGCAGGAATCTCTGAGACAGTGGAGTTAAGGTCCAACAGTGGTCTGTTTGCTTTGGAGCAGTCTCAGTGTTGGAAGGAGGAGTGAGGACTGCTGGCCAGCAGGGGGCAGTGTGGTGCCCCCCCTCCATCCATCTGCACTGTCCCCTGGCTTCCTCCTTCCTGTTCGTTGGCTCATTGCTCAGGATTCATCTCTCTCCTCTCTTCACCCTGGTGACTCAGCAGGCCTTCTGCTGTCATGGTTTCCCAGGTCACTATCAGACAACCCAATTCTGTATTGTCTATTTGTTTACGGTCTGTCTGTCACCTACTAGATGGGAGCCTAGTTTTCACCAACACCCCAAGTAGGAGCTCAGCAAATATTTAACATATTTTCTTTAAGTGAGCATAGAAGAAGAAACACAAAAGATTCTAGAATCATCTATAAGTCTCCAAACCAAGTTGGCCGGTGAGTGATGGCATTGTCGCTCTGGACTGGATAAATAGAGTTGTCTTCCACGCCTTTTGCCCTGCACTGTTACGTGACTGCCTCTGTGACTGTCTTGCTCACTCAGTACTTGTTAAGGTTCTTTTTTTTCTTTTTGTCCTGCGGCTTGAACTCTGGGCCTGGACGCTGTCCCTCAGCACATCAGCTCAAGGTGTGTGCTCTCCCACTTGAGCCACAGCGCACTTCCAGTTTTTTGGTGGTTTGTTGAAGATAAGAGTCTCATGGACTTTCCTGCCTAGGCTCGCTGTGGACCTCAATCCTCAGATCTCAGCCTCCTGAGTAGCTAGGATTACAGGTGAGGGCCACTCATCCACCAGTGCCTGGCTGTAAGGTTCTTTCTGAAAGAAGTTTTTGGTGAATTGAGATGCTTGGAACTAAGTATTATGGAGAACTTGTCCAAAACCATAGGTTTTCTCCAAGAGAAAGGGCTTCTGCTTCTCCTACTCTCAGAAGCGGTGTGTCCTACTTAGAAAGACACTAGGTTTCAAGACCAGAGACAAGTTATACTGACTTCCAAAGTATTGCATTGTGGCCCCTCACCCCCAATATATTTGAACTCCCAGAGAAAAATTGATTTTTTTAATTTTTTGTGGTCTGGGCGTGGGGCCTGAACTTTGGGCCTGGGCGCTGTCCCTCAGCTCTTCAGCTCAAGGCTAGCACTCTACCACTTGAGTCACAGTGCCACTTCCGGCTTTTTTCTTTTTGTTTATGTGGTGCTGAGGAATTGAACCCAGGGCCTCATGCATGCAAGGCAAGCACTCTACCACTGAGCCACCTTCCCAGCCCCAGAAAAATGGATTGTTAAGGGAGCAAAACAAGGAACAAACATTCCTTGATGTTTGGTACATTCCAGGATTATCTTCTCTGTGGTTTGAATTGAAAGGCAGATTGTATCATTGTGTAGTGATAAAGCCTGTAATTCTAGCCTCTCTGCAGTGAGGCTAAGGTGGGAGGGTCATGCGTGCCATGCCAGTCTGGACAAAATAGCAAGACCCTGTGTCAAAAAAAGAAAAGGGAAGCCAGGCACCAGTGGCTCATGCCTGTAATTCTAGCTACTCAGGAGGCTGAGATCTGAGAATCGGGATTCAAAGCCACCCCAAGCAGGAAAGTCCCTGAGACTTTCCTCCAATAAATCACCAGAAAAATGGAAGTGGCGCTGTGGCTCAAGTGTTAGAGCACTAGCCTTGAGCTGATGAGCTGAGGGACAGCACCCAGGCCCCAGAGTTCAAGCCCCACAACCGACAAAAAAAAAAAAAAGGAGAAATATGAAGTGATTTCTATCAGTCCCACCATGCCCCTTAACCACCTACCCTAGAGCAAATCAGGTCCTCAGATTTCAACTGAGAAAAAAGAATACATAGTTTTTGTTAAGTATATAGGCTTTGACTGCCTCTTCAAGTAATCCAAACCCCATTTTCTTTCTAAAGAGCTGCTTGATCTTCCATCCTCAGTAATGAAGAAGAAGGTTCATTTCGGTGGGGAAAGTAAGGAGAACATGAGGAGCGAGGCGTCGGAGAGTCAGCTCACCTCCAAGTCCAAGTGCAGGGACCTGAAGAAGCGGCTCCATGCTGCCCAGCTGCGGGCCCAAGCCCTGTCAGATATTGAGAAAACCTACCAACTGAAAAGCAGACAGATCCTGGGCATGCGCTAGCCCGGCACCGAGCCCGGAGCCCGGTATGGGCTTACTATCGCCAACCCTTTATAAAGATTCATATTTAACTGCTCTAGCTTTATATTCTGTGAGCCACACCCCTTTTACCTAGCCAGTGACATTTTGGAATGGCTTTTGTTCTTTTCAGCGACAGCTGTACAAGATGTTCACATCATTAATTTCTCTCTCTCTCTCTCTCTCTCTCTCTCTCAGAGTGATATTGTCTTGGGTGGTTGGGCTTTTAATCTGTGATTACTACTAGGAATGACATACATTCTAGATCTAAGAGGTAAATAATGTTTGAAGAAGAAAACACCCATGCACAGCACTCGCTTAGATGTTTGAAATGACTGAGTGGGAGGCTGTCAATTATTGTGTCCAGTTGTCAATTGCATGTCTGATTTCAAATGTGCTTGAACATAGAAAACCTTCACTGGATATAAAATGGTCACTAGTACCAAGACATCTTGTGTATACATATTCCATTGTAGGACATATCTGTTGCCTTTCTGAAATTTTATTACTGTGATGTCCATATTCTTCCTTTTTAATTCTATTTAATAGTATATGAACTTGCTGTCATTAACCTCTTTCCCAACAAATAAAAAAATTCTTTAGTTTTCCTACATCTCTTGCCTCTCATGTTTGTTGATCTCTTCATCAGAAGGATGTGGATTTGAGGTGAAAGGTGTTTAACCAGGAAAAGAATGTGGATGGATACTGTTTGGCTATGATGGCATCTTCCCATTCATCTCTTTAACCTGTGAACCCCTGCAGGCTCATGATCCTAAGCTGTCCTGGCTCCCCAGGAGACACTGGGACTTTTGAAAGTCATAACTGAGGAGGGTGCTATTGGTACCCAGTGGGTAGAGGCCACTGATGCTGCCCCGTATTCTGTGATGCCCAAGACAACTCCTAACAACATACTATCAACAATGCACTGTGGAAGAACTTAGCTTGTGCTGAAACTTGCTAGCCTACACTTCCTACCCTTAAAGGAAACTTGATTTTTTTAAAAAATGTTTATGTTTTGGTACCAGTCCTGGGACTTCAACTTAGGGCCTGGGTGCTGTCTCTCAGCTTTTTTGCTCAAGGCTTGCACTCATCACTTGAACCACAGCTTCGCTTCTAGTTTGTTTAGTGCTTACTTTTAGAGATAAGAGTCTAACATATTTTCCTGCCTGGGCTGGCTTCAAACCACAATCCTCAGATCTCAGCCTCCTGAGTGGCTAGGTTTATAGACATGGGCCACCATTGCCTGGCAGAACTTTGAATTTTGATGGATCTATTTTAATATGTCTGACCTTTGATAGGAGTTAGCAGTCTTTGCTATACCATCATATCTTGTGAGTGACATTTTCCTGGTGGTGCTAATCCTTTTAGCATAATAGTAAAAAAGAGCAGGTTATCAATGCTTAGTAATAAATGAAGGGAAAAAAAGCCTGCTTCAAATATGCAGATTTATTACACAGTGGGCAATGTAGCCCCAGCACTGAAAAATGACAGTAGTTAGCCAGACACCATCCCAAACTGCTCATTGTGACTACTACATCCAGGGATTAATCTAAAAGAAACATTTTTGATGTAAATATTGAGTGTAACTCCTGACCAGCTATGTCATTTGCAGGGCCTGATCTGAAACAAACGTGGAGTCCACACACAGTGGGAAACAAACCCTATCAATGGGACACACGGGACATACAAGGTTTTTTTTTCTCCTTAGCCACCCCTGCCGCTGCTTCGTGTGTTACTTGCTCAGTTCTCTCTCTCTCCCTCTCCCCCCCCCCTCTCTCTCTTTGTCGGTCATGGGGCTTGAACTCTGGACCTGGTTACTGTCCCTGAGCTCTTCAGCTCAAGGAGACTCTACCACTTGAGCCACAGTGCCACTTCTGGTTTTCTAGTGGTTAATTGAGTCTCATGGAACCGTGATCCTCAGGTGCCACCGGCACCTGGCATTGCTCAGTACGCTTAAAGAAGAAAAAATGAGCCCAAATGATACTATCTACCTCCCATCTGTACAATGCCCATTTTCAAAGTGCATTTGGCTTCTGTATCACTAGGTTTACATGCTGGCATGGATTCCCATGCCTGGAAGTTGTCTTGAGCCAGCCAGGAGAGATAAAGATGTGCCCTCCTCACATGCCTGGCTGGGTGCCTTGCCCAATTCCCTCTCATTCCTTCTCCAGCTCCACTGGATGTTCTGGAGAAGTCTAGCCACCATTTTCCTTTCCCACAGCCTTCCTCTGCCTCAACCCTTGGCAGATAGATCCCGCCCAAGGACCTTTAACCTCCCAGCAGTGGCTTTCTTTGTATCCAACCGGGTGCCTGGATGAGCCTCGCTAAGAATGCCACGCTGGTTGAGGGGGAGAGGATGTCGCTTCCCTGCCCTGCCCTGAGATGCTCTGGGTCCCAGATCCCAGCCCCAGCCCTGCTTAGCTGTGCCTGGACCCCTGCTGAGAATCAAGGCCAGGGGATGAAAAGGGGGCACTGGATGGGGCACAGTGCTCCAGGAGGCAGAGGAGAGCTGTGTGTAGCATTCTGGGGTAGGGAGTGGGCCCCTGTGTTGAGGATCTGACGTACCCCCCCCCCCCACCCCCTACCCCCCTGCTCTATTGTCCATCATATTTTCTTATAGAACTCAAACGGAAAGACATAATTCTCAAGAAATTCAAGAATGCAAAAATAGACATTAGACCCAAGAAACAGGCCTCCTCTTCCTCCTCCTGCTCGTTCTTCTTCCTTTTTGCCAGTCCTGGGACTTGAATTCAGGGGCTTTTCTGAATGCCAGATCCTTGTACTGTGGGGCTGCCCGGGTCAATCATCCATGACACTAGGTCTTGCTTTAGGAAATGTTTTTCCTCCCTGAAAGGTTACAAGCTCTTGTTTCCTTCTGGAGTCTGGTACGCTGGTGGCCTAGCTTGTGTTCTGCAGCTCACATTCCTCCTTCCTTCCATTCACCCTTTCATTCAGTGAACCAACTAGGAGCACCTAGGATGAGCTGTTCAGAGTGCTGACTATGTAACAGTGAAGAAAGACCAACATCCGGGTCCTAAGCATGCCATTCAAAGGGGGCAGGACAATACTCAGCTAAGCAACAGATGGAGTGCATTAGCTAAGTGCTGTGGAGCAGAAAGAAACAGCAACAGGCACTATGTGACAGGATTTGCAGTGTTAGACGCGGTGGTCATTAGGGAGCAGCAGGCAGAGGGGGAGGCTAGCATAGAGGGGAAGAGAAAACGGGGTGTTGAGTGGGGTGAGAGCGCTGTGCGGAAGCCAGAAGGGGAAGTAAGAACAGCACAGTGGGGGGAGGGGGAGGGGGGAGGGGGAGGGGGGAGGGGGGAGGGGGGTCTCTGGCAGAAGTAATAGAGCAGGACCTGAGAGTGGGTAGACAGTCGGAAATAGAGGAGAGACATTTTCAATCCTTATGTGCCCTCTCTTCCCACTCAAAAGCCAGCAAGACCTAGCCTCCTGCCCACCCACCTGCGAGGCTGG
Organism: Dipodomys spectabilis; assembly: GCF_019054845.1. Taxonomy (NCBI): domain Eukaryota; kingdom Metazoa; phylum Chordata; class Mammalia; order Rodentia; family Heteromyidae; genus Dipodomys; species Dipodomys spectabilis. The sequence goes on from NW_024870746.1 coordinate 19,801,810, forward strand.
GAAGGTCTCCAAGTATTTGGGCAACAATGGTGGACTAGAAAGATATCTCTTCCATGGGAGTCCGCTACTCCCGAATGGTATTTCCAGAACATATTTTTCTACATGTTTTTCAAATATGTTGTATTAGATTTACATCCCCGCCATACACTATAGAACTTTCCTCTTCCTCCTCCTCCTCTTCCTCTTCCTCCTCCTCTTCTTCCTCATCCTCCTCCTCCTCCTTCTCCTCCTCCTCCTCCCCTTCTTCCTCCTCCTCTTTTTCTTTGGTGCCCATCCTGGGGCTTTAACCCAGGGGTTGAGCACTGTCCCTGAGCTGCTTTTTGCTCAAGACTAGTATCCTATCACTTGAGCCACAGTGCTACTTACGGCTTTCTTTTCTAAGTAGTTTGGTGGAGATAAGAGTCTCATGGACTTTCCTGCCTGGCCTGGCCTTGAGCCACGACCCTCAGATCTCAGCCTCCGGAGTAGCTAGGATTACAGGTATAAGAAGACACCAACACCTGGCCAGAGCTTTTAAACAAGTTACAGAAGTCATTAGATTGATTGACCATAATGTTCTTACCAATGTACACCACAAGGGGGCACCATAGTTCTGTGAGAACAGAAACTGTACTTTCCAGGGCAGTTGGTAGGTAGTTAGGGAAAGATTAATGCCAGACATGAGTTCAATGCCTTCTGACTATTATTTCTTTTTCTCTTCTTTTCCCTCTTTCCTTCCTTCTTCCCTCCCATCCCCTCTTCTTCCCGTCCCCTTCCCTTCACTTTCCTCCTTCCTTCCTTTTTTTTTTTTTTGCCAGTCCTGGGGCTTGAACTCAGGGTCTGGACACTGTCCCTGAGCTTCTTTTGCTCAAGGCTAACACTCTACCACTTGAGCCACAGTGCTTCTTCATTTTGGCTTTTACTGTTTATGCAGTACTGAAAGAATCGAACCCAGGCAAGCACTCTATTACTAAGCCACATTCCCAGCCCTTCCTCCCTCCCTCCCTCCTTCCCTCCCTTTCTCCCTTTCTCCCTTCCTTCCCACTCCCCCCTCTCCCTTTATTTCTTTGCCAGTACTGGGGCTTGAACTCTGGACATTATCCTTGAGTTCCTTTTGCTCAAGGCTAGCACTCTTCCACTTGAATCACAGCTCCACTTTTGGCTTTTTCTGTAATTAATTGGAGATAAGAGCCTCATGGGCTTCCTGCCCAGGCTGGCTTCAAACTGCAATCCTCAGATCTCAGCCTCCTGAGTAGCTAGGATTACAGGCATGAGCCACGGCACTTGGCTGATTTCTTTCAAGCTCACAATACCTCTGTGAGAGCAGGTATGGCTAGGATCAGCATTTTGCACCAATAAGTGGTCTCAGAGATCACTCGTGGGATGAGGCACATCTAGTTTCTGAACTGACACCCAATGCTCCGAAGTCACGCTCTTCACCGTCACCCTTCACTGCCTGCGACCAACTCCAGCAGCGGGTAAACTGTGTTTCCAAACCATCTGGTTTCCATAGTGATGATGATGATGATGATAAGATGATAGTCCATCCCCTCTCCACCCAGGACATCTGAAGGATGACACCTCTGAAGGAGGGCTGAGGCAGAGCAACATGGAAAGGCCCAGTGGCCTTCCAGACTTGGTATTAAAAGCTACCAGTGGGGTGTGTGTGTGTGTGTGTGTGTGTGTGTGTGTGTGTGTGTTGTGTGTGTGTGTGTGTGTGTGCAGCAGGGATGGGGGGGGGGCTAAGGGGGGAAGCTAGGAGTGGCTTTCCAGGGAATCCATTAGGACTCAAGACAGATGGTTCTAGAAAGGTTTATGCTCCCCTCCCCCCAGCATTGCCTACCATATGGCTTCCTATTCCCTCAAAAGCTCAGACCAGACTCCCAATACCCTCAGGCTGCCTTGAGCCCTTCCAAGGCTGCCAACCTCCCCTCCCCCCCCCCCCCCCCCCCCCGCAGTTCTCCCTCCCTGGAAGGGATGCATTTCCCGACCACCCTTCTCCTTGCGGGACAAAACTTCCTTTCAGTTCCCTCAAAGACTTGAGGTAGGATTCTTTCCTAGAATGACCATGAGCTAAATACAAAAGATGACACGCACAGCTGTTTAAAGAAGAATATTTACCAACAAGCAAGTGGTCCACCACGACTTGGTGGCTGGGAAAGGAAGGCCCCATATCAGAGAATGGAGTTCCTAGACAGGGGGAGGTGAAAATCAGCATTCCCAGAGGGGCCAAGAGTGTGTGTGTGTGTGTGTGTGTGTGTGTGTGTGTGTGTGTGTGTGTGTGTGTGTGTACACAGCCAGCTGATAGGAGGTGTGGCTTACTTCATCCTCCACCACCAAGTGTGAGCCTTGCTCCTCCTCTCCTAGAGGGCCTAGGTCAGCATCCTAGGAGCCTCCTGCAGGATTAGCCAGTAGGTCCTATAAGGGGTCCCTGCTGGGGTCCTTCCCAGCCTGTCTTCCTTCTCTTCTTCCCTCCCACTTTCCCCTCCTTCCCTTTCTTCTTCCATTCTTTCCTTCTTCCTTCTTTCCTTCCCTCATTCTCTTGTCCTTCCTTTTTTTCATCTCTCCTTCCACTCCTTTTCTCTTTCCCTCCTTCCCTCTTCCTTTTCTTCCTTCCTTCCTGCCCTCTCTTTCTCTGTCTCTCCCTTCCTTCCCTCCCTTTCTTCTTCCTTTTTTTCTTTCTCTCTTTCCTTCTTTTTTTTTTGGGTGCTTGCCTGATTTTATTTTATTTGTGTGTGTGGCGGTCATGGGGCTTGACCTCATGGCCTGAGTGCTGCCCTGAGCTTTTTCTCTCTCAAGGTCAGAGATCTACACTTTGAGCCACAGCTCCACTTCCCGTTTTCTGGTGGTCAATTGGAGATAAGAGTCTCACAGACTTTCTTGTGTGGGCTGGCTTTGAACCACAGCTCTCAGATCTCAGCCTCCTGAGTAGCTAGGATTCGATGTGAGCCACCCACACCTGACCTGAATTTTTGACACCATACCACAGTTTTGCTCAGGTGGCTGAACTCCTTAACAATCGGGGCTGGGCCCCTGCTTAACCCCTTCCTGATTATCCAGTCAAGAAACAAACCCCCCCTCCTCCAGCCAGCCCAACGTTCTCTAAGATACACACACATGCTGCGCTGTCTTGAGGTACTTAGGACTGGGGAATCCTAGTCACACATTCACATTAGATTTTCGTGGTGCTGATTTACTTACTACCTTTATAAAAAAAAATCAGGGATGCTGGGTTCTGGTGGCTCCTATTGGTAATCTTAGCTACTCAGGAGGCTGGGATCTGAGGATCACAGGAAAGTCCCTGAGACTCTCATCTCCAATAAACTACCTGAAAACTGGAAGTGGCACTGTGGCTTAAGTGGTAGAGCACTAGCCTTGAGCTGAAGAGCTGAGAGACAGCGCCCAGGCCCAGAGTTCAAGCCCCATGACCAGTGGGAGGAAAAAAAATTAGGAATTGGGCATTTAGCTCAGTGGATTTACCTGGTCCTCAGCTCTGGAAAAAAAAAAAATCAGTCTTTCTTTAAATGATGAAGGGACAATATCATTGTAAAAATTCGTGCAATAGGGCAGTATACATTGAAAAGCAAATATTCTATACCCATAATTTTACTTTCTATCTGTCCTTCAGACGTGTTTTGTGTGTGTGTCTATTGATACCAGGGCTTGAATTCAAGGCTTAGGTGCTGTCTTTACCTTTTTCAGTCTGGGCTGGAGCTCGGCCACTTGAAGCACAGCTCTGCTTCCAGCTTTTTGGTGGTTAATGGGAGATAAAAGTCTCACAGAATTTCCTGCCCCAACTGACTTCAAACTATGATCTCCAGCTCTCAGTCACCTGAGTGGCTAGGATTACAGGCATGAGTACTGGCCAGAAGTAGCTTCTAACAAATTGGTGTTTAACATCTTTGTAGACTCTGTGTGTGTGTGTGTGTGTGTGTGTGTGCATAAGTGCATCTACACGTGCATATGTGAGCAAGAGCATGTGTAGATGTGCCTGAGTATTTAAAATACTCACAAGCTGGGCATCAGCAGCTCATGCTTGGCGGAGATCTGGAGGATCTCATTTTGAAGTCAATCTGGACAACCTGGCCTTGGGACTCCATTTCCAAAATGACCAAGACAAAGGGGAATTGGAGGTGTGACTGAAGTGGTTGAAATACCAGCCAAGTGAGCTTGAGATCCTGAGTGTAAAGCCTCAGGTTCCAGGGGGGAAAAAGTGTGTGTGTGTGTGTGTGTGTGTGTGTGTGTGTGTGTGTGATCTTTCACACACGTGCAGTACTTTTACTTCTTCCAGTTAAAAATAATCCCCTCTTCTTGATACACATCTATTGTCTCCATTCTTTCAGCAGCAGCTCTGGCCCCCTCTTTTTCAGCTTGCTTCCAGGAGACAGCCTGCCCTCGAATTACTGCAGGAACAGGATTGCCTAGCGTAGTGGCGAGCGTGGATACAGCCTCTGTCGGTCAGAAGAAGGCGGCCCAGTGGCCGACTAAGCATGCGCCTCCGCAACCCAGCCCAGAGCAGTTCACCTACCTTCATTGCCCTGATGCCTGCTCTACCCTGGTGAACCTTGGGGCCAGTTAGCTGGAGAAAGTAGACATTACATAAAGATTCCTGGCCTGGGTTGAGTGCCCTCGCAGAGCATGCTGGGTAAGCCCTCATGGCGTCCAGTAGAGTTGCAGGGCTGTTACACATCCAATTTAGTGCTCCTGCTTTCTCACAGCAGGGTTGGCACTGGCCTTGGGACAGAACGCACGTGGCTCTGAGCGTGGAGCACAGTGACTCCCTGACTCAGACACTCAGCAGCTGTCCTGTGTGTGGCTCATTTGTTGGACATCTCTGAGCTTTTGTTTCCTCGTCTGTGAAACAGGTACAGTAATATTGCAAAGGATTAAATGGGATGAACTTAACTCAAAGACCTAGAACGGTATCTCCACATAAAGTTGAACTCAGAGCCGTGTGCCAAGTACAATATTACTTGAGCCGTGAGCAAGTCCTTTTGCTTTTAGTCATTTCAGAGATGATCTTGAGCTAACTTTGGGCCTTGGTCACCCTACCTTTCCTTCTGGAGCAGCTGGAATTGCAGGCATGCACCACCATACCTGGCCCAGGAAGAACTTGAATTTTTTTGAAATAACATATGATTATAATAAAATGTAAATATTAAAAGTAAGGAGGAGTGACAGTGGATCATACTTGAAACCTAACTAACTACGCTGGAGGCTGAGATCTGGAGGATCCTGGTTCAAAGTAAGCCCCAGGCAGAAAAGTCTGTAAGAGTTCATTTCCAAAATAACCAGGCTGGAAGCATGGTTATAGTGGTAGAATGCCAGTTGAGCTATCATATTGAGCAAGTGCCAGGGCCTGGGTTCAAATCTTGGTACTATCCTCTTTTAAAAAAAAAAGGGGGGGGCTGGAAAGGTGGCTCAGTGGTAGAGCGCTTGCCTTGCATGCGTGAAGCCCTGGGTTCGATTCCTCAGCACCACATAAGCAAAAAGAAAAAAGCCGGAAGTGGCGCTGTGGCTCAAGTGGTAGAGCACTAGCCTTGAGCTGAAGAGCTAAGGGACAGGGCCCAGGCCCAGAGTTCAGGCCCCAAGACTGGACCCCCCCCCCCAAAAAAAAGGAAGACAACAGCCCAAGAGGAAACAAATAATGAGTTCACCACAAGGATTGCACATAACTGCATTAAGAGCCAGCCTCAAAGAACAGATGGTCGTGTTTGAGGTAAGACAAGGAGAGAAAACGCCCAGATGTGACAAAAACCAGTACAGCTTCTTTCATTTTGCCGTGTACAAGAGTCAGACTGGCATCTTGTTAAAACTCAAAATCAAGCCTGATGCTGGTGGCTCACACCTATAATCCTAGCTACTTAGGAGGCTGAGATCTGAGGATCATGGTTTGAAGTCAGCCTGGGCAGGAAAGTCTGTGAGACTCTTACCTCCAATTAACCATTAGAAAACTGGAAGTGGCACTGTGGCTCAAAGCGGTAAAGGACTAGCCTTGAGAGAAAAAGCTCAGGGACAGCTCTCAGGCCATGAGTCAAGTCCCATGACCAACAACAACAAAAAATTCAAAATCGCTGGGCACTGGTGGCTCACACCTGCCATCCTAGCTACTTAGTGAGGCTGAGATCTGAGCATCACAGTTCAAAGCCAGCCCAGGCAGGAAAGCCTGAGAGACTTTTATCTCCAATGAACCACCAAAAAAAACTGGAAGTAGTGCTGTGGCTCAAGTGGTAGAGAGCTAGCCTTGAGCTGAAGAGCTCAGGGACTGCGCCAAGGGCCCGAGTTCAAATCCCATGACTGACAAAAAAATAAAATAAATTTCAAAGTCAATTCAGCAGGTCCAGAGTGGGGTCTGAAAATTGACGTGTTTTACATCTGGGTGGTATGGCTGCTACTGGTGGGTGGACTCCTGGTACAGGGTAACAGGTTAAGAGTGTAAGAGCCCATGGCTCTAATCCCAATGAATTGTGGCAAGAAGATGGGTTGAGGTTGGGGACTCCATAGTTAAACTTTTATGCTATCCATCTGCTCTAGGCTGAAGTCCTAGAGCTAGGGCTGGGGAAGGGGCAAGTTAAATAAATTGAGAGACATGCAAAAGAAGATCTTTTTGAGTCAATGGTAGGGCTTGAGTTCAGGGTCTGGGTGCTGTCCCTGAGCTCTTTCACTTAGGGCTAGTAGTGCTCTATCACTCTGAATCACAGCTCCATTTCCAGTGATTTTTAGTGATTATTTGGAGATGAGTCTCTCGGATTTTTTCCTACCCCAGCTGGCTTTGAACCGTGATCCTCAGATCTCACCCTCCTGGATTACAGGTGTGAGCCACCAGTTCCTGGCTGCAGAAGATCTTTTTATGCCTTGACCCTCACTAAGAAACTCTAGTAACAAGAAGGGGTTCTGTGGTCGAGGCAGGAGAGAGTACTTGGTTTGACATTCCCTAAACCCTGGGAGCTGGCTGTGGGGCAGAAGGGATGGGAAGAAGTCTAGTTTCCTGCTTGTCCCCTGGGGCGGGGGAGTTCCAATAAAAATCTGGCTGGGACACTAGGAGGTGGCCACCTGACTGTCTGAGTTAAGACACTGAGCCAGAAGTTACATTTGCCTTGGGTGCCAGCAGCACAGATCTCCAGGATGGCCAGCCCAGCTCATAAACAAGACAGAACGGGGCAAAAACTGGCTAGAACATGGTTTATACCACTTCCCAGCAATGACTTGGCCCTCGAAGCCAGGGAGAGGTGAAGTTTATTATTGTTGAACTTTGGAGTTCACTTAACATTTGCCCCAGAGCAGTCAATGAAATAGCCTGTTAAATGCTTTTCTTACTAACCTGGTGGAGATTCATTACAGAAAGAAGAAGCCACATTTTCCCCCCTATTCAGTACTGGGGATTGAGGCCAGGGCCTCATGCTTGCAAGTCAGGCACTCTACCACTTGTGCCATACCTCTACCGAGAAGACATATCTTTGCACACCTGAGCACTGTGTGCATTTAACAGGTAGAGCAACACAAATCTGTCATGCTGCTGAGCAAACAGTCCTTGTGGACATTCATGTGTGTCTGGGATCAGCAGACATGAGGACAGGGGTCTAGAACTTCCAACCTGGGCTGGCTGGAGGTTTGGTTGGAGCGCCATCCTGGGGCAAACACTCTAAGCAGTATTCGGATGAGAGGAGACACTAGATTGGCAGAGAGGGAACAAAGGGTAGATCTGAGACGATTTAGGCATTGCTTAGAACCTGGGTCTCATCCACAGCACTGGAAAGCCAAAGCCCAAACAGAAAACAAAATGACAACTTTAAAGTATGAGAAGTCTCATTTACTATGTTCAGTAGTCTTTTATTAGGCTCCTATTGTTGGCCAGCCACTAAGCTAGCTGCTGGCAAGTTAGAAAGACTCTCCCTGTACCACAGGGGCCCCTTTCCAAGCAAAGCCTGGCAGAGCAGCAGATCCTGCCTGCTCTCCATCTCAGGAGAAGCGCTTGTTGGTTGACTTTGCCCTGCTACAGCAAATACTCTGCACCAACAACTTAAGAGGAGGAAAGGAGTATTTTGACACTTTCAGAGGTTTCCGCCAGTGGCTAATTGGACCCATTGGTTTGTGTCTATGGTGCCATCAGGATGGGAACAGAGGAGGAGACTTGTTCACTTCAAAGTAGCTTGAAAACAGAGAGAGAGTCAGAGAGAGACACAGAGACACAGAGAGACAGTGAAAAAAAGAGCAAGAGAAACAGAGACAGACACAGGGAGACACAGAGAGACACAGAGAGAGATGGAGACAGAGAGCATAGAAGAGGCCAAGGTCCCAATATCCCTTCAAGCAATTCCCTCAGTGACCTAACTTCCTTCCATTAGCTTCAACTTTTTTTCTTTTTAACCAGTCCTAGGGCTTGAACTCTGGGCCTGGGCACTGTCCCTGAACTTTTGTGCTCAAGGCTAGCACTCTACCCCTTCAATACGAGCACTTATTTTTTTTTTCTTTTTTGTAGTTTAGTGAAGATGAGAGTCTCATAGACTTCCTGTGAGAGAGCCTCATAGGTGGATCCTGAGCAAAGAGCCAATGAACAGGAGGAAGGAGGAGGAGCCAGGGGGCTGTGTGGATGGATGGAGGGGGGAGGGGGGAGGGAAAGGGGGGCACCACACTGACCCCTGCTGGCCAGCACTCCCCACTCCTCCTTCCAACACTGAGACTACTCCAAAGCAAACAGACTGCTGTTGGACCTTAACTCCACTGTCTCAGAGATTCCTGCCTTTCACTGCTTACAAATACGTTTACATGGTTAAACTAACATCTTGTGTGAGCTCTTTTGCTCAGGGCTAGTGCTCTACTACTGGAGCCACAGCTCCACTTCTGGCTTCTTTGCTGGTTCATTGTAGATAGGAGTGTCATGAACTTTCCAGTCAGGACTAGCTTTGAATTGTAATCCTCAGAGCTCAGCCTGTTGAGAAGCTAGGATTACAGGTGTGAGCCACCAGTGCCTGGCTTTAAACCAACTTTATCTTACTAATGGGATGTTGTACAAGAAAGAAAACGGTTTCAAAAAAGAATGGTCATTCATCAATAGAAGAAAATGAGTGTTGGCTAAATAAAAGCCAGCTTTAGAAAAGATGTGGCTGAAGTTAGAGCCCACCTGAGCCATGAAACGGAGGAGGCTGTTTCCAACTTCCTGACTTCACACGGGCTCACTCCCCACTACTCTTGGGGCTCTGACAGGCCTAGTATTTGTAGTGCCCAGTGCTCTAAAGTATCTCTGAGTCCTGAGGTACTGGATTCCTACAGTTCAAATACTTGCCAAGACTCATTCACACACAGGTAGATTTTGAATCATGCTGAGTAGCTAGGATTACAGGCATGAGCCACCAGTGCCCAGTGAGCTTCCACTTCTTCAAGTTTCTTTCAAATAACGTCACTAGCTGAGGTCCTTTGGGGGAATATTTCAGATCCAAAGTAGGGCAGTGGTTCTGAGAGTGGGTGTTCAAAACATTCCTGCTCATCGCCCTGGGGCCCTGCCTTGCTCTTTGTTGTGAAGAATCTGCAGTTGCAGGTTTGTAAGGATGGAAGATGAACCCAGCGCAGCTCTGACCCCATCAGCTATTTCCCAGGGGATGGGAGCCACCCCTTGTATCTGGAAAGAGGTTCCTAAGGATGGATCCTTTTGCCCTCTCCCCTAGTCCCAACTCTACACACATGCATACATGTACACATGCACATTCACACATGCAGGCTGACTTGTCTAGAGCCCTTGAGTCATGCTAGGGCTTGACTTGGTATGTAATGTTGGGAGCAGGAGGAGGAGCACTTGGAAGGCCTTTATATCTCCAGTAGGAACTGGGCACCAGTGGCTCAGGCCTATAAATCCCAACTACTCAGGAGGCTGAGAGCTGAGGATCCCAGTTCAAAGCCAGCCATGAAAGACAAATCCATAAGATTCTTATCTCCACATGAACTAGCTAAAAGCCAGACGTAGAGGTATGGCTCAAGAGCTAGAATTCTAGCCTTGAGTAAAAAAAGCCAAATGGGAACTTGAGGCTCTGAATTCAAACCCCAGCACCAGCAGAAAGTAAAGAAAATAAATACGTAAAAAACAACGTCTCTTGTAAAGGATCCGCCTTTATGATTACAACTTGGGGAAATTCTCGGTTACAAGTTCACTTTCATGAAATATAGCCCTCATTTTCCAGTGGGGCCCAGGGGACAGAGGAAGGGCGCCATGTGGTCACATAGAGAGAGCCAGGTCTCCCTGGGTACCTGACAGCCAGTCTCTGCCTGCAGTCAAGTTGAGCCTCCTGGCTGTTCTCCTCTGGCCTATAAGACAGGATTAATTATTAATTTTTACAACTCCCCAGGGGCTGGTGTCTATGAACCACAAGGCCCTACACATCTTTTCCAATATCCAGCCACTTAATGGTGGTTTTGCTGGGTCAGCATTCACAGTCCTATAACCTGAGAAGCAGAGCAGCATCAAGGGCTTTATCAGCCATGCTTGGGAGCGAAGGCCAAGTTCACTGGGTGCAGCTGGCAGCTCAGGAACTGATAATGCTCTCTAAGAAATGCAAACCTCTTTATGTCAGAGCTGGGTCTCATTATGTCCTTGTCCTGGAATGAATCATCTCTTTCCTTTGTGTGACTGAGCTGCATTTTGCAGAACACTTTTACGGATGTGAGCTCAGAAGCTCCCAACAGTGCTATACCTGGCCTAGGTAGATATTGTTCTCACAGAGGAAATGATTCAAGGGAGGGAAGGGACTGACCCAACATCACACATACCCAAGGACTTCTGTTCCCTGCACCTGTCCCCCAGGTGGGCACTGCCCACCTAGAGGGCTTCTGGTTGGACCACCATTTTATCATGGCTGTTCACATGCAGATCTTGGTGAGTGGCTGGCTTTCTGTAACTCCTCCGAAAGTCTCAGCAGCATATGTGGAATTTTTCTGAGTGGCTGTCGAGTTTATCAGACTCTCTCTGGCCACACATAGGGGGAAAAAAAGGTTTTTCAATGGATGACTGAAGTATTTCTGTGCCCATCGAATGGCACTACCCTTTGGTGAGGGTCTGAGATTGGCTGGGCAATCTTCAGGAGCTTCACCAGGCCAAGGGAACTTGCTTTCATGTTTGGTTGCCCTTGAACCTGCAAGTGTCCAGGAGATCTCCAGCTGACTAGATATTGCCATAGGGAGCATGGGCGACAAATGTGCCATCAAGCGGGTTCTGACACAGCAATAGCTCTGCGTATCTCCAAGCTCAAATATATGGAACCTCTAATTTCTATTTCTCCAACTATAAAAAAAGAAAGAAAGAAAGCTGGGTGCCTATGACTCACACTGTAATTCTAGCTACTCAGGATGGTTGAGATCTGAGGATTTTAGTTCAAAGCCAACCCGGGCAGAAAAAGCCTGTGAGACTCCAAAAATGTCAGCAGTAAGCTGTGGGTCAAGTGGCAGAGCCTCAACCTTGAGTGAAAAAGCTAAAGGACAGCACCCAGGTTCCGAGTTCAAACCCCAGTACTTGCATACAAAAAAGGGAGAGAGAGAGAAAAAGAGAGAAAGAGAAAGAAAGGAAAATGGGGGAAAAAAGGAAAGAAAAGTTCCTATCTTTCAACCCAGAAAGTTCCTTTTAAGTGCTCAAGTAAATGTGCAAAAGTGAAAAAAAAAGTGTTTGGGTATGCATGGTTATTACAAATTTTGTACAAGAGCAGAAATGGGAATGACTTAGATTTCCAAAAAGGAATGGCTACCAAAAATATCCTTTATTCAACCAAAACATGATTGTTATATAGCCATTAAAAATTAAAAATCATCCCATTGAAATTGCCTGGGGCACTGCTGGGGTTGGAACGCTCCCAGGGTGCAATGAGTAGACGTGGTGTATCTGAATGTGCCACACGCACACCAAGTGTTTGTCAACATGTGGTAAGAATTTGAGGGCTTTTTTTCTTTATTCTTTTCAAACACATTACAACAAATCTGTGTATATAATTCCATTGGATTCAATAGAGGACTTGTTTTTGTTTTGTTTTGTTTTTGTTGGTCATGGGGCCTGAACTCTAGGCCTGGGCACTGTCCCTCAGCTCTTCAGCTCAAGGCTAGCGCTCTACCACTTGAGCCATAGCGCCACTTCTGGCTTTTTTCTGCTTATGTGGTGCTGAGGAATCGAACCCAGGGCCTCATATATTCGAGGCAAGCACTCTACCACTGAGCCACCTTTCCGGCCCTGGAGTTTTTATTTTTAAAGGGTTCTACAATTTGAAAGAACTGGAGCCTCTCCAGATAAACTTGTGCTTTGAAAAATTATTCTTTACTGAGAAAAGACTTTGTGAAGATGACTTCTCCCTCTTTCCTTCTCAGCTGGGATTAAGTCTGGGGTTTTTGCCAGTGGGTTATCCTAAGAATATGTCCTCAACTTACTAGAACAATCTTGCCTTAGTTGCCACATACAAATTGCTTCTGTTATTTCTTTTTGCAGGTTTAGAGCAGGGGATCTGGGCAGCCATTGACTTCCCAGAAGTGCTTCTGGCAGTTCCCTTCCACAGACTTTGCTTTGGGTTTTCACTGGAAAGGAATGGGGAAAGGAGGGCTGCGGTAAGCAAGCTGTGACACTAGGGTGACATTTGTCCCACACCTGAAGCAGTGTCTTGAGCTGTGTCTTGGGCTTTATTGAGAGTTCAAAGTCTCAGGTATCATTAAGTCCCCAGAGCCAGAGATTTCCCTCAGGTGGAGCCTTGGCCTCTCAGAAACCTTCCAAACACACAGCGATAAGCAAATGAGCCTCAAGAAGCTGGCAGGCAGCCAGCGTGGGGCTGGATGCCAGGCTTCGGTGGCATGAGTCCAGAAGAGACTGCTCCCCACCCTGCCCCAACATACATGCCTGTTGGAGCAGCTCCTTCTCATGCACTGCATGCTCCCTGGTGACCATCCCCTCCGGGCTGGAACGGTGGAAGGTGGGAACACATTCTGCCCAGGTAAAATTGGCTAGGACCAGGCAGGCTGGACTAGCAAGGATGCCATAAGGCTGGGCTGCACAATACCAAGACATGAGTTACCAGGGCAACCGTTGCCCCTCCCCTCCCCCCTCAGCCCCACCAGGCTGCTAAGGGGACCAAGGAGGGGACACCCATGTGCCAAGCTGTGGCCTAGCCCAGGCTGAGTCCACACCAAAGGAACAGGTTACCAGGTAGGGGACAGGGGGAGCAGTGAACTTCCCACAGGCAGGGCATGGCCCTGTACTCCCCAAGAGCTGCCATCTTGACCTTGGTGTGCAAGGGCGGGCAGAGCACAAGGACCGGCTCCTAGTTGGGGAAAAGATATGAAACAGGCTCCCGGGACAGCCAGAGTGCAGTGAGCTTTGGCTCTAGCAGCAGAGTTCTAGCTCCTCACTGCTCCCATCACACTTGCCAGATGAGCTCCATTTTGTTGGTGAGGAAGTTGCTGCTCAGAGCCCATCAGTGGTGAGAGAATTTCTTTTTTTTTTGCCAGTCCTGGGGCTTGAACTCAGGGCCCGGGCACTGTCCCCGAGCCTCTTTTGCTCAAGGCTAGCGCTCTACCACTTGAGCCACAGCGTCACTTCTGGCTTTTTCTGTTTATGTGATACTGAGGAATCGAACCTAGGACTTCATGCATGCAAGGCAAGCGCTCTACCCCTAAGCTACCTTCCCAGCCCCTAGTCATGAGAGAGGAAGATCACAGGGAGAGTGAATTCAAGCTGGAATTCACTCCACCAAACTAGGGATCCGGGGTGTCTTCACTGTATCCAGCTTGTGTAGTGGAGCACACCCCAAAGGCCTGGCCCTTGCCATGGACCTATCACAGCACCTCAGGCCCCATGGCCTCCCCCGTCCCTCCCCCCCTCCCCCCTCCCCGCCCCCCCCCACCCCAGAGCAAGTTCAAGTTCAAGTCTTTGCCGTGTCTTCTGTGGGAAAACTGTCATTCTTGCTCTCCAGCTGGAAACATGGCTGGGGCTGGAGTGCTAACTTCCTCTCTTTCTGCCTCCAACACAGCCCCTGGATCCCCTCTTCTCGCCTTCCTTGGGCTGGGAAATGGGGTGAGAGCAATCATCAAGAAGCAAGTATGAGGCTATGAAGGTTCTGGAATCAAACGACTCTTATCCTGGCTTCCTTGCTAGTGGCTCTGATTCTTTCTGAGTAGGTACATAGAAAGTTCAGGTAGCAGGCTGGGAAGGTGGCTCAGTGGTAGAGGGCTTGTCTCACATGCATGAGGTCCTGGGTTTGATTCTTCAGCACCACATAAACAGAAAAAGCTGGAAGTGGTGCTGTGGCTCAAGTGGTAGAGCGCTAGCCTTGAGCTGAAGAGCTCAGGGACAGTGCCCAGGTCCAGAGTTCAAGTCCTACGACCGACCAAAAAGAAAAAGAACAAAAGAAAGACAGACAGACAGAAAGAAAGAAAGAAAGAAAGAAAGAAAGAAAGAAAGAAAGAAAGAAAGAAAGAAAGAAAGAAAGAAAGAAAGAAAGAAAGAAAGAAAGAAAGAAAGAAAGAAAGAAAGAAAAAGAAAATTCAGGTAGCTTCTGAATCCTGCTTTTGGAATGAAGTTTATGAAGAGTCCCTTGCCCCCAATCCTGTCCATTCCCCAGTTTGTTTTCCTGGTTTCCGCTGTGGTCAGATGTGGAGAAGTCAGAGGGCCCTGCCCTTTCTTGGGTGGAATGTTTGCTTCTCTGTGCTTTTCTGGCCAGGCTACCCCCACCAAGAAGGTAAAAAACAGGGCCATTTTCATTTGCGGCTCACTCTGACTTGTGGAAACTGGAGCTCAGTGTCAACATTCCTTCCCATAGACAAATGTCTTCCTAGGGCTTTGGTCATAGTTCCTAGGCTTCAGGGAGGGGCTAAGCTCACCTCTGTCTCAGCAGAAGAGAGAGCAAGGCCCCACAGGTTCAACTTATCGGGCCACAAAGGTGAGGAGCTGTTGGTTGAAGGAGGAGGGATCCCCAAGGACACATTGTCCCTTCTATATGTCAGGTCTTCCCTTGACTTACTCTGTGTCCTCATCTCATCTGTGTGTGTGTGTGTATGTGTGTGTGTGTGTGTGTGTGTGTGTGTGTGTGCGTGCGTGTGCACCCACGTGTGTATGCACACAATTGTGCCAATACTAGTATTTGAACTCAAGGGCTGTGCACTGTCTTTGAGCTCTTTTACTCAAGGTTAGTGCTCATTTGAGCCACAGCTCCACTTCTGGTTTGTCTATTTGCTTTTAGTTGTTAATTGGTAATGAGTCTCATAGACTGTCCAATTGGCTTTGAACCTCAGTCCTCAGATCTCAGCCTCCTGAGTAGCTAGGATGACAGGCGTGAGCCCTCAGCTCCCCAGCAGTCTCTTATCTTAGTAGGAACAATGCCTGACCCTCTTAGATCCTAGGGTTGGAAGCTGTTTCTTAGTCTACCTGCCTGGAAGACCTTGGAGATACAGGAGACCAAGTTTGTTATTTTCTTTTTCTAACTGAAATCAAACATTCAGAACAATAGAGTTTTTTTCAGCCCAGCAAAAGCATTATGTGTGGCAGATAACACACGGATGTTAGCCACATGGGTCCCATCCACAGCAGCATGGCATCTGGCAAGGTGGCTGCTGGAGCTATGGAGCTGATGGCAGTCTCCCTCCGATGGACTGCTTAGAGAAGGGAAATAGACAACATGAAACATCGAAAGCAGGAATGTGAGTAGGACTGGACTTTAGAATCATGAACTTTTGCAGCCTTGTCATTCTCTGGACAATAGTACCATATCCACTGGGTGGGAAGCTCCATAGAGCAGGCATGGTACAGGGCACCAGAGAGCCTGACTTAGCCCAATGGACAGACAGACAACAAACAAGGAACTACATGTGGCTGCTGCTTGATCTATATTTATGGAAGAGATAACAAAAATAGCTATGCAATGAGTTTATGATTCATAAACATACAAGGCGTTGTAGAAGTGAACTCAGGGATCTAATCCAGGCCTCGATGGGGAGACAAAGCTGAGCAAAGGCTCAGGTTCATTTAGTCAGATCCATTGTAGTTTTGTTTTGTTTTGTTTTGTTTTGTTTTTGCCAGTCCTGGGGCTTGAACTTAGGGCTTGTTCCTGAGCTTCTTTTGCTCAAGGCTCACACTCTGTCACTTGAGCCACAGTGCCACTTCTGGCTTTTCCTGTTTATATGGTATTGAGGAATTGAGCCTAGGGCTTCATGCATGCTAGGCAAGTTCTCTACCACTAAGCCACATTCCTAGCCCGTTTTAGTTCCTTTGAATGGTCATTTTCCCAGGGCTTAGTCAGTTTAGAGTCTTACTTTGGCTAGGAGGGTAAATCATTCAAACATCCTGGCCAAATGAATGGATTTTAAATATGTGGTTGTAGCGGGGGTACCAGTAGCTCACGCCTGTAATCCTAGCTACGCAGAAAGCTGAGATCTGAGGAGCATGGTTCAAAGCCAGCTCAGGCAGGAAAATCCATGAGACTCTTACCTCTAATAAACTGTTGAGAAAAAGTGGGAAGTAGCACCGTGGTTCAAGTGATAAGCACTAGCTTTGAACAAAAGAAGGTCAAGGATAGTTCCCAGGCTCTGAGATCAAGCCCCAGGACCAGCACACACAAAAAAAAGTGCTATATGCATATAATGAAATATTATTCATCCTTGAAAAAGAATGAGCCTGTCATTATAACACCACGGAGGGACCCGGAGGACATTATGCTAGTTAGACCTAAGCCAGACTCAGAAAGACAAACACCGCAAGAACTCCCTAACATGTGTATCCAATATGCACAACACACAAACACATGCAGAAGAAAACAGTAACAATGTAAAGAATGTATTGATTAGCATGTCACTGTAGTATTTCATAATCTATCTATATATCAGAATGGAAGGTCTACAACTAAAAGACTACTATTTTTATTTGTCAGTCAAACCTTAGCAAAATTGCTTTCCCTTGATTGTTTGTATTTAAAAATAAAAAAATAGAAGGGGCTGGGAAGGTGGCTCAGTGGTAGAGCTCTTGCCTTGCATGCATGAGACCCTGGGTTCGATTCCTCAGCACCACATAAGCAGAAAAAAGAAAAAAGCCGGCAGTGGCGCTGTGGCTCAAGTGGTAGAGCGCTAGCCTTGAGCTGAAGAGCTGAGGGACACGCCCAGGCCCAGAGTTCAGGCCCCATGACCGGACTCAAAAAAAAAATAGAAAATTCAAGGTTCAAACTCAGCTGAGGCCCAGAAATTACTTCTCAGGACTGATTGACTCCTGTGTGTATTGCTAGAAAATTTTCTCCCAAAAGAGCCTCGAGGAAGTTCTCTCTCTCCCCCAAGTTTAGCTCCCTTCTACCCTTTCCTTCTCTTCAATAGAGGGGTCCAGGTTGTGAACCTCTAATCCTGATGGAGTTGTTATTTGGCAGGCTCATCTTCAGAAGGTCTCCTGGCACCTATACTGATCATGTCTTTCTATCTGATCTCCAATGCACATAGTATATTGGGCACTGATAGCTCATGTTTGTAATCCTAGCTACTCAGGAAGATGAAATCTGAGGATCACAGTTCTAAGACAGACAGAGCAGGAAAGTCCATGAAACTCTGATCTCAAATTAGCCAGCACAAAACAAGAAGCATTGGTAGAGGGCTAACCTTGAGCAAAAAAGTTAAGGGATTGTGCCCTGGTCCTGCTGAGTTTAAACTCCAGTACTGGCCAGGTGCCGTTGGCTCACGCCTGTAATCCTAGCTACTCAGGAGGCTGAGATCTGAGGATCACGGTTCAAAGCTAGCCTAGGCAGGAAAGTGCATGAGACTCATCTCCAATAAACCACTAGAAAACCGGAAGTGGCACTGTGGCTCAGGTGGTAGAGCACTCGCCTTGAGCTGAAGAGCACAGGAACAGCACCCCAGCCCAGAGTTCAAGCCCCATGACCGACAAAAACAAAACAAACAAAAAAACAAAAACAAAAAACTCCAGTACTGGCATGTATATGCGCGAGCACGCGCGCACACACATGCACGCACGCACACACACATACAAGCTAGTAGTGATCAGATATACAAAACTTTGTTGTAAAGGGTTAGTATTTGTTGAGCAAGAACTCCTGCAAGACTCAGCTCTATGGGAGAGGTATCTCAATTTGAAGCACAGACTTTCCTAATATTCCAGTTAGCAAGTGGTGAGGTCCAGATTCAGATCCATGTATCTAAATTCAGAGTGCTTGGGTTTAACCTCTGACCTGACTTTCAACACATCTGGTGAATCAGTTGACTAAAGTTGGCTTGAGGAATTTTCTTCCTTTACCTCCAAGCCTCTATCCAATTCCAGCCCTTCAAGTTTTTTTTTTTTTTTTTTTAATCATTCCCTGTCAGAGCCTCACAGATCCATAGGGTGAAAAACTCATTTCTGGTAGTTGACCTGTCAGAATTGTCCTCTACATATATTGTAAACTGTCTTGTCTTGCAAGAAAACCCAAGGATCATCATCTCTCAGCTCCAGTGCTCTGGGGTCCATTGTTATCCATAGCCAGGGTAGGGGTAGGCAGAAATTGCTCTGAAAGAAGCATTAAAAACAGTGTTCAAAGGCCAGTAATGGTCATGTATGCCTCTCAATCTCAGCAACTCTGGAGACTGAGGTAAGAAGATCATGGTTCCAACCCAGCCTGAACAAAATTATCTAAAAATTCTATTTCAAAAACACCCTAAAAGCAAAAGGATTGGGGTTATGTCTCAAGTGGTAGAACAATTGCCTAGTGAGTATAAGGCTTTCAGTTCAAAAGTCAGGGTAACGCCAAAAAATAAATGTCTAGGGCTGAACTCTAGCTTAGTAGTGATAGGCTTCTGAGTATGCATAAGCTCCCGAGTTCTATCCCCAGCATTAGATGAGATAAAGACCCCACAATAAGCAATGCCCAAGGTGAGTAGTGGATTAGGCTGGAAGGGATTAAAACATGGGTATAGTGAGCATGGACACAGCTAACTCGGTTCCACACACATCCTTGAAACTGATTGGAATGTTGGTCCTTCGTCACAGAAAACCAAGCCGTTGATGAGCAATAAATATTTGTCTCTGGCTTCTTTCTGTTTCTGTTTTTGGTCATGGGGCTTGACCTCAGGGCCTGGGTACTGTCCCTGAGCTCTTTTGCTCAAAGCTAGTACTCTACCACTTTGAGCCATAGCATCACTTCTGGTTTTCTGGTGGTTAATTGAAGATAAGAGTCTCACGGACTTTCCTGCCTAGGCTAGCATTGAACTTTGATGTTCAGATCTCAGCCTCTTGAGTAGCTAGGATTACAGGTGTGTACCACCAGACCTGGCCTGGTTTATTTATTTCTACTGAAGATTATTCCACAGGCTCCTATAACCAGTCTGAATCACCAACCTAGAGGGTGGTAGTCACCTGAAATAAGCCACACCATATGACTTTCCTGGGAACCAAGTGTCTATCATTCACATTTAAAACACAGCAATGTGATTGTGCGCAGGGATGGTTGTGTACCGCTCCAGTGAAGGAAGTTTGGGGTGTTGTAACGAAATGATCTTTATAGAATGATAAAGGAATCAGAAAAGTCTTTACATAAAGAGACAAGAATTTTGTAGGTCTGATGACCTCTGTTGCAGCTGTTAGACACAGTCATTGTACAGGGAAAGCAGTTGCATTAGTCAGCTTTCTGTAAGTTGTCTTAAGAAGAATTTACATTTAAAGTTGAATTTAACTTCAACTGCAATCCTCAGATGTCAGCCTCCCGAGTAGCTAGGATTACAGACACGAACTGTCATTGCCTACCTGTTAAAAGCTCAATCACAAGCTGGGGACAAACACTTTAGCACACAAGCCTTTGAGGGACAGTCAAGATACAGCTACGTAAGTAGTCATAGAAGAAAGAAATGGGGGCTAAGACGGTGGCTTAGTGGTAGAGTGTTTACCTAGCATGCATGAAGCCCTGTGTTCAATGCCTCAGTACCGCACAAACAGAAAAAGCTGAAGTGGTGCTTGGGGCTCAAATGGTAGAGTGCTAGCCTTGAGCAAAAGAAGCCCAGGGACAGTGCACAGGCCCTGAGTTCAAACCCCAGGATTGGCAAAGAAAGGAAGGAAGAAGGGAGGGAAGGAGGGAGGGAGGGAAGGAAGGAAGGAAGGAAGGAAGGAAGGAAGGAAGGAAGGAAGGAAGGAAGGAAGGAAGGAAGGAAAAGGAGTGATCCAGCCAGGGGCTCACACATGTAATCCTAGCTACTTAGAAGGCGGAGATCTGAGGATCGAAGTTCAAAGCCAGCCCAGACAGGAAAGTTTGTAAGACTCTTATCTTTTAAGTAACCACTAGGAAACCAGAAGTGAAGTTGTTGCTCAAAATAGTAGAGTGCTAACCTTGAGCAAAAGAGCTCAGGGCCAGTGTCTAGGCCCTGAGTTCAAGCCCCACAGCTGAAAAAAGAAAAAGAAAAAGAAAACCCAACCAGAAAGAAAGGAATGAATGAATGATCTGGGAGTGTTGAAATAAAAACGTGACCAAAGTAAGCAGCATACCCTCTCTGTAGCTCAGGGATGGTTGTTTATTGCTCTTGTGGGTCAGTGGTGAGGCCAGTGGTTCTAGTGGTGGTAGTATGGGAGGGGGGGGGCGGATTTCTTTCTTTTTTTTTTTTTTTAAGGATACAGGTTCTTTCCATCATGCTGCTCTGACAGCCCCCAAATCACTATTATTCTCTGTGTGGGAAATGTTATGGGACGGGGAAATATGAAAAGGTATGGATGGGTGAGGGGTAGCTTAATTGGCATAACACTTGCTGAGCATGTGGGAGGCCCTGGCTCCATCCCCAACATCAAACACCAGACAACAACAAAAAGAGCCTGTGGGAGGCAGGCCCACTTCCTTAAGGGCTAAGCCTAGAGGCTGGGAGCCTAGCAATTATGACTTGCTTGTCCATCCAGGAAGAGGGAGAATGGAGAATGGAAGATGGCCATAGTCTTTGTTCCCTTCCCCCTTTTCACATCTCCACCCCCTCCCCTCACGCATGTACCTGCCCTCCCCCTCACTCCTTCCCTCCCCCCCACCCCCACCATATAACATAGGGTTGCTGACATTGGTAATCCCAAACCTTTCTGTCACAATGGTTGGGTGAGGAGTCTCGGCCTAAGGAATCAGTGTAGAACAGCTTTCCTGGCCACAGGGATGATTCAGGAATGAGAGAATGTGACCCTAATGAGCGGGTAGATTGGTCACAAGCATCTGGAAATGCAGAATTCTTTCTGTTCTGGTTTTTTGTTTTGTTTTTGAGACGAGGTCTTGCTATGTACCTCCAACACACCACCTTCCTGCCCCAGACTCTAGGTGCTTCATGTAAGTGGAACAGATGGGCTTTACCTTTCTCACCAGGCACTTTCTGTAACTCTTGAGCCATCCCCAAGCCTAAAATCACAGTTCTTTTTTCCGCCAGTCCTGGGACTTGAACTCAGGGTCTGGGCACTGTCCTTGAGCTTCTTTTGCTCAAAGCTAGCACTCTACCACTTGAGCCACAGCACCACTTCTGGCCTTTTCTGTTTATGTAGTACTAAGGAATTGAACCCAGGGCTTTATGCATGCTGGGCAAGCACTCTACCACTAAGCCACATTCCCACCCTGTCTTTACCTTTCTGTAACTGGCTCTTTTCATGTTGCATAATGTCCTCAAGATTCAGCCATGTTAAGGATAAATTATATTCCAGTATATGGTTGTTTTTTTTTTTTGCTTGTTTTGGGGGTTGTTTTTGTTAAAATTATAAGAATCCAAATAAAGTCATTGTGTCAAGCTCTAACCAAAAATACATATATAAAATTAGAAAACGATCCTGTGCATGTGTGCTTGATGATGACTATCACAAACAAAAGTCACAAACAAGTCTGAAGGCCAACCTTGTACAAGGAATAGCTCTGTAAGGATGCTTGCCAGCTATTCTTCAGCCTTGGGCTGGTGCCATCCCTGAACTTCCTGCTATGCATAGTTGAGGTTAAAAATTATTGTTTCAAAAATAATTCAAACTATCTACTCATTTGGCTGTTATCCTCTGTACTGTCTGTCTCCTCTGAATACACCTATATCTTTCCTGGCATTGCTAGTTCTATATTGCAATACTCTATACCTCAATTGATGGATGAGATGCGGGAGGGGGGGGTCTGGGTTGTGTAAACAAAAAACAATAAATATGACTTTCAAAAATAATTTCTCACCAGGCACCGGTGGCTCATTCCTGTAATCCTAGCTACTCAGGAGGCTGAGAGCTGAGGATTGTGGTTCAAAGCCAGCCCAGGGAAGGAAAGTCTGTGAGAATCTTATCTCCAATAAACCACTAGAAGACTGGAAATGGCACTGTGACTCAAGTGGTAGATGCTGGCCTTGAGTGAAGAGCTGAGGGACAGCACCCAGGCCCAGAGTTCAAGCCCCAAGACTGACAAAAAAGAAAAAAGAAAGAAAGAAAGGATTTCTCCATTTATTATTTTTATTTAAGAATGGCACATGCCACATTTTGTTTTATTCCTCGGTGGACACGTGGTATTCACTGCCACCAGTTAGCTCCTATGGGCGAGAATAGAGGCAAGATGTGGAGGAGAGCATGGGGCTCAGTCACTGGCCTGAGCTGATCCCAAATGAGTGGGTCAGGATCTTCTGGATTGGCAAATCTGCAAAACAATGGATTTCTTCATCGTTCAATTGCGTTTTAGGTTTCTTACTATGAGTCATCTAATGACAATGCATCTTCAGGGAAGTTGCCTGGTTTCAAAATGACAGAAGAAACCAAAAATGAGCAGAGCCACAAAAAGCAAGGAAAGCAAAACTTTGTTGACATGAATCCTGGGGGAAAATTTTAAGGATGTTTTTGAGCAAGAGTTAGTCAATATAACTATGCAAGTGACTTTTTCCCTGTTGCTTTAAAGTGCCACAGGGAAACTGACAAGATAGACAGAACTGGAATCAAAACATTTTGTTTCAGCCTGTTTCCAACTGTATGTTGGAAATCCCTTCTTTTGATCTTTAAAGAGGGAATTATTGAAGGGTAAAACTGGGTTTTCCTATATTTTCACTGAAAAAAGGCTGTGTGGATACTTCAAGAAACAGAATAAAAGTACAGCTGTCTCCACCTCAACTGGGGGTGAGCTGGGGGATTGGGGCTCAGAGGTGCTCCGTGAGCTGTGGACCATTGATGGCAAATGCTCTGAGCTGAAAGGCAACCCTGGGATCTTTCCCAGCCAGCAAAGTGGCCCTGGGGATGGTGGTGGTGGAAACCTCTGGGCCTCTGTTCCCTCATCTGTAAAATGGGCTTCTTAATACCAGGAAAGAAGTAAAAGTTGTTGGGATAAAAACAGAGTTGCCAGTGGCAGATCTAGCCAAAAAGAAAGGAGGAAGAAAGGAGAGAAGGAAGGAAAGAAGGAAGGAAAAAAGGAAGAAAGGAGAGAAGGAAGGAAGGAAGGAAGGAAGGAAGGAAGGAAGGGAGGAAGGAAGGAAGGAAAGAAGGAAGGAAGGAATGGAGGGAGAGAGAAAGGAAAGAGGGAGGGAAGGAAGGAGGGAGGGAGGGAGGAAAGAAGGAAGGAACGAAGGAAGGGAGGGAGGGAGAGAAGGAAGGAGGGAGGGAAGAAGGAAGGAAACGTGTGTTGGAGGGAAAAATGATCTGAAGCACAAGCTGCCTGCATTTTAGGAGTCTCATGGCTTATGATGGCCTTGGCTCCAAGGGCAGGGAGACTGTCCCATTCATTTTGGGCCCAGGACCTGCAAAGTGGCTGGCATACAGCTAGAGCTCAGTGCATCTCGCAATGAGCAAATGAATGGCACCTATTGTGAATTATGTCCCCTCACCCCACTTCCGGTGTTCTCTGCAACTCCCAGCTCTCCTCTCCTTCTCTTCAGGGTCCCTCCTACACCTCCTCTACTTTTAATCTCTTTCTCACTGACCTGCTGACCTATCTAAGCTCAGTATCTCCCCTTCCCATCCCACAGGCCCTTCCTTTCCCTCCATGCCTGCCCCATGATAAGAGTCCCTCAGCTGCCAGTGCCCAGATAACACTCCTCTCTGCTCTGCCTCTGCTGAGTTCCCTATGGGGACTTTACTGGGTTGATTGATTTGACTTCACTTTGTGCAAAAGATCAATTCTTTCCTTCCTTCCTTCCTTCCTTCCTTCCTTCCTTCCTTCCTTCCTTCCTTCCCTCATTTCTTCCTCCCTCCTTCCTCTCTTTTCTTTTCTTTTTCTCAACACAGGATCTTTCTACATAGCCTCACAACCCTCCTCAGCATCCTGAGTGCTGGGATTACAGGCATGTACTACTACCATGACCAATTTACGAAGAACACTTTCGAATTGAAGTCCTGAATTCAAGGTTATGCCTGACAGAGACTTTGGTGATGAACTCTGCAGAGGGAACAGAAGTGAATGGCTGCCCAGGTGGTGGCCCCGAGGCTTGCCCAGGTGAAGAGGGGTCCTGTTCCCCCTCTTGTGGCCTCCAGAGAGCAGCCTGGCCTACACTCTGCTCTCCTTGGCAGGAATGAGAGCGTGCCCAGGAGCTTCCCGGGCTGTACAGAGCGGTGACGTCCCCGTCCCTGCCACCCTCCTTCCACCTGGAGGACTCCTGGATCTCCGTAAAGTTCCCACAATCATACGTGGCCATCCCAAACGTGTCGCTATGTGTCTGTCTGCCGTCCCCTCCAGGGCTCCAGTGGGTTTCTCCCGATGAGCCCCACCACCATCCGCGTTCAACTTTGCTGTTTGACACTGCCGGATTCCACGTGGGCACCATCAAACTTAGACTGAACTCAGCCTGTGACTCTCTAAGTAGTGTAATGGATTTAGATTTATTATTTGCGGAGCCCCTACACTTTGTGAGTCAGGAATGACAGCCGCTTAAGTGAGGAACAAGAACCTATGCAGGCCAGCTCCAGCCAGAGCAGGGGAATTCATCAAGGTGCTCTAAGGAAAAGATTAAGGGGAGCCACTTCATCACTTGTAAACATCTTAGAGGGGAGGGGCGGACCGGGTCACACTGACTGATTTCTGAGGTTATTATCTGCGCTGCCCCACCCATGAACTTGCTTTTTCTTTCATCACTTTTTTTGGTGGTACTGAGGTTTGAACTCAGGGCTTTATGCTAAGCAGGTATGCTACCAACTTGAGTTGTATTCTACAGTTATTTTTCAATTTCTCTCCCCAGCTCTTGCCTAGGGCCAGCCTTGGGCTGATATCTTCCTACTTCTGCTTCCTAAGCTGGGATTACAAGCATGCACCCCTACACCTAGTATCACAAGGGTTTACTTTTATTTTTGTGCCAATCTTGGGGCCTGAACTCAGGGCCTTGGTACTGGCTTTGAGCTTTTTTGCTCAAGATTAGCATTCTGCCATTTAAGCCATAGCTCCACTTCTGGCTCTTTGGTAATTTTTTCTACCCATGGAGGTAAGAGTCTCACAGACTTTCCTGCCTGGGCTGGCTTTGACCACGATCCTTAGATCTCAGCCTCCTGAGTTGCTAGGATTACAGGCGTGAGCTACTAGTGTCCAGCTCTCACAAGGGTTTTATAAGAGGGAAGCAGGAGGCTAAGAGCCAGAGAAGATGAAAAAGGTGAAAGGAGGAAGAAGGAGATGGAGAGAGAGAGAGACAGACAGAGAGACAGAGAGAGAAAGAGTGTGTGTCTTGATGGAAGAAGGAAGGGGCCATGAGCCAAACAAAGCAGGCAATCTTTAGAAGCTGAAAAGAAATATATTCTCCCCTACTGTCTCCAGAAGGAACTGCACTGCTGACGCCTTAATTTTAGCTCTGTGGAAGTCATTGCAGCCATCTGACTTCCAGGGCTTTAAGATAATAATTGTATTGTTTTGCTGGGTTCTGATGGCTCACGTGTAATCCTAGCTACTCAGGAGGCTGAAATCTGAAGACTGCAGTTCAAAGCCAGCCTGGGCAAAAAAGTCCAAGCGGCTCTTATCTCCAATTAACCTCCAAAAATCCAGAAGTAGAGCTATAGCTGAAGTGGTAGAAAACCAGTCTTGAGAAAAAAAGCTAAAGGACAGTGCACAGGCCCTGAGTTAAGCACCAGCAATAAATAAATAGCCAAAAAAAATAAGTAAATAAATATGTGGTCCTTTTTTTCTTTTTTTTGCCTGTCATGCCCGTCTTTTTTTTGCTTCATCATGCTAGAGTGCTTACTCCACCACTAAGCCGCATTCCCACTCCCGCTCTAAACGTTTTTTAACTGTATTCTTTTTTGGTACTGGGGATTGAACACGGCAAGCACTGCCACCGAGCTATATCCCAGCCCCTTTTCTCTAAACTTTTTGCACATTTCCTTTGCTGTTGTAATAAAGTGTCACAAACTTAGTGCCTTAAGACCACATATTGGGCTGGGAAGGTGGCTCAGTGGTAGAGTGCTTGCCTTGCATGCATGAGGCCCTGAGTTCAATTCCTCAGCACCATATAAGCAGAAAAAGCCAGAAGTGGTGCTGTGGCTTAAGTGATAGAGTGCTCGCCTTGAGCTGAAGAGCTGAGGGACAGCGCCCAGGCCCTGAGTTCAAGCCCCAGGACTGACAAAAAAAATGTTTAGAGACAAAGTCAAGTGATATTTGGAGTTATGAGATGAAGTAGTGAACTCAACATTGTCCCTTCTGCAAAGCCTTTCCTGACCATGTTTTCTACCTCTCCTATTTTAGAGGTCTCCTACCACACCAGAGCCACCACCTGCCATGATGATGCCTGCATGATGATCCCTGACCCTTGTCACCATCCCTCTGCTGAAGGGAAGGGCCCCAAGGATGTTTTGAACTCAGGGCCTGGGTGCTGCCCCTGAGCTCTTTTGCTCAAGGCTAGTGCTCTACCACTTGAGCCACAGCTCCACTTCTGACCCTTTTTTTTTTGGTAGTTTATTGGAGATAAGAGTCTTTTCTGCCTAGGATGGCTTTAAACCACAATCCTCAGATCTTAGCCTCCTGAGTAGCCAGGATTACAGGTGTGAGCCACTGGTGCCCAACCTGAAGATGCATTTTGTATGCTCTGTGTATAGAACAGTGCCTAGTATGTTGTGAATATTTAGATACTTGGTGGCTGAATGACTAGGGCTCTGAAGTTTAGAGATTATAAGGAATAATGATAATAGCTGATGTTTCTTGAGCTCTTAGGTATTAAGTGTCTCCATTTCTCTGCTTATTTAATCTTCAAGTCAGTTCTAGGGACAGATGGCCTTATGGATGTCAGTGCATATATGGGAAGAGAGAAGCTCAGAAAGGGTTAATATAAAACCCAGCACTGGTGACTCACATCTGTAATCCTAGCTACTCAGGGGGCTGAGATCTGAGAATTGAAGTTCAAAGCCAACTAGGGTAGGAAAGTCCTGATAAGACTCTTATCTCCAATTAGCCACCAGAAAACCAGAAGTGATACTGTGGGCTCAAAGTGGATAGCCTTAAGCAAAAGAGCTCAGGGACAGTGCCCAGGCCCTGAGTTCAAGAAAGAGAGAGAGAGAGAGAGAGAGAGAGAGAGGAAGGAAGGAAGAAAGAAAGAAAGAAAGAAAGAGAAAGAAAGAAAAGGAAAGAAAGAAAGAAAGAAAAGGAAAGAAAGAAAGAAAGAAAAGGAAAGAAAGAAAGAAAGAAAAAAAGGAAGGAAGGAAGGAAGAAAGAAAGAAAGAAAGAAAGAAAGAAAGAAAGAAAGAAAGAAAGAAAGAAAGAAAGAAAGAAAGAAAGGACAAATATCAAACCCGTTCTGATACTGAGCTGCCCAGCTCAGAACCTGTACTCCACATCTGGCTGCTCAATACCACAGCCCCTGACCACATGTGGCCACTGAAACTGAAAGTAGCAAAAGCAAAATGACAAAATTTACTTCCTTGTTCATTGTGACTGTTATCTCAAGTGTCCAAAGACAGGTGTGGCAGTGGCTGAGAGCAATACAGGACATTTTGACCATCATAGCTAACCAAATCACGACGCTGTACACTACGGAGCTATTGCTTATCTCAGTAGCAAATAAAATATCTGATAGCTTGGAAACTCACAAAAGCACACCCTGCTCTTCATCTTCCCCAAGCACCAGCGTGTATCTCTAGGGACTCCTGAGAGGTGAGTCACTCTGCCTTGAAAGATGGAGGTACTAGGAGCCACTGTTCTCTCCTCGCCTGACTAGATCTGGTCTCTGTGGTGGTTCACCCAGGGAAGGGGGTGTGGCTGGGTTTACAGTCTCCTGGGGCCCTCTTCCAGCCAATGGCACCCCCTCTTTGGGGCCTCTGACAGGGCAAACTTAAGACATATCCTGTGTTCACACAAGTTCCCTATGCTGTACTGGGATCCGCAAAAATCAGAAACTTCCTGAGGCCCAGGGTCGGATGACAATAACAATAACAATAGCAATAGCAGTGTTAAAATAAGACTTGGTGACCGCCTACTGCATCCAAGGCACTAAAAGGAGCTGATTTCCAGGTGGGTACTAATGGTTTACATCTGTAATGCTACTCAGGAGGCTGAGAGCTGAGGATCGAGGTTCAAAGCCAGCTCAGGTAAGAAAAAGAAAAGTCTGTAAGTGAAGATGTGGTTCAAGTAGTAGAGCACCAGCCTGGCTGATCCTTGCAAGTTGAGATTGTTATTCCTGACTCACAGACGACCGCGCTGAGCCCTGGCAAGGCCGGGTAGTTTGTGCGAGGTCACACAGAGGAAGTGACCGAGCCGAGCCGCCAGCTGTAAATGACTGAGTTCTACAGCAGCTGACCCCAACTGACAATCTTGGAGCCCTTTCCCCAGATAGGCTTTTGTTTGGGAACTTCCTGAGCCGTGGGTGAGAACAGGCTGAGCTCAGCAAGCACGCTGCCTGAGTGGAGCGTTCTGCACCCGGTCACAGGCCTGCAGCCTTGGCTGCGTTCCCCAATGGGGAGACATGAGCCCCTGGGGCTGAGCAATCCTCCAGCAGAGATCTTCCTGCCGTCCAGCTGCAGAGACTGTCTGGCTTCTTGGAGCTCAACCCCATGAGGCCTGCTGCCCCCTATCTCCCTCAGGAGCCAAGGGACCAAAATGCTCCCTGACTGGGGGTTGGAGAAATAGCTTTTTCAGGAGACCTCTCTGACTCAGGGCAATGCAAGAAGAGAAGGGGGAAAAAAGAATCCCAGGCCACTAACACAGCCTGTGGTTTCTTAGGGAAAACCACAGAGAACTCACAAGTAAGGCAGGCAAAACCCACAACACAGGGTGTGGCCCAGGGCTCACCTCCTGCCAGTCCTCACCCTGGTTCTGGACTCTACAGGCAGCATCTTCCACTTGCAGTCACAGGTTTTTCACCTTTCAGTGGGCCCTGTCTGGGTAGTTGTGGGAGGGGTGCTGAGGGTGCTGGGCTAGTAATGCACAGCCAGCTCTGCCCGAGCTTGAAGCCTCATCCTGACAAAGCCATGATAGCAATCTGCCAAGGCCGCCTGCATCCCCTGCCCCCGAGTTCGAGGCCCTCTTGTTTGCTAAGGTTGTATCAAGGAAGGGAACCTGAGCAAGAAGGCATGTGGTGTGTGTAGGGGGATCTTGTGTGGCCTTTGGTTCCTGGCACCTTAAAGGGGCTCCTCCAATCCCAGCTCTCAGCTCACCCCACTGGAGGTGAGCTTGTCCCCCAGGGTGGTGGATGCTGCCTGTTCTAGGCCTCTGCAGCCTCAGAGCTGCCATGAAGAGAGGACATGAGCTGTGTGCATTGCTTAGCAGCCACCTTCGACAGCCAGGCTTCAGGAGGCCACATAGAGCTTGGCGCCGGGCGGGGCCGGGCTTGGGGGGGGGGTCACACCACTTGGTAGGCCTCACAGAAACCTCCACAATGCTTCTTCTCTGAATCCCCAAAGTGCTCCTGGGGTCCATTCCCCAGCCATGAAGTCACTGGACAATTTCCAGGGACTGGGCCCAATGCTACCTCCTCCCAGCAAACAAAGCTATACACGGGTTACTTTGCCCTTCTCTGCCCGCAGGCCCGACTGCCCCCAGCTGGCACGTTTCCCAAGGCCAAGGGCCAAATCATCAGTGAGCTCAGTAGAAGAACCTTAGCAGGCTGCACTCTGTTACCTCCCTACCTCTCCACCTGGGCAGGGGGGGGGGAGGAGGGGGAAGGGGGGGGGAGAGTGAGGTGAAAGCAGCACCGGGCACTTGGAACTTATTCTTTTGGTTTTCAAGTGGGGAAACTGAGATTAAGCCAGAGGATGACTTGCCGAAGACTTGTATCACGTGTGGATTCAGTAAGTTTCTACCTGAGATTCTCACCAACCCCTGCAAGGAGCACCGATCCTCATGTTAGCCTTCCAGGGAGGAAATAGACTCCAAGAGGGAGTTGGTTTCCTAGAGCCACATGCCAAAGGGGGTGAAATGACTCCCAAGTCTAGCCAGTGGCATCCCTCCCTTTCATCCCTACTTTGTGTGTGTGTGGGGGGGGAGGTGGGGACCAGAACCCATGTGCTTTGACAATGAACTTGGACAGACCATCAAGACCTGTTGTCTCCACAAGAGATGGATGCAGAGAGATTCAGTTTCAAGTCCATGTTTGGCTGTGGTACCTTAGGAGAGTTGACTACTTCTCCAAGCCTGGCTCATTGTTGGTGAGTTTCATAATGGTACTTAGGGGCATAAAGGCCAAAGCTGATGAGTTCACAAAGACAAAGGTTCAGTGTCTGATGTTGCTTAAATGCTTGTGATTTTTGAGATCATTACCCCAAAACCCAGGCTCGGGCTTGCTCTCCAACTCCTGGCGGTGACATTTCAGTTTGACATGGATTCCATCTTATGAGCGTGTGTCTCCCATGTCATGTGTTGCATGGAGGGCAAGCTTGCTACCCTTCCTAGAGCTTTGTGGCTGAGGCTTTCTACCCCAGCTTCCTGCCCAGGAGTAAGGATGGCCACCAGTGTGTCTGGCCAGGGTCTGACAGGTCCTTCCTCCTCGTCTCTCACTCCTTTGCCTCCTAGGCGCCTCTTCTTATCATCTACTCTTTCTCAAGAGTCAGGCAGGGAACAAGGCTGTGGAGGGTGAGGCCTGGGGTCCAGGCGCATGGAAGAGTCCCCTATTTTTAGATTTGTTACTACAGAGAAGATCCAGTCAGGTTCAGACCCCAAGGAAGGCCAGGAATGAGCATGGAGGACTCTGGCCTTGGACCCCAAAGTATGTGCACAGTGGAGAATGACCCATGGCTGAATTCATGTCTCCCTGAAATCTCCTTGTTTGTGGCAAAGGAAGCAGAATGAAAGAAATTGGCCGGGTGCCGGTGGCTCACACCTGTAATTCTAGCTACTCAGGAGGCTGAGATCTGAGGATCATGGTTCAAAACCAGTCCGGGGAAAGAAAGTCTGTGAGACTCTTATCTCCAATTAACCACCAGAAAAGCAGAAGTGGTGTTGGGGTCAAATGGGAGAGTACTGGTCTTGAGCTGAAGAGCTGAAGGGCTCAAGGACAGCACCTAGGCTCAGAATTTAAGCCCCACGACAGACAGGAAGAAAGAAGGAAAGAAGGAAAGAAGGAAAGAAAGAAAGAAAGAAAGAAAGGAAGGAAGGAAGGAAGGAAGGAAGGAAGGAAGGAAGGAAGGAAGGAAGGAAAATAAATTAGGTCTGCTGGTCCCAGAAAAACCACTTGGGAATGTAGCAGGTTGTTCTGGAAGGCAGAGTGCTTCATTCTCTCTTCCCACCCTTGAAGCAGGTCTGCTCGAGTGGCAACATGTATCCGGGAGTTATTATTATTATTTCCATTTGGGATATAATTATAGCAGCTCCAAGAGCTAGGCCTCACACCCTTGGCACTGCTGGAGAAATCAGGCATGTAATTACATCATGGAGTCATCTTATCCCACCTCCCTCCATCCTCTCTTCTCTCTTCCGCCAGCCCTGCAGGCCTACCACCCCTGCAGAGCTTCAGGAGAATGCTGTGGCTCTGGGCCAGCGAGGTAATTTCAACTAGCTCTCCACTCTCCAAGGGCGCTGTAAGGCCTCCCTCTTAGCTTTGTCCTTTTACTGCAGCCAAACCAGGCAACCCTTTTGATTGGAGTCCCCAGAGCTGAGGATTCTGGAGGCCGAGGAGACTGAGGGGTGGCAGGCTTTGCAGCCCACGCTAGGGTGAGGCCTTGCTCTTGGAGATGGTTCTCCAGTGCCACAATCTTCCTGGGGGTCTGAGGAGGGCAACTTGAGAGATGCCAGGCAGGCTCTGGGATCCAGGGACCTGGGCCTCTCTCGGGGAAGGAAGTCTCCCTGCAGGAGTTTTGCAGTTCAGTGGGAAAGTGGCTTGGTGACAAATTGGCTTCCTTGCCATTTTGTGGGTGCAGTAAGTGGCTGTGGAGATAAAGTGGCAGCCTCCCCACCCAGAGGCCCCACAGGGGAGATATCGGTAGCCTTGTTCTCCGTGAGGGGATGACTCATGAGCCGGCAGGGAGGGGAGGCTGCACACGGCCCTGTCTTTCTGCAGGAACACATCCCAAGAATGCCTGCAGCCTTCTAGACTCATGAGAAGGTCACTCAACAAACGGCCACATGCCTGCCACTGACTACGAAGGTGTGATGACAGGGAAAGTCTGGCCTCCCACCTTTCAGCGACTTCTCCACTTGCCCACGTTCTCCACGATAAAACCATTTTAGATATACCTCTGAAATGTCCTTTTACTGTCTATGGACTGTACTCAATGCTCATCCTTATAGCTCACCACTAGCCAGGGTCTCTGGAAGGCTCTCCTCTTAGCTGTGTCCTTTACTGTGTTCAAACCCAGTGACACACACACACACCCGTCCCCCTCCTCCCCTACCCCACCCTCCCGTGGCTGGAGTCCTCAGAGGAGGTCTCTGGTGTAGAAGGGGGCTGGAATCTCAGCCCAGCAGTCCATAGGAGAGTGCTTAGCTGGACTGGGTGAAGGCAGGGCTGTTAGGTCATGGATTTAGTTGGGGGCATAGAATAAAGTTGGGGGTGGGGGTAACAGGTGGTCAATCCTATGAGAAGATCCAGTGTGAGAAAGACCACCGGCTAAAACAGTGAATTCTGCTTGGGGGTGACGTATTAGAGAAAGCTCCTGAAAAGTGACTTTGTCCCTTCTGTGCTACTGTCACAGAATGGCACAGTCTGGATACTGGATAAAACACCAAGCATTATTTGGTTCACAGAGAAGCTAAGGAGCTCATCAGCGAGTGCCTTCTTGCTGTGCCCTGACATCGCACAGGTGTCACAGGGTGAGAACATGCCTGGGAGAGGGGGGAGGCCGTGATCTCCATTTTATATCCAAATCTGTGCTCT
The DNA here is from genome assembly GCF_019054845.1 of Dipodomys spectabilis. Lineage (NCBI taxonomy): Eukaryota > Metazoa > Chordata > Mammalia > Rodentia > Heteromyidae > Dipodomys > Dipodomys spectabilis. The sequence continues at coordinate 19,834,927 of NW_024870746.1, forward strand.
TTCTTTTTCTGTTTTTCTGTCTTGCACTGGTTCTGGGTCTTGAACTCAAGGCCTAGGCACTGTCCCTGAGCTTTTATACTCAAGGCTAGTGGTCCACACTTGAGCCACAGCTCCACTCCTGGGCTTTTGGTGGTTAATTGGAGATAAAAGTCTCATGGGACTTTCTTGCCTAGGCTGGCTTCAAACCAGGATCCTCAGAGCTCAGCCACTTGAGTAGTTAGGATGATAGACATGAGCCACCAGAGCCTGGCAAAACCAGCACCCTTCTACAGCAGAGACCTCAACTCTGGGGACTCCAGATTAAAGTTCTTGATAACGAACACAAATCATGATAGCAGGCTTCAAGGTCTCACCTCTTAATGTTGTTGGTTTGATACTGAATTTCTAACACCTGCTCTTTAGGGGACACATTCAAATGGCAGTAGTGGCATTTGGACTAGTTCTGAAGGACAAGAAGTTTCTCAGTGGATAAACTGAAGAGGGCACTGTGGCTTTTAGTCGAAGTTGCTGGAGGGGGATATATATATATATACTTTTTAAACCGGAATACCTAGTCAAATTCAAACTTCAGAAACACAGAAAATGGATTTTAGCGCATGCCTCTGACATGGCAGAATACTTGGTGTTTGGTATTTTGATTTGCTAAATCAGAAAATTCTAGGAGGAAGCAGGCGCAAAGACAGGAAGGAGGCCAGAGGTTGGTGAAGACAGCAGAGCATCGGCCATCGGCAACCATGCCTGCTTTCACTGCTGGTTTCTGACTTGGCCCCAGATCACAGACTGCTTGCCAGCAAATGCCAGCCCTCAGGTCGTTGCTCATAGCTACAGCTACAGCTTCCTTCCAGGACCATTTTGTCACCAGCTGGAGCAGTCTAATTTTAAGTAGTCACAATTTCTTCTTTTCTTTCCCAAGCTTTTGCATCCAGCTCCTTCCCTTGGGCCAGTATTCATTCAGACCCTCAGTATGTGGTTACTGAATGCCAGGCATTGCTGGGCACAGGGACACAGTGTCTCAGAGAGTAGACATAGCCCTTGGTCACAGGAAACTTACCACAAGCATCTTTTAAAACCTCTTCTGAATAGGTAAAGGGTGGGAGAATTACACAAAAGTATATATACACTAAATTTCTTCTGTCCTTTTAATCTCCCTCTTTTACTTCTCGTGTGTGTGTGTGTGTGTGTGTGTGTGTGTGTGTGTGTGTGTGTGTTTGTGCACGCTCACACACACCAGTACTGGGGCTTGAACTCAGGGTCTAGGCACTGTCCTTTAGCTTATTTTGCTCAAAGCTGGTTGTTTACCACTTGACCACACAGCTCCACATCTGGTGTTTTCTTGGTTAGTTGGAGAGAAGAGTCTCACTGACTTTCTTACCAGGGCAAGAAACAACAGCAAATAAACTGAAATCCTCAGATCTTAGCCTCCTGAGTAGCTGGGATGACAGGTATGATGCTCTTTCTAGAGGAAAGGTAAGGACTCCTGGACCCACATACTAATCTGATGAGGCACATGAAGAAAACCCTGGAAACAACCCTCATCTCTACTGTCCAAAACCACCTTTCATACAAATATTTAGTTAGAAACACAGGTTGATAGAACAGTAGTATTATCTCTATTTGGGTGAACAATGGCCTCTAGATGTTGGGCCTGTATTTCTACTGAGCTCCTATTCCTCTTTTTTTTTTTTTTTGGGTTGGTCATGGAGCTTGAACTCTGGGCCCAGGTGCTGTCTCTCAGCTCTTCAGCTTAAGGCAAGCACTTTACCACTTGAGCCACAGTGCCATTTTTGGTTTTCTGGTGATTTATTGGAGGTAAGTCTTACAAACTTTCCTGCCCTGGTTGGTTTGGAACCATGATCCTCAGATCTCAGCCTCCTGAGTAGCTAGGATTACAGGCGTGAGCCACCAGCACCTGACTTAACACATGCCAAGAACATCCTATGAGATCAATAGATCCTTAAGCTCTACTGGACAGTTGAAGAAATGGCAGATCATTGAGTATGGGTAATCTGCCTACAGAGTGACAGGGCCAGGACTGAATTCAAGACTGGGAGACTCGGGGCTGGGAAGGTGCCTCAGTGGTAGAGCGCTTGCCTTGCATGCTCGAGGCCCTGGGTTCGATTCCTTAGCACCACATAAGCAAAAAGAAAAAAGCCGGAAGTGGCGCTGTGGCTCAAGTGGCAGAGCGCTAGCCTTGAGCTGAAGAGCTGAGGCACAGCGCCCAGGCCCAGAGTTCAGGCCCCACAACCGGACCCAAAAAAAAAAAAGAAAGACTGGGAGACTCCAGATCTCACACACTCTTGATGCTAATGACCCAGAGAGATTGTCTATGCCACAAAGAATCTGGAACTGCCAGGGAGTAAAGGCAGATGTGTGTGCTTTCCCAAGCGTGTGTACAATGCACACCACTTTCACAAGCTACGGGGCAGTCACTGAGTCAGGTGACTTTAAGTAGGCAAATTTAGCTCAAAGGTAGAATGTAATCTACCCTCATTGTTCTGCATGTCAGAATCCTAGTTGGCTTTCAGATCTCCAGAGCAGTAATTCTCAGCATCACCCCAAATTTGTTAGGTATGTGCATTTTCTGACCCCTCCTTTCCCTGCCCCGCTACAATTTGAACTGAATCAGCAACACTAGGGGTTGAGACTCTCAGGCAGTTAATAAGCCCACCAGGAGATTCTGTTGTTCTAGAGACAGCCTCAATTTCCAGGCTGCTGGAAAGTTTCTGTTAATGAGGCAGGAAGCAGTCCCAAGAGGTCTGTGGCATGGACTAGGGACTCATTCATTTTAGATCCTGACATGTGACAAATATTCAATCTAATGTACACTTTGGATAGATGAGTAATGACCCCTCGGGTCCTTCCCCAGGTTCTATTGCCATATCAAAAAGGAAATGTCCCTAGGATGACATCTTGACTCAGCATGATTATGACACCTGAATTCTCAGGGCCTCAGACAAACCAGAAACACACTAAAGAGCAGAAGGAAGTTCTCACCATCTTGCCTTATAGCATTTGCTAATTCCTGTGGTGTAAATACTTCTGCCATGGCCCACAGATCCATGCAAGTGGCTCTCACAAGCTGCTCTAACACACTACTGACAGATGAGCCTCAGCTAGCAACGTGTTAAACTAAAAGACTAGTGTCTAAAGTATACAAGTAATAATATGAATGAGCACTAATATAGGACAAAGAGTCTAAAGATGGACACTCTCAGTCTTATCCTTACAGGGAACTGTCTCCAGTGGATTCTGGCTTTAGTTCTACGTAGGGTCCCTTTTATAGCTTCACATGGTGAAATTAAAGCACTAATGTTTGTCTGTCATCTTAATGTCCATTAATGCCTAGAAGACTAAGGACGTAGCTCACCTCTAGCACTGCTTACTCTTGGCCACATCTCCTTAACCATTGGTTACTTTGATGATGCATTGAAATTCTTCTATTGGCTACTTTTATGCTTTTAAATAATAACAGCAAATAAGAAAAAAGTTGCCCATCTAGTGTTTGTTCTTAGAACAGGTGCTGTTATAAGCACCTTGGACATAGTGGAGGGCAGTCCTTATGACAGCCCTTTGAGGTAGGTACTATTTACATCCCCATTTTATAGATGGGAAAGCTGAGGCACAGAGAGGTTAAGTAACTTGCCCAAGCTAGTAAAAGGCAAAGACAGAATTCAAACCCAGACAGTGTGGCTCCAGAATTCGTGTTTTTACCTCTCAGAGAAAGGTTATATAAAGTTACTTACTCATTGTGAGGGGGGCCGTAGCAAGGGGAATGATAAGAGGAATGAAAGTAGATCAGCAAGCTGTAGACTATTTGCTTTTATTGTCCTTAGAAAAACCAAATCAGGGGAAGGATAATGCCCATGCGAGTCTTGCCTACTTACACTTTCTTTGATAGCTGGAATGACAGGTGCACATCACACTCATCAGCTTTTTCCTGCAAGCTTTTCTCCAAGACTGACCTGGAATCACAATCCTCTAGATTTCAACTTCCTGCATAGCTGGAATGTCGAGTGTGATCCACTGTGCCCAGAAATTGGTTGAGATGTTGGTCATGTAAATAATTTTGCCTCAGCTGACCTTGAACTGAGATCCTCCGGATCTCTGCCTTCCCTAGTAGCTACGCTGATACATGTGAGCCACTGGTAGCTGGCCAGAACCTTTCTACTTTGCTCTTCTTTCGCACCAACCTATTTGGAGCTCTTAGCTATTACCCACATCTTCTTGGCTCTTCCTAAAGTCATAAATTAAACTTATTCCCTGAGTAAACTCCATTTCCTTTGGTCCAGTTTTTCTAGTTTCTTATTTTGATTCATTTCCCCTGATTCTTTGAAGTCAGTTCACTCCTTTGTTCAAGTCATTTTTCCAGACCCTTTTCTCTTTGTCTCTGTGTGAGATAGTGGGCCTGGACTGGGACCAAGATGATGGCAACTCTCTGTCCTCACCAAGCTTTATATTCCAGAGACTGTCTAAAGAAAGATGAGACTTGCTACCCCATGGGTTCGTATCTGACAGATCCACTAGGTGGTGAGCAGAGGCTTGAGAACATAGTTGTGTCTTAGTAATATAGCTATCCCAAGGAAGGTCTTGGCCCGAATTAGATAACTCTTAGTTAAATGGAGCTAGGTTTTTGTCTTATTATTCGTTAGTGTTAATGTGTTACTGTGCCTAATTTATAAACTAAATGTTATTATAGGCAGGTATATATAGGAAAACCTATATAGGGCTCATTACTATTCTGTTTCAAGCCCCTTTGGGGTTATGGGGAGTCTTTGATTCTATTCCCTGGTAGAGGTAGAGGTGTCTACTATATCATAAAATCTCAATGACAAAATCCATGACAAATGGAAGGACCATTATATTCTCTACAGCTTCCTATTTCCTATTTCCTCTGGGGGGTTAAAGCTAACTCCTGGCCAGGAGTTCTGCTGGAAAATGCTGGCCTTATTAACATCTGGATCAAAGACAGCTGGAGAAATGTGGTATTTTTAACAAAGGCTCCAGGCAACCAGGACAGGCTGTAGGGTACAAGGCATTGCTGCTAACATATTTCAGGGCTAAAACACATGTGTACACACATGTACACCCAGGTATTTAATCGCTAGGGCCTGGCCTCAGGGCTGTGAGTTTCTGAAGCTGGCCTGTGGTAAGTATAGAACTGACAGGTGGTCATGGAGCCAAATGGAGCTGCACAGCCATTGGCCAACAATGGGTGACTTTAGACATCACATGTCCCTGGCCTCCCCTGTCAGAAGTTGGTCCTTCCTTGTGTCCCCAGACACTCGTGAGGCCGTGGCTTGGTTGGAGAGGCTCCCAGCCCTCTATCACCTTGCTCTTGTACAGCAGGGTGGGGTTGCAAGGGTTAAGTGCTCATGAGTAGGAACCCAGAGCTGTAGCCTTCTTCATAAAGGACTTATACAGAGGCTGCAGGAAACTGCCGGAGCACAGGGAAAGGAGGTCAGCCCTGAAGGTGGGGTGCTGCTGGGCAGAAGACTCCCCTCCCAGCTTCCTCGGGTTCTTGGCAAGAACACAGTCAGCACGAACAATGAGAGACTGGGAGAATGTCAGGGCTAAGATGAGGGGGAGACGAAGGTTAGAAATCTGGCCCTGTGAGCATTCGGGCAGCTCTTGAGAGACTGGATCCCCCTTGGAGAGCCACCGGCTTCCGGGACTGAATGAATACTATCTGGCCTGGGACACGGTGGAAGGGCCTTGAGGAAGGGGGTAAAGGGTCTTACCCCTGGGGAAAGGGGTCTGGAGAGTGGAGTTTAGAACCTGGAGGCCCGGCTGCCCCACAGACAACTGGAGGAGCTCATTACTGCCAGCCATCTGTGTATATGGGAAATGTGATGTTCTAAAGTCACCCATTATTGGCCAAGGGTTTTGCAGCTCCATTTAGCTCCATTACCCACCTGTCAGTTCTGTACTTACCACAGCCCAGCTTCAGAACTCACAGCCCTGAGGCCAGGCCCTAGCGATTAAATACCTGGGTATACATGTGTGTACACTTGTGTTTTAGCCCTGAAACATGTTAGCAGCAATGCCTTGGACCCTAGGGCCTCTCCTCAACCTCTTTTCATTTAAATTAAAATTTTAAATTATTACAAAGGTGATATTCAGAGCGGTTACAGTTGCATAAGTAAAGAGTACATTTCTGTTTGGACAATGCCATCCCTTCCCTCAATCTCTCCGTTTTTCCCTCCCATTCTCACCCACAAGGTGTACAGTTCATTTCCAACACAGTGTCCAGTGAGTACCATTGCTGCATTTTTTTCTTTCTTTCCCTTTCTCTTTCTATTTTCTTTTTCTTTCTTCTCTCTCTCTCTCTTTCATCAGTTGTAGGGTTGAACTCAGGACCTAGACATTGTCCCTGAGCCTCTTTGTGCTCAAGGCTAGCCCTCTACCACTTGGGATACAGCACCACTTCTGGCTTTTGAGTGGTTATTTGGAAATGAGTCTCACAGAGACTTCTCTGCCCCAGCTGGCTTTGAACTGCAATCCTCAGATCTCAGCTTCCTGAGTAGCTAGGGTTATAGGTGTGAGCCACAGGAACCCCACTTGGAGTGTATATTCCTGACAAGAGGTCTTTCTAGTCAACCCTGACGATCTAGAGCAATGGTGGGTAAGATCTAGAGACCATGTTTCCAGAAGGTCCATGTTTCTAGCACTATGATCCTGAACCTCTTTTCTCAATTCCCTAGAGAGTAAAGCCATTCTGACCAAAAGGCCTGACAGCTTCCTGTATTTGTGTTCCCCCTCTGACTCCATCCCATGAGTGTGCACATGCTCGCAGACACACAGTAGTCTAGGACGGTCCTGCCGGTGGGCCTCTGAGCTACCACTTGCAGCTGACGTCAGGTCCAAAGCTTTAGCCCAGATGCTGGACACCTCATCTATGAGGGGCATGGACAGTTTCTACCTCTGAGGACAAAGGAGACATTCCCATCCTCTATGAGGATTCTGGACTCAGTCTTTGAGCTTTGGTCAAGACTCTGAGGCCATATCAGTATCCAACAGGGATTCTATAGGGAGAACTTGTCTCAAAGCGGAGGGCACCGTGGTATAGCCTGCCCAGGAAGCAAGTCCACTGCCCTGATGCCCTAGGCTCTGAATTTCTCAGCTTCTTATGGACTAAATGTGGGCCCAGGATGAGGAGGGCAGCTCATAGCCCATGGTCAGTTATCTTCCTTCTTCCTCTTTCCAGCCAGAAGCTACTGTACCCTATACCCTTAATGGACCCAGACAAGCCAGAAGCTGGTTGTTTGGTGGGAGAATGGAATTCCTGTGGGGTCCAGGCAGGATGGAAGGATGTGCCTTGGTAACCAAACAGAATTTCAGCCAAATGCATTCCTGGGTCCTCAAGTCTGCATATGAAAGAGAGTAAAGAGCTCAGAGGAGATACAGATCTGAGTTCAATTCCTGGCTCCTCCACTTGGTATGTAGTAAGGTCTTGGCTAAGTTACTTCATCGTACCAAACCTCAGTTTCTTCATCTGTACAATGGGTATCATAGCACTTACATCATGAAAGTGTTGTGAGGAACAGTCCCTCTTCAGAGGAATCTAACAGTGGAACTTGGAGGAGACCAGTGACTCATGAAAACTGTACCTAGGGTGGGAAAACACTGGTACCTCAATCAGTGCACCAGGCAGTGTAGATGAAGGATATTTGCATCATTTCAGAAAGTTCGGTGGGTAGGTGGTGACTGGGAGAGTTATTGTGAAGACAGAAAGGGCTGCCACAGAGCAAATGTTAGCTCAGCCTGGCTCTGAGTGAACAAAGCCAGCAGTCACAGTTATTATCAGAGCTCCCAGAGGGATCCTCCTTCCAGCTGGGGCTGGCCTGGAGGCCAAGGTGTTGCTCAGGCCCCTGGCTGTGGTTGCTACCTATAAGTAGCAGAGCGATACACTCCTTGGAGCCACATTTCAAGAATGGAACAACTTATTCAGGCTTTTTCATTCTCTCTTTTTTTTTTTTTTGGTCAGTCCTGGGGCCTGAACTCTGGGCCTGGGCGCTGTCCCTCAGCTCTTCAGCTCAAGGCTAGCACTCTACCACTTGAGCCACAGTGCCACTTCCAGCTTTTTCTGCTCATGTGGTGCTGAGGAATCGAACCCAGCACTCTACCACCGAGCCACCTTCCTAGCCCCTTTATTCATTTTTTATTCAAGCTATTTTACCAGTGAGGAAACCGTGGCCCAAAGAAGTGAAGAGACTCCTCACAACCACTTGGCAGGGCTGAGACCAGAGTCCCCTTTTCTGATTCTTCCCCCAGTGCTCCATTCTAGCTGCTCCCAATCAGGGGCACACAGAGGTGTACAGGGTTAGGATGGTCTGGGGACCTCTTAAAAATTCAGATCTTTAGGACCTATCTCAAATGTGTCAACCAGAATTCCCAGGATGATGTCTGAATTCTGTTTTTCTACCAAGAACTCCAGGTACTTTTAATAATCACCAGGCCAGGATTCCTGACTAGAGTGTGACTGGTTCACACTTCTGGTAGAACATGGCCAACTCGGGGAGTTGGGGCTTTTCCTCTCTCCTTAGACTCCCCCGGCTGGTCTCCTCTGACTCTTCCCTCCACCTTGCTAACGCACATCAGAAAGTCACAGCTAGTGAATAAGGTCCTTCCACCTCTTTCTTCCACTGGATGTGCCAAGGCAGCTGCTCTCACCTAAGATGGGCCAGATTGGGTCTGAAGAGGCCAAGAAAATGCTCAAGCTGAATAACTGCGCTCTGAGAAGGAACTGTTTTTGGCCTGGACACCTTGACTTTGCCTCAAGAGGGTTAGTGGAGGAGGGAGCCAGAGTCACTTCAGTTCTGGCTGCCAAGAGCAGCCTTGACAAGATGGCGGCTGGCCAGCCTTCAGTGCCGTTTGGCTCAGGAGGACTGCTCTCCCCAACAGGAAGTCTTTAATCTCCACAACAGTGGCAATCATGAGTTCAGAGAGTCCAGCTTCCCGTTCCAGAGAGCTTGGTGCCACTGGCAGTCCAGCCCTCGGCAAGGAGAGCCCATTTCATCTGAGCATGCCAAGTGCCTTGTTATCCGTGGAACCTGGGAATAGAACAACACTTGTCCTGTCTGCCCACATGTGCAACTTAGCTGCTTTGGCAAGGATGAACAAAATGAGACTGAGTAGCTTAGGCTCCATGGTTCGTTCATAATTGGGGGAGGGGAGGGTAATTTCCAGAAACTTTCTCTGCTTTCCATAGCTGGCTTCAGACCTGCTCCATTTCTATTTCTGTCAAGAAACTCAAGAGTGAGAGCCAGGCACTGGTGGCTCACACTTGTAATCCTAGCTAGGAGGCTGAGATCTGAGGATTGTAGTTTGAAGCTAGCCTAGGCAGGAAAGTCCATGAGACTCTTACCTTCAATTAACTGTGAAAAAGCCTGAAGTGGTATTGCTCAAATGCTCAAATAGTACAGTGTCAGCCTTGAGTGAAAAAGGTAAAGGACAGCATCAGGCCCTGAGTTCAAGCCTCAGCACAAAACAAAACCAACCAAACAACAACAACAAAGTCCCTACAACTCAAGAATGTGAATTCTCTTGGGATGGGATGGGGACCATGTTTCCTCCATCTTCTGCAAAGAATTTAATGGCTCTCAATTAGGGGCCCATCATAAATACCAGTCCCTACCTTGTCTTTCAAAGAGCAGAGCTCAGAAGACTCTCCATCTAGAGGACTCTGGATTCTGATTCTAGAGATGTTGATAAGTAATTAAATGACTCCTCAGAGCATTCCCTCATTCAAGTGACACGATTGTACCAGGGACTTCTTATTGTTTTAGTCTTTGGGAGGGTCACTGAACAAAGGGCAGAGTCCCTGTCCTTGTAGAGCTCACATTCTTACAGACATCAGAACAGGGAAGTAGAAAATAACAGGCAAATATGTATATATATATATATACACACATATATATGTGTAGTATATAGAATATATATATAGAATGTATATTCTCTGTATTTATATATCTTATACAATATGTATAGTATATATAACAAATATGTAGAGAGAATATATTTACATATTCTAGATACTTCTATAGATATATTCTATATATTCTCTATATTCTCCATAGAGAGATATTCTCTATTCTCTATATAGAAAAGAACAGGCAAATATATATTATATATGCATTATATAATACAATACACACATATATATAATGAATTCATAGATATGGGCTATGAGAAGAATAAAGCAGTGGAAAGCTGGGCTGGGTCATCATTTTGGACATGATGGTTAGAGAAATAGGCTCAGGAAGATGTATCACCTCCCTAGGCAGGTGTCCTTTTTGATAAGGAAATGTCCACCCCAAGACCAGTCTGATCTGATGGTACTGACACCAGGTACCCTGGACTGACAGACTTTTCACTGAAGCACAGAAGGCAGGTCTTTTCTGAGGAAGCAGTGGACCCAGGCAGACTCCTAGGCAGAGAGCTGGCTGGAGTCCCTGCCCCCCCTGTAACCTGGAGAAAGCCTAGGTTTGACAGTCAGGAAGACCCAGAATCGTATCATAGTGCTGCCACTTTCTGAGCTGCCTTCGCCCCACTGAGCTTTGGTTTCCTCATCTGTAAAACGAACATCATTGACTATCTTTTAAAAATATGGAACACTTCCTTAATTTTCAAGTCTTCATTATGCAGGGGATGCTAATTTTTTGTATTGTTCTAGTCTTCGTATATGTGCTGATGTAAGCTCCACATATTTGATGATCTTAAAGAAATTGTGCACAAGCCACTTGCACAATGAGATACTTGATAAGTGATAGTAGATGCAATTCCTTTGGGCAAACACCTTTCATCTCTCTTAGTTTTAAGATCTCCCATTCTGAAGGCAAGATATCAACATACTTGACTCACAAGGTGATTGCAAGGGCAAGGTAATATATGTAAAACCAGCTGTCAGGGCCTGGGGTTCAACACAGTATGTTAATCTATACTAGGAGCTCATGCCACGGGAGTCAGCAGACAGGGTGTGTGCACAGAGGGGCTTGCACACAGTCTGGGCTGGTAGCCCTCTGCATCTCAGTGGCAGGGTCTTCTTCTCTGGTGACCAGCTTAGTCAATGAAGAGACAGTGGGGGAGGAGAAGTGGGAGGGAGGACTTACTGGATATGTCTGCAGCTTTAAGTAATGGTTTCAGGACTGGGTCTCACCACATGGTTAATAACCAGCTAAACAGACCACATGTTCAAAGGAGGGTGAGTCCACACCCCACAGAGGTTGCTCAAAAGTGCCCTCTCATGACTTCCACTTCCTCTTTTGCCCAGGTCCACCATTAGCTTTCCGCCTGCTGATTCATCCTCACCCAGCTCAATCCAGGAAGCTGAAGGCTACAAGGGCCTAGTAATAGCCTTTTCCTGGGGCCACTCAACCTGACTTTAGCTCAGGCAGTTTGAGTATGTGCTACCCTCCATCCTCACCCCTATTTCACCAACACTTTCCTCACAGAGACTGAGAAGTAACACTGTCGGGTATTAAACAGTTCCCAGAAAGTCCTGGGCCCTCCATTCTGTCACTGCTAGATTTGTTGAGACTTTAAAATGGTGACATGTTAATTTTGGGCTGGGAGGCAGGTGGTCTTTCCGTGATGTTCCCAGAGGGCTCTGGTAGGGTCCCACCTAGCTGTTCTATGTTAGGTCATCATGCTCAGGAGGATGTAGAGCAAACCTCTGAAGATGTCCCAAGGCCTGGTGGCAACAAAGGAGCATGGGTGATAGCATCAATATCAACCAGTGTGGCTGGGTTTGCTCAGGAAGAGGATCTGCAGGCCCTGGGCCTCTGCTCACTCCAGGGTGGGGCCAGGCTTGGCCAAAGGCAGAGAAAGTGTCAGCACTGTGCTTAGCAGAAGGCTGTGGATGCCTCTCTGATCCCAGTCTCTCAAGAAACCACTGCTTTGGGAGCATCATTCTCTGTAGTGAAGGATGGTGTTCAGATGGAGCAGAATCTCTGATGAGACAAGTTGAGGTTCCCTTGGGCAAGTTCAGAGAGATAACTGATCCAAGTTCTTGATCAGGGCTTTGGAGACTTGGCTTGTATTCTCCATGGGGCTTTTTGTATAGGGTATAAGGTGGATGGATAAGAGGCAACCTAAAGAAGAATAAAGAACACAGTTTTCTCATCTCAGCATTAGTGCTCAGTAGTTGTGTGACCTTTATTAACATAGTCCTGCTTTCCTCAATACTTACAAAAAAGTGTTGAACTAGGATACAAGGACACATGCACCTCCATGTTCATTGCTGCACTGTTCACAATAGCCACGATATGGAAACAACCCGAAGGCCCCACTACAGATGAATGGATCAAAAATTTGTAGCTCCTTTATACAATGGAATATTACACAGGCATTAGAAAGAACAAAATAATGGTAGTTACAGGGAAATGGACTGAACCAGAACAAATCATGTTGAGAGAAATAAGCCAAGATCAGAGAGACAAACAGCACATGGTCTCCCTGATATGCAGATGTTAAATTCAAAACAAAATGAGATATGACAAAGTAAACAGGATTCAAGAAAGGACCTCTTCTTAATGTGTCCTATTGTTTTTAGAGGACTCCATGTTTTTGACCCCACATATGTTATATACATGTGCACATCGGAGGGAAGCTGGGAGAGCACAGAATCAGGGAAACGGGGGGAAATATAGCAGAGGGACCCATCAACTGCACTGGACATTGATGAAAGTGAGCTACGCAACTCAAGGACAGCGATGGGAGGGAGGGAATGAGAGGGAAAGAGGGAACGGCTGACACTAAGCAAAAGGGAAGAAATGTACATATCACCTGATTTGGAAGAAATGGTCGTATTGTCAAAGTTTGTAGAGTTCATAAGCTTTATAGACCATGATAATGACAATTGGCCTTGCAAAGGTTAAAATGTGTTTGTGACTTTAGTAAGTATCACTATCGCACATTTCTGTGAAATTTATGTAATCACTTAATCTCAATAAAGAGATGAGTTAGGTCCCTTTCAGATCTGGTCTTCTGAGTTATTACTGTAGGTCTGTTCAAAACCTGATGATCCGCTCTGGGGCAGACAGCCGCTGGGGACTCAGTAGACAGGCGAGTTGATCAGAGGAGTGAAGGGAAGAGTTGGGAGGTCTCTGCCTCTTTTTCATCAAAAAGGGTTTCTTGCAGGTTAACACATCTCATCTTGCTGAGGGGAGATGGGAGGAGGCACTGCTTCACAGGACACTGGATCCGTGGCGTGGCTTTTCCAGGTCTGAGACATACCTTCCACCATTAGGCACAGTCAGCTGTATTGTGTGTCTGCTTCCCTTTATCCCCACTTGCTGGCTCACAGCTCTTTCCTTTGCCTCCAGGTCCTCAAGCTTAAGTCAGGATTCAGAAGGCTCCTACGGGCACAGGAAATTTTGTGCAGGAGTGGGGGAGGGGAATACATTGGGGTAATACACAGAAACCTTGGTCTGTGGGGTTGGGGATGGGAAGAGAGAAGAGAGAAGAAATCTTAGGGATGGAAGGGGCCTTGCTGGAGGAGGTAAGCTGAACACCCAAACATCCAGAGCTTTGTGGCCCTAAATATGCTACTTGTCCCCACCTGTCCATCTGTAAAGTGCTCCTGTCTCAGAAGGAGTTTGTCTGGGAGCATCAGCTTGGCAGAAAACTAGGAGGAGGGGAATGGACTGCTAAGTCTAGCTGAGAGTCTCCCAAGGGTGGCGGGAGGAGGCAGGGTTAAAGGCTTAATTGCTGGGCTGGGAATAGCCCCGAACTTAGCTCCAGGATGCCTGACATCATCTAAGGGGAACCTTAGGTTTAGATGCTCCTCCCCTGGCCACTGAATTTGGCCTGTAGGCAAGATGGAAGCCAATGAAATGATCTATTGGCTGGCACGGCAGCCTGCACGCTGTCTAGCAATTGCTCATGCCTCCAGCAGAGCAAGTTAGAGATTTCTGCAAGTTAGAGATTTCTGCAGTCATGCCAGAAAAACATGGGAGGGAGGCAGGGCATCTGGCTGATGAATTGGCTTCTAGCCAAGAGGGAAGCACCGGTTTGAAAATGGATTGTCTTGTGTTGTGTTGTTTCCCTGGCATTCATTTGCTGACTGTGAAAAAGAGGCCATTGGCCAAAAAAGTAGGCATTCATAGAACAAATTGGCCAGTTGAGAATTAGCACAGCAGAGGGTAGTTTTCCTTTCAGTCTGGTATCCACATAGTTAGCACCCCTTAGAGAAGGAACGACGTGCTGAGAACATGTTCTTTGATTCTGGAAATCAAATTGGCTGGGTTCAACTCACCACCCTCTGGCTGGATATATACTGTAGCCTCAACTTCTGGCATGGGGAATTTTTGGTAAAGTAGGTAGAACTGTATCTGTTACATAGAAAATGTTTGATAACTTACTTATTGTCATTTTTGTGCTGATATTTACTGCCATCATCTCTACTGTTAGGGAGATTTATCATCTAGTTGAAGAGATAAGAAACAAACACATGGGGACTTAGCTCATATATAACATTTTAAATAGTTCCACATTACAGCACACAGTAAATGTCTGCTTCATTGCTAAGTGGGTGAGACAGTGTCCTGAAAGGCCAAATGATCTTGGCATGGCTCATTTCTAGGTTCCCAGGCTTACTCAGTCCCTCTGTCACATGGAAGGGGAAGCTTGAAGGGGACTTGACTCCACCCCCCACCTCTCCATACGTGTCTGGACCAGGGGCAAACACTGACCCAGCACTGGGTGGACCATAGTTTAGTGTACAAAGAATAGTTGTTCCAATCAGGTGGTCTCAAGAAATTGAGGCAGAAGTTGAAAGGACATCCTGAGGTAGGCATGAAGTTATTAGAGACATTGCAAAGGAAAAATAACTACAACTAAGTGAACACCTGTCTATTGGGACCAGATCAGACATATATAGAGACAAGAGAAAATAGGATGGGGGGAGGGTGGCTCTGATGAAAGCTAGGAAGGAGCTGTCAATAGCTTCTTCATTTCCTGATGACCCTCCGAAGGACTTAAGTGAGTCTTGATCCTGGTAAGCAGAGAATCTAGACTATAAGGCAGGAAGGGACAAACAGGATTGTGACAGCCTAAGGATGCTTTACTAGGAGGGAAGAGCTCCTGTTCAGGCCAGTGGACATAGGCCAGCCAGAAGGGCTGAAGTGTTGTAAGGTACATTATCAGCAAAGCCACCTTTTGGAAGATGGAATATTGGAATCTTGATTACAACACTAGCAGTCTGCAGGCCATGCATTGTTACAAAAGTTTTGCAGCCCCCAAATACACATAACACAGCTAGGAAACAGGTCAGAAAGGAAAGAAAACCAAAAACAATACCAACAAACCAATTCAGCTCCGATGGAGAGCTGAACTGGGCCGTCGTCCTGATGACTGGAGATGAGCCAGGAGACAGGACACAGGATGTGATCATGGAGATCCACGTGGCATGGCATCTCAGTGCCCATGGCTGTTCCAGGCTTCAATAGGGTCTGGGCAGGGGGGCAGGGTCGTAGGACAATCCTAGTCCCAGGCACTGGACTGAGAGGCTCAGTAACCTAGCAGACAAGTGCCTACACCTGTCTCCAGGGATCCAGGTATGCCGATCACCTGAGGGGGGGTGGGTAGGGGGCATCACCCTCCTCCACCCTGAAAACAGGATCACATCTGCATTTCTCTGAGCTGGGCATCTGCATTTCAATGAATGACCTTTCACCTCTAAGCCTTTCCCCTGGGTGGAATGCCCCCCCACATCTCCTGCCTAGACACCAGGATGGCTGCAAGAAATTTAGGCTCAGCCACCTTACTTCAGAAGGAAGAGGCAAGAGAATAGTTACCCCATGGCAAAACATGACATGTATCTAGGCAAAACAAGTGCCCTGGTTTGGTGGGAGCCAAAAGTTAGATAGATGCTCAAAACAGGAAAGCAGAGAAATACAAGGCTGCATGAGTCAGGACACTTTCAGTTACAGGTATCAGAAAACCCAACCCAACCTAGGTCACAGTAAAAGGGCAGACTGACTCGCATTTGGAAAAAGGCAGTACAAGTGGCAGGCTTCTGTCAAGGGCAACCCAGAGTTCACAACCACTTACATTCATCTCTTTCCATTATTCTCCTGAAGGAGGCTTCTTCCTGACTCTTCCTACCAGGCTTGTAGCCAATTGGCCAGATGATAAGTTTGCCAAAACATGATTTAAAGAAGATTCATTCTGTACATAGTGAGAACCAGCGGGGCTGACACTCATGCCATGCCCCCTGCTGGAGGGGGCTCAGGCATCAAAGGGGGGTGGGGCAGCATCAAAGGGGGGTGGGGCAGCTTGGGGAGGCAGGCCACCCCCCCCCCCCAAGAGAGGCTGGGGATTCTCAGGAGGAGAAAGAGGGAAGGGGACACGGGGCAAGAGGAAAGGCCTGCACAGGGCCAAGAGGCCAGCGGAGATAAGAGTGATCCACTGAGAGGTAAAAAGGCCTGTGAAGAGCAGAGAGGCCTGTGGAGAGTGGAGAGGCCTGTAGGAAGGATGAAAAAGAAAAACAAACAAACAAACACTTGCCCCCTTGATGGTTGTAGATGCTCCTAGTTCTGAGATAATCCAGGACAGGTTTGCAGACAAATCAATACAACTCCTTTGTCACCTTTAACCATGGGTCCATGGATTTTCTCACTTGCAGATCATTACACAATGAATGTGCTTATAATATAGATTTGAGAGTTATTTTAAGGCAAATTGCCTTGCTGCCAGAAATTCCAGAGAACCATGGTGGTTAACAGCAGTCTGCTGGGACTCAAAACGTCTCAATTTGTGTCCAGGTGGAGGAAGAGCCTCTGTGCCCTGAGCCTGATTATCAGGAGGCCCAACTGACTCTGGTGGGTCATCTGGCTCACACACCATCCCCAGAGCCAATGAATATGTTCTAGAGAACGTGCTGGTTGGCTTTGGGCCTACCTCTATGTCTTTTTCTGCGCCTGTTACTAGGGCCATGGTGATAGAGTTGCCTTGGTAGGCATAAGCTATTGGAGCCACACTTCTGAGGCTGGGAGTGAGTGAAATCACACCCATAACACGTGGCTGGGGAACTCTCAGTTAGGTGAGGCCGCAGAGGCCACAGATAAGGAGCACATAATTAGCAGTGCTAATTACAGTGAAGACAGTCTTGAATAGCTAGTCACAGAGTTTGGACTTTGTTCTGTGGGCAGCCAGGGGACACTGGAGGTTTTTTGGTTTGGGAGTGTTTTACCAGGTGGTGTTTTAGGAAGTCTGACCGCACAATGATTAGAAGTAGGAGGCAGGCTGGCAAACCAATGAGATTATCAGAAACCTTGGAAGGAGGCAAAGGAGATCAAAGTAGAGGACCAGAGGAAGATAGGAAAGGAAAGGTACTTTGAAAGGTCATAGAAATCAGTGTTTTATCATATATTAGACTAGTGGGTAGATGATGAGAGAGAGTGGACTCCAAAATGATTCCAGGGTTTGGAACCTGGATAAAAGGCTAGAGGCTCCTGCCAATATCCTAAACTTTTTCTGAGAGCTGTCCACTTAATAGCCAGGAAAGGACTCTCTTGTCTTTACTGGGTTTCTATAGTTTGGTAGGACGTCTCCCATGTCTGACAGTGGACTCTTGGGAAAAGTTTAGCCCTTTCCTCTGGAGAAGCAACTGATTTTAAAGATAAGCTATATCAGGGTCACTGTGGTGGCATATACTTGCAATCCTAGCACTCAGACAGCGGGTCAGGAGGACTGTGAGTTCCAAGCTGTCTGATTAAATAGTGACCCTATCCCCTGAAAAAAGAAGAGGAGGAAGATAAAGGGAAATAGCAGTGTATGTGTGTGTGTATCTCAGATGGAGTAGGGGAAGGAAAAAGGGGGGAGAGAGAGAGAGAGAGAGAGAGAGACAGTGCTACATTAATTTGGAGTTTGTCTGCAATAGCGGTAAGTTTCCAGGGAGTATTCAAGCAGAACCATTGCTTAGAGGATGTGTTAAAGGAAGATTTGCGGACTCTTAGGGAAGAAAAAAGCCATGGGAGTCCCATGGTTGTCTCCCTACTGGAACCTCACAGGGCAGCAACAATGTTTGTTGTGCTCAGGAATGACCTCAGAGCTTGGGGCATTGAAGATGCTGAAGAAATACTTGACAAGGCGTGCATGCCTAGCATATGCAAGACCTCTGAGTTTGATTCAGAGAACTTCACTGGTGTGTAAGGCGGAGGGGAAGGACGAGGGAGGGAGACAGAGGTCTGATACTGAATTAAATTCACCACCCCTTCTACCTTCAATGCATAATCTTTTTTTAAGTACCTAAGACATCTTTGAAGGGTACTTGACTGCAAAGATACCTAAAGGAATAATGAACAATGACTTCAAATAAACCAAAATAACAAGAAACACTTGGAAATCTCAGAGTCTCAACAATGGCACCCAGAGATAATTGTAAATTGTGTTGGAGTAACTTAGGCTTCATATCAGAGACAAGGCAAAGGCAAATTGGTTCAGCATGGTCTTTGTTCCAACCTAGCCTACCTCCCTGTTAATTGTTAGCAAACACAGATTAAATGCTTCCTCTGCTTCTAGCCATTGTGTTGTGCTGTAAGACTTCTAAGACTTGGCACTAATTTTAATTCTTATTCTACTATAGCTTCCAGCACTTTCTTTCCCCTTTGTGGCTTTTCTTAATTCACTTCAACAAATACTTATTGAACTCACAGTAGGGTGGAAGAAATAGTAAATGAGTAAACCCACTTTCCTGCTTCATGGTTGTGAGATGCTCCAAGATTTTGAATCATGGGAATTTACATTAGGGTCAAAGTGTATAGTAAGGCAGGAACTGGACTAAAACATCTTCACAATGGATTTCCATTCCAAAGATGAAGCAAGTAAGTTTTTCTGATTAGCCCCCATAGAATTTAATTAACTTCTATTACCAGAACATTCCAGACTGCTTTGCTAGCAGGAGGGGCTTATGGGCCTATAATCTGTTAGGAAGGGAGTTTGGAGTGTGGGTTTGAAGTCATGTTTACCCAGCAGGGATGCTGTTTTTGTTATTTGTATGGATATTTGGAATGGCCAGAGGTAGCTATTGGAAATTAGGGGGAAATTTAAATCTTTGCCTCCTTCCAATTGCTTCTAGCATGAGTTACCACTCATCCTAGTTCACTGAAGCATAATTGTTACTTTGTTTCAGATGGATAGCTCAGGCTTCAACATCCACTCAAATTTCACAAAGAAAATTCCAAAGGGAGGAAGCTGTTATGGTCTTCTCTAATGACTTGTTTATCAATTTGTTTTCCAATTTTTCAATCCTCTGCTCTCAAGGAGACATGGGCAGGAACCAGACTCTTGGCTAATATCCAGGATGGCTATGCAATACACAGTAGTTAGATTTTTTTCTTCTTCTTTCTTCTCTATCCTTCTCCTCTCCTCCTCTTTTCCTTCCACTCCCTTCTCCTCTCTTTTCTTTGTTTTTTTAACTTTGAAAAAAGACCAAAAATGTGAAAATACCTATTGAAAATGTGTAAAATGGTAATATAAGAGCATATATATATTTGCCTACTTTACAGGGACAGCATAACATCCAAATCAGGAATACACTGTGAAACACAAAGGATGTAATTTCATAGTTTCCCAAGGCTTTCCTTGTTTTATTACCACCAATTTCATTCCTTATATGTTGGGAAAAATAGTGACCAGTTTGTATTTACTCTTCTCAAGGAAAGCAAAACAAGATAGGTCCAGCCTCATTGCGTAACTGGATATGAATACAGTATTTTGACGAGAAGCACTTTCTGAACTCAGAATGAGTCAGCAGTGGGGATAAGGAGATGTTTGATACAGACTTGTCCCTTTGTGCAGTCACAAAGGGCAGTGGGGAAATGGGACTGAACCTCACCATCACACCTCGCCAACACCATACACACAAACAAGATCAGCAACAAGTATGAACTTGGACATCACTTTTTTTTTTCTTAAGTGCAGTTCAGGAAGCTAGGTTTTGTGAGTAGGCGGTCTTCCTGGCGAATGATCAACATAAGGACATTCCCAGTAATAGGTGACATTTATTGTGACATTAATCACAGTCCAGGCTGAAGGCTTTGAGTTTTCATCTTTGCAGCCTTCCTCACACCAGTAGGAGTGTGTTTTATCATCTTTTCAGTATTCTCATTTTGCAGATGGGAACCCTGAGTGGAGAGAAGTTGCCTTACTTGCCCTAGCAGAGGATTTTCTTTTTTTTTTTTTTTCCGTATTAATTTCACTAGTTTTTATTAGAGCATTACAATTAAAACATTAAGTTATAAATTTGTGTGGTATATTTAGAAATTAAATTACAAAATAATACAAATACTTTTAAGGTGTGATGTGCCAACAGAGTTTCGATCTTTATCACTGATTAAGAATTCAGATTAGCAGAGGATTTTCTGAGAAACAAAGGAGCTGAGCTTTGAAGCGCCTTCAGCAGTGAAGGCTGTACAGCTGAACCATGCCTCTGATCCTGGTTTTCGGGAAGAGTCTCCTTTCTCAGCCCAGTGAGCGTCCATGCGAACTGCACTTTAGGCTTCCCACTGTTGCTGCAAGCACAGGCACCAGCCCCCTTTGTCCAGCTTCCCTCTGTGGAGAGAGTCTCATGAACATTTCTGTATGGGCTGGCCTGGTACTTCGATCCTCCAAATCTCAGCTTTCCACATAACTTGAAAGGATAGGCGCATACTGCTGAACCCAGCCATGGATTGAATGGGATCTCATGAACTTTTCTGTCTGGACTAATCTCAAACTGCATTGTTCCTTTTCTCAGCATCCCACATTGCTAGTATTATTGAAGTGAATTACCAACACCTAGTTTACTCTTAAGCCCTTCGACTGTATGAACTGTAGTCCCTATAAAACCCAAACCCATCCCTGATTTGTGTTATAGCCTCCATTGTTCGTCTTCAAGTCATAGTTTCCAACTCTTTCATGTCAAGGGCTGACTTATTTCCCTTCAAATTCTAGATGGCTTGTTCATAGTGGGTGCTCCGCATGTTGAATGAAAGCAGGGATGATTGAGTGTCTTACTTGAAAACCATGCTGGATAGACTACCCTGGTAAGAACCAGGAGCAGACAGAAAGCTAGAGGACTTTGTGAGCTTTTAAAAGAAGCCAAGTGGTGGTCTCACCCAGGGCATGGGGGCCCAGGGTCAAGGCGCAGACAGGCCTGTTTCCCTCTGGCTGGAAGATGCCAAGCAGATGAACACACAGTGACATCTTTCCAGGCACTTCCATCAGAAACACTTCATTTCACTTAGCTTATCCAATTATCAAAAGAGACAAACAAATTAAATGGAAGTCCCTTAGGTAGCTGAGCCTCAGTGTGCCTAAGTGGATAAACAAGATAATTGGAAACTCTTCCCCACCCCATGCACGCACCAGGCCCCTGGCTGGCTTTGGACAAGAAGTTCTAGTTTTGCAAGGCTTTGCTAGTTTCATTTCAGAGGAAGAACTAGGAGGAAATGCATTTCAAATGAAACAAGCAAGTTTCTGGTTAGATAGGCAGATGGTGAGGCTTGATACTCTGTTGAAGTAGTTATTAGAGGAAGTGGGTGAGTACAGGTTTCTTCATCTGCCAGAAAAGTGGAAACAGCTCTAAACACGGGGCTGGGGAGTTCTCTAGGACTTTTCTTCCAGGGTGGAAATTCCAGATGCATTTCCCCATGATGGGCACTGAGTGACTCATCTGAGGGCGAACTGCCCTGCACAACAATCAAGGGGCTTCTGGTGCCCAGGATCATCTGGTGATTTTCCATATAGCAGATTCTGCGACCCCCTCCTGTGCACTGGTTTCATGGCTTACCTGATGCACAGGAAGTTGCCTTACTTGATCTTGATACCTGGAATGCCTGAGAAGTGATTTGTAGTACACAAATCAAAGTTGAAGATATCCCTAACAGTGGGACAGTAAACAAAGTCACACATTGTTTATCAAATATTAGGGCTGTCATTTAGTTTTTAGAAATTGTCTTCGTAGTAGTATCATGACTGTTGGTTGGGGTTACAGGCATGCACAACCTTGTCCAGCTCCTAGCCAGCATTGTTTTAGCATGGTTTCCCTTCAGGTCCTCTTGTAGAGAGAACGCTAGCTGAAGGACAGGGTTTGGGCCTTTTTTGGTTCCCTGCCCAAATGCTGCCTTAATTTCATAGCCATTGTCAATTTATTGATGTGTTGGAGACCTTTGGGAGAAATCTCCCAGAATGAGAAAAGTGCTATGGGTGTAACCCTACTCAACATGCCTAGCTCAGCCAGATAGTTCTCACAAAAGTTTCTCTTGGAGAATTTTTGAGGTTGTAGATCATATCACCAGTAAGGCGAAAACAAGCATCTTCAGCAGATTCCATTAGAATAAGGGTAACTCGTGAGGTCATGTCTGGTGATTATAGAATTATCTTAATTATTTATTAATGTATTCAAGGCTTGAGAACACTGGCATTAGCATCTTACAGTACAAACTTTCAAAACCAAATCCTGGCAAATCCTCATGTTGAGAAACAAGCTATAGACCACACTTGAGAAAGAGCTGGGGTAGGTGATAGATTTTACACCTTATGAAGCTCCTTCCCAGACAAATCTCACTGAACAGAATGGAATTCAGCCATCTTTTAAGTCATTACTTCCTTTTTTGGTGTGATCAGCAGACTCTTCTGAAGATTTTCGGCTAGGTTCACCTACCTCTGGAAGTGAATTCAGTAGGTCCAAGTGGGGAACAGGCATCTGAATAACCACTGGGTAAGGCAGATGCACATATAGGACCCAGGCTTCCTGATTCAGATCCAATGTTCTTTCTACTGTGCAAGTACACATGCAAAGACCCCATCTGCCTAATTCACCTCAATGGCTCAAATGTCTACCTTGAAGAACTAGGTAGATGGGTTCTTTGCAGGCTATACTTGGGAGTCCAGCTCAGAGATTTATACCACCACCAAGGAAACCTGCCATTGAGTAAGAGCTGCTGACATGACTGGTCTTCATTTCTGAAGGCAATGCCATATGCCATGGGTAAACCATGTAGGATCTCCGTCTCCTAGGTTTTTCTACATGTATATATTTGTTTTGTTTTGCTTTTTGGTTAGCTGTGGGGCTTGAACTCAGGGCCTGGGCACTGTCCCTAAGCAGTTCACTCAAGGCTCTACTACTTTGAGCCACATCTGGTTTTTCTAGTGGTTAACTGGAGACAGGAGTCTCCTGGATTTTCCTGCCCAGGCTGGCTTTGAACTAGGATCCTCAGATCTCAGGCTTCTGAGTAGCTAGGATTACAGGTGTGAGCCACTGGTATCCAGCTTACATACACAATCTTACTGTCCTGTGGTTTGTGGTTTGGTGGTCTGTTTACAAAACCTGACTCTCAAGTCAGTCAGCCCAAAGCCTTTGTTGAAAAGAACTCCCCATTCATACAGTCACTTCCTATGGGGCGGGCTCTGCTGCTGTCCTTAAGAAGCTTTCTCCAAAGCCATCAAACTTGATAGTCTCATTGAATGCAAAAGATATATCCCATAATGGCATTAAAAAGTAAACATTTATTTCTGGGCACTGGTGGCTCACACTTATAATCCTAGTAGTTACTCAGGAGACTGAGACCTGAGGATTATGGTTCAAAGCCAGCTGAGGTGGAAAAAGTCTGTGAGATTCTTATCTCCTACTAACCACCAAAACCCAGAAAAGCAGTTGTAGCTCAAGTGGTCGAGTGCTATTTGAGCCAAAAAGCTCAGGTACAATGCCTAAACCCTGAGTTCAAGCCCCTGGATTGGCAAAAAAGAAAAGAAAAAAAAAGTGTTTGCTGACAGATAATATACACTCAGCATTGTGCTTATGTTTAATGAAGCTGCAGTTAGAAGGTATTTCAGGATGTTGGGGGTTGGGTCTACAAGTGGTACAATTAGTCCCTTGTATTCATAGGACACCAAAGAACACAACAAAGTGTTACTTCTGCAGAAAAAAAGCCTCTGGACACCCTGGAAAACTTCTTTCTACTTCTTTGAACTGGGCTTATCTTTATTAGCAAAGCCACATACCATTATCAACCATCTCAAAAGTGCCACCTTATTTAGCAGTGAGCTGGCTACTGCCTGTCTTATAACTTCCTGGAAACAAAGTCTTGTCACCCATTACAGGCAGGAAATCTAGAGACCGAGTGATTAGAGCCTGGCCAAGGTCACTCACATGGGAGTCCAGAGTACAACCAGAACAGAAGGGAAACCTGATGGGGTTCTAGAATCAAAGGAATCTGAAGCTAGAAGGGATTGCCAGAGTTCCTTTGGTTCACTGGCTTCCCTGTAGGTGAACAATCAAACCAACCAAGGCTAATGATTGTCTGGGTGCAAAGGCTTCATAAGGCCTCTAAGCTTTTCTTAAATCCTCACTTCCCGACACTTTCACCTGATGGCTAGACCTATTGTCTGCTGCTTGCTCTTTCTATAAGACAGTGTATTTAGTGGGAGTAGGCAGCAGCTCCAGAAAAGTCTTGAACTACCTTCCAAGAGAGGCTCTGGAGGGCTGCAGGGAACAGAGCAGACTCTTCTGTATACTTGACTCTGTCATGCTCTGCCTGAATGCTAGACAGTTGCTTTCCCTTGACTGGCCCTCTCCAGTGAGGGCTAAGAGGCACATCAATAGAACTCAGACAAGAAGGCATTGAGGAAAAGAATCTGCAGCCACAGTAAACTCAGCGTGTGAAAGATTTCAGGGCAGGCTGATGGGAGAAGTTTTTCTGATTCTGGTAGTTATTATTTCAATGAACTCTGATCTAGAGGAAGACTGTTACTGTCCTCTTTCCAGGAGGATTTAGAGCTGGATGGTTTCATGGTGCTCCCAAATGGGAGATGAAACTCTTCAACTTCACAATGGCGTTTAGCTCTGGTCTCACACAACACCAGTTCTAAGCATTTCGAAAGAGCATCAAGTGTGAGGAAACAAGGAAACCACAGCTAAATGAGATCTCTTTTGAATCTGGTTCTCACCTTGCATTAAACCAGCATGGACAAGCCTAAAATGAGATGGTTCTTACATGGCTCCTGGGGCAAACTTTTGAAAACTAACAACTGATATTTTCTTCTTGATATTTCTCTCTCCTTCAATTAGATGTTTGGAGAGAACAGATACAAGATTCTGAGATTATTCCCATATAAAGGATTTTATTTTGTTAAGCTCCTTGAGGAGTAAACTATCCACTAGCATTTGCATCATTCAGTTGCTCCTGAATTGCTACATACTATGAAATGCCTTAATTGGGAGAATTCCTCTTAAGCCAGTTCTCCCTCAAGGTAAAATAAGGTACTTCAAACTCTCTGCAAAAGAGCTCCAACAATAACAGCTACAGCTACAAAAGTCTGACAAATCTACAGGGCTTAGAAGATGTCCCTTAGCTTTTTTGTATATAGGCTGGTCCTGGGGCTTGAACCCTTGAGTATTTTTGCTTAGAGCTAGTGCTCCATGACTTGAGCTACACCTCAACTTGCAGCTTTTTGGTGACTAACTGATGATAAGAGTCTTATGAACTTTCCTGTCCAGGCTGTCTTTGAACCATAATCCTCAGTTCAGCCTCCTGAGTAGCTGGGATTACAGGCATAAGCCACCAGCACCTGGCTCCTTTAGCTTTTTTGTTCAAGACTGGTACTCTACCACTTAAGCCAGAGAAGTACTTCTGGCTTTTTGGTGGTTAACTGGAGATAGAGAGTCTTATGGCCTTTCCTTCCCCACAATCCTCAGACCTCAGTCTCTTGAACAGCTAGGATTGTAGGCAAGAGCCACTGACATCTAGCTAACAGCCTCTTCTTTCACATTAATATTTTTCAGGTCACTTTACTCATATCTTCCAATTTACCAACAACAATAACCAACATTTAGAAATCATGTACTTAATCTATGGTAGACCTGAAGAGAACTACAAAGTAATAGGTTGAATCTCTGCCCATAACAGTGTCCAGACTAGCTGGGAAGGTGGCTCAGTGGTAGAGCGCTTGCCTTGCATGTCTGAGGCCCTGGGTTCGATTCCTCAGCACCACATAAGCAAAAGGAAAAAAAGCTGGAAGTGGCACTGTGGCTCAAGTGGTAGAGCGCTAGCCTTGAGCTGAAGAGCTGAGGGACAGCACCCAGGCCAAGAGTTCAGGCCCCACGACCGGACCCCCCCCCCCCCCCCCCCCCCCCGCCAAAAAAAAAGTGTCCAGACTAGTAACCCAGGTCATGGCAGCATACACTTTGAAATCCCAGATGAAAGGATCACAAGCTTGAGGCCCTTCTAGGCAAACTGGTGAGAAACAAAATAAAATTTCAAAAGGGCTGAAGATGTAGTTCAGTGGTAGAGTGCTTGCCCAGCATGTACAAGGTCTTGGGGTTAATCCCAGGAGTTGAAAAAAAAAATCCATGTTAGCGGAGGGATACTTACAGGCAGCAACCAGAGGTGAGTGCAAGCAAATAGATGTCAGGTTCTAAATAGTGGAGAAGACATTAAATACAACAGTATTCTGCAAGTGCTGGATGACAGTAGTCATTTAGAGTTTACTAAAAGCCTAAAAGTCCATAGCCTGAACTGGCTTCCAAGAAAGGGTAGATTGCAGAGAGCAGTATAAATGCATATCATCAAAAAGAAACAGAAGGAGCTGGTGGCCGGCGATTCATGCCTGTATAGCTACTTAGGAGGTTGAGATCTGAGGACTGAGGTTCAAAGCCAGCCTGGGCAGGAAAGTCCTTGAAACTCTTATTTCCAATTAATCACCAGAAAACCAGACGTGGCGCTGTGGCTCAAGTGGTAGAGTGCTAGCCTTGAGCTCATAGACAGCACCCAAAAAAAAAAAAGGAAAAAAAAGAAACAGAGGGAGTCATAGGAGAATTAGGAAAATTGAAATTAGCATTTGAAAGCATCTGTATCACATTCATCATGTACTCATTACTCAGCTTTTCCCTTTATCATCTCATAACCAACCTGACTCCATCTACCAGTACCCTCACCCCTCACCCACCTTCCTCCACCTTGCAGACATCATCACCCCATCTGAAAAGATTTTAGTATTTTATTAGTATTTCCATGTGAGTAATAGCCAATTATACAGGTCAGAGCATGTTTGAAAAAAACAGCATCAAACTAAATGTCTTGGCACAATAAAAATATCGCCCAAAGCCTCAGCCAATGGCACATTTATTCCAAGTTCTATTTTGTCCAACATCTCAGTAGATCAGAAGAATCACTGATGCTTTTTTTTAGAGGAGGAGGTGGAAATGAAATATGTCTGTCTAGAATTGCATGCTTTTTGCTACAATGCATGGCTCTTACTGGAAGGTTCGAAGCATATGGACAAACACTTGTCCTTGTACATCTGTGATTGCAACCTAAGTGTATTTCTTCAGGCTATTTTCAACATAGATCACAGTGGTATTTCAGGAACATGCTTTCCATAAACTAAAGTGCACCAAAAGTAGTCAGTGGAATCTGAGGATGGTGGGGCAGTCTGGGGCAAGGAGGTAAAAGTACAGCTGGGGGAGAGAGAACCTGGTGGGCGTGGAAGGCAGATGGGGCACAGAGGCTTTGGAGGGTGTGAAACTGAGTGGGAGGCAAAGAATGAAAGTAGAGCATGTTAATCTTGGAATGAGGATGAGCCATGCAGAAAATGAGACACTTTCCCCCTGATGCTCTGAATAATACCCCTTGATGGGGAAAAGAAACCTAATGAATAGTGCCCTTGATCTCAATGGAGAGAGGCCACGGCATATGGAGTGTGTGGTGGAAAGGTGAGCATCCTGCCTGGCTCTTCCACTTTTTCTGATGACTGGAACCATCAACCCCCCACCCCCACCCCAGGACCTCAAACCACTGGTTCTCAACAATAAAGCATCCATGCTACACTATCTCTTAGTCCCTCAAAACCCACAGTATTAAATAATTCAGTTAATTGAACTGTAATATAAATGGGTAGGCTGAAGAATCTGGGTGACTTTTGGATGGTGGCTACTAACAGTAAGAAATATTAATAATAATTGAAACAAAACAGACTATGTATACTTGGAAATACAATATGGCACCAGTTCATATTTATCAAGTACTGTGTTCTGGCTACTTCACTTAACAGTTCCTGGACATTATCTCATTTAGTCCTTATGACAACTAAGTGAAGTAGAGTCTAATATCATCATTCTTTCATGAGGAAATTGAAGCACAGAGAGGGTAAATCAACTCCCTAAGAAACACTGCAAGGACACAGAAAAACCAGAGTTGAACAGATTTGTCTGAATCCCAAACCTTTAACTACTATACCACATGGCTCTTCTGTTATTCTAGGGTACACAGAAGAACTGCGAACATCTTGTATTTTATCATTCAGTTAAAACCCAGAAACATTCCTTAAATAGCTATTTTACATCAGAGCTGACTCAAAGGGGATCCCACTGGCCAAACTAGGATAAATTCAGCCTCAAAATTAAGAACAGGAATGAACTGTGAGCCACAAAGAAACGGGAATTTATGAAAATTTACTGATAATAGGAAAATAAGTAGGGAGATGGGAAGGCAGAATACTGAAATTGACTGGGAAGGAAGGAAGGAAGGAAGGACTGGAAGGAAATGTGGAGCAAGAAAAATATTTTAATAAACATTATAGTAAAGGTGGATCAGGTGGGATGCCAATCTATTATGGGATGTCAAATCATAGGGGTAAATGTTGTTGAACAATATATTTGCAAGGTTTTAAAAGCAGCTCCCCAAAGGTATTTCCATTTGAACTATGTGTTTGAGTTCAAAAGGAAAATTAATTATATAATAGAAAAATAGGGCAAGGTCTTGAAGGGTTTATAAAAAAACATACATTACTAAGAAGGGACAGATGGACATTATGCTCCTCTATCTGTGATAGCCCTAGAAGAACACAATGTTGATTTTTCAATATTTCAGCCTAGAGTGCAGAATAAAACATCAGACAAATGCAAAATAGGAACAGCCTACTTAAAAAAAAAAAAAAAAAAAGACAAGGGCAACTGTATTCTTTTTTTTTTTTTTGGTTGGTCATGAGACTTGAACTCTGGGCCTGGGTGCTGTCCCTCAGCTCTTCAGCTCAAGGCTAGTACTCTACCACTTGAGTCACAGCGCCACTTCCAGTCTTCTGAGTAGTTAATTGGAGATAAAGAGTCTCATGAACTTTCCTGACCAGGCTGGTTCTGAACCATGATCCTCAGATCTCAGCCTCCTGAGTAGCTAGGATTATAGGCATGAGCCACTGGCACCCAGCAGAAACTGTATACTTAAAAAAAGTGTCAACACCAAAAAACACAAAGAAAGGCTGTGGGAATGTTCTAAATTAAAGGAGGTGAAAGGCATAAGTTGTATCCTTATCTAGAACTGGTGCTGCACAGGAGGTGGGGGAGTGGACAACACTATGGAGACATTATTATTATCATCATCATCATCATCATCATCATTTGTTTATTTAGTTGGTCATGGGGCTTGGGCCTGGGTGCTGTACCTGAGCTCTTCAGTTCAGGTACAGCACTCTACCACTTGAGCTACAGTGTCACTTCTGCTTTTCTGGTGGTTAATTGGAGATAAGAGTCTCACGGACTTTCCTGCCTGGGCTGGCTTTGAATCGAGATCCTCAGATCTCAGCCTCCTGAGAAGCTAGGATTACAGGTGTGAGCCTCTGGCACCTGGCCCTATGAAGACATTTTAAACCAAAGGAGAACACTGCAATATGGATTATGCTAAAATAACTCTTGTAAAGTTAAAATATATGTACTTAAGTTATGTAAGAAAACATTCTTATTTCTCAGCAATGTATACAAAGGCATTTAAGAGTCATAGACTCATGATGCATGTAACTCGCCATAATATGATTCAAAAGAGAGAAAGAGAACAAGAATGAAAGTAAATGAAGTAAAATCTAACAAAAGGCATATCTGGGTAAAAGGCACATGGTGTTCCTTGTAACTTTTTCTAAGTTTGAGAACATGATGGGGCTATATCCCACACACCCTTTAAACTCCTCATAAACTGAAAATACCACAAAATTCATTTAACACATCAACACAGTACACTCTAGAGTGCTGGTTGTTTATGTTCTTGACTGCAAAGCTTATTGGCAGCTGAGTGTTACTGCAAGGCATTGTGGGAAAATATCAAAATTCAAATTCTACTGAATGCATATAGCTTTTGGACCATCATGCATTTTAAAAAATACATAAATAGCATCTGGTACCATCTGCATGTTTGAATCAGACCTCATACTAACAAGTGGTGGTCAGGTGCTGAGGTCTTCAACAGTGGTTGGGGAGAATGGCACTAATCTTGAGCACAATGGTTTTCCATGGGAGAAGCTATGGATGAGTTGGCTTCCTGCAGTTAGCACCTGACCAATTAACACAAGGATTACAAGAAAAACAGGCTCAGAAGTGAGAAAATAACAGCAATTCTACTGAGACAGACGCCATAAAAACCAACATCTCTATATGATCAAGGAAAAACTGTCCAGATGCAAGCCTATAGTCTATTCCATTAAAGTCTATCTGGCAGAAGGGGTCAACTGTTCATCTGTAGTATATATTCAGATATACTGGGACTGGCAGGATGAGTGGCAGTTGGGGAGAATAGTTGACACCAAGAACTGCTACCACTGGCAAAGACAAACAGACCAGGGTCTGGGGAAAATATGGAATAACTAACAAAGCTGGTCAGAATGGAAGAGTACTGACTCAGCAAGCAGGAAGCCCTGAGTTCAAATTCCAGCTTTTATGGTGTCCCTGCCTGAGCTGGCCTGGACCACAGCTTTTCTATTTATACTTCCTGCTGCTGATGTGCCCCACCATGCCCAGCTTTTTCTGTTAGACAACTTTTGTCTGGGATGGCCTCCAACCTCTGTCTTCTTAATCTCCATCTCCTGAGTAGCTAGGCTAGCAGGCATGGGCCACTGTTGCCTTGGTTGATATTTGGCTGTTGATGATAATAGATAAAACTTAATGGGCCCTGGATTAGTTTCTGACTGCTGTAACAAATTATCATAAAAGAAATTACTATGAAAGAAATGCTCAAGGGAGGAAGCCCACAGGAAACAAAGAAGGAAACAGAAAGTGTGGAGAAGAGAATTATATAACAGGCCCAGAACAGGGTCAAGCTTTTTATTCTGTTGGGTAAGTTAAGGAATGGCAGATGAGGGATAGTGCCAAAAAGATTAAAAACAACAGAACTTTATTGTCTCACAATTCTGAAGGCCAGACAGTTCTAACATCAAGCAGCAGGCAGAGTTGTGTTCCTCCAGATGCAAGAATCCATTCCTTACCTCTTCCAACATGTGGTAGCTGCTAGCACTCTTTGGCTTGTGACTGCAGCACTGTCATCTCTGCTTAAATCTTCACGTGGTCTTCTTCTCTGTCTAATCTAATCGTGAGAAAGGGTATTTGCTATTGGATATAGCTGTTCTTGGGGGAAGGGGGGCACTATTCAACTTGTTTCAGGTGCTTTCCATGGGCTAGACATTGTCCTAAGCATTTCATATATACTAACTCATCTAATTCACATACACAAAAAACCCAAACAGATCAAATAAGGCTTTTTTTTTAAAACCTCATTGAAAAAAGGGAGGCATAGAGCTATTAGGGAACTTGGAGCTGTCAGGAGAATCTGAGTGAAGAACTGGAATCAGGAATTGTGAGAAATAAGTTTGGATAGATTAGTTAAGATCTAGAACTCTTTCTTTCCTTCTTTTTTTCTTTCTTTCTACCTTCCTTTTTCTTGGCCAGTTCTGGGACTTGAACTCAGGGCCTGGACACTCTCCCTGAGCCTCTGTGCTGAAGGCTAGCACTCTACCACAAGCCACATTCTCAGCCTAGAATATTTTCAAGTGTCCGGATAAGATGCTGTGCCCTATGATGGGGTAATGGGGTGCCACTGGCTGCTTTTAAGTAAAAGCAAAAAGCAGCATGAGTATTGGAATATAGGACTGTGAACCAGAAAGCATTGTGAACAGAGAAGGGGAATGACAGTCTTATTAGGAAATGCTCACATAATTGTGAATGATCTACTCACGGACCTCAGAAACAGAAATACTTACTGGTTCAATCTTCCTCTTTTCTTTCTTTCTTTCATTCTCTATTTCTTTCTCTCACGCTCTCTTCCTTCCTTCCTTCCTCTCTTTCTTTTTCTATTTTTTTGCCAGGCCTGGGAGCTGTCCCTGAGTCTCTTTGTGCTCAAGGCTAGTGCTCTATCATGTGAGCCATACCACCACCTCTGGCTTTTTGCAGAGTAGTTTATTGGAGAAAAGAGTCTCATGGATTTTTCTGCCCAGGCTGGCTTTGAATTTGATCCTCAGATCTCAGCCTCCTAAGTAGCTAGGATTATACCGGTGTCCAGCTTTCACCCTTCTTTTTATCTGAATATGTGGAAGCAGACTCCCTCTTCCATTAGAATCTAGTTGTTAGACATAGATTGCACTCAGCATGCTTACTGCACATTCAGGATGCTTACTGCACACTCTGTTTTCTGCCTCCATCTTGTATCTCCAACACTTCTCCATTTAAGAATTACACCTGGGCTGGGAAGGTGGCTCAGTGGTAGAGCGCTTGCCTTGCATGCATGAGGCCTTGGGTTCGATTCCTCAGCACCACATAAGTAAAAAGAAAAAAGCTGGAAGTGGCACTGTGGCTCAAGTGGTAGAGCACTAGCCTTGAAAGCTGAAGAGCTGAGAGACAGGGCCCAGGCCCAGAGTTCAGGCCCCATGACCGACCCCCCCCCCCCAAAAAAAAAAATTATACCTAAGATTTGGTGGCAACTTCATGTATATGCCTAAAAACTCCTCTGTCTTTGTTTTGATTATGGCCATTTCAAAAGCAATGGCACTTTGGAGACTGAGCAATGTCTCTTGAGATTAAGAGACAGTTCTGAGCTTGAAGCCAATGTAACACATAAGTCAATATAAAAATTTCAAATTTGGTATCATCTTCCTTCTTAAAGTTTAAGTTTACCACCAAATGCTGGTGGCTGATGCCTGTAATTTTACTCAGAGGATGAGATCTGACCATCATGATTAGAAGCCATCCTGGGCAAGAAAGTTCATGAGACTCTTACCTTCAATTAACCACCAAAAAGCTGGAAGTGGAACTGTGACTCAAGTGGTAGAGCACTAGCTTTGACCAAAACGAGCTCGGGGACAGTGCCCAGGCCCTGAGTTTAAAGTCCCAGTACTGGCACACAAATAGAAGGAAGTCGTTTATATTGTCTGGATATGCAAAGTGTGGCCTGGGGACTAGGGACTCCAATCTTGCCTTGGAAGTTGGTAGAAATAAACAATCACAGGTCCCACTGTAGACAGACTGAATGAGAATCTGCATCTTAAAAAGCTCTTCAGATGACCTGTGTACCAATCAAGGAATGAGAAGTACTGGACCAAACTTGAGAAGACAGTATTTTCACCAAGTCCTTTGGAAGACATCTAGGTTATTAAAGAAACTGAAAGGAAGAAATGGAGAAAAGTGTTGGCAGAACAATGATCTAATTCACCCTACCGAATTATGTGAATAGGACCCAATTTGGGAACACATCACTAGAGAATCAGACCTTGTAGTGACCTGTTAATGTGGTGTCACTCACAAGTAGGCCACCTCCCCTTAGTGCTTATAGTAATTACAAATTACTAAGAGATTCATAGAACCAGAAACTTTAAAACTTGTGAGCTATAGAATTTGTACTAGTTAGTGCATATGAAGTCTTGAGCTCTCTTTACTGTGTCAGGTCTCTGTAAATGTGGTATGAAGGGAAAAATATTTTCATGTCCTTAGCACCATACTCAAACAAGATATGGGGTATTGAAGCAAACTTCTTAACTGCATGGAGCTTCAATACATTATATATGGAATCTGCCTTGCAGACTTCATAGGATCATGATATAGCTAAAAAAGTACTACTCTGAAAACAGTATGAGAATCCAGAATGTAATCATGGCAGATTCCAAGGGTAGGTCTCAGTTTTGTCCAAGTAATTGTACCTTCTGTAAGACAATTATTGCAATGGGACACAGTTTATGTGAAGAAAGAGATAAGCTAATTAATGAGACTGTGGCATGGTATTTTCTATACTGTAAAGGGGAAATAGGTTTGATTCTCCTGTTCTTCTGTGGATAGAGGACCAGAGTATGGGAAGGCTTTGAGCAGTGAATGCACAAGGTTGACCAAGGTAATTTACCCATATTTATTCATTCATTCAACAGATGAATGAATCACTGGCTGGCACAGTATACAATGGTGAGCAAAAGCTTTAACCAAATTCTTAGTTTAATGTAAAATTTGCATCTTTATTAAGTACTACATAAGAGCTAGGCAATGAGTCCAGAGGACTTGTGCTGCAGTGACTTGACCTAGCCTTGAGGGGTTAGGGGAGATTTCCTGAGGAAGTGACCCTTGAACTGAGAGCTGAGCTGGAGGAGCAAGAATTCACGTGGGGAAAAGGGTGGGAAGGAAGAGCGTTCAGGGAGTGAACAATGTATACATAGGCGAGACTCACAGTGGCAGGGAAGGCTAGTTCTGACCATTGGAGATGTCAGCTGGGAAGGACAGTGGGGCCAAGGCTATTTCTCCTATTCCCAGCACTGCAAGGCCCAGAGGATCTCAGCTGTAATAGTGATGGTGGTGAAGATGTGTTTTTGCAATGACCAGATCTGGGTTTTGAAGGATCA
This sequence comes from Dipodomys spectabilis, assembly GCF_019054845.1. Taxonomy (NCBI): domain Eukaryota; kingdom Metazoa; phylum Chordata; class Mammalia; order Rodentia; family Heteromyidae; genus Dipodomys; species Dipodomys spectabilis. The sequence continues at coordinate 19,869,538 of NW_024870746.1, forward strand.
CAGTCTCAGCCACACAGAGTAACAGGAGAACATAGTGGACGTTTGGGGACAGCTTGAGAGATCTGAAGTGCCCTCTCCACAGAAAGTCTAACTCGGGAGTCTGGTTTTGTTTTCCCATGCAGCCTTGCTTCCCAGAGACTTTGCCTCCCAAGAGGGAGCGAGGAGACAGGGAAGCTGTGCCATGAACTCACTCCCCTAGCTGGAGAAGGAGAGCCAGGTGAAGGGAGTTAGATGGCAAATGAATGAGTTTTCAGAAGCTGAAATGGAAAAAAAAAGAAAGTTAAAAACAAACACAAAAATACAGTAGTGAATCTGCTGGTTGAGAACTCAGCTTAGATTCATGTTGACCCCAAGGAGTGGCTGAGAAGGTACCACCTGAAAATATCAAGCAGGCTACTCCGCCTTCTATCCTCTTAACTTCAATTAAGACGCTATCTCTTATAACCAACCCCTCACTGAAAAGAAGGGCAAGTGAGGCACACTGTTAACTTTTAATGGCCAATTTCACAAACTTTTGATTATCCTAAAACTCATGTCTTTCAATAACGCTCCTTAGTGTCATTTTATAGACAACTATAGTCTTAAATAATAAGCTTTTCAGCTAGGCACGGTGGCTTACATATATAGTCTCAGCTATAGCGACGGAGGTCAGAAGGATCAGAGTTTAAGGTCAGCCCAGGCAAAATATATCTGAGATCCTCATGTCAACAGAAAAATCTAGGTATGGTGTCAGGCATCTGTTATCCCAGCTATGTAGGAAGCTACATAAGGGGTTCACTGTCCAGACTGGGCAAAAAAACCTTATATCTCAAAATGTAAAAACCCAAAGATGTTGGGTGCTGGTGTTCATGTCTGCAATCCTAGCTACTTAGGATGCTGAGATTTGAGGTTCAAAGCCAGCCCAAGCAGGAAAGTCCATGAGATTCTAATCTCCAATTAACCAACGAACAGGTGGAAGTGGCACAAGGGGTAAATTGGCAGCTATGAGCAAAAAAGCTATAGGACAGCACTCAGGCCCTTAATTCAAGTCCTAATACAAGCACAAAAATAAAGGCAAATGCCTTCAATGAGCCTGTCTATATAGATGTTATTTTTTCCTACATTTAATTTTTAGGCATGACTGCAGAACTTAAATCTGATTTTTAATATCCATGAGAAATGAGTTTCCTTTTGCTGCTAATGTCACCTGCGATTCTCTAGCCTAACCAACAAACATAAAAAACTTGGCCCTGTCCTGGGCTTATTTAATATATTCTATTTTCCACAGTATTGCTGTTTCTCCCTTTCCTTCCAGTGGGCTTCCTGCTTTGAGTGTTTCTTTCATGTAGTTTTCCTTATACCTCTGAGACCTTTTGTACTGTTTCTGGGTTTTATTACTACATTGTTACTTGTTTATTCTTTGTTCTATTGCCCTTTCCTCTGGGAGCAGCTAAAAAAAAACAAATCTTGGCTCTCATGCTGTTGCTAGAGATTTCAGTCCGTATCTGTAATAATTATTCAAGTTCATTCTGAAAGATGAAAAACTGAAAATCAAAACCTAATTTCCCCACTAGTTTTTCCTTAAGCTTTAACATTAGATGTGATCTAATATTAGCTGATGTCAAATGCAATCTGGCTTTCATATAGTTTGCTCTTCTGTCTATGCAAGCAAGCCACAGCTTAAGACACTGATTTTTGATAACTTAAATTCAGACGTGGGTTTCACAAGAATCCTACAAGGTTCTTCGCAACTTTCACTGAGGGCAGAAATTCAGAGAGCTGAGATTGTAGATTGTGTTAATCCCTTGACTTGTATTCAAATTGGCAGTCTCTTTCTAAGAAGTCTTATTTCCTCATCTTTAAGGTATGCTGAGTTTAATCAGTTTGGATGCTAAGCTAATTATGGGAGGATTCTCAAAAATGAGGAGGAAAAAGCCAAATCATTTTAGTCCAACAGGGACCACAACCTCTATGGGTGTTATAAATAATGGTGTGGTTTACCTTCATTTTAATCCACCTGGATTGTGTTCAAATTGCTAGGCCAATGAGTTAAAAATCTCGAGTCAAGCTTACCAAAGTGTTTTGCCTACAAAATGCTAAGGAGAAGCCAAGTTTGAAATGTTTTGCTGCTGTGTAAGAGGTGCTACTGTCTCTGATTTCTATCTCCTGAATGAAATCCTGTCTGGCCCCCACCCTGCCTCCACCAGATTACGAAGGAATAGAGCAAGTTGCCAGGAAAATGGTTCAAAGGTGTGGGCAAAGAAGGTTCTCTTCCGTAGCTGTTGAGTTACACCTAACTGCTTACTTTTATCTAAATCTAAGCAGCTCCTACCCAGTTCAAGATTAAAACATTGCTCCCTTGTTTGTGGCCCCTGCTTGTCTTTCGTGTCGCTCTATTGGTTCCTCTTTGGGTATCAAATTCTCACATATGGAATCATTTATTTATTGTAAATAAAGGGCCACACATGGCAACCTAAGAGTCAAAATTGTCAGCCAACTGCCTCCCATCAATCCTATTAGGATTCGAAGATATCTTAAACTACAACTGGCTTCCAAATTTCTACATAGAAGGTACTGGTTGGAAGGAGGTTTGAAGCTGTATTTATATGCAGTCACCAGAAAATTGCCACTTTATCATCAATGTTAAAGGGGTCTGAATCTAGGGCTTCCTAGTTGAGGTATATCCTTAGCCCCTCCCCTGCTTTTTTTTTGCCCACCTGGGAGTTCAACTTTGGGCCTGGGCACTGTCCCTGGGCTCCTTTATTGATCAAGACTAGAGCTCTACCACTTGAGCCACAGCACCACTTCTGGCTTTTTCTATGGTTAACTGGAGTTAAGAGTCTCATGAGCTTTCCTAGCCTGGCTGGCTTCAAACAGCAATGCTCAGATCTTGGCCTCCAGAGTGGCTTGGATTACAGGTGTGAGACTTCTAAATCCGTTGCCCTTTTGTTTTTGAGGCTCTCACTTTCTCCAGGCAGGTCTGGAAGTAGAGATCTCATCTCTGCCTTCTGGCTAGATGGGATTAAAGATGTGCATGCCCCTCCCGCTAAAAAGGAGGAAATGGAGTTTACGCTGACTTGTTGAATGGAAAATGCTTTGTACAACGAGATAATTTGAAAAATTATATTAAAATGGAACTGAGTACTTACTCCTTAATAGTAACTTTTCAACTTCCTTAACTGTGTAAGGCAGTATTTTCTTTGCCAGGTTAGAAACATTGTAACTTTGAATTTCCCCTCGGCCTCTCTTCCTCCCAATTAATCATCACATTCGGTCAATTCTTTCTTTACAGTGTTGGAAACTTTCCTTCATTCTTTCTATTCCAGCAGAATAAAACAGAAGACAAAGATCTAGCTCTTCAGTTTGGATAGGGACATGAGAAACAAATCATGTTCAATTGGGGGGGGAAAAAAGTAGAAATGACAATATTTAAAAACTGCAAAATAAAAATGATCTCCAAAACTACTCAGAAAAAGCTGGAAGTGGAGCTGTGACTCAAAATGGTAGAGCATTAGCCTTGGGCAAAAGAAGGCTCAAGGATGTGCCCAGGCCCTGAGTTCAAGCCCCAGGACCAGCAAAAGAAAGCCAAAGAAATAAAAACACTTAAAAACTGCAAAATAACACAATTCCACACAAGCCTGGTATACACTGGACTTTTATCAGCTGCGGGGGGGAGGAAGGGCAGGCCCTTGAAGGGCTGTGTTAAGACATTAGGGTTCAGCTCAGGCCACCCCTTCATGATTCAAGCGACCTTGGAGCAGAAAATCATCAGTCCCAGATTAATCCCCGCTCAACATACATGCGCGTATGCCCACAACGCCTGCGTGTGTGTGTGTCAGGTCGGAGAGCGTGCTTTTGTATCTCACTGCCCTCCCCCACCCCGCAGCCAACACAGGGTTCCGCTGTTTGCCGTCTATAAATAGTGTGAAATCATAGAGCATTGGAATTTCGGGGATAGATGGACTCTCAGGAGTTCCACTTGGCCGATTCTGAACTATCTAGGTGAGGAAACAGGTGTAGAGAGTCGAGGCGGGGAGGGGGGATCACTCACCTGGCTAGGAAGGAGGCAACGATCAGAGACCAGGGTTTTCCCGCTCCAAGTCTGGGCCCTACAGGGTCCCAAGAGAATCAGTGACAGAAATGCCTACCTACCCACAAGGTCACCTGGGGAGATGGTGACGGGGTGGGCCATTCCCCCGAGCAGTTACAGGGACTGGGTCCGGACCGTGGGGCGGAGGTGCAGAACCGAGTTCCCGGAGTTAGCAGCCACCCTGGTCTAGTGCGCGTCCGCGGGCCTCGGGTCCGGCTCCCCGGACGCAAGGGCGCTCACGCAGGCCGGGCTCCTCTCCCCGCCCCTCCCAGGCCGCCCGAGCTGTCACCCGGCCGCCCGGCCGCTCGCCCCCACGTGGACGCGACTGCGAGGATCAAAGTCTGTCCGCAGCCCGGCCGCGCAGGTGCGCAGAACACCCCCCCCCCTCCAACCGAGACCCGCAGCGCGGGAAGCCAGGACTCCACCTCGCCCAGGGGGCCCGGCCCGCCGGCGCCCCGCCCCTCCCCCCACCGCGCTGCACGCGGCCCGCGACCTCGACCCTCCCCCCACGACGCCCGCCGCTGCACCCGGCCACGGCCCCCCGGCCCACGCCCCGCTCCCGGAGGAAAAAGCCCCGCCTCCATCAGTTACAGCCTAGACTCCTCCCTCCTCCCGCCCCTTCGGCTATTTTACCCAATAGCGATCGAAGCTGGGCGGGACGCGTCGGCTGTCGTGAGGGCATCCTGACCAATGGGAACGAGTGCCGAGCCTGGAGGGCGGGGCGCCCAGGGCCTTGTCACGCTCGGGTCCGTGTGAAAACGGGGGTTCCGAGTGCAAAGCAAAGTTTTTTTGTAAACCGTCTGCAAAGGCGGGCGGGGGGTGGCGGCGAAGAAGGCGCCCGAGACCGGGCCGAGTGCAGCCGCCGCCACCGCCGCCGCCGCCTTTTTTAGCGCCTCAGCCGTGGGCTCCTCAGTTCAGCCGCCGCGGAGGAGACCGGTAACGAGAGCCCTCAGATGCTCCGAGCCTTCTCGGCGCGGAGCTCCCGGCCGCCCTCGCCCCTCAGTCCGCCCGCTGCGGCTCCGGTTCGGGCTCCGCGAGCCCCGGCTCCCCGCCGCCACCGTTGCCGCCACCTCCGCCCCGCCGCCGCCGCCGGGCTGAGCGGCGCGCCGGGCCTCGGCGTCGGCTCGTAGGACCGGCGCCTCCGGGGCCGCCGGCCGGCGCGGGGCGCGGCGGGGCCTGACCCCGGGCGGGGTCCCTCCGCGGTCCCCCCCCCCGCTCGGGTGCGGGGCGCCCCGAGCCGCCCGCCGGGCCGCCGCCATGGGGTGCTGGGGGCGCAACCGCGGCCGGCTGGTGTGCATGCTGATGCTGACCTTCATGTTCATGGTGCTGGAGGTGGTGGTGAGCCGGGTGACGGCGTCGCTCGCCATGCTCTCCGACTCCTTCCACATGCTGTCGGACGTGCTGGCGCTCGTGGTGGCGCTGGTGGCCGAGCGCTTCGCCCGCCGGACCCACGCCACCCAGAAGAACACGTTCGGCTGGATCCGGGCCGAGGTGATGGGGGCCCTGGTGAACGCCATCTTCCTGACCGGCCTCTGCTTCGCCATCCTGCTCGAGGCCATCGAGCGCTTCATCGAGCCGCACGAGATGCAGCAGCCGCTCATCGTCCTCGGGGTCGGCGTGGCCGGGCTGATGGTCAACGTGCTGGGGCTCTGCCTCTTCCACCACCACAGCGGCTTCGGCCAGGACGCCGGCCACGGCCACTCGCACGGGGGCCACGGCCACGGCCACGGCCTCCCCAAGGCCAGCCGGACCAAGACCGGCCGCACCGGGGGCGACGACGGCAACGCGGCCCCCGGCGAGCCCGGGCCGGACCAGGAGGAGACCAACACCCTGGTGGCCAATACCAGCAACTCCAACGGCATGAAACTGGACCCGGCAGGTGAGCGGGCAGCCGGCGTCCGCCGCAGGTGGTTGGCTCCGGGACCTTTGGGGACCGGGGACCCTCCGCCCGGCCCTCGGCGGGATGCCCCGCACGCCCCCTGGCGCCCGCGCCGCCCCGCGCGCCGCCTGCCAGCTCCCACCACGCCCCGCACCCGGAGCCAGCCGGGGTTGGGAGGAGCCTGCGGGGGGGGGGGCATGTGGGACGTCTGGGTCTGGGGACTGTGGGTCTGGTGGGAGGAGGAAGGGTCCCGAGGTGACTGTCACCCGGCTCCGCACCGCACCGCACCTGTCTGTCCTTTCTACTGACTTGTCTGGTTGCGGCTAGCACGGAATCCGAGCGCTTCTGGGTCGCTTGGGATTAGAAATGCTTCCCGGTTTTAGTTCTTGGGAAACGGGGAAGAACATCCCTCACCTCCCTCCCCGCCCCCCTCCCCCCCCATCAGCTTCGGTGTGGAGGTGTTGGAAACCTTAACTCTGCTAAAGTAGCGCAGGGGCGCATAGAACAAGTTCCATGCTGGGGTATGCAGAGCCTATAAACCCTGGTTGAAGGTTTCCTTTATGAACAGCAGTGCATGTTTCCAGTTAATTGGCCCCTAATCCTGAAAATCATGGGCTTCGGAGACCTGTCTGGGCATGTTTAACATTTACTTCTCTAGGAGTAATGGTGCTAAAATATAAGTGATGGTAATGTATCGGTGTCATATTTTTTCTCATGAGTGCTTTTCATTCTGAAAATGATGTTTAAAATGCTCTTGGGAGAAAAATGTTGGGGAGAAAAATGAAAAAAACCACTACGATGTTAAAGATGTTAAAATACTTTGGCATTTGTTGAGTTTTGTCCCATTTGAATTTGTTTACCTAGTTGCAAGTTGTGTCTTGAAAAGTCTTAATAGATGGTGGATTTCTTCGCATTATTCCAGAGCAAACTAAGCTACTCTGGTGTGTAGTGCAATTCCTTTACGAGATCAATACTTTGGACTTAAAAGCTTTTTTAGAGTAGGTGGTGCTCATTTAGTTACAATTTTACTAATAATCTCCTTAACTGCTGATTTATGTTGTTGATTCGTCAATTTTTAAACCCTCTCTACCAGGAGACTATCTTTTGTATTCATGATAAATATTTAGAATTGGTTTTATTCGCAATCAACCTAAGTGACAGAGTCCAGTGTCAATCAGGCATTTTGTATTAGTGGACTTATCCACAGATGCATTTACTGGATATTAGTCTTCACATTTATGTTTTCCCTTGTATAGTCCAAAAAGAATGCAGCAGATAAATCTACATTTGATCAGGTTCCCTCAGAAAAGATGTTGTTTTTTTTTTATTTTTTGGCGGGAGTGGGAGTAGAAGGGTCTATAGCAGGGTGGAGAAAGACTATCATGACTTAACCCTGGGCCATATATGTCCCATATATGATGTGACCTGTTTCCAGAGTGTCAGTTGATATCAAATGGCTCTGACCATACTTTTATCGTGCTTTATGAAAAGAATTTTACCATTGTCACTTGAAAGGAATGAAACACGATACTTGTTTATCTAGATGCTTTGAATGAGTTGGTATTTATCTTTTTTATTTGTAGATCCAGAAAAACCCAGAAATGATGATTCAGTGGAACTACAAGTGAATGGGAATCTTATCGGAGAGCCTGACCACATGGAACTGGAAGAAGACGATAGGGCTGGACAACTCAACATGCGTGGAGTTTTTCTGCATGTTCTTGGAGATGCCTTGGGTTCAGTGATTGTAGTAGTAAATGCCTTGGTTTTTTACTCTTCTTGGAAAGGTTGTTCTGAAACAGACTTTTGTGTGAACCCGTGTTCCCCTGATCCCTGCCAAATGTTTGTAGAAAAAATTAATAGTACTTATGCACCAATTCATGAGGTTGGTCCTTGCTGGGTGCTATATTTAGATCCAACTCTTTGTATTGTAATGGTTTGTATACTTCTTTACACAACTTATCCATTACTTAAGGAATCTGCTCTTATTCTTCTACAAACTGTTCCTAAACAGATTGATATCCGAAATTTGTTAAAAGAACTTCGAGAAGTTGAAGGAGTTGAGGAAGTTCATGAATTACATGTTTGGCAACTTGCTGGAAGCAGAATAATTGCCACTGCTCACATAAAATGTGAAAACCCAGCATCATACATGCAGGTGGCTAAAACCATTAAAGACGTTTTCCATAACCACGGAATTCACGCTACTACCATTCAGCCTGAATTTGCTAGTGTAGGTTCTAAGTCAAGCGTAGTCCCGTGTGAACTTGCCTGCAGAACTCAGTGTGCTCTGAAGCAATGTTGTGGGACACGGCCACAAGTCCTTTCTGGAAAGGATGCAGAAAAGGCCCCGACAGTTAGCATTTCTTGTTTAGAACTTAGTGACAATCTAGAGAAGAAGCCCAAGAGGACTAAATCCGAAGGCATCCCTGCTGTGGTGATAGAGATTAAAAAAGTGCCAAACAAACAACCTGAATCATCATTGTGAGTCTTGAAAAAGATGTGATATTTGACTTTTGCTTAAAACTGCAAGAGGAAATTCTAAGTTTGCCAAGTAGTGTAATTGAAGTCCTTGTCTGGTCACACAGGTTAATTCTATTTTTGTAAGAACATAATGGGACTACATAACAGAGTTCTATATTACAACTTTGTGATTACTAGCGCAGAGTGCAGCTATGCTGTAACAGTTTTGAAAGCCAGTTTTAACACTATGTTACATTTTTGTTTAAAGTAAGTATAAACCTTATATGGCATAATGACATTTTGATTTCTGGTTTTCCTATGCTAAAAATTAGGGGGGTAAATAAAATTGTTACTGGAATTTCTTTGCTTTTCTTTCCCCCCCATTGTTATTCTTTATTAGAATTATAATTGGTAAGACCTTTGAAATCACCAACAAGTTTGTTTCCTTTGACATTTTAGGTAATATTTACTTGCCCTTTGAGATCATTACATAGCATAATGGCAGAATATTTTAAGAGTGACTCATGGCTATTCCAGGAAATAAGATTAGATATAGTCTGTATTCCATATTTCTGAGTATTAATCTAAGAAACTGACAGAATTAACAAACTGAATTATCGTTTACACATAATAGGGCGTATAAGGACTAAGAGCAGGGAAGAAAGTTTACTAAACTCATTATTTAGATTATGATGTTAATATTCAGACTACAACTGTATAAACTATTTTGAGATTTTCAACTTTTTTTATTCTACCAAAGTTGGTCTAAAACATGGACATGTTCACCAGCATTACTCTTTGAAAGATTGGTTTTAGAAACAGCTGAAAGATTTCTCAAACATCCAAATATTTTGAAGAATGTTAGCGTAATCTTCTAAATTGTGTTAAAAAAAAAAAAGTAAGACTTCAAAGTTAAAAAGTCACTTCATGATGATAAATCATGAATAGATTAGAACAGCTTTTCAAGCACAATCAGCAAGGCTTGTAATTTGTTGGAGCCACTGACTTGAGAGAAAAGAATATCAGATGGTTAATGAAATGTGGATGCTAAGTTCTTAGAAAACAAAATAATTAAGAAAAAATTTTAAAACTTCTACAAGTCATTGTGTCTTGACATTGCTTAGCTCTTCCACCAGTGGACTATTTAGCAGGATGTCACAATATCTACGCAGGAAATTATTCTTGACTATTTCATTATTGCTATAGATGTCAAATCCCACACAAATATTTAAGAGTATTTAAGTTATATTTTTCTTGATAGGAAAGGGTTATGCTTTGTGCAGAAAGTGTAGATTTTTGTCCTCAAAAGAATGGATATTAATGTCAGTTATCATGTATAGCTCTATTTTTCTAGAAACAAGGTATTCTGACTACTTGAGTAACTTTTATAGCTTACTACTTTTGGGAAGGCTACCTTTTTGGGTTTTGAAATAATGCATTGCTTAATAGGTCTTAAGATGAAAGTGTTGGAATACAGTTACTTTTTAAAGGGATGATCTTTTTTGTGGTAAATGGTGTGTTTTTCCCCTGGTATCAGCCTATTGCTGGCAATGGGCCTATTTAAGAACAGCCAATTTTTCCATTGCAAAGGGTAATTTTAGGAACGTAGTTTGTAAACTTGCATTTACTATAATGGCCAAAACCATAACCTGCCAATTTACAATATACACCTTGATCTTTTGATGTTCTTTCCTAGTATTGTGTAATTCTTTAACTGTTAGTTACTTTGAGTTTCACAGAAAGGTTTGGTTTTTTTCAAATATTAAATTTGAGGGATCTATCTGGAAAAACAAGAGAGCTGCAAATTGTACTGTATCATGCACATTCCTAAGTTAACATTTTTACAGAATGTTCTAAGATCTTAAAACAATGTTATATAAACATTTCAACAATGATACAATAGAATAACTAGTAAATGTATTTCATTCAGTGGGGTTTTCTTTACAAATGCTGTTTGGGGGTCTGCCTGAAAGGTGGGATAATACCCAAGTACAAGACATCAGAGTAAGAGTTTTTAGAAATGGCATAAAAGCATGGAACAAGGGCTGTGTTTTCTTTTTCAGAAGTGCTTAGAAGATAATAGCATTTAGGTTTTAGTTATTTCACTTTCTTACTCTTTTAAGTAGCTTACATGTAACAGAGTGGTACCATAGGATCTTTTTTTTTTCAAAGGACTTCGTCATTGCAAAATCATTGGGCACTGACTTCACCTTTTGAGTTTTAGCAGAGAATTATTTATTTCTTTACAATGCACTTTCTAACCCATGTTTAGCTATTAGCATTATCTTTAAGGGGGAAAAAAGACATACTATTATATTTAAATGTTGTAAAATTTGTCTTTTCCAAAATATCTTCTTGAGAGAAAATGTGGGAAATACCCTGAATTCTTTTAAGACTTAATCCTATTGTTTAAATATGCTGTTTAATCACACTGCATCAGTTTCAGGAGTCACATCTCTCCTACTACTAGCTCTTTTATATTTGAGCAAAATCAGTGTAGAATATGTATTTAGAAACCTGTCTATAGTCTCTAAGGTTTATTGAGAACAAGGTGCTGCATGCACCTACATTAAAAACCCACCAGATATTTTTTCCAAGCCAAATGCAGCCTTAGTAAGAGATTGACTTCTCCATTGTCAACTTGTAGCTGGCATGACTGTTTCTTTTTCTCCAAAGGAGCGTATCTACAATTGTAAAAATATGGACTAGAGCCTGAAAAACAAAATCTTCAAAAGTTTTGCTGTATGTGTTTTAGCATTTTAGAAAACAAAATGCTGCATAACTTTATCCTAAGGTATGTAATTTGAATAAGAAAAATTTCTATCAAGTGCACCTTGGAAAAAAACAGTAGGTGCAAGGCTATATTAATTAACATGTTTGTGTCTTGTTAGCATTCTCAGTTAATTTCAAAGTTTTGAGGGAAAAGACCTATGGAGCCTAATGTGAAGTGTTTAGTGGGGTAACTGGTATTGAAGACTTCTACTGTTTTGTAACTGGTTATCATTTGAATGATAAGCATGTCATTAACCTGCTGTCTGAACATTCACACACAGATAGGGGAAAGAATTCTACAATATAAAAATATTTATTTTCATACTGAGTTTCAGTTAAGTGGTAAAACAGTGTTAAAGTCTTGGAGGTGGTGGAGGGTTTTTTGTTTGTTGTTTTTTAAATTAAAACTGTGTCATACAGTGTTTCACTGTCTCTGAAGTGGGAGTTGTCATAGCACTATTTCGATGTAGCTCTACCGAAATGTGGCAATGCTATTTTGTTTCGCTAACTAGCTCTGGAATATTTCAGCAGCCATTTTCACTGGCACAAGAGCTTTTTGTATGTTAATTGAATTTAAACTTTTAAACCAAAAATTTTCTGGTTCAGTGTCTTTGGCATAAAGATGCTGAAGGGAATGTAACACACAATTCATATGTGGTTATATATATAATGACACCAATTGCCATGTTATGGTTCTGCCTTGAAACAGCACAATGAAGTGTATCAGTGTATTCTGTGATTCTTTAGAAACTTCCCTATTGTGTTGTTGTGTCTGCTGTTGGCCCTCTTCCGGGCTAGACGCAGTGTAGTTAAATGCAGTTATCATCTCAATGCAGATGCAGACAAAATGTTCAGTGCTGCAACATTTTTCTTAACCTTTTGTACGTTTTATGACTGTGTTATTTTCCAAAGCTGTTCCTACCTCACCATGAGGCTTTATGGATTGTTATGTATTATAAATGTTCTATATGAGACAGACTACTGTGTTTCCTTCTCATTTATTAAAAAGTTAAGTAGAAGAATAAACTAATTTTAATACCTATTTTTGCATGTGGCCTCTCCTGTATCAGGGTGGGTTATGAGAAAGAAGTGGATTTCAGGGCTGGGAAGGTGGCTCAGTGGTAGAGCGCTTGCCTTGCATGCTCGAGCCCCTGGTTTTGATTCCTCAGCACCACATAAGCAAAAAGAAAAAAGCCGGCAGTGGCGCTGTGGCTCAAGTGGTAGAGTGCTAGCCTTGAGCTGAAGAGCTGAGGGACAGCGCCCAGGCCCAGAGATCAGGCCCCATGACCGGACCCCCCCCCAAAAAAAAAAACAAAAAGAAGTGGATTTCAGGTATTGAAAGGGAAATTGCTGTTTAAAAGGAATATAGTGAATAGAGAAGGTTAAAGGATAGTGGCGTGGATGAAAAGTGTGGGCAAAAGTTGCCATAGAAATGGGAAACATTTCACTATACAGACCTATGAATAAGTAAGGACTAATTTTTTTGTTAGAAGCATTATTTTCACAAATAATAGTTATGCATTACTCTTTCATACTTTTTTTTTGGCGGGGGTTGGGCGGCGGGGGGTTCAGTTATAGGACTTGAATTCTAGGCCTGGGCACTGTCCATGAGCTGTTCAGCTCAAGGTGAGTGCTCTGCCACTCGAGCCACAGCACAACTTCCAGTTTTCTGGTGGTTAATGAGTCTCATGGACTTTCCTGCCTGGGCTGGCTTTGAACCACGATCTCAGATCTCAGCCTCCTGAGTAGCTAGGATTACAGGTGTGAGCCATCAATGCCTGGCTCGTACTTAAAAAAAATTTAAGGGGCTGGGAATGTGGCTTTAGTGGCAGAGTGCTTGCCTAGCATGTCTGAGACCCTAGGTTCATTCCTCAGTACCACATAAAAAATAATAAAACACTAATACCAAGCTATAGTTAAAAAAAAAAAGTTGAAGCATATATAATTAATGAGGATTGTGAACTATTTTGCAACTATTTGGTCTTCTGAAACTTAACCTAAATCTGGTACATTAGGGTGGTTATATGAACCTTGGGACTACAAAATGTAGGTAGTTTCAGATAAAAAGTTTCTTTAAGGCCTTTTGGCTATGAGACAACAGTTGCAAGACCATTATAATACATAACAGTTAAATACTCAAGGGAAACTATTAGAGTATATATTCCAAAGAAAGGGTAAAAGTTTTTGGAAAAATTAAGATGGACAGGATTGAAGGCAGCCAATCCTAGGGTAGTATAAAGATTTTGAGTGTAATGATGTAGGAGATAGTACAAAAAGTTATATACACCATGCTACCCAGTTTGGATTTGACTTTATAGTAACATAAGGTGTCAGTTTTTGAATGGATGAGTGAGAATATGGACAAAGCACTATACAGGATAAATTTAGAATCCAGTATAAATGAGTAGCTTACTAGTTATGATTAGAGCCTGGGCCAGTTCTTACATATATATTGATTTCACACATCCTTTCTGAACACAATGCATAACCACAACCAATGGTGTCTTAGAACTGCTGTTGACAGCATTTTTTCATACTGGTATGTGTCAAAAAGTATTACCTTTAAAGCAATATTTTTTAAAAATAAGTATCTGACAGTGTTCCCTAAAACAATTACCCATTTGAGCACTTAGCTTTTAAGTTATAAAAAATGTGCTAAGAAAATCAAATAATAGCTGGGAATGTGGCTCAGTGGTAGAGTGCTTGCCTAGTATGCATGAGGCCCTAGGTTCGATTCTTTAGTACCCCATAAAAACAAAAAGTCAAATAACATTGTTTCAGAGAAATTTCTACCTTAAGAGATTGGTAGTCATTTTTGCATGTGCTCACACATGCATACACACACACACACACACACACACACACACACACACACACACACAGAAATTTCTACCTTAAGAGATTAGTAGTCATTTTTGCATGTGCTCACACATGCATACACACACACACACACACACACACACACCTCCAGTCTACGATGGCCTTTTCCCTTGTAAATCTAGTAGTTTATGATATTTGCATTTGCTTGTTTAAAAACCTGTCTCTAGACTATAAACTGACGAGATCAGAATTGATTTTCCCATCTGTATTTCCTTAGGAAATAGCCTGAAAATTAGCAACGCTATAGGTATTTAGTGGTATTGAATATTCATGAGTGGCAAGTAGGAGTAGAAAAAGTACTATTAATAGTTGAAGTGCACTGAGAACTTTAGTTTCATACAAGATATTTTCCTCTCCTCATCTACCTTCACACATACTTCATTATTCCTGCTTCACTTACATATATTAAAACCCTTACCCAAAGTTACCTACCTAGCTACCCGATGGAGCTAGAACAAATGCAGCAAGAGATCTAGGTTGCGGAAAAGTAGCTTACTTTCCCATCATTTTGGACTTCATAAGCAAATTCAAAATGAAGAGTTCTCTGTCCATCCAGTGGGCACTGACAGAAAAGCATGAACACTAGCCAAGCTTAAAACACCAAAGAAATAAGAATACTTTTAAAGCAGATAATTTATTTTAAGTAGTCAAAAGTAGTCACCAGATGAAAAGTTAGAACTTGCCTACCCAAATTAGTCTTTTTTTTTAAAGTTATGCTTGCTTTAAATTTTGAATTATATGGGGAGAGAAGTGGTAGAAGTTGTTTAGTTGGTTGGTTGTGGGGCTTGAACTCTGGGCCTGGGAGCTGTCCCTCAGATCTTCAGCTCAAGGCTAGCTCTCTACCACTTGAGCCACAGCGCCACTTCCAGTTTTCTGGTGGTTTAATGGAGAGAAGAGTCTCATGGACTTTCCTGCCTAGGCTGGCTTTGAACCGTGATTCTCAGATCTCAGCTTCCTGAGTAGTTAGGATTACAGGTGTGAGCTACCGGCGCCTGGCTTGTTGTTTTGATTTTTAAATTTAGGCCTATCAGTTTTAATACAATCTTGTGGCCAAATGATGAGAGATGTTTCACATGCACTACTTTGTAGTGTTAAAATCTGACATACAAAATGCTAATACCCTTAGCATTATGCTGAAAACAGGTCTTTTATGAATGAAGAACAAGAATAATTGAGGTAAATGTAGGTAAGAATGTAGGAAAGGAATGGAATATCTTTTTTTTATTTTCAGTTTAATATTGCATTCTTAAAATACCTGCTTTTTTGATGGGCAAAAAAAAAAGCATTTGGAGCCAAGAACTGGTGCCTCATACCTCAAATCCTTTAATCTTAGCTACTCAAGAGGGTGAGATCTGAGAATCACAATTTACCACCAGGCCAGAAAAATAAATTCTAGAGACACTTACTGCTGATATCCATGTTCTAAGCCCCAGAACTCTGTAATCTTTATATGGCAAGGGATTTTGCAGATATACTTAAGGATCTTGAGCTGGGGAAATTATCCTGGAGAAGTCAGATGGATCCGATGTGGATCCAATATATCAAGAAGAGGCAGCAGAGCCAGAGTTGGATGTGCTGACTGGAATGGGAAATGTGATGACAGAAGCGATGACAGAAGCAAGGTTTGTGCTTAGGGAAATGAAGATGCCATGCTTCCATCCTTGAAGAATGGAGGAAGGGACCAGGAGCCAAAGGATGCAGGTGGCCTCAAGTAACTGAAAAAGACCAAGAAACAGGTTCACTACAGTGTCATTCTGAGAAGGCTCTTTTTTACATTTCTTTCGTCCCAATTACAGCTTCCTCATGGATAGTAGCCCTCCCATCACCTGTATTTACTGACCCTTTGAATTTATAACCTCAGGAAAGGTAACATAAGTTTGTTCTACTTGAAGCTTCTGAAGTTGTGGTAGTTCATCACAGCAGAAATAAGAAACATATCCCTAACTAAGTGAATAAATACTATAATTTATGCAGCATTTTTTTATATTGTTACAAGGACTTTGCTCTTAGAGTTAAATTTTATTTTTTTTAACAGAAACTTTTTTTTTTGTATTTTTGGTAGGGTTTTTTGTTTGTTTGTTTGGTGGTACTGGGATTCCAACTCCAAGTCTTGCCTTCTAAGTCAATTTCAGACATAAATAATTTTGTCCGACAATGACTGGAGACACCAATGGTAGTATAACTTCTTTTTTTTTTTTAATTTTTATGTTCAATTTTTGGGCCTGAACTCTGGGCCTGCACGCTGTCCCTCAGCAATTCAGCTCAAGGCAAGTACTCTACCACTAGAACCACCTTGAACCACAACGCCACTTCCGGCTTTTTCTGCTTATGTGGTGCTAAGGAATCAAACCCAGGGCCTCATGCATGTAAGGCAAGCGCTCTACCACTGAGCCACCTTCCCAGCCCAAGTATAACTTCTTGTGTAATATTTCTGCAATAATTTACACTGGATAGGTAAGGCCATGAAGCACGAATCTGGGGACTCTCTGCAGGAAGGAGACTTGAGGTCTGGATGTGAAATACCATGAGTGGTTTTCTTCAGCTCTACTTGTGGTTTGTTTGTGTGCTACACATCAAGCCTAAGGGTAAATAATTCCTTAAGGGATTTGGTAAGAGTCCAAACTTGCTCATGTGTTACAATGGGAACCAGCTTGAACTAAAGGAGAGCTCATGATGACACTCCACCTTTGCAGGATTACGAAGGGTCATCACCCGCACCCCGACGCTGCCTCAGGTGACGCTGGAGTGTTTTTCACCCAACAGGCTCTGCTTACATTTTTCTTACACTTTCTCCTTCTTTTTCTTTTTTTTGGGGGGGGGGGTCCGGTCGTGGGGCCTGAACTCTGGGCCTGGGCACTGTCCCTCAGCTCTTCAGCTCAAGGCTAGCACTCTACCACTTGAGCCACAGCGCCACTTCTGGCTTTTTTCTTTTTGCTTATGTGGTGCTGAGGAATTGAACCCAGGGCCTCAGGCATGAAAGGCAAGCACTCTACCACTGAGCCACCTTCCCAGCCCTCTCTTTCTGCTTCACTTTAAACCTGCCTCTCCTCTTTCCCTCCTTCCTCTTTTCTCCTCTCTATCTTCTTCTTCCAACCTCACCTCTCACTAAGCATGAGACCTCGGCAGGTTACATACCTTTTGGTGTCTCCGTTTACAGATCAGTAAAATGGGGATAACGCATCTCTCATGGGGGTTTTTATGAAGATTACCTGAGCCAGCTCAAACGTCTCTACCCCACTTCGTTCTGGCACTGTACTTAAGGCTTCATGCCATGTGACCCTCACTGTCACATCGAGAACGGATTCCTATTACAAGCTCTAATTTAGAGATAGGCAACCGAGGGTGGGAAGGCTGAGGGACTTCCATACAACTAGCAAATGGAGGGAGCTGAACTCATTCTGCGTATGCAGGTCTGTGCCCTCAGTTATGATGGTAACCTTAGGATCCAGCACAATCTGAGCTATAGGAACACAACACATTCCATAGTTCAGCAAAGTGGTCTAGCCCTTGAGCCAGACAGCCTGGGTTCAAATCCTAGATGCACTCAAGTTTCATTATCTGAAAAATGAGGATAATGGTGATATTTCTCTTAGAAGGTTGTCCTGAAGATTAAATAAATCCATATCACTGTCCTGAACAGAATCTATTTCTGAAGTGTCCTATTTTTACTTTCTCCTTCCTCCTCCTCCTTTTTCTTCCTTCTCATCCCCTCCCCCTATCTCTCTCTTCAATTAATGATCCTTCAGAACTTTGGTGAATCTATGTATATCACTGGGTTATTCTGTTTTCAATGGTACCACATTTCTTTTCCTTTTTTGAACACAAGCTGATATATATATATATATATATATATGTATGTTCATATATACATACATATGTATATTTTAAATTTTATTATAAAGGTGATATATAGAGGAGTTAGTTACATGATTTAGGTTATGATTACATTTCTTTTTGAACAGTGTTACCCTCGCTGTCATTCTCTCCCAGTGTTTCCTCTCCTGCCTCCTCTTCTCCTAAATTGTATGGTGGGTTTCACTGCTAAATTGGTTCTCCCTTTGTTCCTCTGTTTCTGTATTTCCCCTTTCCACAAACTGATATGTTTAACTGAAACTTGTAACTACTTAAGGATAATTTATCTTTTAGTTTTTGTTATTATAAAAGTAATGTACAGAGGGGTTATAGTTGCATAGGTCAGGTAAAGAGTACATGTCTTTTTGGACAGTGTTACCCCTTCCCTCGCTCTCTCCCAGTTTTTCCCTCCTATCCCCACCCACAAGTTGTATATTTCATTTTCAACATAGTATCTGTCCAGTGAGCACCATAGTGTCCAGTGAGCACCATAGTGTCCAGTGAGCACCATAGTGTCCAGTGAGCACCATAGTGTCCAGTGAGCACCATAGTGTCCAGTGAGCACCATAGTGTCCAGTGAGCACCATAGTGTCCAGTGAGTGTTGTATTTGTTCATCCTTTGTCCCTCCATTTCTGTGCCTCCCCATACCCTCCCAAAGACAGATAAATGAGCAAACAGAACGAAAAGAAAACAAAAATCAGCAAGCAAGAATAAAAAAAAAATCAAAAACCTCTTGTTTCCATTTCTTGGAGTTCATTCTGATAAATGTTATTTTGTATGATCAGATGCACATAAGTATTGTGCTTTCCTGTTTTTCCTTTTTAAAACCATGAGTCCCCCCTCCCCCCCTCTCCCCCCCCCCCCAAGCTTTGGTAACAAATCCTATCTTCAAGACGAGACAGAAGTACCTTGAGGGCAAACAGATGATTACCTGGTCATCTGAGACAAAATCTGCACTACCCTGGGCAAAAATCTTGGTGGTGAGGTTGGGGGTAGGGTAGCAGCAGCTTGTGGTCTCTCCAACACAAAGACAATTCTAACAACTCCTGTAGGCTGTGTACAGAAGGGCGGTACAGTGTTTCTGTCACCACACACCTTGGGTGTGTGCTGACTGCCTTCTTGTTTCAGGGAGCTCTGGTTGTGATTTTAGCAAAGGGAACTTGGACATAACTTTTGGGTTTTTTTCCAGGATATCCTTGTTTGCCTCTGGAGCCCAGATCAATTCAACAAGTCTTTATTAAGTATCTGTTAGACATCAGGCAGGCACTGGGGCTAAGAACTAGGGAATATAGCAATACATGCAGAGATTGATTGCTGTTCTGTAAATATGAACATTCCAGGAGGGCAGAGAGACTCTAGCGTGAAGTAGAATAGAGAAGAAATAGCAATACATCTTAAGCAGAGGAGGCAAGGAAGGAGATTGAGTGGGAGTGTGCATGTAGGGCAGTGGGGGGGGGGGGTTGTTTTAGATAGGATAGCTAGAAAAGCCTCCATGAATGGGAAAGTGTTGGAGTAGATTACTCAAATCTGTGGGCTGCAAGTCCCTGGGGTTTCTATGGAAAGGGTCTTTTGGCAGAGAGAGCACGAGGGTGGAGACCCTAAGATGGGAGCTAATCAGCTCAGAGGGAACTGAAGTAGATGGTCTTGGGGGGTGGGGGGGAGGGGTTTGAGTTCCTGGAAACAAGTTCAGCCTTTGCAGTCAAAGGACGCAATCATCAAGCATTTCCTTGCCCAAAGCAGATATTTCTACCATTTGGACCTTTCAGCTGATGCAGCCACCAGGTTCTTTGTCGGGTCACTAATGCCTAAGACTGAAGCAACCTCAAGAAGCAGAGCTGGCTTTGCGGCATTCTAATTTATTGGGCAATAATGGCAACTGCTCTGATAACTCAGTCCAGTTGGAGGAGGAGAGTCAAGCGAATGGCTGGCAAGCTCCAGCTCCTGGGTTTCCCATGGAAGCCCCACAGAGGGAAGAAAAGGGCCCTTTCTCAAAACTTGACCTTCATGTCAATATATCCAAGTCTGGATTCTTTGTACAAGAAGTACTTTGATAGCAGGACTTGAGATCTTTTAGCTTTGATGTTGTTTCCTTGGGAAAAGAAGACTGTTGAATACAGCCAGTGAGAATAGGGCCTTTGGAGTCAGGGAACTGGGTGAGGTACTCACTCTGGCATTATTAATCTGTAAAAAGAGACCATTAAGCCCCGCACCTGTGGCTCCTACTGTAATCCTAGCCACTCAAGAGGCTGAGATCAAGGATTTCAGTTTGAAGCCAGGAAAATCCATGAGATTTTTTTTTTTTTTTTGCCAGACCTGGGGCTTAAACTCAGGGCCTAGACACTGTCCCTGAGCTTCTTTTGCTCAAGGCTAGCACTCTACCACTTGAATCACAGTGCCGTTTCTGGCTTTTCTGTTTATATGTTACTGAGGATTGAACCCAGGGCTTCATGCATACTATGTAAGCACTGTACCACTATGCCACATTCCCGGCCCCATGAGAATCATATCTTCAATTAACCACCCAAAAAGCCAGAGGTGCAGTTGCAGTGCACAAATGGTAGAGCACTAGCCTTGAGCAAAAAGCTCAGGGACAGCACTCAGGCCCTAAGTTCAAGCCCTAGGTCTGGCTCTCCAAAAAAGGGAGAACATTAGTGTTGATGTCTCAAGGGACTAAATTCCTGTGCAGAGTTCTAGTGGAGTGCCTAGAATAGGGCCTTCATCTCAGCAGAAGCTCAAAACACGTGGTTATTGTGATGGTCTTGACTCATGCTTGTTAGAGTGGAACACCCTCAGACAGGAATGAAATTGTGGTTCCTGGATATCTGAAATGAGTACCATGCTCATGGAGGAAGCAGGCTGGAGAGGCAGCCCTATCAGACAGACAAGCTTGTTAAGTTCACTCTACCACTGACCCTGTTAGAAAAAGGTGGTGGTGATGGGGTCATTTCTCTTTGAACTTAGCACCTGAAATTCTCTTCGTCATTCCTTAGGCATGCCTTAGATAATAGATAGTGTATTGCCAAATTGCCCTGCCAAGTGCCAAATTCAATTCCTACCAACAGAAGAGCCCCTGAAAACATTTCTAGTATGAACCATGAAGATTCTTGCCAAAAGTTTGTTGTTCAGCAGGTTTTCTGTTTTCGTGTGTGTGTGTGTGTGTGTGTTTGTCGGTTGTGGGGCCTGAACTCTGGGCCTGGGTGCTGTCCCTCAGCTCTTCAGCTCAAGGCTAGTACTCTACCACTTGAGCCACAGTGCCACTTCGAGCTTTTTCTGCTTCTGTGGTGCTGAGGAATCAAACCTAGAGCCTCATGCATGCAAGGCAAGCACTCTACCACTGAGCCACCTTCCCAGCCCTCAGCAGTTTCGTTTTAATTTACATTTATCTGCGTGCCAGTAGACTATATTTTCCTGTTTGTTAGACACTCACAGTTCCTCTTTAATGATTTTCTTTGTTTTGTTTTTGGTATGCTGAGGATTAAAACCAGAAACTTTAACTTTTGTGAGTCCTGGGGCTTGAACTCAGGGCGTGGATACTCTCCCGGAACTTCTTTTGCTCAATAGCATGCTACCACTGGAGCCACAGCTCTACCTCTGACTTCTTTTGGTAGTTAATTGAAGATGAAAATCTCACTGAGCCAGACACTGGTGGCTCACTCCTGTAATCCTAGCTACTAAAGAGGGTGAGATCTGAGGATCACATTATTTCTGCCAGCTGGGGAAGGAAAAAGTTCATCAGACTCTGATCTCCAATTATCAGCCAGAACACCAGAAGTGGCTCTGTGGCTCAAAGTGATAAAGCATTAGCCTTGAGCACAAAAGCTCAGTGACAGCACCTAGGGCCTGAGTTCAAGCCCCACAACCAGGAAAAAAAATCTCACAGACTCTATTGCTTCAAACCTTAATCTTCAGATCTCAGCCTCATGAGCAGCTAGGATTACAGACAAGAGTCATTGAGCACACAGCTCAGGGATTTTCACTATTTGGCATTTTTCTATTCCCCAGCCCTTTAATGAATTTCGTATTCAGATTCTCTGTTTGGTACTCTAATTTTCTAAAACCCTTTTTCTTATTAATTTGTTAGACTTTAAAAATACATTCTAGATATTGCTTCTCTAAGCTGTGGGTTATCTTTTAACTTTGTTTATGGTACCATTTTATATAAATAACTTTTTATTTTTTATATAGATAACTGATCAAACTTTCTTTTTATTACTTTTGCTTTTGAGTCAAGTATAAGTAGATATTCCAAATTTCAGGGTAGCCGGGTGACAGAGGCTCACTCCTGTAATCCTGTCTACTCAAGAGGCTGAGTTCTGAAGATCCAGGGACTCTTATCTCCAACTAATCACTAAAAAGCCAAAAGTGGAGCTAACCTTGAACAAAAACTCTAAGGCAGTGCATGCTCAAACTCTGAGTTCCAGCACTGAGACTGGCAACAAAACAAAAACAGAAACAAATAAAACCCAACAATTAAAAATGCATGTTAATAAACATTCTTTATTGTTTATATAACAAAAACAAACTCAGGACTCACAGCTGGTACTCTACCACTCTAGCTACACCTCTATTTCTGGATCTTTCCTGGTTAATTAGAGATAAAAATCTAAAGAAAAAAATTCTGGAGCATTCATCTGCTGGAGGAAGGATGTTCAGAAGTGAGATCCTTAAATCTCAACCTCCTGAGTCACGAGAATTACCGGTCTGAACCACTGGCACTTGGCTATCGTTTTTTAATTTGTATTTTCAAACACTAGGTTTAGCTAAAACCATAAAACTTTTAAAAGAAAACACAGTACATTTACTATCGTATGTCAAGGAAAGATTTCTTTTTTTTCTTTTTTTGTTGGTTGTGGGGCTTGAACTCTGGGCCTGGGCGCTGTCCCTGAGCTCTTCACCTCAAGATGAGCGCTCTACTGTGTGAGCCACAGTGCCACTTCCAGTTTTCTTGGAGTTAAGAGTTTTCTTGGAGATAAGAGTCTCACAGATTTTCCTGCCCAGGCTGGCTTTGAACTGTGATCCTCAGATCTCAGCCTCCTGAGTAGCTAGGATTACAGGCATGAGCCATTGGTGCCCAGCAAACAAAGATTTCTTAAAGGCCTACATCATAAAAGGAAAACTATTGATAAAGTTGGCCTCATTAAGATGAAAACACTCTTTTCTTCCAAAGCTACTATCAAGAAAATATAGAGATAATCCAGAGACTGGGGCTAGTGCCATTTCTGGGTATCTGAGAAACCAACTCCAGGACCTCCTTGAAAAATATCAAAACCCCTTTATCTGCTCATCTCTTTCATAAAATGACATAATATTTACAGAAAACACACATCTTCCTATTTAAGCAATCTACAGTACTTGTAGCACTTATTTGTGGCAACATCAATGCTATGTAAATAGTTTGTTATCCTGTATTGTTTGTGGGTATAATGACAAGAAAAAAGCCTGTACCTTGGCTGGGAAGGTGGCTTAGTGGTAGAATGCTTGCCTAGCATGTATGAAGCCCTGGGTTTGATTCTTCAGCACCACATAAGCAGAAAAAACTGGAAGTGGTGCTGTGGCTCAAGTGGTAGAGTGCTAGTCTTGAGCAAAAGAAGCCCAAGGACAGAGCCTAGGCCCTGAGTTCAAGCCCCAGGATGGGCCACACAAAACAAAGTATTGCTGAGCATCAACTCCCATTCTTTGAAGAAGAGAATGCAAAATCACACAGTCAAACTTTTGAAAAAGTTTTACTGGTTTTTTTGTTTGTTTTTTGGGTCCAGTCGTGGGCCTGAACTCTGGGCCTGGGCGCTGTCCCTCAGCTCTTCAGCTCAAGGCTAGTGCTCTACTACTTGAGCCATAGTGCCACTTCCGGCTTTTTTCTTTTTGCTTATGTGGTGCTGAGGAATCGAACCCAGGGCCTCAGGCATGCAAGGCAAGCGCTCTACCACTGAGCCACCTTTCCAGCCCCAAGTTTTACTGTTTTCAACCAAGTAAAATATACATTCATTATAGATCTCAGTAACTCCACTCCTATCTATACATTTTCCAAGAGAAAGAAAATTTGTCTCTACAACAATCCATTTGTAAATTTTTCTTTTACTTTTATAACCACCCCAAGCTGGAAACAACCCACATGCCCATGAGTTGACTGAATGGACAAATCATGACAGTTTGATGTGTTGAAATGATCTTTAAAAGCTTGTAATCCCAGCTGCTTGGGAGATGGACATTGAGGAGGTAATAAACAAATAATTACCAACACCCCACCTCAATAAACATATTAAATGTGATGGTTTACATCTGTAATGCCAGGTAGGCAGGAGGTTTAAGTAGAAAGGTTGCCTTCCAAGGCCTGCCCTGAGAAAATATATGAGACCTTTGCTGAAAAAGGTAGCTAACAAAAATACAGATCTAGTTCAAGTGGTAGAGCACTTGCCTAGAGAGCATGAGGCCCTGAGTTCAAAATCCCAGTACCACCACTACCACAAGGAAAAAAAAAAGGTCGAGGAGGAGACAGAAGATGAAAAAAAGAAGAAAAAGAAGAGGAAGAAGGAGAAGGAGAGGAGGAGAAGGAAGAAGGGGAGGAGGAAGAAACACTACTTAGAGAAAAAATATGGTGCTTCTAATAGACACATCAAAGTGCTTCTAATAGACACATCATAGATGACTTTCAAAAGCACCATGGTACCAGGCACTAGTGGCTCACACCTATAATCCCAGCTATTCAGGAGCTGAGATCTGAGGATGACAATTTAAAGCCAGCCCAGGCCGGAAATCTGTGAGACCCTTACCTGCAATTAACTACTAGAAAACTATAGGGTTCAAGCACTAGAGCATTAGCTTTGAGCTGAAGAGCTCAAGGACAGCATCCAGGCCAGAGTTCAAGCCCCATGACTGATAAAAAAAAAAAGCACTATGGTAAGTAAATGAAGCCAGATTTGGGGTGTCTAGTAGCTGTGATCTGCAGGGAAAGAATCAGCTGTGTAGGGCACAAGGAAAATTTGGGGATGACAAAGAAGTTTCATATTGTGGTGGTAATATGATTTTATATAGACATATACCCCAGAGTCACAAGCTGCACAAAAGTGAAGTTTCTTATTTGTAAGTTATACCTGTATGAACTCTAACATTGAAAATGTGTTCTTAGGCTGGGAGTGTGTGTGGCTTAGTGGTAGAGTGCTTGCCTCACATGCGTGAAGCCCTGGGTTTGATTCCTCAGTACCACATACACAGAAAAAGCCAGAAGTGAGACTGTGGTTCAAATGGTAGAGTGTTAGCCTTAAGCAAAAGAAGCTCAGGAATAGTGTCCAGGTCCTGAGTTCAAGCCCCCAGGACAAGAAAAAAGAAAGAAAGAGAGAGAGGAAGAAAGAAGGAAGGAAGGAAGGAGAAAAGGAAAATGTGTTCTTAGCTGGGCATCTGTAACTCATGCCTAAAATCCTAGCTGCTCAAGAGGCTGAGAGCTAGAAGATTGTTGTTTGAAGCTAGCACAGGCAGAAAAGTCCACAAGACTCCATTTTCAAGTTAACTAGCAAAATGCTGGACAGGAGGCATTGCTAGGCCAGGCAGAAAAGTCCACAAGATGGGGAACTCACTGTGTTGATTTACCTAGGTGAGGAGAGTCAGGATTGCTGGCTGTGACATTCACAGTGCAAAGTCCAGGGAAGCCCCATGCAAATCTCAAGGAGTTGGTGAGGGACGCTGCCGGCAGCCAGCAGAGCCAGCCTAGCAGAGAGCCCACCTGGGTTTCAACCAGTCAACCTTCATGGCCAGGGGTCTTCAAGCACTTGGGAGCCCTTATTCCTCTCCTCTCTTGTTCCCTAAGTGCCAGACACCAAGCTATAGGACTGAATACCTTCCTACTGGGTATCTATCTTGCTTTGGTCACATCCCTCTTTTCTATTCCTCTAGCCCTCCCTGTAGAATACAGACACCTACCCTCTGCCACCATATTACATAAGTGCATTCATGACTTGGTTTTGATTTTCATGGGGGCTCCCACTGAGTATAAACTCAAGACTTGGAGGAGACTTTAGACTACTTGGCTTTCTGAGCAATGCTGTATTTGTTAAGACTTGAGGGAATCCTGCGATAGGCTGAAAGCATGTTTGCCTGTGAGGTGGATCTGAGCCTTTGAGGGTCAGGGTTGTCATGCTACAGTTGGGATCATGTGTCCTCACAGGCCCATTTACTAAAGGCTTAGTCCCCAGCTCAGCACTGCTGAGAGGCGGTAGAACCTTTAGGATGTGGGGTCTGGTGGGAGATGTTAGGTCACTGTGGCTGTGTCTTGAAGGAGATCAGGAGCCCCATTCTCTTCCTCTTCCATACTTCCTGGCCATGAGATAGAGCTTTGTTCCCCATGCCCACCCTACTGTGATGTGCTGCTTGATCACAGGCCCTGAGTGGACATTTTTCTCCCCACAAGTTAAGCCACCAGCTTAAATCCAGCTCATGGTCTTTTTTCTTGAGTAGGGACTGGGGAAAGAGAAAATCTTTTCTTTCATCCTTTCCTTCCTTCCTTTCTTTTTTTTTGGGGGGGGGGGGTCCAGTTGTGGGACCTGAACTCTGGGCCTGGGCGCTGGCCCTCAGCTCTTCAGCTCAAGGCTAGCGCTCTACCACTTGAGCCATAGCGCCACTTCCAGCTTTTTTCTTTTTGCTTATGTGGTGCTGGGGAATCGAACCCAGGGCCTCAGGCATGCAAGGCAAGCGCTCTACCACTGAGTCACCTTCCCAGCCCCTTCCTTCCTTTCTTAATCCTCCCCCCCCATACACACAGACACAGACACAGACACACACACACACATACACACACACACACACACACACACACTTTTCTTCTTTCCTTTTCCTGGACTTTGAATTCAAGGTCTTGTACTTGCTTAGCAGGTTTTCTACCATTTGCATCTCTCTCATAATCCTTTATTTGCTTAGGGTTATTTTTTTTTTTTTTTTTTTTTTTTGTCGGTCGTGAGTCTTGAACTCTGGGCCTGGGCGCTGTCCCTCAGCTCTTCAGCTCAAGGCAAGCGCTCTACCACTTGAGCTACAGCGCCACTTCCGGTTTTCTGGTGGTTTATTGGAGATAGGAGTCTCAAGGTCTTTCCTGCCCGGGCTGGCTTTGAACCGCGATCCTCAGATCTCAGCCTCCTGAGTAGCTAGGATTACAGGCGTGAGCCACCATCGCCCGGCAGGGTTATTTTTTTTAGATAAGAGCTTGCTCTTTTGCTTGGGGCCGGCCTTGGGACCATGAACCTCTGACCTAGGTATCCCCTATAGCTGGAATCATAGGTGTGAGCCACTGTACTTGGCTAAGAAAGCTTTCTTGGGTCAAGAAGAAGTGTAAGTGGTGCACAGAGATGAATGCTAGCCTGGGAGTAGACACGAAGGGCCAGAGGGGGACATCTTCCTGGTTGCTGATCCATGATCTAAAAGTGGTGTTCTAGACCTCCTCTATGGTCTCGTCTGTCGTCACTCACTGCCTGTACAGAATGTCTGTCCTAGGATAACTCTGTAACCGGTAGTGGGGGATAGATCAAGACCAGTGGCCCTGGAGCTGTCAGTCGGGCAGGCCCTGCAGCCTTGTGAGGTGGCATATGCCTGGGAGGACATGGCTGGCAGGAATCTTGCATCCAGCATGTAAAAAGGTAAGAGTGAATTCCAAAGCCCTGAGTTCCTAGGAATGGAACCTTCAGCCCTGCTAACTGCCACTGCCCAGCCTCCCTGCCTCAGCCAAGCTAAAGTAATTAAGGGGAATCTGGGAAATGAAGACTAAATTTGCTTCCCAATGCAATTAAAGTCCTGCTGAGTTGGGACAGGAAGGGCCCTGGAAAGGTATTTCCACTTTAGCTTGACTTGTTAGGCTAGTAGACATGGGCTTGTTTTTCTTACGGCTAGGTTATTAAAACCCTTGAGGAATGTGCGCCAGGTGAATTGAGTCTGTGATGCTTAGTAGGCCTAGGAGATGCTGAATAAATAATAGTCCAGTTGTTTGGATAACTAGAGTGGTGGTGAGAGCACTTTGGACTGGAGACTGCCAGAAGTGGGTTGGTCCATCCCAGAGGGTCTTGTGGGGGTACGCTCTGCTTCCTGCTCAGCTCAGTCTCTCAGTGCCCAGGTGGCTCCTTCCCTACTCTCTGGGGAGCTGTGAAGCTCAGCTGGGCTTTTGCCCTGGGACTTGATCTCCACTGAACTCTGTGGAGAATGAGAGTGGTTGGAGAGGAGTTGTGGCTAGAGGGGTGTGATTCTATTCTAAAGGTCTCTCTGGGCCAGGGAGGCTCCACAGGGGACCCATGAGGCCTGCAGGAGGGAGCAGCAATGTAAAGGACTTGGTTGAGTTGCTAGTGACTCAGAAGTGCAGGAGTGATTACTCATAATTACCGGCCTCTGAGGTGATGTTCTGAGTCTTATCAAAATGCAGAAGCCTCCTTGGTTCAACATTCTGTCCCCACTGCCCCTTCTAAGTGGAAGAGATCTTTCCAGACAACGATTTCTCCAACTTCTCTACATTACACTCCAGGGAGGTGAAAGTCATTGTTCTAAGAGAGATGTTTTCCTTTCTGAGCTGAGGGAGTTGGGGAAGGTGTTACCCTTCCTCCAGATCTTTAGCAAGAGAAAACTTACGGGGCCTGCCAGTCTGGTTCGCACCTGCCTCTGAGCTCAGCTAACACCTGTGAGCACCACTCCTAGGCACTGAATACAACAGAGAGTACTGAGATGCCTGCCATGCGCTGGGCACTTCTGTGGGAGCTGGGGATACACCAGCGAGCCAAATAAACCCTGTCCTCATGGCATTTGCATTGTAATGGGGGAGAAATGCATGGTAAGACAGGGAAGGGCAAAGAAAGCCTCAGTGGTGAGGCCCTTTGAGCAAAGATCAGGATGAAGAAAAAGGGCCAGCCAGTCTAGGGCATAACATGATAGGAGGGAAGTCTCCCATAGGTCCTTTTTGTGATCAGGATCAACAAGGAGGCCAGCATGGCTGGAACCAAGTGGGAAAGAGAAAAGATGGGACCAGAGAAGCTCTTGGCACTCACTGCCTTTGACTCTGATACAGAGGGTTTAAGTGGAGTAATGACATCGTCTGACATGCTTTAAAGATGTCTCCTCACAGCTCTGTGAGGAAGTGGGATACAGGTGGGCAAAGGCATGATTGGGGAGACCACTGCAGAGATCTTTCAATGATCTAGGAGAGTGCAATGGAGATTCAGAATGGTCCTGGAGGTGGAGGTGGTGAGAAGTGGAAGATGCCACCAGACCCATCTGGCAGAGGTGATGGGTCCTCTCCCCTGACAGAGCAGATGTGGGTATGAGAGAAACTGAGGAGTCAGATGTGACTTCAAGTTTTTTTGGCCCGAACAACTGGAAGGATGAATTGGATTTTCCTTTTTAGAGATAGGAAGGCAACAGGAAAAGCCGTTCTCCTGGAAAAAAATAACCTGCTTTGGGTATTGGGTATGTTAAATTTGAGATAACCATTGAACATGCCAGAGAAGTTTGGATGCTTAGATGTTCAAGTATGTAATTCAGGGGGAAAGCATCTGGTTACAAATATACATTTAGGAGTTCTCAACTAGAAGAGATATTGATAACTATAGGCCTGGGTGAAAATTGGCCTTGCTTTAAATCTGTGACTACCAGCCTCAATAGGCTCTTGGGAAGGTAGAGATTATTAAGTCAAGGACAAAGCACTAGCCAGGCGCTGGTGGCTCATGCCTGTAATCCTAGCTACTCAGGAGGCTGAGATCTGAGGATCTCAGTTCAAAGCCAGCCCAGGCAGGAAAGTCCGTGAAACTTTTATCTCCAATAAACCACCAGAAAACTGAAAGTAGCGCTGTAGCTCAAGTGGTAGAGCGCTCGCCTTGAGCTGAATTGCTGAGAGACAGTGCTCAGGCCCAGAGTTCAAGCCTCACAACCGACAAAAAAGAAAAGAAAAGAAAAAAAAAGGACAAAGCACTAGGACACATCAGTTTACTTGGGGGTCGAGAAACTGAAGGAAAGCCAGCCAATGAATCCAAGAAGGAGTGGCCTGTGAGTTGGGACACAAATCAGAAAAGGAGGGAGTTCTGGAAGGCAGAAAGGAAATACTTTCAAGGAATAAGTAACCCATTGGGTTAAAATAAAATCTTGAAGAGCCAAGCACTAGTGGCTCATGCCTGTAATCCTAGCTACTCACGAGGCTGAGATCTGAGGATTGAAATTCCAAGCAAGCCTGGGTAGGAAAGTCTGTGAGACTCTTTTCTCCAATTAATCACCAAAAAGCCAGAAGTGAAGCTGTGGTTCAAGTGGTAGAAAGGTAGCCTGAGTTCAAGCCCTAGGACTGGCATCCCCACCCCCAACCCCATCCCATACAAAGTATTAAGAACCCAAATGAGGTTGTCACTGAATATTGGTTATTTTAGCAAGTAACTGGGATCTTGAGGTCTTGTGGAGATATGAAGTAAAAGATGTGGAAGTGAGCTGGGTGCCTCACGCCTGTAATCCTAGCTACTCAGGAGGCTGAGGTCTGAGATCATGGTTCAAAGCCAGCCCAGGCAGGAAACTCCGTGAGACTCTTATCTCCAAAACCAGAAGTGGCGCTGTGGTTCAAGTGGTAGAGCGCTAGCCTTGAACTGGAGAGCTGAGGGACAATGCCCAGGCCCAGAGTTCAAGCCCCATAACCAATAAAGAGAGAGAGAGAGAGAGAGAGAGGGAAGTGGAGTCAAGAGAGAATGGGTGGATAGGAATTGAGGCTCTGTGAATATAGAGAATTGTTTTGAAGAGCACTGCTGTAAAAATGGAGCAGAGAACTGAGGTGCTAATTGGTAGGGAACACGGAATTAGGATAGGATTAGTATTTCAGATAAAGGTAATAAGATGTATGTGGAGGAATGGCTTGACAGAAAAAGCACAACTGCCAGAGTAGGTCCTTGGGCATATGCCAGAGGATAGACTCTAGCTTCTAAGAGAAAGGCTTGGTATTAGTTGTCCATGAATTCAGAGTAAGGCCAGTTGACACAGTTGGTGCTAGACACACTGAGCTTTGTGGTAAAGGTGGCAAATAGAAAGCTAGATTTAATCAAAGTTGGTGTTTTTCCAGAGCAGTAGAGTGAAGTAAGAGAGAACAGTGAAATGAAGGGCATATAAAAATGGGTGATTAGAATAATGAGATCATCTAAACTTTCAAGGGGAGTGAGGCAGAGAGAAAGGGGAAAACCTAGAGAAAAGAGTTGGAGTCCTAAAAGGTGTGGACTGGGAAGATAGGCAGGTGTTGGCTAGCTTGAGAGACAAGAAACGGAGATGACAGTTATACAAACCCACTGCAAATGAGGTGGTCAAGGAACAGAAGGCCAGGATTACTGGGTGTATCAGATTGCCTTTCCCTGTGTGTTTTCTTCCTTACTGCAGGGATTAGAAGACTAGGAATTGTATTTTCTAGTTAGTTTCTGAGTTAGTTGCCACCATCAAGGAATACTTATGAAAGATTTGGAAGAAGAAGCAGAAATAATATTATTGTTTCTCTAGCAGGATAGTGGAGGACATGTACATGTGTTTTGGCTTCATAAATCAAATATTTACAGATCTGCATATCACTCATCTTTGTTTTGGAATCTAGGAAGCTTCCTGTGCTTCTTGTAACTAACTTCCCAACTCCCTAAAAGATGGTGACAAAATTAAAATCTAGTGGTAGTTTTGCTGACTTTTGTCCTTATAGTCCTTCCAATAGATTTCAGTCATTCAAGTCTCTAAAGTGACTACTTTGTGTTTGAAACACCTATAGGGGGTTCTTTCTTTAGCTGTTTTCAATGCACTAGATTTCTCCAACTAGAAGACTTTTGTACTTTCTGTCCATTTGAAACACCCCAATATCCTGTTTTTTCTCTCACTGTCCTTCAGCTTAAGCTTAATCGTCCCTTCCTAAGGAATGTTACTATCTGAGCATTTTATTATGGTCAGGAATTCAGAAAGAACACCATAGGTATGGCTTGTCTTTAGTCTACATTCTTTCTAGTTTCTGCCTGGAGGACTCAAACATCTAGGATTCACTTGACTGGCTAAGGACTGGAATCATCTGGAGTGATCTTAACTTACATATTTAGTGCCTGGGAGGCTGTATCCAGCTGGGCTGTACCAATATAGCCTCCCCTGATGATTTGGGCTTCCTTATAGCATGGCAGCTCCAGGACAAGTGGAGGCTCCAGTGAACAAAATGAAACATGTGGCCCTATCTAAAACGCCTTGTGAAGTCACAGAGTGTTAGTGGACTTCATTCTTTCCTTACATCTGAAGTAGTCATATGACTACCCAGATTCAAGAGGTGGGGCAGAGACTTGACATCTGAATGGGAAAAAGCCAAAAAAACAAAACCCCAAACCCTCAACTCAGTCTTCTCTTTTGAGGGGGACTTCTTTTGTTACATACTTTCATTCTTGCCAGTATTCTTTTTTTGGGGGGGGAGGTCTGGTCGTGGGGCCTGAACTCTGGGCCTGGGCGCTGTCCCTCAGCTCTTCAGCTCAAGGCTAGCGCTCTACCACTTGAGCCACAATGCCACTTCCGGCTTTTTTCTTTTTGCTTATGTGGTGCTGAGGAATTGAACTCAGGACCTCAGGCATGCAAGGCAAGTGCTCTACCACTGAACCACCTTCCCAGCCCACTCTTGCCAGTATTCTTATCTGTATATGAACTCATTATATTTGGAGTTAGGACTCCCATCCAGGCTGTGGGTCAGAGTGTAAGCTAGCCAGGGTAAGATGCAACAAGGGAAAAAGAAGAAGCAACAAGGAAGGTAAGATAGACTTTTGCAGCTTCTAAGGTAAGCAGGTACCTCTTGGCACTGGCTAATTATTGTCTCCAGGAAAGGTAGGCCCTATATTTCCAGAGATTCAAAGTTTCAAAACTTTTTATTGTTATTATAAAGGGTTACAGAAGGGTTACAGTTACATAAGTCAAGTAAATAATGTATTTCTTTTTGGACAATGCACCCCTTCCCTTGCTCCCAGTCAAGATTCCAAGTTTTTTGAAGAAGGTCCTCAACCTGGTATTTATGTAAAGCTTTCTAACTTTAAAAATATTTTTTTTACAGGCCAATCACTTTATCTCCAGTGCCTGGCCCACGGTAGACTCAACGAATAGCTGGGGGAAAAAATTGAAAA
The DNA here is from genome assembly GCF_019054845.1 of Dipodomys spectabilis. NCBI lineage: Eukaryota > Metazoa > Chordata > Mammalia > Rodentia > Heteromyidae > Dipodomys > Dipodomys spectabilis. The sequence continues at coordinate 19,902,552 of NW_024870746.1, forward strand.
GTATCTCTACAGTCTTTTCCCTCTCCCACTCTCTAGATCCACTGTATTTCCTATCCTGAGTTCTGCTAACAGTATAAAATAAAAACTGTTGGATGCTAGTGGGGCTCATATCTGTAATCAATCCTAGCTGCTCAGGAGGTGGAAAAACTAGCTCAGACAGAAAAGACCAGGAGGTTCCAATCAACCAAAAAGCCAGAAGTAGAACTGTGATTCAAATGGTAAAATACCAGTCAGTCTTGAATAAAAAAGCTAAGGGACATGAGCTGGGAATGTGGCTTAGTGGTAGAGTGCTTGCCTAACATGCATGAAGCCCTGGGTTTGATTCCTTAGTACCACATACACAGAAAAAGCCGGAAGTGGTGCTGTGGCTCAAGTGGTAGAGTGCTAGCCTTGAGCAAAAGTAGCTCAGGGGCAGTGCCCAGACCCTGAGTACAAGCCCCAGGACTGGCAAAAAACAAAAAACAAAACAAACAAACAAAAAAAAACAAAAGAAAAGCTAAGGGACAGCACCCAGGACCAGAGTTCAAGCACCAGGACTGGCACACAGGAAAAAAACGAAAACTACATGGCATAATGGGTATAGGGTGGGGCATTCCACTTCTTGGTCAGGGTGTTAGGAGATGATAGAAGAGACCAGAGGGAAGGACATTAGATTTCTTCACAGGGCCTGGCATTTAGCATAGCCCATGTAGCTCCTCAAAGGGTAGGCTACTCTGCCCCTGCTTTGCATCATTTAAATGATGAAAACGATATGAGATATATAGATTGTTATCTGGCCTTCCCCCATGATAGATTAAATGTCATTCATTTTGTTTGCTGTGTCCTCGAGGCCTACAAAAGTACTTGACACTGAAGATCTCCAGTGGGTTCTACTTAAGGAATGTCAAAATGGTGTTGTGGACCAGGCTCCTGAGCTAATAAGCACCTGTGCTGAGCTACAGGTTAAGTGGGGAAACTGAGGTGAAATACATGCATATACCATTTGGTGCAAAAGTAAGATGGTACTTCCTTGGCACATTCCCAAGCCATGTTTTTGAGAATATGTATGCAATTGACAGGTGCATTAATCAAAACCAGATTCTCTATAAAACAGTATCTGGGGGGGAAAAAGGAGCTTAAGGAATATGGGTAATTTGGGGAGCCATTATGAGCTTCCTGAGTCTAGTTTATTTCTGTTTTGCAGATCAGCCTCACGTCTTTCCCCGAATCACCAACTGATGTTTCTCTCCCAACAAATAGCACTCATTTCTCACAGCAAGAAGGCAGGATAGCTTCTGAGCTGCCATCCAGAAGCAGAGTTCCAACAGTCATACTGGGTGGCAGCCCTTCACCTTTCATTGTCTCTTCAGAGGAAGGCTTCTCCCCAACTCCCATGAGTGGTACCCAGTGGTGCTGTTCAGCACATGGTGGATGCTCAGAAGTGGATGCTGATGACAGAATTCCGCCACTGAGCAGTCCCTGGGTATCAGATCCAGAGACTATCCTCAGGACAGTCTCCAAAAGCAGCACAGTATTTTCCTCCTTATGGAAGAGGAACTAAAAACTCTGGAAACACAGAAAACTTGTTCTCACTTGCAAAGCCTTCTACCAGAGGAGTTAGGATTTGAAGTGTGTGTGTGTGTGTGTGCGTGTGCGTGCGTGTGTGCACATTGTACTATGTAAGTCACCTTCCACTGAGTGCCTGGTGGAAGGGGTACTCAGATCAAAGCAGGCATCCTTTGATCTCTGAGTGTGCTGGGACACTGGAGGCGGCTCCCCCTGTGGAGATGTGTTTGGAGAAGCTGCAGGAGGAGTGAATGGGAGGAAACAGGTTGGGGCAGACTGTGGGAGCACTTCAGAGGCTTAGTGACTTGGACAGGTTGGGTGACAAACTCAGCAAGCTCCACTCCCCCACCCTTCCACCCTCGCCCCCTCCTGCCCAGATTTGGACAGGTGGGTAGAAGTCACAGCTGGGCCTTCAGAACTCAGCTCAAGCTGAGCAAGCTGAGTGATAGTGGTTCTATTTTTGTTAGCTGGGCCAGCCAAACTTGCCTGAGCAGCTTCCTGCCTTTCTAAGGCCTTCCTTTCCTTGTTCCCAGGTCACTGGGCTAAGAAAACACATCATGTCCACCTGGCCAGTCTCCCAGACAAAGCGTTGTGAAGCTCTGGCACACAGAGGAGTGGGAGGGGAGAAAGGGATAATCTGTTCATTTAGTCAGTATTTGTTAATATAGGTATTTGGTTGGGAGCAAAAAGACAAGGATCTCTGAGCTGGGGTTTGCTTTTTGTAGATAATAAGCAATAACATAAGAAGTACTAAGTTAGTCCCCAAGGCTATGGAGTAAAGGTAAAGCAGATCAGAGAAGAGGATCCAGAGCAGTTGCGGCTGAGGCTGCGTTGTTCCAGGCTGCAATCCTGACAGGGTAGCTAGGTTGGTGAAGGACTTTTTGTCATATGTATTTGGGAGATCAGCTGAGATAGAAGCAGAGGAGAAAGTGACAGATCTGTATATTTGAGCAGTTGCTGAAGACCAGGAATCTGGAGTGGATGGGAAGAGGAGATGGAAATAGAGGAAGCATCTGGACACAGGGATGTACAACCCAAGCACCATCATATGGCCTTCTGCTTGTTTTGAGTAAAGAGGGTGCCATTGCTGGTCTGACTATAGATACAACCATGGGCTGGCTTCTCTTTGGAGAAGTGCCTTCTCATTGCTAAAGGGGAAGAAGGTGGATCCTGATGTGGTCCCCAGGCAAGAGATGACTGAGGCTTGGAGCAGGGAGGGTTTTGGATATCTGAGAGAGGAGCCCATAGAACTTTCTGATGGGTTGGGTTTAGGAGACGTAAGAATTAAGAGCCCAGGGGCTGTGAATGTAGCTTAGTGGTAGAGTGCTTGCCTAACATGCACGAAGCCCTGGGTTCGATTTCTCAGTAACACATAAACAGAAATAGCTGGAAGTGATGCTGTGGCTCCAGTGGTAGAGCACTTGTATTGAGCACAGAGAAGCTCAAGGACAATATCCAGTCCCTGAATTCAAGCACCAAGCCAGCAAAAGAAAAAGAATTAAGAATCCAAGAAGACTTTAGGATCTTCTACTGGAGGGGTTGGCAAGATGGAGCATTCCCTGGAAAAGATGGGGAAGAGAGGAGGAACAAGATCTGGGGAATGGGAAGGAAAGGGTCTTTTTAGGTCTAGTCCCCTTGAGATGTTTGTCAGGCTCCACTGGCTGTGTCAAGTAGCAGCTGGACACACAAGTCAGGACTACCAGAGAGAAGTCTGGGTGAGGAATGTAAGCATGGGTGTTTTCCTGGAGAAGGTATGAGATAACACCAGGGTGCAAGTGCAGGGCTAAGGCCAAGTTTGGCCTTGAGATCTATTAGGACACCTAGCAAAGAAGATACCTGGGAGGTAGGATGGGATCATGGAAGCCCTTGAAGAGAGAACTCTAAGGGTGGCAGGTTATCAGATGGTGTTGGATCTAGTCTTGCTGTGCCCCTACCAGCCACCTCTCTCTCTTAGAAGCAGGAGATACAAGCAGGTATGGTGATGCACATTTATAATCCCAGGCCTTGGAAGGTAGAGCAAGGATTTTAAGTTCACTAGCAACATAGTGAAGGCTCTGTAAGGAGACCCTGTCTCAAAACAAAACAGTACAACAACAGAACAGGTAATACAGTGCCCACACCAGAGGGGGTGTAACAAAGAGCAAATGAAATTGTGTAGAGGAAACATAGTTCTTACTGGAGGCTCTCACCCAAAGTGACTCTCAAGGGGAGAATATGTACACATAGTAATGATGACACAAAGAAATAATTGCCAAAATGGTAGCTAGAAATAATTACGTATGAAACCTGCTCTTGTCCTTGGGCAGTGCAGTAGTAGTTGGAAAAGAGCCACCGTGAGCAATAGGCAAATCATTCGTGCCTGCTGGTCATGGGCTGCCACCAAGGGACCAGGATGGTCAGGGGCTTTGCAAGGCCAGGGGTGGGCACCTGGGGTGGGCTGAAGAGGAAGGACTTTCATGCTAACGGAGAGATGTCTTAGGACACAGAAGTGAGCTGAACTTCCTGGAGGGCTGAATGGGGGCTCGCCTGGGGTCAGTGGTCTATGCCTCTGTGTGTGTGTGTGTGTGTGTGTGTGTGTGTGTGTGTGTGTGTGTGTGTGTGTTGGGGACAGGGCCAGGTGGGGAAAGAAGTCACTAAGGGAGGAAGGACAAAATCCCATCAACACAGTGGCTAGATTGTCTAAACTAGCAAACAGGGCACCAAGTCTGGGTTAGGTGGCCATCCTAGCTCCATTCCCAGCCTCTGTGATCCTGGTCCCAACCTCTGTGGCTCTAAGGGCAATGGCCAGCTTAGCCCCTGTCTTGCCTTGGATCATGGCCTCTGGAAGCAAGGCAGGGAGAGACTTTGTTTATATCTGCACCCTGGATTGATGCTATGTTTAAAGGAGGTGCCTGAACACAAGTGGAGGCAGAGGAGGAGTATCCTCTATGGACATCCAATCAGGGCAGCATTGCATCCGGACCTCCCCTTCCCAAGACACTGGCTAAATGGGAATGGAATGTAGCCAAGTAGCACCTAGAGGTGGATGGGTGGAGCTTGCCTTGGTCAAGGGCTTGGGTTCTGGATCCCTAGTTCTGGATCTTTGGGGTATGGAAAGGATATAGGGTTCTAGAAAAAGCAGGACAGTACTGATTTTTATTAAAGGGTAAGAAGAGAGATTTAAAATTCTGTAGTGCCCACACTACACTGATGTTCCTACGCAGGAAATGGTTCTGATTACAGCATGAGCTCTGTGGGTTGGGCACATTTTGCCTTCTCTATGAGATGCTAACAGTAGAGAGAATGGGGGGGGGGCTAATTTTGGAAAAATATTTCTTATTTATCTGAAATTCAAATTTATACAAGTGTCCTGGCTTTTTTGTCTTGCCAATTCTGGGGCTTAAACTCAGGGCCTGGGTGTTGTCCCTTAGCTTTATTGCTCAACGCTAGTATTCTACCATGTGAGCCATAGCTCCACTTTTTTTCTTGAGCTTGAACTTAGGGTCCAGGTGCAGACTGTCCCTGAGCTTCTTTTGCTCAAGGCTAGCATTTCACCACTAACCACAGCAACACTTCTGGCTTTTTCTGTTCATGTGGTACTGAGGAATCAAACCCAGGGCTTAATGCATGCTAAAGGCAAGCACTGTACCACTAAGCCACAGTCCCAGCCCATAGCTCTACGTTTGCTGGTTAATTGGAGGTAAAATTCTCACAGACTTTCTTGCCAGTCTGGCTTTCAAACCACGATCCTCAGATCTCAGCCTCCTGAATACTTAGGATTACAGGAATAAACTCCCTAGCTTCGAGAATGGTTTGGTTTTATTTGTCTGTGTCTGGTAAATGTGAGAAATTACCAAGCACAGAGTCTCACATCCATGTCTGCATCACAAGGATAGTGGACAGATTAAATGAAATGACCACTGTTTCTGACCAAAGTGCCACAACAAAACCACACACACACACACACACACACACACACACACACACACACACACACACACACACTGTACTAGCTTAAGATTTCCTTGCTTTCCCCAGGACACATCAGGCTTCTGCACATACTCCAGAGCCCAACTAGAACCTAGGCAGACACCAACAGGTTGGGTCCTGGGCCAGGAAGGGAATCCTGCTCTGGTCTGGATGTCAGGAACATCTCTCAGAACTGAGCACAGCCCTGTGGGATAAAAAGGAGGGTGGGGTTGGTACTAACATTTGTTTTGTGTCCAGTCAGTGCTGGGCATGTGTCATCTAATTGCCTTCTCACTGAAACTATTCATTTGCATATTATATTGAGAATTATATAGGTTTAGGCCAGTTGCCCCTCTGTGTGGGCCACTACCCTCTACCAATGCCCTCAGCGCTCCTTTCGCCTCCGCTCCCCTCCTCTCTCCCGGACAGTGAGACCTTCCCCACATCCTAGAGCCACCTAGTCCCTATTCGGCATCCTTTTGTGCAAGCTCACCCTCCTCAGCCAATATACGAGCCAGTCTGCCTGATTGCTCTCCATCAATTCTTGACTGATTAGTTCCAGAATGGGAGCTCCCCAAGAGCAGCTTTTCAGTCTGTTTTGTTTACTACAGAGTTCCCCCCCACCCCAAGGCAGAGCCTTGTACATAGTGTTGAATGAATTAAAGGTAAAGCAACACGAGTTTCATACTTAGAACTCTTCCAATCACTCATCATGTGCGTTCATCAGAGTCCTATGACCAAGTTGACCGGAGTTCCCAGTCATCCATCTTTTACACATTCCTCAGTGTAAAAGGGCCTGGCATCGGCTCCACTTGTGGGCCCATAGGTGGCAGTCCTCCATCCTTCCACAGTACCATTTATTATGGCATTATCACTGCTGTGGGCAATCTCTAGTAGTCAGTCTCCTGCCTCTCTGTTCCACAGAGCTATGTATGGGTCTGGTGCCCTGCAGGACTCCTGTCCCCTGTCACACAGTTGGCTCTTACAACCCCATGCGCGGGGCGGGGGGGGAGGTACACATGTGATCACCCCATGGTCGCCATTGTACCAATGAGGAGGCAAACTCAGAGAAGTGATGTGTTCCTGAAGAAAGAAGCCCACAGCGGCCGCACCCTGGTCTTTTCACTCAGCACTGGCATGCGCACAGCCCATCTGGGATGGGGTTCAGTTGCTGCCTAGGCTTTGGTGAACATCATCACAGGTTAGAACCAGACAAGGGCAAGATGTAGGCATTGAGAATGTGTGTGTGTGTGTGTGTGTGTGTGTGTGTGTGTGTGTGTGTGTGTAAGGGGGCAACTCACAGCCTGTGATGCATATCTGCCCGGTGTGCTTCGCAGCAAACAGGATACAAAGCAAGCAGGGTATATTTAGACTGTGACTATGGTTCTATGGTTGGGGTCAGCATCCAGTCTCCCCCTATAGGAGGCCCTATGGGGCATTTTTCTCTTACAGGGAATATGTTCCTTGGTGAGGGGTATTGGAAGGTAGCAATGTACAGAAAGCTTGGAGATTCATGGCTCAATCATACCCAGGAAGAAATATATCATAACTAAACAAAGCCGGGCACTGGTAGCTCACGCCTGTAATCCTAGCCACTCAGGAGGCTGAGGTCTGAGGATTGTGGTTCAAAGCCAGCCTGAGCAGTAAAGTCCATGAGACTCTTACCTCCAATTAACCAGCAGAAAATCAGAAGTGGTGCTGTGGCTTAAGCAGTAGAGTGTTCACCTTGAACAGAAATGCTCAGGGACAGTGGCCAGCCCCAGAGTTCAAGCCCCATGACTGACAAAAATTAGAAATATTAGAAATAATTAGAAATATATCATGGTTGGAATCAGAGATCTTTATGTCTGTCATTGACCTCAACGGTGTTCTATGGATAGATTTATGCTGGCAGCTGGGGCTGGTGGAGAGAGTTTGTATTCATTCACCCATCCATCCATTCATTCATTTGAGTATTTATTACATTTCTATTATGCACCAGGTACTGGGCAGAGGGCTGAGAATTGGGGGTGTTCTAAACTTTCAACTTAATGGGGGATCAGTGTTAAAGAGCCTGCTTTCTTCACTGTTAACTGACACAAGTAAAACCCTTCGGGCTAGAAAAGAGTGTGGCATCTGCAGGCCATGTGTGAGGTGGTGTCAGCCAGAGTGGCTGGTGTCTGGGTCTAGGCTGGTTAGGAGACAGCCCCTGCTTGTGTCTGCTGGAGCTGACAGGAATCCAGCCTTCAGGGAGCATCATAGACATGGACATCTGAAGCCAGTAGGGCTGTCAGCAGGCTACAGGTTCTTCTAGGAAAGCTTACTGAAGGAGGTGAGTTGGATTTTGGAGGTGGGAAGTGGCCTGATTTGGCAGAGGGCGTAGGAGTCTGAAGAGCTACGTGAGAGGCTGAGGCTGTAGGGATGAACATACTTTAGGCTGGAGTGGGAGGTAGGTGATGACTCAGTTGAGATATGTATGCTCCATCTCTCCAGTGAATGCTAATAGCTTATTTATTCCACAACCACTCAGGGCCATTTAATTCACTCCACCCCATGCTGTCTGCAATAGATATAACCATCTCCTTTGACAGATGGCAGAAAAGGAGGCTCAGAAGATTATGCGGCCTGCCCATACCAACCTGAAGAAAAGGTGATAGGATCAGGGATCAAAATTTGTCCACTATGGTCGGGTGTTGGTGACTCATGCCTACTTAGGAGGCTGAGATTGAAGCCAGGCCAGGAAGAATAGACTATGAGACTCTTATTTCCGATTAACCACCAAAAAATGAGAAATGGAGCTATGGCTCAAGTGGTAGAACACCAGCCTTGAGCTGATGAAAAAGCTAAGGAACAGCACCTATGCCTGAATTCAAACCCCCGTAGCAACATGCGCATGTGTGTGCACGCACACGCGCACACAGACACAAATTTGTTCACTTGGTAGCTCAAGTCCCCAGCATACTCATTTTCCCAGTGACTTGATGTCTTAGGGATTTTCTATGCTTGCTGTGGGACACACTATTTAAAATCAAGTGGTTTGCACACACTGTCTGATAATGCATCTGTGGAAGACAAAAAGAAGTGTGTACAAATCCTACCCTCTTCCAGCCCCACAGAAAAGCGAAAAATGTAAGGCTAGGAGTGTGCTTATACCACATCCCAACATCCCAAGTCAGAAAAATACAGTCTCTCCCATGGTCCCCCAAACCACTGTTCTAGGTCTTGCTTGATATCTCTAGAACATGATTTCTGTGAGATCAGAGAATAGCCTGTCCCCAGAACTATGAGCCTGGCACACAGTAGGCATGCAGTGCCCTAGTACACAGTAGGTTTTGTTGAAATAAGTCTCTTTATCGGTGGTGCAGTGTATGTGAGTGTGTGGGATTTCACATTTATTTATCAATGGAAGAAACATACACAACACATGGGGATATACGTGTGCATACATAGGGGTACATATATGTGTGCACACAAAAAGCCAATGTTCAAATTAGCCAAGATGTTGAACAATTGCTAGTCTCTACCTGGACCACAGCATGAGGAAATAACTCCTACTATAAGAAGATAGATTTGGGTTAGATTTGAATTAGCCAGCTATTTCCCAGCAGTGTAATGAATCAGAAATAAAAACCACTTCATTTTTCTAATTTTTGTGAGTGTGTAAATAATATATATTGAAGTTGGACTTTGTGAACATATGTAACACACACAAACACACACACAGAGGCAAAAGCTTCCATTTCAACCCATACAACAAACAATAGAGCTCCTCTCACACCCCACGGCCTTTCTCATGGGCACTCCCAAGAAATATGTCTTCCCCAGAGAAAGGCAAGTGCTCCACTGCAGTCTGCCTGGCCTTGACCTTCACAGAATCAGATCCTAGAGTAAGGTCTCTCTTCGGTCTTTCACTCAAGCATCTGTCTCATGAAGCTGCTTTTTCTTTGCTATATAAAATACAGATCATCCATTCACCTATCCATTTTCCTGAGGTTGGACATTTCAGTTATCTTCAGCGATTGAGGTTAACCACACTGGACACTGTGTGCAATTTTGGGTGAGCAAATGCTTCTTTCTGTTGGCTGCATTCTGGAAGGGACTTAATGGGGAGGTCTGTGTCTAGCCTCAGCAGATTTTCTGAAAACTCTATCAACTGATACCACTTCATTCACCTACTGGTGATGCATGAACATTTTTTGTTTGTTTGTTTTTGTCAGTCGTGGGGCTTGAACTCTGGTCTTGGGGCTTGAACTCTGGGCCTGGGCGCTGTCCCTGGGCTCCTCAGCTCAAGGTGAGCACTATACCTCTTGAGCCACAGCACCACTTCTGTTTTTCTAGTGGTTTTTATTGGAGATCAGAGTCTCATGGACTTTTCTGCCCAGCTGGCTTTGAACTGTGATCCTTAGATCTCAGCCTCCTGAGTAGCTAGGATTACAGGCGTGAGCCACCAGCACCTGGCAGATACATGAACAGTTGGAAGACTTAGAAAGTCAGGAATGAGCCAGGTGCCAGTGGCTCATGCCTATGATCCTAGCTACTCAGGAGGCTGAGATCTGAGGATAAGGATTCCAAGCCAGCCCTGGCAGGAAAGTCCATGAGACTCTGATCTCCCAATACACTACCAACAAAGCCAGAAATGGCACTGGGGCTCAAGTAATAGAGCACTAGCCTTGAGCAAAAGAAGCTCAGGTACAACACACCCAAGCCCTGACTTCAAGCCCCAGGACCAGCACCAAAAAAAAAAAAAATCAGGAAAGAGATACCTTACCTCCTTCAACCATCCTGTCCATCTCCCACTAGTAGGACCAAAATACTGAAGATCTGACTAGGCTTTTCATACCCTATGAAGCTCACCCCAGACCCAGGTGTCAGAAAGTCCTCATGAAACCAGAGCCTGGGAATGGAAAGTCTGGCTGGCCGATGGGGTGGGCAGGGGTCGTGGTCAAGGCTTCTCCCAGGCTGCCAGGAAAGCCTGGCGCATATGCAGAGAGCTCATCCATGATGTCTCAATGAATTGCATTAGAGTCACAGTGACATCTATCTGCCCACCAATAAATGGTGGGTGGTACTATTTATTCTGGAATGAATGTATGGTTGGAAACTCACCTCCTACAGTAGAATATGGTCTTGTTCCCTCTTTCTGGCTTCTCAACTAAGCTCCATACTTCTTGTTTGCTGATTTGAGGAAGAAGACATAGTCCATGGCACCTTTTACCCCGCTGAAGAGGATGAAGGACTCCAAATCTTCAAGGACCTGTAGGAGATGAAGCAGAGACTAGATAGGAAAGGATTGGGGAGAAGGGGAGAATGGAAGATGGGCTTGCTCGCACAACTTCAAGAGGTGTCTATTACAGATACTTACTCTCTCATTGCCTTAACAAATCCATAATAGGACCACAGTTAATAATAATAATAATAATAACAATAAAGCTAATATAGCCCTCCCCCCTGTGGGCTCATCTCTTCTCCCATGAGCACAGGGGAGCAGACAGAGAACAAAAAGAAGAGCAGTGGCTAAGAGTGCCATCTCTAGAGTCAGTCAATCTTAGATTCCAGCCTTGGCTCTGTCCTTAGTAACTGCGAGGCCTTGAGCAAGATATTGGAGCTTTTTAAGCAGTAGTTTCCTCCTCAGCAAAATGGGGGTAATGAGAATATCCTCTTCCTGGAAGTGTTCTGCTGATTGCATGGGTAATATGTCTAAAAGCACTGGCAAAGGGAACCACTGAGTGAGTAGAGGTCATGCCCACCACCATCATTACTCTTGTTCTCTGGGACCAGGGAAAAGAAGTCAGGTGTGGGAGGAAGCCAGATGTCCCTGGGTCTTCCATCTGGGTTGATCTAGGAGGTGACAAGTGAGTGGCAAAAGACACCATGTGCTGGACTTTATCACTTTCAGACTCAGAATTCTCTTTACTGAGCGCAAATAGGAAAAATCAATGTAGACAGCAGCCAAGAAAATGGTTGTTGATTGTGGTCAGTTGACAGTGGGTACCACTCTAACAGAAAGTTAGAGTCACTGGCACGAAGTCTGTAGAAGGAAGAGAGAATTTCACCCCTGGGGTCTGAGGACGGTTTTGCGGCGAGTGGTGTCAGATTAAAGGCCTTCTGAGTGGTGGTACTAAGAGCCATGTCTCCTCCCTCCCTGGAGGCCTCTCCTTGAACCAGGTGTGGCGAGTGTGGAAGCACTTGTCTTTAGAGGCTCGAGTTAGTGACAGCCCAGGCCTTGCTTGCTGCGTCCTCTGGATTGATTCTACAGGCAGTCTGTGGGCCTCGCCCTAGAATTCCAGACCTGGTCTTCTCACTTGGTCCACACTCTGGAAAGTCTTGTCCTGCCCTGGGGACCCACCCTAAGTGGCTTCCTTCCCTTGACGACTGTGCCTTTGAAAGCATTTCCTGTCCCAGGCAGTCAGTCTCACGGATGGTGGAGTTTCCTCCCTACCCCAGGAGTTGTGACCAGGCTTGACTGAGTCTGGCGCTAGCTTGGGGAGGCTGGGGCGGGGACAGGAGGGGTGTAATATGGACCTTCCTTCTAGGTCAGAGCTGGGCTAGGAAGAAGGCAGGCCCAGGACAAGCTGTTGCTAGGGCCAGTTGTAGACCACAGATGGGTAGATAGACACAGGCTGGCATTTGGTGGGCAGGGGGCAGAGCTTCATTTCTATTCCTATAGGGAAGCCTGAAACCGCTCCTAAGCCAGGGCCTCAGGTAATTATGAAGAAAGGATCCGTTTGTGAAATCACTCAGGTAGCTGCAGCTTGACCTTTATCTCTCCAAACACTGAATTCTAAACTCAGCTACTTGTCTCAATTCTGAACCCTTGGACTCCAACTGCTCTTATCCTCATAGAAATAATAATTAACAATTAATAATGATAATAAATAATAGAGAAGAGGGAAGAGCACCTTCCTACGGGTGCAGCAGGGAAGGCTGAAGTTACAACATGACTGCTGAAAGCTGGGCCTTGGGTGGGGTGAGAAAAAAGAAAAGAAAGGAGAGGAAAGTCCCCCAGAGCTGTTAGATGGGAACTACATAAGCATCTCTCTGTTTCGTGGGCCATGAGCCTGAAGGATTCTGGGATTGTCAGGAGGGAGTGGGTGGACAGTGGAGTGGAACCGGTGCTCATTTGCATGATATTTGCATGGCATTTGCATATCTTTCATGTACAGGGTATAACACAGCCCAGCAAGATCTAAGCCCACTGTCATCTCACCCACCACCTTCTGAGGACGACAGCCTCCACTCTCCCTCACTAAGCTCTGGGTGGCATCTACGGGGGAGAATCTTGTCCCTGATTCTGAGCAGAGGAGGAGGCACCCAAGCTGGGAAGGCCTGGCAGGAGAGGGTGGGGAGGATGGGAGCGGAGGGTACTGGGTGTCTAGGGACCAGGCGCTTACAGCTCTGGGCTTTTCTCCAGGCAGGGTCCAGAAGGAAGGAAAGCAGTGAGTCCTTGTGAGGCTCTTCCTGGTGTGCAGCAGGCTGGCCACATCAGATATCTCTGTCTTTCCTGTGGCCTTGCTCCAAGATCCAGCCAGCCTTTCTTCAGCCCCAGCCCAGGGCCTTTTCTGCATCTTCCTTTAGGCCTCAAGGGCCCTGTCTCCCAGCCTCTGGTACTCAGAGTGGTTGGCTGGGCTCATGATCAAGCCAAAGCAGGGATCTGCAACTACTTTGCCTCAAGGCTCTTGAGAGGGTCTGAGGTGAGGGACACAGGTGGCTTCACAAAGGTCAAGGTGGTCACAGAGCACCAGGACACAAGCTCAGGGAGGAACCCACCCGAGCCTCACCCACCGGCCTTTTTCACACCTTATCTTTAGCATTGTTTTGTTTGCCTATTCTCTTGTCATCCATGTTCCAGGAGAAGGAGAGGGAAAAGGGGAAAAAAAACAAGGAAGAGAACAAGTGTTGGAGGAGGAAAAATAGAGAAGAAAAAAGGAGATAAAGAAAAGAAGAGGAGGAGGAGGAGAAAGGAAGTAGAGGCGAATACACCATATCAGTAAAGAGCACCACACCACCTACCACTAGTCCAGGAAGTGATCCACATTCAAATTCTGAAATGTCATTTCTATTGAAGGATACATGGCTCTTACCATCATCATGTGAAAAGACAAAACAAAAACAACCCTATGAGTAACCATCATTAATGAGGGACCTCCCATGGACTGAAGATTTATTCTTCAGTGTTATTTTCCTTTCTGTGCAGTTTCTTCTTGTCCTAATTTGCAATGATATCACCTTGAGTTCATAAGGCTGGGAGTTCACAGGCCCTTCTTCCTCTTCTCTTTGTACATTTGGCAAAACAGATCGAGTAGGGTCAGATGACTTAATGAGTGAATTTTGAGTTACAGTGTTTGGAATTTGGAGGTGACAGAGGTTTGGGTGAGTTGAAGTATGTGCTGAGAAGGAGATGGGGTTTGGAGTCCAAAGGGTCTATTCTTCTATCGGGATTCAGTTTCTTTCTAAATGTGTGTCCTTTGATAAGTTTCCAGTCCTCTGTGAGCTCCAGTGCCCTTATCTTTTCTATTTCTGTGCTAGCCCTGGGGCTTGAACTCAGGGCCTGGGCACTGCCCCTGAGCTTTTGTGCTCAAGGCTAGTGTTCTATCACTTGAACCACAGCTTTTCTTTGGTAGCTAATTGGAGTCTCACGGACTTTCCTGCTCAGGCTAGCTTTGAACTGTGATCTTCAGATCTCAGGAGATCTGAGTTCAGTACCCTCATCTTTAAAGTAAGGGTGATCAGACCTACTCAGCAAGGTTGTTCCCTGGCTTCATAATGATGCACATTAGAAACAGGACATGTGGTAGATACTCAATAAATGCTTCTACAAACTATCTGCTACCGTGAGTAAAGCAATCAACCACTGTGCCATGTAATAATGCCTATCATGATCCAGGCTGATGATTGGGAAGACCAACATAGACAGAATGCCTTCTGGGGGTTGATTGTGGGATCAAGACAAGAAAACAGTGCTGTGCTGCTTCAAGTGCTAGGAGTCTAGAGAGGAGGACTTGAATGTAGACGGGGCATAGGGCAGAGTCTGCAGAGGGTGCAGTGGGAACACTCAGGAAGATGCCTGAGAACTTGAAGATCAAATGAAATGTATCCAGGCAAAGAGGACAGGATCTGTGAGGACAAAGACCCAAAGGCTAGAGAAAGGCCGATGCATTAGCCTTGGTGGAGAAGACTGGAAGGCAGAGAGTAATGCTATTATTATGCCTTGACTTGAACCCATTGGGACTCTTTAACAGAGCCATGGCAACACCTTAATTTTTCAGCAGAAAAGTAAATTTAGAAAATAATGAACTTTGTTTCAATTTACTCTGTTCAAAAATAATTGCTTCACTGTTTGCTTTAAAACCTTTGCTTTTTTTTTTTTAAGGTCACTATCCGATGCAAGTGGTGGCATAGAACTAAGCTCCTTGGTAGAAGAGGGAGAAACTTAAACATAGCCCCCCCCCCCAAAAAAAAAACAGGTTCGTGATGGTGAGTGTGAAGGAAGACTTAGGAAGTGTCAACTGACTCAATAAATATTCGCCTAGGACCATTTCAGATGTCTGGGGATAAAAGTCAATAGGTTCCTGGGCTCCTGGGGGGGTCTCATGAGTTGGGCATTTTGGGGATGTGGCCTAGTTTATCAGGAAAGGCTCAGCCATCCCAATGAAAGGGGCGAAGTTGAATGGTTAAGCGCCTGGAAGATGAAACTGGGGTTTGACTCTGAACTGTGTGAATTCAGGCAAATGACTTCATCTCTTTCAGGCTCTCAGGTATAAAGTGGAAGAAACAGACACCACTTCCCAGGTTGCTCTGGAGAGAGAGTGAATAATGAAGTCTGGGAAGTGCTTTCCACAAAGACTGGTACGTAAGAAGCCATCAGTCAATGAAAACTGTGAGCACTTAGGCTCTCTGGCCAACTCAGTGAGTGAGCAGGAGAGAGGCCTTCATAGGGTGGAGAGAGTGGTCTTCAGCTTAGTCATTGTCCACATGATATTTCGAAACCACTGTGGGGAGGGTTTCTCAAGTGCTGGAGTTAGGTTTGCTTCTTTGCTTCCAGCATCTAGCACATAATAGGTCATCGATAAAGAGCACTGATGGAATGGGTTTGATCCATGAGCGGGGCTGCCCAGGATCAGTTAAACAGTTCCAGAAGACACTATATCCCCAGGCTATTCTGGCCAAACAAGTTCAGTGGAACCTGGGACACACTCAGGAACTGGGTCATTTGTGCAATCAGCAAACACTATGTGGACCCAGCAGCACATTTTTGGAAGGAGTGCAGACACCAGAAAGTTCATGGGTGAGCCGGCTAGGGTCAGGGGAGAAGAATCATTTTGCAAAGGGAAAACCTTGGGAGAACATTGCAAGAAACAGTTCCGTTGTCACTGTTCATGTCTTTGACCTTTCTTGCCTTCCTCGCCGTGGGCCAAGTAACATCTGAAGTTCTGAGATGCTCAGAATGGTTTGCTATCTGACAGACGAAAAGAAAGCCATGACCAGAACAAGAACTGGCCCAAGGGCCAGTCCAACAGAGCCAGACGTTCTCCTAAAATTAGGAAACTTTTTTCCTTCACAATGGCAGGAATACAGTATTGCCTTCTCATGTGTTCATAGATTCAGAGAATGAGCTAGACAGAACTCGGACCCCAGCCATTCGTGAGACACGTTAGGGCATTGAATTCCAGTACAGACCACTGATCTGACCAATGAAGATGAGAACTTGCATCCGCTGGCTGATTTGTGGGTCAGTATCATAATTTGCAAATTACCCCTGAGTTTCTCCCTCAGACATCCACCTCTTTGAGATAACTCCAAGTTTCTTCCTTTCTTTTCTGTTACTCAGCATTGGGATTCAAACTCAGGGCCTTATGCTCGCTACGGTAGTGCTTTGCCCCTGAACTGTATCTCCAAACTGGATCCCTTGAACTCATAAGTCTAAAAGGGAACACTTAATCTTCTCTTTAGCCTGATTGTCTTCAGGACTTATTTCCTGGTTTCATGACTAGCAGTACTACCTCCCCAGTGCAAACCAGGAAGAAGGCAAGAATCCAAGAGGCTCCACTATTCCTTTTATATTCTATTTCCTCTTCCCTTTATATCCAATTTCCAAGTTCTGTTAATTTGATCGTGTGTGTGTGTGTGTGTGTGTGTGTGTGTGTGTGTGTGTATGTGTGTTAGTACTAGGGCTTGAACTTTTCCTCTCAAGGATGTTGTTCTACCAATTGAGCCTACAGCTATATTTCTAGGTGATTATTTTAGTGGTTAATTGGAGATAAGAGTCTCATGGTCTTCCCTGCTCAGGTTAGCTTGAACAGAGATCCTCAGATCTCAGATTCCTGAGTAGCTAGATTATAGGTGTGAGCTCCCAGCTCCCAGCTGATTTGATCACATATCTATCTGTCTGTCTATCTATCGATCATCTATCTATCTATCTATCTATCTATCTATCTATCTATCTATCTATCTATCTATCTATCTATCTATCCATCTATCTATCTATCTAATCCCACCTCTCTTCTCTACTTCAGTGGAGAGCTACAGGAGACCATTGACCATTGCAATAGCTACCTACCTGCTACCGCTACACTGTGAGTACATTTTGGACCTTTCTAATCCTGTCTGTACCACACAGTTCTGTGATCTTTATAGAACACCAATCTAGTCACGTCACACTCTGGCTTGTGGAATTTTCATGGTTTCCCTCTGTTCTTAGGACAAAGACAGAAGTTACTGACTTGACTTTCCACACCCTGCATCACCTAGATCCTCTCCCTCCCATGACACTCTCCCTTTTTTGTACTCCAGCCACATTAGCCTTCTCTTCCTTCCCAGCCAAACTCTCCCCCGCTACACAGCCTTTGCCCCTGCCAGTTCCCCTGCCTGAGTGCTCATCTCTTCTCTTGGCCCATTACCACCTTTCCATCCTTTAAGGTGGAGAGCTGGACTCCAGCTACAGAAGCTCATCTCCCCATCTATGTCAGTAAGCTCATCTTTCTGTCAGACAGAGGGATTCTGGGTCCATGCATGCCCCAGAATATGAGGAGGAGGTGCAGAGGATATTTACTTAATTACATAGAAAATTGCCCTTGAGTAGCTTCAAACAGAGGATGCTTGAGAGCTGGTAGAACTGGAACCCAGACTGGCTAAGCAAGTCACTCAGGATATACAGGAGGGACCTGTGCTCTGTTGGCCTCCAGCAGGCTTGCCCAGCAGCTGACAGATGGTGAGAGAGTGCCAATGGTACTTTAAGGATCGAGTCTTTACAAGAGATGTGAGAGGGAAGAGGTCACGGGGCTTGTGTCTTTGAGAGAATTATAACATGAGCTAGCGCTGACTGTGTTTGGGGCCATGTGGCTGAGATGCCAGCCTCTGTCAGAGGGTTGGCATGGTAACTACCTTTGTACCGGAGGTTAGGCCTGTTCCAACTGCCTCTACTTCCCTTTACTGTTGTCCTACCCCTTTGCCTTCCTTGATCGCCTAGCCTGGTTCACTGTAGCCAGGAGGGAGGGGCTACTTCTAGTTGGCCTAGACTCTCATCTGCCTGGAAGCCATCCTCAGGCCGGGCTGGAACTGGCTCTCTTGATTACAACCCAGTTAGAGGGAAGGGCACCTGGAAGCCTGAGCCGGAAACTGGAGCTCAGCTGATTTCAGCTGGGCCTAATAGGTGATTTCCCCAGGTACAATCATTTCTGCATCTCCATCTCTGTGCTGGAGGAGGCAGGTCAGGGGGAAGCTGACATTCCAGCCAGAACTAGAGAGAAGACAGTGCTGGGAGGCCCCAGAGCTGGCAGGCACAAATGGGGCCCAGGTGAGGATCTTAAGTATCCGTCAACTCAACCATGTCACAGGCAACTGGGCTCAGCAGTGACGTCACAGGCCCGATGGGGACACACCAGCAAGTCAGCCTCCATACCACAGCCTGCTTCCTACTTCCCCTTCCTCCTCTCTGCTCCAACTTGCCCTCTTCCTTCTCCCCTGCAGCAGGCCTTTGCTCCAGTTTAAGAAAGGCTGGTGCTAGCTAGGCACGGTGGTGCATGCTTTGATTCCCACCTATGCATTCTTAATGAGTGAGCATTGGTGGCATTATGGCAGGGCTCCCGCAGGGGTTCGAGTTCTCTTCCCCTCCCAACCAATTTGTGCCAGCCTTGGGGCATAAACTCCTGGCCTCTTAATATCACCAGAGTTTTTCCAACGGAGGCTCATGCTCATTCAGTTGAGATACATCTCGACTTTAATTGGAGATCCGAGTTTTGTGGATTTGTCTACTCAGGCTGGCTTCAAATCATGTTCCTCAAGAGTTCAGCCTCCGGAGTAGTTGAGATTAAAGACATAAGCCCCTGGCTTCCAGGTACAGGGATTTTTCTTCATTCTGCTGGTTTATTAGAAGGATGGATTTTTGCATCTTAATGTTTCAGATAATACTACTGAATGAACGAAGGGAGAAACAAAGGGACAAGTATTTCCCGATTTGAATATCCATCCATTGAGGCAGCCTAAGTAGTTAGTATCAGTACTATTTACAGCTGGGGCAACTGAAACAAGAAAGAGGTGGGATCACATAGAAAGCAAACTGGGGTCTGGAGCTGAAATTGGGTTTTTAGGCCCCAGGCCCAAGGTCCAAGAATCCCAAGTTAGGGGCCACTGGCCTCCATATGCCAAATACAGAGACATGATTAAACACAGAGCAAGGAGGTTTATTACATGATAGCCATGGGAAGACAGCCCACTTCAGTCCACTTTCCACTGTCTTCCAAGGTACAGACATTGTGTCAGGTTAAACAGGGAGCATTAGGGGCAGAAGGTGAGAGGGAATAGTTTAATATATATATATATATGTATATATATATATATATATATATATATATATATATATATAGAGAGAGAGAGAGAGAGAGAGAGAGAGAGAGAGAGAGAGAGACCCAAATTACAGGTGTGGCCTGTTGACCATTATCTCAGTCTTTGTGCTTGGGGGAGTTTCAGAGAAATTATCACTTTATTACTGGAGCAGAACAGGACAGGTTGTCTGGTGGAGAGCTCCTGAGTTTTGGGCTGTTTTCTTTAAGATGATGATGAAGAAGTCATTGCCTATTTCAGGGGCCATTTGCCTTCCACTTAAGATGCTTATCAGCGATAAGGTCTTGCTTACAGCCCAAGGTAATTGCAAAAGGATCTTAGCAAACCAGGTGCTCGTGGCTCATGCCTATAATTGTAGCTACTCAGGAGTCTGAGAGCTGAGGATTGTGGTTCAAGGTCAGCCTGGGCAGGAATGTCCATGAGACTCTTATCTCCAAGAAACCACCAAAAAGCTGGAAGTGGAACTGTGGCTCACTCAAATGTGCAAAAAGGTATTCCGGACAAAAGGCTCAGGAAGACAACCTGACACTGAGTCAAAGCCCCAGGATGAACACAATAAACACATAAACAGCGTGGCAACAGAGAATAGCTCAGATCAAAGGGCACAGACACAAAACTTGGGGGACTTTTGGTTAACTGAGAGAGCCCAGCAAAAAAAGTGGTCTCTTACCCAGTTCTGCCCATACCTACCACCCCACTCCCTGCCCTGATGCCCACTCCTGTCCCTCTCACCGCCTGCGAAGGAGGAGGAGGGTTAACCGTGTTTTCTATTGCACTGTTACCTGCTTCTGGTCAGTTTATTGATCTGATCATTTCCAGGTGGGGCAGGGCTTTTCTGTCTCTTGACCTTAGCTTCCAGAATAACCTCACAGTCTGCCTTTTGAAACAGGACACGTGGAGTGCGTGTATGTGGTAGAAGAGGAGGAGGAAAGGGGAGGAGGAGGAAGAAGAAGGGAGCACCCCAGCGGGGCCGGCCGGGCCTCTCCCGGGCTGGACCGCGGCCGACGGGACGGGATGGCCCCGAGGGCGCCCCCTGCTGCCCGAGGGCCGCAGTGCGGCGCCGAGGCAGGGCCCCGACGGCTCGGCTGGGGAGTGAACCCCGCCGCTCGGGCCGGGGTGGGCCTCTCGGGCCGGGCCGGGTGACTTGGCTCGGAGCCCGCGGCCTGGCCCCGTCAAGCTAGCTGTTAATGGTGAACGTCGCCTCCGCGCCGGGGACGCCCACGGGAGGCGGGGGCCTCGCAGGCTGTGTGGGCGGGAAGCTGGGGTCAGCCGAGGTGAGACTCGCGTGGGCTCGAGCTCGAGGCGGCCCCCAGGGAGGGGCAGGAACGGTGATCTTGCCTCCTTAGCGTCATTCTTCCCAGCACCGGGTGCAGGGGGTGGGGGGAGGGAGGAAGGGGAGGGGGGGTGCAGGGGGAGGGGAGGGAGGGGTGCAGGGGGTGTGGGAGGGAGCGGGGGAGGGGAGGAGGTGCAGGGAGTGGGGGGGAGCGGGGGAGGGGGGAGAGGGGTGCAGGAGGTGAGGGGGAGCGGGGGGAGGGGAGGGAGGGGTGCAGGGGGTGCGGGGCGGCGGCGGCCTGCACGCGGCTTCCCCCCCGTCCGACGCCAATGTCCACTGGCCCACAGAGCAGATCGACAGCCCAACGCCGAGCTGCGCGGGGTGCTCCCGGCCCAGTGTAGGCTAAGCCTGGATTCTCACCAGGTCCCAGACGCCCGCTCCAGTTCCAAACTTCGGAGACACTGGTTTGCAGTGAAGCCGGGCGCCGGCGACGCACGCCTGGCGTCCTAGCTACGTTGGAGGCTGAGATCTGAGGATCACGGTTCAAAGCCAGCCTGGGCTCAAGTGGCAGAGTGCTCACCTTGAGCGGGAAAGAAAAGCTCAGGGACAGCACGCAGCCCTGAGTTCGAGCCCTAGGACGGGCGCGTGTGTGCACAAGCACACGCACAAGCACACGCACACACGCGCGCGCGCGTACACACGCACACGCGAAAGCACACGCACACACGCGCGCGCGTACACACGCACACGCGAAAGCAGGCTAATTCTGAAATGAAGCCGGCGGTTCAGCAACACAAGGTGAGGTTTCCGCGTCTCCAGGTTTCCCTGTCTCTAGGGTGAATGAAACATAAAGCTGGCTCGCACGCCCGGTTCCCGGGCAATGCCGGGTGGCGGGAGAGCGGCTTGCAGCTCGTCCCCCGCCGAGGCTGGCCACCAGGGGGCGCCGGTTGGCTCGGCCGCTCCCTGCACTGGTGGCTGGCTAGTTGAGGCATACCGAGTCCAATGTTCCTTCCCTTTCCCACCGCAAGATGTCGCTGTGGCTCACAGTCGGGACATTGAGTAAGACGGACCCCCAGTTCCTCCAGGGGTGAGGCCCAGCCAGCTGCCTGTTGCACAAGCTGACCACGGGATCACGAAGCACATTTCAACTTGAGAGCCACTAGCATAGTGGCAAGTTCTTCTGCCCCTCAGGTCTTTGCCCCTCTGGGGTTGGTGGAGGCAATCCAGGAGGTCCTACCCTGCGGGTCTAACTTGGGTAGGACCTATCATGGTAGGACCTAGCCTCTCGCGACCACCTGGCTTGAATCCCACCCCAGATGCTGCCATTGATTACATGTGAGCTTTCTGGCTGATTGCTTATACTCACTATCAAAGTTTCCCTAGTGTAAAACAGAGGCTGAATAACGCCCATTTCCCAGGCTTTTACAGGTTTAAAGAGTTTAATGAGGGCTGGGAAGGTGGCTCAGTGGTAGAGCGCTTGCCTTGCATGCATGAGGCCCTGGGTTCGATTCCTCAGCACCATATAAGCAAAAAGAAAAAAGCCGGAAGTGGCGCTGTGGCTCTAGTGGTAGAGCGCTAGCCTTGAGCTGAAGAGCTGAGGGACAGCGCCCAGGCCCAGAGTTCAGGCCCTACGACCGGACCCCCCCCCCCCAAAAAAGAGTTTAATGGCCCTCTGCCAGACATGTTTTAAGTACTTGAGTGTAAATAAAAGACATAGAGTGATTGTTGCAAAAATCAAATGTAAACTCACATGTGGCAGACTTTGCCAGAGTTCATGGGGCCATGAAAAAGAGGGTTCAAACTTAGGGAGTTGGATTAACCCCAGTGCAGAAACATGGCCATGTGGGCAACATGATTGGAGATGCCTGCTAAGGTCCATGGCTTGTGCTTGTGTTTTAAAATGCTAACAGCCGGGCGCCAGTGGCTCACGCCTGTAATCCTAGCTACTCAGGAGGCTGAGATCTGAGGATTGCAGTTC
This sequence comes from Dipodomys spectabilis, assembly GCF_019054845.1. NCBI lineage: Eukaryota > Metazoa > Chordata > Mammalia > Rodentia > Heteromyidae > Dipodomys > Dipodomys spectabilis. Next base: position 19,925,114 of record NW_024870746.1, read on the forward strand.
AAAGCCAGCCCGGGCAGGAAAGTCCGTGAAACTCTTATCTCCAATAAACCACCAGAAAACCGGAAGTGGTGCTGTAGCTCAAGTGGTAGAGCGCTCGCCTTGAGCTGAAGAACTGAGGGACAGTGCCCAGGCACAGAGTTCAAGCCCCACGACTGACAAAAAAAAAAAAAAAAGAGCTAACAATTCCATTGGGAATGATTGGAAAGGGAGACTACAGACAAGAGGAGAGGCTGAGGGAAGGAAAGGGGAAAGAAGGTAATCTCTTCATTTAGTGAGAAACTAGGGGAAAGTGAGCAAGGCATATACAAGCAACTTGGGAGTTAAACACACCATTTCAAGTTACCAGTCACCAAGAGAACTCTCTTGGAGAGAGAATGGAGAATGGAGAATGAGACAGCCAGTAATGAGGGCAGGTGACTCTTGTTGCTATGTTTACCAGCTCAGGTGACCCTGGAGGACAGAGGTAGGGTGTGGAGAGCTCAGCTGAGTATTCTGAGCAGCTGTCCTGGGACTTCTCAGGTGCACCTGCGCCTCCGGGGCGCCTGCCTGATGCATAAACAGGTAGGAGACTCGAGGGTCCGCTGAGAACTCTGAGTCCCGCAGCTGCCCAGGGCTGCTCGCAGCTGCTTAGAAAAGGAAGCTGGGGTGCATGCATGGGTTTTTCTCTGTGCTAGGAGGGAAGATGTGTGGAGACAGGGGGAAGCACATAGAAGCGTTTGGACTGCCCATCAGAATCTCTTGCTGCTCACTGGGTGGCTCTGTGGAGAGCCCTGGTCAGGTGTCTCAAGTTGCTCTGGCCTTAATTGACCCTGGGGTAGAGGCTCCCGGGCACTGCGGGTCAGAGGAGACCAGCCTCAGTTTCCCCACATGTGGGGATCTCCCAGCCCTATGTGATCTCAGTCTTTGGGACCGTTGTGCTGTGCTGTGAAGCTGTCAGGGGAAGTAAGTGTATGATCCAGACGCTGACTACTGAACGGCAGAGGAAGGGCAGGCAGAGGAAGGCAGCTGCAGAGCGAGCACACCCGCTTCAGGAAGAACTCCGACATGCAGGCAGGTGGGCAACCCAAGCCCACTTGCCTCTTGGCTATGCTTTAGGCTCCATTCTCCACACAATCAAAACATGATACCCCTATCAAGTCCCTTTGGCCCTCAGTACCCAGCGTGGTCTCATGTAAGTCTCTGTAATGCGGTGTACTGACCACACAGCGATTCCCCCACAGAACATCGTGCCTGTTTCTGTGCTATCTCGTGGCTGTTAAGCACAGGTCTGCCCACCTGCGACCCTGAGCCAAAATAGTGCACAGTGTCCAGAGAGCAAGGAAGGGGGATGTGGAGGACATGAGTAGCGCCCTCTGTCACTCACGAATGCGTCCCCCAGAGTCCTCAAATCCACACTGAGATCCACGTGTCCTCTTCTCCCTGCATGAGTTGGTAAACCTCCAGAACAATCAGCACTCTCTGCGCTGAAGCTTCCCTTGCAGGAAGGGGGAATTCCCATCATCAGAGAGGAAGATGGGAAAGGGTTGTGGTCAGGGAAAAGGTGGAGATGCACCTTCCCAGGGCCCCTGCCCCTAGCACCCAGCATAACCCCTTCTTGTTTGGCAGAGTAGGCGGAAAGGGGAGAATCTCATTCAGGAGCCTGCCTCAGGCAGCTGGAAACATCTGGTAAGAGCTGGCACACCCTGGGCTCCCTCCCCCCGTCCCCTCCCCAACACACACTACACTGAGAGCTGGCTGGTGGAGGAAGGGGACAGAATGCCATCTGGAGCCAGCACTCTCACACGCTGGTCTTCTCAGGCATCTGTGTCGGGTCAGCTGCTCGTTCATCAGATAATACTGCTTTGGGCAAAGAGGCTTAGGTGGGTCTCCCTGGCAACCACAGCTGGCAGGCCTCCAACGTCAGCAGGGAGAGTGGCTCGAGCCTCCTGGGACAGGCGCAACTCCACAAACAGCAGCCCTGCGAGATCCTGCCTCCTGTCCGTGCTGCTTTCTCTGGCAGTGCTTTCTGGAGTGAGAAAGAGTAAGAAGCACAAGGAGGCAGGCTGATGCAGAAAAGGATGTAGCTCCATCACCCTACCTTTCTGAACCCCCACCCCCACCACCCCACGCCGGCTGCCCAACTTTCTGCCTTTCCTGCCAGACCCTCTTCTCCCAGACTGGGAAGCAAAGAGCAGCACTTCCGCGATGGCTTTGGCCGAGGCTCACCTCAGAAAAGCAGGTAAGAGGGGATCTCTGCAGGAGACAGAGACTTAGCCACAGACACCAGCCCTAGGGCCGTTGCACACGCGGGGATCAGAGCCCTACCAGATGCTGGTGGCTCACACCATCACAAGAGATCAGTTCAGAAAACAGTTGTGCCAGGCACTGGTGGCTCATGCCTGTAATCGAAGCTACTCAGGAAGCCAAGATCTGAGGATCGTAGTTCAAAGCCAGCCTGGGCAGAGAAGTCCATGAATCTCTTTATCTCCAATTAACCCCTAGAAAGTTGGAAGTGAAAACTGTGGCTGAAGCGGTAGAACGCCAGCATTGAGTCCAAAAGCTCAGGGATAGCACTCCGAGTTCAGTCCCCAGGACCAGCAGATGGTCATGAGCTACGAGGGGTGGTTTCACATGGGATAGCCTGAGAGCCACAGAACAGGCTGGCTCCAGAGTCAGGAGAAGCCCCTTCAGCCCGCATCGGTTGTAGGAGATGAGTGGATTCGTGCAATGTTCCCGGGACCCAGTCCTTGTCCTAGTAAGCCATAGCTACTGGATCCTCAGTAGTGAGCAAGCCTTTCTCTTCTGCTTTTTTGGAGAGGGTGTGTGTGTGTGTGTGTGTGTGTGTACCCAAATTAGAGGTTCTCTCATTGATTTCAGAACGACAGCTTTAGTATTTGTAAATCCAAGGCACACATCCAAATCGAGGGACACAAGGCACAGGCGTGGTAGGTGGGCCTCAGCCGCGGAGCCATCTTTGAGGTCCTGGTATGCTATCTAGGACATGGGCCCGGGCAGGCTGGGACAGGGAGAGGCTCCAGGGAGATGACTGCACTTGGCAGGAAAGTCTGCTCGTGACCTTCAAATGAGGGCAGAGTTTCTTGGAGAAGAGCCTTATAGCCACGATAGTGACTTGGATGTGAGTAATTGTTCTTCCTGGGTTTGAATCTGCTTCCATACAAGGAGGACTGACTACCCCTGTGTGTCCATCCATCCATCCATCCATCCATCCATCCATCCATCCATCCATCCATCCATCCATCCATCCATCCGTCCAGGAACTATGTATCAGTGTCTACTGTGTACCCAGGGCATGCTACAAATATAGCTCTTGCCTTGTAGTGAATGAGAGAACTATAATTAAAAACTAGAGACCCACATTCACTACAGATCCACCCTGTGCCACGCCCCAGTGGGGCCAGGTCTAGGGTGACCTCTTGGATAGACTGTTGGGAGGAGTTCAGAGTTGAGGTGTGGGTTGATGAGTAGGGCTTAGCCACATGGTTAAGCTGAAGGTCAGGCTGAGTCATACGAAGCTTGATGGATTACACGTTATTTTTCTATGATGCCAAAAAGAAAGTCCACTCACAGTCTGTGAAGTTGGTTTTGGGCTTTGGGAACCAAACACGGCTGGGAATGGAAGATGAATCAGAGAAGGGAGTGGTTCCAATATGTACCTTCTGCAGAATCTCTGCCCAGACACAAGATCGAGTTTCACCAGCTCCATAAGCTAGCCTAGACTGTGGAACAGCTTATGGCAGGTGCTTCTCAGTGGCCACAGGCCCAGAGGGACACCAGGGACAGCCCCTCCCCTGGTCTGCAGATAGCTCAGCTGTGGCAGTGAACAAGCTAGGGCCACAGTCCCTTGGGGTGTGGCTCTCTTTGGGCTGAGAAATCAGCATCTCTTGGACCAAGATCTGCCTCTTTCACTAGCTATGTGGGCACTGGTACAGGGCGTGGAACCCACTAGAAGCTGTGGGCACCCTCTTTCCTCCAGCTAGAGGGTGTTGATCTTGTTCCCACATTGTTCTCACCACTGGGCATCCCTGCTCCCCATCCTATCTGCCTGGGACCAGAGGCTCTTCTTGCCTCTCGGCCCTGGGAGCAAGGGTTGGTTCTTGCATTTCTAATGAGCCACAGCTGGTAGTTGTGTCTCCTAGGGAGCGATGGAAAACTCTCTGTCCTCAGGGATGTTCAGAAATAGGCAGGAGAGAAGCCCGAGTGGGGCAGGGGGCAGAGGGGATAATGAAGGGGAGAGGCAGGAGGTGGGACATGTGGAATGAGGGGAAGGTCTGGGGGGAGCAACATCCAGGGGCACAGGTGGCCCTCGCAAAGCTTTTTACTACCCTCTGGGATAGCCTGAGACTCCACCACAAGAGCTTTGTCTCCCCAGAGGAGGCTCAGCTCTCCATGCTTCAACCAGAACACGGTGCTGAGGAAGGTCAGGAGCAGAGCGCAGGTCACGCTTGCAGCAAGCTTTTCTTTTTGTGCCTAGACCATATTCTCAGAAGAATACAAGCAAACTAAATTGAAGTCCATTGGATTTTTAAAAAATCAGCTCTGTTGCACTACAGCTATATATATATATATATATATATATATATATATATATATATATATATATATATATTTTATATATATATATATTTTTGCCGGTCCTGGGGCTTGAACTCAGGGCCTGGGCACTGTCCCTGAGCTTTTTTTGCTTAAGGCTAGCACTCTACCACTTGAGCCACAGCACCACTTCCAGCCTTTTCTGTGCATATGGTACTGAGGAATCAAACCCAGGGCCTCATGTATGCTAGGCAAGCACTCCACCAGTAAGCCACATTTCCAGCCCCCTGAACTTTTTTGTTCAAGGCTAGTGATCTACCAATTGAACCACAGCTCTACTTCCAGGCTTTGGTGGTTAATTGGAGATACAACTCTCATGGACTTTTTTCCCAGGTTGGTTTTGAACTGATATCAGCCTCCTGAGTAGCTAGGATTATAGGCATGAGCTGCTGGTGCTAGGCCTTGTAATCATTTCTAAGAACAATTTGTGACATAGTGAGATACACATACACAGTTTCCCCCCTATGAACACATAAAATAATAAAATCTGGTGGCAGGTTTAATCAATACCAGGATTTCAGAGTAGTCATGAACATGCATACTATGTCTTCCTTATTTTTTTGCTGGCGTCAGGGCTTGAACTCAGTGCCTCGGCCTCTTGTTCAGTTTTCTTTTTCTTTTCTTTTCTTTCTTTTTTGCCAGTCCTGGGGCTTGAACTCAGGGCCTGGACACTGTCCCTGAGCCTCTCTGTGTTCAAGGTTAGCACTCTGCCATTTGAGCCACAGCACCACTTCCAGCCTTTTCTGTGTATGTGGTGCTGAGGAATCAAACCCAGGGCTTCATGCATGCTAGGCAAGCACACTACCACTAAGCCACCTTCCCAACCCTGTTCAGTTTTCTTGCTGGTGTTGTACCACTTGAGCCATGCCCCCAGTCTAGCATTACCCTTGCTAATTGGACATAGAACCCTGCTTCTAGACAGAGGCGCACTCTCAGAAAGGACCATGGGATCTAGAGGGGCGCTCAGCCACTGTCTTAGCATTTCCGCTCTTCCTGCTTTGTGCATTGGTTTCACCAGGTCAGCATTTTGTCCCTGATCCTGGGAATAAAGGAAGCACCTTCTTCCTGACTTCTCTCCTGCTCCTGAACTCCTTGCTGTTTGGCAGCACTGGGGTTTGAACTCAGTTGCTCTACCATTTGAGCCATAACTCAGCCATTTTTGCTTTAGTTGTTTTTCTGAATAGGGTCTCACATTGGCCTGGAGTTTTGCTAACTGTTTGGTCCAGACTGGACTTGAGTCTCTATCCTCCCGTCTCTCCCTCCTGCCTCCTTTAGCAAGGCCCTCTAAATTCTTTAGTTAGAAGTCTACCTGCTTGTCATAAGACCATCAATTCTGGTCATTTGAGTCTCACAGGAACTCTGAGGAGTAGGCCACTCCATTGTACTCAGTCCATTTCGTAAGCAAGGAAACCAAGAACTGGATTCGATGGTTAATGAGCTTGAACAGAGCTACAGGGCAAAAATGAGCCAGAACCCCTAGGGTGTGTCCCGGATGAAGCCCAGGAGTACCCCTGGGGAGGGGGTGCAGTGTCCTCAGGGGGACACTGCACTCTAGCTCTGCTGCTTTTCCTTCTCTTGAATGGCGTCACCTCGAGGGACCCCACACTCTGCATAGACACAGGAACAGGAAAGACATCAGCCCTGTGTTTGCTGGGCCCAGAGGGATGAGAGCCAAGGCCTGACGAGAACCCACTGCCTGGGCCTGGTATTGATCAAGACTGGCGTCAGCCCCCAGAGCCCAGGCCAGCCCAGCACACCCACGGCCTGCGGCTCCATGCCAGTGGAGAGGTGCCATGGTGGGCCAATAGGTGGCGCCTAGACAGTGGCAGAGGTGCTGGGGACAGGCCTGCCCACCTCACAATGCCGCGGGGGGGGGGGGGGGGGGGAGGGGGAACGGAGAGTGGGGGGGGGACACTGCCTGCAGATGAGGAGGGCTGACCTAGATATATTCAAAATTTAAATTATGCATACATGCAAACATGCAGAAAAGTGCAATAAATGTCCATATATCTCTGTAGATAAGAACATTGTTTGTATTTTTGCTATTTTTGTCCTATATCGATTTGTTTTGTACACATACTCGTATCATTTTTTTCTGAAAGATCTGAATGTGAATTGTCATCGAAATCCATATACCTTTCAGCATTACCTCCAAATGCTTGTGTGTGCGTGTGCGTGTGCGTGAGTGTGTGTGTGTGTGTGTGTGTGTCTGTATGAGTGTTCCAGTCCAGGAGCTTGAACTCAGGGCCTGGGCACGCTGTCCCTTAGCCTTTTTGCTCAAGGCTAGAGCACTACCACATGAGCCACAGCTCCATTTTTGGATTTTTTGGTGGTTAATTGGAGATAAGATCTTAGTGTCCTGAGTAGCTAGGATTACAGGTATAAGCCACCAGCACTGACTCTTAGCAGTATATGCATATGTATATATATATATATATATATATATATATATATTTTTTTTTTTTTGTTTTGCAATCCTGGGGCTTGAACTCAGGGCCTGGGCACTGTCCCTGAACCCCTGAACTTCTTTTGCTCAAGGCTAGCACTCTACCACTTGAGCCACAGTGCCACTTCCAGCTTTTCCTGTTTGTGTGGTTCTAAAGAATCAAACCCAGGGCTTTATGCATGCGAGGCAAGCACTCTACCACTAAGCCATATTCCCAGCCCTCTTCATGCTATTTTTATACCTAAGAAAATTAATAAACAGCTTCCTGAGTAGCTAGGAATACAGATATGAGCCACTTGTGGCCAGTCCTACCATTTTTACACAAAGATTCACTCCATGGTAATTCCTCAGAGGCAAGCTGTAAGTGCCATTGACTGAGAGGAAGCAGAACTCCATGGCAGGCAGGGCCGAGCCCATGCTGGTGAGCTAGAGCACCAGACCTGAAGTTTCCACAAGGGAGTTGGGCTCTGCCATGCTGGTACCTTCAAAGCAAGGATAGACAGAGCCTAACTGTGCAAAGTGCCCAGAGCAGGTCACTCTTGCTGTTGACAAATGGCACACAGACTGGCATCAGGTCCCGGAGCTAGTCCCCTGAGATAAAGCAGCGGATTCTGTAGTCTGGCTGGTTGGCCTGCCTGCCTCTCTCGTCCCTGCTTTCCCTGTCCCTCCCTCCTTCCTGTGCCCCTAAGAACTTAATCAGACCTGCCCAACAGCCTCCTGGGGCATCAGCTGGCATAAGAGACAGAAATAGCTCCCTTAGAAGCCTGGTCGCCATCAGAGCCTTGATCCTGTCCAGTCAGGCGTGGGGTGGGGAGAAGAACATTCAGAGCACCTTCCTCCTTTCCAGGGGACCCACCACCATGTGGGCCTGAGGAGCTCTGAGCCCACAGAACTCAGGACTCTACCCAGCCCTACCCAGCCACTGTCCTTCAATGAAGCACCTGGCTGCAGGTCCCAGGGAAGAGGGACCCCCGAGGCTACATTTCCTACTGCGCTGGTGTTCTTTGGGCCTCACTCACCTGGCTGGTGGCCAGAAGTCTTGGACTGAAGGAGATATGCCCACCCTGGGCTCACACCCCCTCCAGATGAGGGACTGAGACCTGGAATGCCCTGCCAGATAATTGTCCCCTATCCCTAAAGAGGAGCCAGTGAGCAGGTGCCTCCCATACCCCATTCTCCTTAGGGTAAGAGCAACAGCTCTGTCGACGTGAACACCTGTAGGTGGCAAAGAAGCTGTTCATGGGGCCTTGAGTGCAAAGGCAGGGGTGTCCGCAGGCATAGATGCAAGGCGCCTCAGCTATAGAAATGGACCCAAGGGGAGGTGATTGGAAGAGAAAGGCCAAGGGTTCTCAGTGTGAATCTGACTCTCCAAGTTCTTAGGAATGTCTATTTGCAAGGAAGGAGAACCTATTTTATTTACCACTGTGGTTTATTTTTTTGTTTGTTTGTTGTTGTTGTTTTTTGCCGGTGTGGGGCTTGAACTCAGTCTGGGCGCTGTCCCTCAGCTCATCAGCTCAAGGCTAGCACTCTACCACTTAAGCCACAGCGCCACTTCTGGCTTTTTGTGTTTATGTGGTGCTGAGGAATTGAACCCACGGCCTCATGCATGCAAGGCAAGCACTCTACCACTGAGCCACCTTCCCAGCCCCTTTAATTTTTTAATTAATTTTTAAAATTATCTTTAAGTAGCTGTACAAAAGAGTTGACAATTCAATATGTCAGCTTCTGAGTGCAGTTATTTAAATTCCTTTGCAATTTCTAAATTCTTAGACATCTGCATATATGTTTATAAATATACTTTCATAAGGTATTTCAAATGAATATACATTCATCTGATGATGACAGTAGTAATGGTAATGGAGCATGACGATAAAAGGGAGCCGACTAGGAAGGGACCAGCAAGGGGAAGAGGGGGGCTGGGAAAGGAGGGGATTCTGGGAGTAAAGAGGATTGAAGGATGTTGGATTGAAGGATAGATGTTTATCATGTACACTGTATTATGTCAGCATTTTAAAGTCCACTGGACATGGGACTCTAGGGTAGTGTGGATTTGACATTATTCTGATAAAGCCTAACTTCCCAGCAACTATTCACCATTGATCGACTCGTCAAGCATCATTTATGCGTACACCTGTGAAAGCACACAGGACCCTGCGGAGTAGAAACCCATCTCCACCCTGCAAGAGGGGCCTGTGGTTGGTGAAGTAGTCAGAATTGGTTGAGGAAAAGGGGTGACTCCAGATGATGAATAGCCTCAGAGAAGGTGTCGTGGGCGAGAGCAGCTGAAGGATGATGATAGGCTTCAGATGTAGGGGCTGGTGGAGAAGGTGACACAGTGGAGAACCCGCCTGTGGTACAAAGCATAGAGAAGGCTGGCTGAGGAGGGCATCGGTGTGAGAGCCGGCCCCGAACTTACCATCACACTTGTACAGGGTCCTATGCAGAGCAGGTTTGGTGAATGACTGACTACATGACTGGCTGTATGTATGTATGTATAGATGGATGGATGGATGGATGGATGGATGGATGGATGGATGGATGGATGGGTGGGTAGGTGGGTGGATGGGTGGATGGATAGATGGATGGATGGTGGGTGGGTGGGTGGATAGGTGGGTGGATGGATGGATAGGTAGGTCCTGGTGCTAGGAGAAGTGGGTTGGTGCTCTGACAATAGCCAAGGTGACTACCATTCCTGATCTAAAACCTGAAGTGGCTCTTCCAGATGCCCCACTTCCTCTTTCTACCCTTTTCCTCTCTCCATGCAAGATTAGACATCTTTCTGCTCAAACCTTCTAGATTCAGTGGAGAGATTCTGGGACTTAAGAGTCAACCATGCAGGGGCTGGGAAGGTGGATCAGTGGTAGAGCGCTTGCATGCCTGAGGCCCTGGGTTCGATTCCTCAGCACTACATTAAAGAAAAGCCGGAAGTGGCGCTGTGGCTCAAGTGGTAGAGTGCTAGCCTTGAGCTGAAGAGCTGAGGGACAGCGCCCAGGCCCAGAGTTCAGGCCCCATGACTGGACCCCCCCCCCCAAAAAAAAAAGTCAACCATGCAGTCTCTTGCTTTCAGGTCTCTACACAAATGAGAATACTTCACAGCTCCCAATTCTTGGATAAATCCTTCCTCAGCTCTTAGCTTATGTCTGAATTCTTGCTTAGAGGAATGCACTCCTTGGCCTCCCTGGCCAGGCGCTGGTCCCGCATTGTCTCTGCAGCCAGGTTGCTCATGCAGACCCAGCTCAGCTCAGCCGCAGCACTTTGTGATTGCCTGTGTGCCAGATTCCTTCCCCAGGAACTGAGCAAGAAACTAGGGGTATGCATCATTCCTCTGGCACCAGTGCCTAACACTTAGCACTCAGCACGCAGCGAAGGGTCTGACCACAGTGAGTGCTTAGTGAGCATCTATAAAATAAACAGATCAGTCTTTATTGTCTTAACTCGTTCAGGTTAATCCCAGAATAAAGGAGAGGTTAAAGCTGCCATGTAATACATTAGTCATCTCTGTGTGTGTGTGTGTGTGTGTGTGTGTGTGTGTGTGTTACTTCTAGGTGGTTCTCTTGATATATGTTTATTCACAACGACTTCTAACAACAGTCTTATGTTGCCTTCTAGAACCAGAAATGCTTGTTTGGAGAAGCTAAGTGACCCAGGAGGCTGCATGCATCCCCAGACCGTATAGCAAGTCTTTCCAACTGAACCCCAACTCTCCTCTTTCCCACTTGATCTCTTGGGTTCTTCCATAATTGACAGAGAAACCCAAGGGAGACGCCCTCTTGTGTTGTCTGGAGGGGCCATGTCCCTCATCCCATGGCTCCGCTGGAGCGAGGCCCCACCCCGGCTCTCTTCCCGGAGCCCAGCTGAGATGGTTCTGGAGACGCTCATGATGGAGCTGGCTGGGCAGATGCGGGAGGCAGAGAGGCAGAAACGGGAGCGCAATAACACGGTTAGGAAGATCTGCACGGGCGTGGACTACAGCTGGCTGGCCAGCACACCCCGGCTCACCTACGACCTCAGCCCCGGGGAGAGGCTGCAGCTAGAGGATGTCTGCGCCAAGATCCACCCATCCTACTGCGGGCCTGCCATCCTCAGGTAAGCCCTGGCACTAGGGGCGCTAGCTGTTATGCTGCTCACTCTTGGAGGGTGATGGCAGAGGCCTGGGGCCCCAAGGCTGGAACCTAAGACCTGGATGACCCAGCCATCTGTTAGAAGGAACAAAGCAGGAAGAGGAATGGGAAAGGTTCAAGGAATACCTGGTCAGGCCAGAGCTTCAGAAGCTCAGAGGCGGCTCTTGAAAGCACTGGAGAGAGGTACTAGCTAGGTGTGGCTGGCAGAATCCAAGACCTCTGAACTTTCTAGACTTTTAGTATTCTAGGTCTCAACAACTGTCTCCTTTTTTTTTTTTTTTGGCTAGTCCTGGGGCTTGAATTCAGGGCCTGGCCACTGTCCCTGAGCTTCTTTTGCTCAAAGCTAGCACTTTACCACTTGAGCCACAGTGCCACTTCTAGCCTTTTCTGTTTATATGGTACTGAGGAATCAAACCCAGGGCTTCATGCATGCCAGGAAAGCATCCTCCCGCTAAGCACATTCCCAGCCCGTGTTTCTTTCTTCATCAGTTTATCTTCAATATTACCTTCTGAGAGAAGCTTTCCAGAAGAATCTCTTCCAAAATTGGTATTGCAATTATCCTCTTTCATACCAGCTTCCACAGTGTGGGGGAGGGGTGGGAGGCATTCACACTGAGCATTTAGAATTTGATTACAGCAATGTTCTGAAGATCAATGTAGTGTTCTTTAGAGCTGAGGCCATGTGGCCCTGTCCCCTTCGGCTGGATGAAGCCAATGCAAATAACATGCAAGCAGTCAATGCCACATCCAAGAAATGCAAAAAACAATGCAAGTTTTTTTTTTATTGGCACTTCTCTTTGTAAAGGAGTTCAAATCCACACTAGAATATTCTAAAATTCCCCAAATCTTTCCCTTGCACATTGCTTTAACAGATACATCTCTTTCTTTGAAATTCCCCTTAAAGGCTCCTTTTCATTCTCTAGCGTGAGTGAAGGGGAGGGGAGGCTGTCTTTTATTATACTTTCTGCCTCAGTCACTACTGAAAAGTTTGTGGAGTCCTGACTGTCAATAGAGTAGAGGAAACCAAGTATTAAATGACTCACTGATGATGGGCCTGGCACCTGTGGCTCATGCCCATCATCCTACTCAGGAGGCTGAGATCTGGAGATGCTAGAGCCCAGTCCAAGAAGAAAAGTACTTGAGATGCCATCTCTAAAATGACAAGCAAAAATCTAGGCTGGAGGCATGCTCAAGGGACAAAGTGCTATCCCATGAAGCAAGAAAGCAAAGTGACATATAAGGACCTGAGTTCAAACACCAGGGCCAGCCAAAGAAAGACAAGTCAGGAAGGAAGGAAAGGAGGGAGGGAGGGAGAAAGAAAAGGAAAGGAAGGGGGAGGAAGGAAGCAAGTCAGCAAGCAAGAAAGAAAGCAAGGAAGGACTTGCGTGAGCGCTAAGCAAAGATGATTTATGCAGAGCACTGGAAGGTTCAGGTGCCTTCCAGGCCTGTGGGGCTCCATGTGATTCTTCCTGGTCTTCCTGGCAAGTGGCAGGGATCCTTTGTGAACAGTCAAGACAGCCCTGCCCTAGAAGGGGACTTGCAGCTGCCCGAGGAGTAGCATAGGACAGTGACATAAAGTCAGATCTGCACGGAGAATCACACAGCACAGAGCAGGTGACTGGGTAGGGCTGAGAGATTTAACCAGAAAGCCTCGCACCAGTTAAGGCCACAGATCCTCTATCACTGATCCCTTGGGCGTTGGTGTCAGGCTCTCTACCTATGTAAGTCCAACACCCCTTCCACAAAGATCGCTGTCACCCTAGCCGGCACAGGAGGAAGCAGAGCTGGGATTTGAACTCAGGATGCATGGAGGCAGAAGTGTGGCTGAGGGCCTCCCGATTGAGCTCTGGAGCAGGTGGAAATGGATGCAATGAACAGAGACTGACCACCCCCACCGGGATTACAGGGGAGTGCACCCCTACCCGAGGGTGGGGTGAGGCAGGCCACGCCATGTGCAGGGGACCCACTGCACACGGCCTTCTTTCTGCCCAGGTTCAGGCAGCTGCTGGCGGAGCAGGAGCCCGAGGTGCAGGAGGTGTCCCGGCTCTTCCGCAGGGTGCTGCAGGAGGTCCTGGAGAGGATGAAGCAGGAGGAGGAGGCCCACCGGCTGACCCGCCAGTGGAGCCTGCGGCCCCGGGGCAGCCTGACCACCTTCAAGACCCGCGCGCGCATCTCCCCCTTCGCCAGCGACATCAGGACCATCTCCGAGGACGTGGAGCGCGTGGCGCCGCCGCCGCCCCGCACCTGGAGCATGCCGGAGTTCCGGACACCCAAGGCCGACTGACCTGTCCACTCTCTCGCCACCTGCGAGGAGGGCAGCAGAGGCTGGGCGGTCAGCCACCAGTTCTGGAACCTCTCCACGCATCCCCCCGTCCAGGACACCCGAGAGGCGGCCCCATTCCAAAGGGCACAAGCTGTCCCCCACCCCGCCCTCCTCCATGGGTCACAGGGCTGAGTCTGGGCTTGGAGCTGAGGCGGCGCAAAGTCTGCTACAGCAGCCCTGGCCCTGTCGAGAGCCAAGATGGTGGCTTCCAGCCATCTGTCCCGGCTGTCTGTAAATAGAATTTCCAGCCCCCAATGTCAGGGACGCTCACTCCCTTCTCTGGGCAATGGAGGATGGTGTCCCTTCTCTGCTGGCACTTGGCTGGTCTCATGGGGAAAGGGGGGTCACACGCAGCCTCCTGGGCTGGCCAAGCTGCCAAGGACCACAGTAACCATTCATCCACTCTTCTGCTAGGGAATGAAGAGCTTAGGCTCAGCCAGGGCCATGCTTCTGCCTTAAACTGCAGCCAGATTCCCCACACAGAGGTCGCTCCTGTAGCAAGAGTCTCTGCCCCTGAGTCCTTGAATCCTGGGCTGTGATGGGGCAGATTCCATCAACCTCCTGTCATCCGACCCATCCCCCCCCCCCCCACTGCCATCCCAGCTGCTTCCCACAAAAGGCAGTGGGGGGGGGGCTGCGTGTTACCCCACTACACAGCCTCTGTGGCTGGGCCTCCACAGTGCCTGCCAGAGGCGCAGCGGTTTCAAGACCTTCAGACTAGCTCTAGAGCCCAGGTCTCTGATTTCTAGGCTTTTTTCTGTACCTGGCCATACCTAGTACTATATAACTAATACTGGGTCTACAGCGATTTACCCTAACTACTCTTCACAAAATATGGTGCCGAGGGCTAGCTGACGCCATCCCTCACCGGTAGTTGGATCTCAGGCTCCGTCCTGATACTTACAGGGGCTGCTGACAAAACACAATGTTACTTCAAAACTTACTCTGAAATTACTTTAACAGCTCGACTTCTTTGTTAAAAAAAAAAAAAAAAAGGAATTGCATTACATAGTGTATTAAATTTGCATTCTAATAGCTAATAAGCTTGGAATCTAAATTTTTTTTAAAAAATCATGAAAATGATCATATTCAAGGCAGAGCAGCAAGGTGAACTTTTTTTTTTTTTATAAGCTATATGAATGTTGTGAAGAGTTTTCACAGACCGAGCGCGGCTGCAGTGTTTTCTAGCACGTTCTACTGTCCATGCTGGAGTTTGTTGCTGCTGCTGGGGGAGGGGCCAGTAGGAGGGGGATGAACATTCCAGGATCAAAATTTTCCTCTCTGCTGAGTGCTGGGCTGCCATCAGGAAGTCACTCTGGCACTGACTGGAACCAGAAGCTTCTGCTAGGCTCTCACTAAGTATCCAGACTCCAGAGCCCAGAACAAAAGCATGCAGTGTTGAGGTTCTGATCTCTTTAGTAGAGAGGAGAGAGAGCCACCAAAGAAGTTGCTCTGAAATGCAAAAGGAATGGACAAAATAGGTCGTTTCTCCAAATAGGTCAGTCCTATTATACTGCTATAGATGGAGACAGTGAGGTCATCAACAAACAGCTTTGAGCCAGTGGCTCACATCTGAGGAGGCTAAGATCTTGAGAACTGTGATTCAAAGCTAGCCCAGGCAGGAAAGTCCATGAGAGTCATCTCCAATTAGCCATCAAAAAGCTAGAAGCCAGGTGCTGGTGGCTCACGCCTGTAATCCTAACTACTCAGGAGGCTGAGATCTGAGGATCATGTTCAAAGCCAGCCCGAGCAGGAAAGCCATGAGACTCATCTCCAATTAACCACTAGAAAACAGGAAGTAGCACTGTGGTTCAAGTGGTAGAGTGCTACCCTTGAGCTGAAGAGCTCAGGGACAGTGTCCAGGCCCAGAGTTTATAAGCCCCATGACTGACAATTTGAAAAAAAAAAGCTAGAACTTGAGGTGTGGCTCAAGTGGTAGAGGGCTAGCCTTGAGCTAAAAAGTATAGGGACAATGTTCAGGTGCTGAGTTCAAGCCCTAGGACTGGCACCAAATAAATAAATAAGAAATAAAAGGAAAAATACTTCATGAATATATCAATTGTCCTTCCAGCATACACAGTGCCTTTGCCCACATTCTCCCACTTGATCTCAGAGGAGCTCAAGTGTGTTACATCGTGTCGCAGGTTATACATAAGCAATTGGCCTAGAATTGGACTGCAGTGTTCCTTCTACATGCTGTACACCCTTTCTGTACTGCATGTCCCCGTTTGCCCCCACTGACTTCCCTTGCTGACTTACAACATGATGGTGTAAGTGTACAAGGTGTGCTGTCCTTCTGTTCTACTGCCTTCAATAGTAAAATCCCTAAGTTTAGGGATTTCATGTCTGTGTCCCTACTTTCTAGGCACACAGTAGGTATTTTACAGACATACTTTAAGGGGTGGGCAGCCAGGAACTGATGGCTCACATCTATAATCCTAGATACTGTGGAGATGAAGATTGGGAGGATCATGGTTCCAGGCCAGCCTATGCAAGAAAAATTCTCAAGACCTTATCTCAACAGGAAATAATGGGCATGGTAAAGTGTGTCTGCCTTTCATTCCAGCTATGGCAGGAAGTGTAAATAGGAAGATCACAGTTCAAGTTGGCCTGGTCAAAAAGATCCTATTTGGAGAAAGACTCTATCATGGACAAGATCCTATCTCAAAAAAAAAAAAAAATGATCAGAGCTAAAAGAGCTGGAGATAGCCAGGCACTGGTGGCTCACACCTGTAATCCTAGCTACTCAGGAGGCTGAGATCTGAGGATTGCGGTTCAAAGCCAGCCTGGGCAGGAAAGTGTGTGAAACTCTTATCTCCAGTAAACCACCAGAAAACCAGAAGTGGCCCTGTAGCTCAAGTAGTAGAGTGCTAGCCTTGAGGTGAAGAGCTAAGGGACAGTGCTCAGGCCGAGAGTTCAAGCCCCAAGACCGACAAGAAAAAGAGCTAGAGATGTGGCTCAAGTGATAGAGCTCCTACTTAGCAAGTGCAAAAGCCCTCAGTTCAAATCCCACTACAACAAACAAAAATGGCAGAAGCAGAGGGAAGACATGAAAGAATGAGCCATTTCTGATCTATGAGGTTGTGAACTCTTTGAGGTCAGGGTCTGTATTCAATTTCAGTTTGTATTTCCTAAGATAAGCTCAGCATATTGCGGGTAGTCACCGCAGTTCTTCAGACTCCAGCCATCCATTCATGCACTATTTCCTGAGCACCCCTAAGCGTAGTAACCATAAAGGAGATGGGCCAGGACTGTGGCTACTGCAGGTATACTAGTAGTAAAGATAAAACAGCTGTTAGTTCTTCTCTGAATTGGCTTAGGTACTTCTGGGTGGAATTTCTGAAGTTCATCTTTGGCCAAATGACCAAGGTGTGTGTGGACTCCAAACAAGTCCCGACTGTGCTCGAATGACTTTTTGTTTTTATTTTTATTTTTGTTCCTGACAATACTGGAACTTGAACTCTGGAGTCTTTCACTCTTGCTTGGCTTCTTTGCTCAAGACTGGTGCTCTACCACTTGAGCCATACCGCCAGTTTGGGCATTTTGACAATACACAGGAGATAAAAGTCTCTTGGATTTGTCTGTGCAGGCTGGCAAACCACAATCCTCAGATCTCAGTCTCCTGAATAGATAGAATTACAGATGTGAGCCGCTGCAACTGGCTTTCTAATGCTTTATTTTGCCAGTGCCTTTCCTTGTTCAATGTAGGCCTTGAGAGAAGTACTGCTTAACATTTGGTTTCCCAGAAACAGGTCCTCTAGAGAGAGGTGGTGACCCTGGGGTCACAAACGCTTCAGTTAATAATAGATCATGTAAGAGTAAGACAGATGAAAAATTCCTATGGCCTGGTGATATCCTCACCATCATCACATGCTAACATGATTCTGCATGTGTTTGAGATGATGCTGGTATGAACAAACCTACTGGGCTGTCATCTTATAGAATATAGCACGAGCAGACACGAAAGACTGCTGATTTATTATGTACTACATATAATATACGCTTATCATGACTTTTTAGTGAGCAATCTTCTGCTGAATTATGTTAATGTGAAATAGCCTCATGCGGGTCCTTCAGGAAGGGTTCTAATTGTTCAATTTAATTTTTGCATTGCCCCTCCATCTTCTCTTAAAAACCCTGACTTACTCATCAGCAGATTTTGCTCTTCCTTGGAGGAGGAAGAAGAGCTTCACAGTGCATGGAAGGTTGTTGGAATTTGGGGGCTGGTGAGCATCTTGAATTATGGATCTCACAAAATGCACCTTACATCTTTGCAAATCACTTATTTCTCTGAGGCACCTGTTCCTCATCTATCCAATGAACATCGCTCTCTACCTTCCAGGCTTGCAGTGAGATTAAAATAAGATAAAATACTTTGAAAACTATAAAGAAACTTTCAAATCTATGATCTTATGTTTGTTCGACAGTCTTCCCTTCAATTAAATAGATAATGAGACGCTGATTGAATATACAAATGAGTACTTTTCAATTTTCTTTTGCTGGAGTGTCTGGGTCTGGCTCTTTCGTGGCAGGAGCAAGAACTGAACCCAGGTCCTTGTACAAACTAGACAAGTGCTCTGCCACTGAGTTACACCCCATCCCCCCAGGACTGGCTTCTCAATCACTGCTCTTAAGCCTAATATTCCTAATCTTTCAACCCTGTAATTCCCAAATTTGGCTGTATATTAGATCATCATTCTAGTGCCCAGGCTACATTCTGGTCTTATTAAATCAGACATTCAGGAAGTGACCCAAGCATCATTTTTTTTCTTAGAAAAGTTATCCAAGTGGCTTTATTTTGTAGCCATGGCTAACATTCATGGCTTTAAATCACCCTATCTGGCCAAGTGCTGGTGGCTCACACCTGTAATCCTAGCTACTCAGGAGGCTGAGATCTGAAGATCTCAGTTTGAAGCCAGCCTGGGCAGGAAAGTCTGTAAGACTCTT
This sequence comes from Dipodomys spectabilis, assembly GCF_019054845.1. Taxonomy (NCBI): domain Eukaryota; kingdom Metazoa; phylum Chordata; class Mammalia; order Rodentia; family Heteromyidae; genus Dipodomys; species Dipodomys spectabilis. The sequence continues at coordinate 19,943,541 of NW_024870746.1, forward strand.
GTTTCCAATAACCACCAGAAAATCAGTGCGGCACTGTGGCTCAAAGTGGTAGAGCATTAACTTTGAGTAAAAAAACTCTGGGACGGTGTCCAGGCTCTGAGTTCAAGCCCCATGATTAACAACAACAACAAAAATTTACCCTGAGCTTTCTGAGGACCTCAGGAGATTCTGTGTTGGCCTATTTGTCTATGTGAATCTAACACATGGCTGAATGGATGTATTTCAAGGAGAGGAATGCTCTTTGGAATGATTCCCATGGCTTTATGTGATCTTATGTCAGAGACAGATGGTTGTAAGGCTGTGGAGCACGTAGATATCATCTGTGAGAGATATTTATCATCTCCTTAGTGACGTCAAGGTGCAGCTTGGAGATGAGATGAAATGCAACCTGTAAAGAAACCTGCAAGAATACAATTGTAGGTGATCGTATTTATCTGATCTTGGTTATAGATACTACTCATAAGGTACTGTGCATGAGAGAGACAGCAAGTGAGACAGACAGGCATGTATTAAGAAAGCTGGAACACAGCAGGTAGAATTTGTTGGCTAGGGGCGGGCTATACAGGACTCTCCTTTTTGTATTAAGTGGCAGAAACTTTTACTCCTGAAAAAGTAGTAGGAGAGTGTGGATGCTACCCTTGTCCTCAGAACAGGTCACTGGTGACACATTCTTAGCTCTTATTGGGGTTTAATGCTAGTGGCAGACACAAGCTGGACCTGGGAACCAAGTTTGCTCTTATCTGCAGAGGCCCTAGATGGCCCCCTGGTGGTCACGGAAGGCCTATGCAGCTCCTGCTTGTACAGACAAAGATGGGGCTTCTCCAGCAAGGGCAACCAGTCTCCTCAGGCTTGTCCAGGATGCTCTTGGCAGGACAAGAGGCCTAGAGAGCAGTCTCATTCCTACCCCAGCTACAGACAGAAGTAGGGTACCCGCAGTGCTATCCATAAATGAGTGATCTTAGCCTAGGAATTTAACAGTTGAGTTTCTGTTTTCTCAGTTAAGTAATATCTGCATGACACTGTTGTAGGGATTAACTGAAATCAAATCACATAAAGCTTCTGGAATCAGAAAGGGGTTATTCTGAGTTCCTCAGCACACACTAAACTCAGAGATTTTCTACTTTTTAGTAATCCAAGATGTGTTTGCCGCTGGGAGCAAAGAATCATCACAGAAAGGGGCTTAGGATTTGATCTGAGGTTTAGGCAGTGGTTCAGTCCCTTGAAGGTCTTATGACAATATAGGACAGAAAGTGGTAGATCTTGTAGGCGCTGATAAAGGACCAATGGCTGGTGACTTTCCTGAACTTCGAGGACTTGAGTGGCTTCAACAATTCAATAAGAAATTTGTTGGAAGACTTAATAAAAATTTTCAACATTGAAGGTCAACCTGAGGCTAATTTCAAGCCCAAACAGAACCTTCTTTTGCTTATTAAGGTAAGAATAAGTACGGAATTCACTCTGTCGCTTAAGATGAAAAAGTAGCCTGAAGTCAGTCAGTCAGTCAGTCTGTCTGTGTGCCTTTCTCTCTCTCTCTCTCTCTCTCTCTCTCTCTCTCTCTCTCTGCTAGTCCTGGAGCTTGAACTCAGGGCCTGGGCACTGTCCCTGAGCCTCTCTGTGCTCAAGGCTAGAGCTCTACCACTTGAGTCATAATGCCACTTCTGGCTTTTTTTGTTTATATGGTACTGAGGAATCGAGCCTAGGGCTTCATGCATGTCATGTTAGGCAAGCACTCTACCACTAAGACACATTTCCAGCCCATCCTGAAGCTTCTTAAGCTGTCTGCCCTGAGAAACCAAAATGTTGGACTCTGGGGAGGCTTCAGGTAGTAGTTAGGGATTGCTACTTGGGAGTTTTCCATGAGTTTTTCTCAGGCTGCTTTTCTCTGAACTAGCTATGTTCCTCCCCCCTCCCCGCCCCCACCCAACCTCTTTTTCTTTTCATAGTATAGCTTCTTTGGGGAAGAAGCCACACCAAAATTTTCTCTCCCTGCCCCCTTAGCTATCACTTTGAAATTTCTTTTTCTATAAAGTTATTCCTTCATTCCTTTTCTTTCTTGTCAGTAATTATTTTTGTTTTAGTATATTTCATTAATTTCAGTAGTTTCATTAGAAAAAAATCTGTGAATGTATTATAACTATCTTGAATAAGAGAAGTCTATTCTGTAGTAAATAAAATTATCAGAAAGATTTAGAAAAAAAACTAGCACAGATCTTAAAGATTTTGGTTCCTTTTATTCTGGTTTAACTATATAAAGGACCCTAGGACCCCAATTTCTATACCACAGGAAACTGCTTCTCTCTGAGGGTAAGGCAGGAAAATGTGTAGATCAAAAGCCGTCCAGAGCTTCAAGATAAGTACACCTGGCTATTTAGACCTAACATTTCCCACTTAAACCAGCAAGTCAGTTTATTTTTATTAAAAGCAAGAAGTCTGATTAGACCACTCATAAATCAATTAGAAGTGTAAGTATCTTGCTTGAACAAGACTCAAAATTCCTAATGCCAATGGTAGCACGTGCAATTCCTTTGGCCTATAATAAATCTTCCCCAATGGAAAATTCCTACTCATCCTCCTGTTGTTAATTTAAATATTTCTTCTCCAAAGCCTTTCCCCGTCCCCCTGACATGTTCATGACAAGTCATAGCACTCATCCACATGATTATGCACTATTTATTTGTTTTCAATGTCCAAGAGAAAAAAGTTTGGCGGAAGGGATCAGGCCATGGTTAGCATTATATCTGGCACTAGCAAAATATGAGTTGAACACACAGAAAGTATTTTTTAAACGGTAAATGGATTGTTTACTTAACTCACCTAACATATATGAAGAGGCCTCCAACCTTCAGTACTTTAATTTGATGAAAGTGGTAAATGTTCAGAAAAAAGATGGTCACCTGAAGAAGATACCCTCGGGCTACGTTGACGGCTGAGCTTCGGGGCGTGCACAGTGAAAAGCCCAAACCGGAAGTGGTCTGCCCCGGCTCACACTCGGGCGGAAATCAAAGGCTCTTTCGGCTTCGAGTGAGGGCGGAAGTCTCTCGCCCCGGACTTCCGGAGACTCCTCCGCCAAGCCTTTTCCTTCCACCCGAGGCGCTAAAGCTTAAAGGCAAGTTGGGTGACCGCCCGTCGCCGGACGGCCGAGCGTCCTCGGGAATTGTCGGCAGCTCCAGATTGTTTTTAATTGATGTGCGCAGATTTCGAGAGCCAGTGCCCCGTCGTAAAGCTGCGCAAGCAGCGCTGTGCATGCGAGGCCTCCCTTGCTCGGCGGGTGCATGGCTGCGAGTTCTGGGTGGCATTTTGGGCATCTGTTTTCTAGGTCGTCCCCTCTCCCCCACCAGACTTTTTCCTGCGACTGCACCATAGCCTAGTGTGGACTTTGGTGGTTGACCCATCGGTTCTCTATAGCTTGACAGTTCTCTGGTTTTGTAGGTAAGAATTCACCTGCAAATATCGATTTCGGCTCCGCCCCCCCCCCCCCAAACCGCGACGAGTGGCTTCTGTCCTTGCAGAAGTTCCGTCGATTGTATCCTCTGTTCACATGCGACATTTTCTGCAGATCCTCTCTTCTTCTTTTCTAAAAAGGCAATTCTTTTTTCCCCCTAGTCTGCCCTGCTGTCTTATTTTTGCTTTTAAAATAGAAACGACCAGATTTTTAACTAGGTATTTTCATTATTAGTCTTTAAGATGATAGAACTTTTCTGTTATTCTGTAATAATGATTTTTTTTTTCTGTTGATGAACTAGCGTTAACAGTTTTGGTATGTATCTTTCTTGGCGGGCATTCATTGCTGGATGCAGTTTGCTGTGAAATTTAGGATTTGTGTGTCTATATTCATAAATTGGATCTCTTGTCTTTGTGTGTCTGCCAGTCCTGGGGCTGGGTGCTGTCCTTGGGCTCCTTGAGCTATTTTTGCCCAAGGCTAGTGCTCTACCACAGTTCCGTGTGTGTGTGTGTGTGTGTGTGTGTGTGTGTGGTGTTCACTTACTTGGAGATAAGAGTTTCACTGGACCTTCCTGCCTGGGCTGGGTTTAAACAGATGTCAGCCTTCTGAGTAGCACAAACCACCCATCCATGTTTGGCTCCTTCTATTTCTTTTAAAACAATTTTGTTTTGCAGATAGGCTACCTGGCTGGTCTCTAACCACAATCTTCCTTCCTACCTTTGCCTTCTAAATAGCTAGGATTATAGGAATAGGCATTGGTTCTTGTCTGGTTTTGATATCAGATTGTGTTGAGTCTTAAATGACTCAGACAGATAGCTTACTTTTATATTAAATAGAAAAAGCATGTGAATGATCCAAGTTTTAGGTCTTAAAGACAGATGTGTTTCTTTTTAAGGGAGAACAAGTTGTAGCTTTCACAGTTATTAAAATGTCAGCTTTTTTTCTTTTCTTCCCAAGGCATTTTTTAAATGAAAGTATTCATTTTATCTACATTTTCAAATTTATTGCTGTAAAATTGTCCATAGTATTCTTAACATCTCAAATCTTTGTCTTCATGCAGCCTGTTGGAATTTTTTCTTGGTCAGATTTGCTGAAGCAGCTCTTGGTTTTGTTGGTAAGCTCCGTCTTAAGAGTTCTATGCTCTCATCAATTCTTTTTTACTTGGGTTTGTTATTTTTTATAGAATCTTGAAAGGGTAGCTTTTCTTTAAAATGTTCAATATGAAATTAATAGACATGCATAAAGTTATAAAGAATAATGTACTCAGCCACCCAAATTTATCCTATTTTAGTATTATCCCATATTTGCTTCAGATTTTAGTATTCCATCTTAAAGCCATTCCATAGTATTCTGGTAAAGCTCCCTGTGGACCCTTCTACAATCTCGCTGCAATCTCATCCATCTCCTTGAATTTGGTATGCCATTCCAGTGAAAGCAACGTGGGTGCAACAATACCCAAACACAATAGAAAACCTAGAGGAAATCCCTGCTGCTGCCACCACATCTGCCATCTCCAGAGTGACCACCAATGTGGAGTGAGAGGAACGTTTCTTCTTCCATTTGCTCACTCAGGTTTGAAGTTTCACATGGCAGTGTCTGCTTGGTGGGGCTATGGAGACATGGCTGTCCAACCAGGGGAGTGGAGGAGGCAAATGCTTTCTTTTCCTTTTTTTTTTTGGTCGGTTGTGGGGCTTGAACTCTGGGCCTGAACGCTGTCCCTCAGGCTCTTCAGCTCAAGGCTAGCACTCTACCACTTGAGCTACAGGCCACTTCCATTTTTCTGGTGGTTTATTGGAGATAAGAGTTTCACGGACTTTCCTGCCCGGGCTGGCTTTGAACTGCGATCCTCAGATCTCAGCCTCCTGAGTAGCTAGGATTACAGGCGTGAGCCACCAGCGCCCAGCCAAATGTTTTCATAAGAAATTCCTCAGGGATTTCAGAACACGTGTCACTGCAACACCAGATATGGTTTTGCCACATTATAAAGGTTTTCCCTAACAGTCCTTAAGTACGTCCTCCCTTTCCCAGCCATAGTATTTTTCACTGCACTTGAATCTTCTTAAGCTGCTTATCACAATTTATATTATGCCATTATTTGTTCAAACACCATATAAATTCTGGAACCAATTAAGGCTCTCTATGGACTTTAAATAGCCTAAAATAATGTCTCTGAGTTTTCAGTGTCAGCCCTTTCGAAGAAAAAGGAACCAGAAGCTCTTGAGTCACAATTCCCAGCAGCTCCCAGTTTCAGATTTATTTTTTCTCTTTTCTTTAATTTCCCCCAGTCCTTAGGTGGATCTGTTTAGTCTTTTTCCTTCATAAATCTTGCCCCTGGAGACTCTTCAGATGTTTTTTGGGTCCTGTCTTGTTTTTCATCACAAACATCTGGAACTGGTCTGACATACTTTTTCTCCAGGGGACAGGGGAGAAGTTGAAAGGCGAAGTTTCACTGATCATTTTTCTTTATTATGTTTGAGCCACAGATTATAAATTTGATGACTGGAGTAATATCTGGTAAATATATAGTTAACTAGCAATTGTTTTCTAGTGTGCGTGTGGGGGGTGGGGGGAAGGAGTCCAGCAGCAGAATATGGAAGAATGGAGCAGAGCAAGATCTTTTGGTTTAGTAATAGGTGGAAGTTTGGAATGCAGAATGAGAGCTAGTTTGGGAAGGCATTCCAGAGGATGTAAGGCCCAGGCACTGTGTTAAAGGGCAGAAATTCATCAGGCAAAGTAGGTGAGAGTATTCTAGGTAGGCATGTGCACATGATTAGAGAAATCTCACAGCTTGTAGCAATATTAAACTTGGAACATATGGCATATATTAAGGCAGGAGATCAGAGATGGCAATGCAGTTAGTTTATCCTATGGGTGGTGGAGCCACAGGGTGGCTAAGGGAGGCCCACTCAAATTTGTTAGATCACCAATTACAGCACAGAGGAAGGATTTGAAAGAGTAAAACCAAAACAGAACAGTTGTAGGATATAAATATATATATATATGTATATAGGATATATATAGGATACAGTATATATATGTGCATAACATAATGCCAGAAGTATACAGTAGGATAGTGAGAATTGTTTAAAGAAAAATTTACGATCAAATTGGGAATCAGTTTTAGGATATTTTTGGAGGTCAAATTAGATGATGCAATAGGGAAGGTAAAGGAGGAATTTCGAACATAGGGTGATATCATCACCTGAGGTAGAAGACATTGGAGATATAATGGTTTTGCAGTGATGGGGAGAGAGGGAAGATTTCCCTTTTGGTGATGTGGACTTGGAAGTACTGTGTGACCAAGCAGGTGCTTAAATATAGGTGTCTGCTGCCTAAGGCACAGGCCAGGGTAGGAGCTGCATTCTCAGCAGTAGGGGGTCTACGGAGGTCAAGAATAGGGTATGCTGGGAGCAACTGCTGTTCCTAGGGTTGATAGTTTTCTCTTCCTACCTCCCTTGGTACTCTTCTCTTACCTCTGATCATTCCTTCTCCAGATGTTCTGTGGGCTCCTCTTTCTCCTCCTATAAAATATATATTTCCCCCAATAACTTCACTATTCTTGTACATCCCGCTAATCTTTATCTCTACCAGCTTGAGGACTGGTCACTCCTGCCTGGCACCCTAACTACTTAGTAAGCTTAGACTGAGAAGATTTGAGTTCTAAGCCAGGCTGGGCAACAAAAGTTCACCATACCCCATACCTCAACAGAAAAGGTGGGTGGGTGTATATTTCATATATTCTAGCTATGGCATGAAGTATAAATTTGCATTCCAGGCACAAAAGTCAGACCCAGCTCAAAAATAACCAGAGCAAAAGGCTGTAGGCAAGGCTCAAGCAATAGATGGCCTACCTAGCAAGTACAACCAAAAAAAAAAAAAAAAAGATCAAGACCAGTGTCTCCAACTACTTTGGTAGAGAAAAGAGGTTCAGTGGTATGCAGTGATTGCCCAGGGACATGGAAAGGTTATACTTTGCTCCTTGTTTACTTCTATTCAGACTGGCACTGTAAGTAGAATATCTGTGACTGTCTTCTCTGAAAACCTCAAATTTATAGATCAAGGGTCAGAATTTACATTAATATGCATCTCCACAACCCTGCACTGAAATCCATACTTTTCTCAAGGATATTCTTTGTTTTATGCCACTGTATCAAGATCAAAATGGAGATAAAAATTTAAATCTTAGTGATACAGATTTTAAAAAACTCATGATGTAATAGTTTTTGTGGATCCAAGGGGATTTTTTCATTTGTTTGTTTTCTGGTACTAGGGCTTGAATTGTCTTTGTTCTCTTGCTCCATTGCTTTTCTTTTTTTTTGGGGGGGGGGGGGGTCCGGTCGTGGGGCCTGAACTCTGGACTTGGGCGCTGTCCCTCAGCTCTTGAGCTCAAGGCTAGCGCTCTACCACTTGAGCCACAGCACCACTTCCGGCTTTTTTCTTTTTGCTTATGTGGTGCTGAGGAATTGATCCCAGGGCCTCATGCATACAAGGCAAGCGCTCTACCACTGAGCCACCTTCCCAGCCCCTCTTGCTCCATTTCTTTTCTGCTCACAGCTGGCACGCTTACTGCTTGAGTCACAACTCCGCTTCCAGCTTTTTGCTGGTTGGAGCTAGAGTCCTTGGGACTTTTCTGCCCAGACTGGCTCTGAACCTCAATTCTCAGATCTCAGCCTCCTGATTAGTTAGGATTATAGGCATGAACCACTAGTATACAGCAGCTCCAATTTTTAAAAAAAGGCTTTATTTTGTAAAAATTAAGTTTTTAGTTTTCTGTGATCATTTAATCACTAGTGATGTAAACACTCTCAACTTCTAAGCAAACCACATCATGACATACTTTATATGCACTGAAGTGGGTTAAAATGCAAAATCAACATTTTGACACTGACTTGAAAATGGGTTTTTTACAATTGCCTAAAATTAATTATTCACACAATTTGATCTGCTCTGGAAGATACAAAAAGTAACCTTGGACATGATTATAGACAGTGCAAACAAATGTGTAGAACCCCAATGGCCTTGTGGGCTAGAGCAATATGTACTAAGTTTCAGGTGATGCATTGATCTATCAACTGTACCAGAATTCACCAGCAGCCATAGTATAGTCCTTTAGTATATTTAAATTCTGTTCCCATTTCTTTGAACTTAATCCTTTGGGATGATTAATGTAATACATATAAACCTTTGCCATCTTGAAAATTCCAGAAGAGACAGAGTTCCTATCATTTCTGAAGTTGGTCGAGCAAGTTTCATTTCTGCTATAGGATTAACTGTTCAGAAATTGTTAGATGCCTGTTTATCACCTAAGTGAGCTGTTCCATAGTGGCCCTTGGTCAAAGCTTGTCCTTGAAAGCTCAAAAGGGCCAACCCACACGTACTTACGGAAAATGGTATAATGATGCCTTTCCAACCAGGGAAATTTGTTTAAACTCAGGCTTATCAGGAAAGTTAAGGACTCATCTTGATTTGTATATATACTCTGAGACCAGACAGATCATAAGAACATTATGTTTCTGTTCTTCACAAAATACTCAGGACTCCATCCATCAAGAAACATCTCAAGTTTATGACAATTTTCATGTCAGTTTGTAAATACAAAAGGTTTCTCAAAAGAATAGTTGCCCTTTTGTTTTTGAGGTGTCGAGGACCAAACTCAGGGCCTGTACTTGTCAGGCAAGCACTCTTTCACTGAGCTAAATCCCCAATCCCTCCCCAAAACAGGAGATACTGTTTTTAGCAGTCAGCTTTGGATTGGAGTACTTCTATCACCTGTAGAAAAATGGTTTTCCCCCCTAGACTTTAGCTTCTTTTTATCCATTTATAGCATTTTCTTTATGGTATAATACATTCTGTAATACATTCTCTCCCAGCAATTCACAATTATTATAAAATGCTTTCACATGATTTGTGTATACACATACATACATATACACACACTTATCTATTTTGTTGACTTATTAAAGTACTTGTCTATTTTTGACCTATGACAGTTTTCACACAGTTGAACCTATCAAAATATGAGTTTCAGATTTTATTTCCTGGCTCTATTTCTTTAAATATATACTATCCAGTATTTTCTACTTTGCTTCAGTAGGGAGAATGAAATGCTTTATATGTATGCAAAGCTAAGTGCAGACTGATGGTAAATTTTATTTTAAAAAATACTTAGAGGTGTACCAATTCCTCCAAATTAGCATTTAACTAAAGAAATTGGGTCTAAATAGGGAATTTATCTTAAAACTACATATTGGGAACTACTTAGCTGGAAGAGCCTGTTTTTTTTTTTTAATGACTTTTATGGGCTTATAGTCAGGTGTAGAATCATCAGGCCAAACAAAATAAATACAAAATCAATTTCAACTGTAAATTCTGCCAGCACTCCATTCTCAATAATACTCAGTACTACAGGAAGCCTGAGATATTTCACTCAGCATCAGTAAAAGAGATAAGCCCCAGGCTTTATTTTCAAGAAACTAATCATATTACATAAGATATGAAAATATAAATAATATATTCTAAGAGTCTTAAGTTTCAAATGGAGGCATATTAAAATGTAAAGAGAAGACTTCAGAAATTCACTACACTTCAGAAGTTTTAAACTAACTTCAAATATTAAAAACAGATATACACTTATAATCATAGCTACTTAAGAGGCTGAGATCTGAGGATCAGGGTTCTAAGCCAGTTTGGGTGGGAAAGCCTGTGAGACTCATCTCCAATTAACTAGGAAAAAGCCAAAAGTGGAGGTGTGGCTCAAGTGGTAGAGAGCCAGTCTTGAGCAAAAAAAAAAAAAACACAAAAAACTAAGAAAGAGGGCTCTGGCTCTGAATTCAAGCACCAGTACTGGTGTGTGTGTGTGTGTGTGTGTGTGTGTGTGTGTGTGTGTGTGTGTGTGTGTGTGTGTGTGTGTGTGTGTGTGTGTGTGTGTGTGTGTGTGTGTGTGTGTGTGTGTGTGTGTGTGTGTAATTCAAGCACCAGTACTGGTGTGTGTGTGTGTGTGTGTGTGTGTGTGTAATTCAAGCACCAGTACTGGTGTGTGTGTGTGTGTGTGTGTGAATACAATAACAGTTGTGTCCTCCTTCATGCTTTTGGATCCAAGAAGTTTTCTTATACCTCATAAACAGTGATTAGAGATCCTCGAGGTCAGTGAGATCCACAGCCACTTTCAAGAACAGAGTGTCATCTTTAATGTAGGTGTTCTTGACATTCTCCAAAGTGGAGTGAGCCACGAAGCGGGGACAACCAGATGCAATGTTCATCTCTCCATCAGGCCTTTTAAAGCTGCTGCTATTGGGGTCAGCTTTGAAGGTCTCCATAATGTGGTTCTTTTTGCCACTCTGGTCCAATAGCATTAGGGTCACTCGCTGCCTGAATGGCCACTGTAATAATGAGTCAAACTCTCCTCGCATCACCACAAAGTACAGGGACAGGTGCGTCCCCTTCCCGGACCCATCTCCATTTAGATAGGCTCTAGCACAGAGCCGGTAGCCACAGCGGCTGGTGTAGAAGGGCTGACTGAAGATGGACACTGTGTGCCCATCCACTGCCTCCTTCTTCTTCAGCTTGTAATCTGTCACCTTCCAAATGAGCTTCCCGTTATAGCAGGCACCCTCCAGCAGTTTAAATCGTTCTTCATTTTTATTCAGCTGTGCTTTATGAATATTAATGTGTGCATCATGCTTGTTTGTCTCCCCTTCTAAAACAACTGCAAAGGAAAAACCAAAATGAGTCTAAAACATGGGCCTGACAAGTTGTCTTTGAATGTTGTCTTAACCCGAAGAGAACAGATAAAATCCTGGCATCTGAAAGATGAGTTGAATTCAGTGTCCATGGGTGGACCTCTTATATGAACTCAGTGATAATCACATTCTTGGTAAACTGGTGCCAAGAAAACTGGAATATGTGCTCTAAAACCAGAGCTTGCCACAGTTCAAGAAATCACTGAGTGTTTGCCTAGTATGAGCCCACACCATTCTAAATAGAAGACTTTTTAAATAGCCAGTTCCTCTTTTATTTTTCCACACCTAAAACAGTCATTCCCCTCACATCTTTCCTTAGATTCTCATTTTCCACTCCTTAAAAATCAGCACTCCACTTCCTGTTCTTGGAATTTCCTGGCTTCTGTTTCCTGTGTGTTTACACCCCAATTTAGGGCCTCCCTGGTGTTTCCTTGAGTAGCCAGAATCTCCTTTCTTTTTCACAAATTCAGCCACTGCTTTTCTTGGAGAGATGTTACTGGCAAGATGTGACATGAAGACGAACATGTTACTGAAAGAAGTAAAGTATGAGACATACCTAATCTTTGATCATTGGTTTCCAACAGAGTGATTTTCTGTTTCACTGTATCAACAGCTTCTACCAAAGGCTTCAGGTCAAATTTATTGTGTTGCTGGTTAACCATTTGCAGTAACTGATGTACTTGAGCTTCTATCCAAGCAGACTTGTCAATATGACTGGCAAGAACCTTCCAGAACAAAATGGATCGTGATGTTATAAAAATATAGATAATAAGTAGTAATTCATTGAAATTAGTTTTTTTAGCTTACACACTTTACAGTTAATTAATAAAATGAAAAATACTAGTGCAGGAGAGAAAACTCAGTAAGGGCTGTTGAAACAAGCCCCTCATTATTGTTCTCCTCCACTCCTATCCCAAATCTTTGCTATGTTATTTGACTACTCCTTAAAGTTCTCTGTTCTTGGTTCCCTAACTCACCTTGATATATCTGTTCTCTTGTTTCTTCTCTCTTCTTACCATTTGCTTCCTGTTCTGCTAAAAGGCCAAGTGAGCTAGAACAGGCCACTTATTTTGGCCTGAGCACTGCAGGTGACATAGAAAGCTTGGAGCAGGCCTGTGTATCCAACTGCTCTCTTAGGTAAACGAGATTAAATAAAACTATCTTCTTCTGAGTGACTTAATTCTAATGCCATACTAGAGAAAAGGTCAAAATTGGAGTATTAAATGATGCATTTCTTTTTTCAGGACACACATACCTATTCATCTATGTATAGATGTACATACATCTATTTACATGTATAATATGTGTATATGTGTATTGCATATATATGTAGATATAAAATATGTGACTAAGTATGGAAATTCTGTGGTCCAGATTTTCTGGGATAATACAACTTTCAAATTTCAAATTCAATAAAATTTCTTTATAATCATGATAGACATTTACTCATTAGGAATCCACTTACGATTTAGAAAGTAACTTCTCTGGCTATATTTTAGTGATGTTTATTTCTCATATGGGGGGAATGAGGGAAAGGGTGGCATTGAATGATGGAAGGGGTGACACTGATCCAGATGCATTGTTCTCGTGAAATTGAAACCTCTTTGTACAACTACTTAAATAAAAAAGTAAAAAAGAAAATCAAGCATTCTCTTCCCAAGAGAATCAATGGTTTTGTTTTGCTATCTACAAAATGGAGAGCAGACTTCAATGTATCTAAAACAGTAATATTTAACCAGTATTAATTGAAACTTGAATTGCCATAAATTTTATGGAAGTATTGTATAATTATTAAATAATTTACTGATATTGTTAAGTTTACTGGGTATTACAAGAGATGATTTTTTTTTTTTTGTAAGCTTGAACTCTGGGTCTGGGTATTGTCCTTGAGCTCTTCAGCTCAAGGTGAGCGCTTTTCCACTGAAGCAACAGCTCCACTTCTGGTTTTCTGGTGGTTAATTAGAGTTAAGAGTCTCACAGACTTTCCTGCTCAGGCTGGCTTTGAACCATGATTCTCAGATCTCAGCCTCCTGAGTAGCTAGGATCACAGGCATCAGCCACCAGCACCCGCCAAGATGATCTTTATTCTCAGGAAATACATACTGAAATATCAGAGGTAAAAGGCCATAATATATTCAATAACTTGGAAAGAACGTACAACATTCCTCTCTCTCTCTCTTTCTCTTTCTGTCTCTCTCTCTCTCTCTCACATCTCCCTTTTTTCAAGGGGTGGAGGGAAGGAGAGGGGAAGGGCACCAGTACTATATTAAATGGGAGAAAATACTGACAATGAGAATATAGGCAGGGGTTCCTTTGTAGTTTTTCTGTATCTTTGAAAAAGTTTCCATTTGAAAAATTAAAAGAAAGACTGTCTCACCTGGATGTTTGAGAGGAAGCTTCCATTTTTGCCAAATAACTGTGCAAACTGCTTGAACTCTTTTTCAAATTTCTCCACAGTGTCTGCTAGCTGCTGGATCTTATGTTCTTTTTGTTCAAGGCTCTTATATAAATCAGAAATCTAATAACAAGAATGTTAATGAGGAAAATGAGGTCACTGAAATGTATGCATGTAATTTAAAATAGTACTTGCAGGTCAGAACGTGGTCCTATGGGAAAAAATGCATATATATTTCTAGCAAGATATCTGCAAGTACTTCCAAACACAATAGAGCCTCAGAATTTTTCATCAGCCTGTGCTGTCCCTAACAAACACACTGTGAAGAGTCATCTAATGACAGTGACATCACTTGACTATACTAGTTCACTTCATCCATTCAGTGTGTGCTTATTAAGCAGAAAGAGTGCTGATAGCCTCCACATTAGATGTTATGTAATAATGGCTAAAATTTGCTAAATTTCTACGCTACCCTTATATATCCATTAGGTCTTTTACTCTTCAAAAACCCAGAGGCACTGGTGGCTCGAAACTGTAATCCAAGCTACTTAGGAGGCTGAGAGCTGTTGGAGTCTTCTAAGAGGCACCTCACCTTTCTTCCCCAGACTGGCTTCAAACCAAGATCCTCAGACTTCCTGAGTGGTTTGGATTACAGTTGTGAGCCACCAGTGCTTGACTTCTAACACTAACTTTTAATATGAAATCAGATACCATAAAATAATCTGGAATAATAAAATTCAACCCCTCTGAAGATGGATAGGTTTCTGATTTATGTGGACGTGAAAACTCTTGATCTTCTGAGATGTTCTAACAAAATAGTTGATTCTCATAATATTCATCAGCATCAGCATTTGAGGTCTACAGTGAATGTTCAGGCATTATGAACATTGCATCGGAAGACACAATTTCGCTTGATAATCACAGATTAGTGAAATAAGTATGTATGGTATGTATGTATGTATGTATGTATAAGTAGTCATTTTTCAAGTTTTAAAGCTTCTCTAAGACAGTTTAGAATGAAATTTATAAAATCTGCATTGCCCCAATAGATAATTGACTATTATGGTCACACCCATTTAAAAGTATCAAGCACCTGCTAGGTGCCAGATAGTGATGACAGAAGAGCATGTGGACAGGTTGCAGAGGCAATATGAATCAGAGGAGAGTCAGAATCAGAGGAATTGGCTTGATACTGAACTGTGCCACTTTAAATTACAAATACATTAACATTACTCTGAGCTTAGTTACTTCATCTGTTAAGTGAGAAGCTGGAAATATTACAAAAATTCCTTCTAATGTTTATGTCTGATAATCTATGAAGCCTGTCTAGCCACATAGTAGTAAAACATCTATCTCTAGTCGACTTACACTGAAACAGAGAGGGAGTAAAACCACTAACACAGAGCAGACCAATCATTCCATGGCTCCTCATCACATGTGGTTCCTTGAAGGCTTACCTGCCCTTCTAACTGGAAGTTCTTTTCCAAAACCAGGAGCATGTGGTCCCGCAAGGCTGACTGTTCATGTTCTTGCAGATTCCCCCGTTTATCCTTCAATACAGACAGAGAGGTCTAGTTATTGAGAAGGGGAGGCAGTGGGATATGCAGCTAATGCAGAAGCATAGCAACTCTGCTGACTTTATGACTTTAAACATGCAACCATTCTAGGTGAGTGGCAGGAAAAAAAATGAGTCTACCTGGATCCTTGTCCAGCTTTAAGATTCTACAGTACCCAGATGGAATCCTAGGTTCTCTCCGTATCAAGCTAGAACTGGAAATAATTACCTGGTGGGGGAGGGCCGGTGAGACTGGCACTTGAACTCAGTACCTGATGTTTCATTCATTGGCTAGTACTCTACCAACTGAATGGTGCCTCCAACCCCAGAAATAATTATTGTGATGATTAATTTCATGTGTCAACCAATTAGGCTGTGGTACCTAGTTGTTTGGTCACAATTAATGTAGATACTGCTGTGAAGCTATTTTACAGTTGTGATTAAACAATTATATCTCTAGAGGAGTACCCAACCAAAATGTGGGTGGGCCTTGTAGAAGGCTTTAAGAGCAAAAACTAAAGTTTCCTGGAAAAGACTGAAACTAGAAACTGAAAACTGAAACATGAAAGTCCTTTCTGCTTTCCAGCTTGCTGGCCAGCCTTGCAGATGTTGTACTTGCCAATAACTTGCTAATGATCCAATCTCTTAGACTAAATATCCCTATATATCTACTATATGTATACACAATCTAATATATATACATCATTTATATCATATATATAATCTTATATACATATATATCACATGTATTAGTTTTGTTTCTCTGGAGAACCATGGTACCTTGATTAATAGAATTATTGTCTTAAAAGTCCTTCTGTATCCTGAATGGAATCCAAGTAAAATAAACTAGGCAAGTGACTTACACAGTGGAATATCAAGGCAGATACAAAAAGGCACTCCCTACCTTTACAGTACAGCCATAGTGTTTAAAAGGGCAATCTTGTTCAGCCTCAGGACACACTGCAAGGTGTTCATTCACCTACAAAATGGACAGCTTCAAGCTATAGAAATTCATCACTGACTCTCCAGCTGCCTGGTCTCAGTGCAGCAAGTGGGAAGCTAAGGGTGTAGGAGGAGGGGAGGGAACCCAGCAAGAATGGGAAACCAGGGATGAACGCTGAGAAGTTTGTAGAGAAAGGGGAAGGAAAGACAAGAGACACAGTTATTGTGGAGATTAATTTAAACCTGAGGACTTTGCATATGGATTTGATCTAACACATCATAACCACTGCCTGAAGTTTATCTTGTGAAAAATCTTTGGA
The DNA here is from genome assembly GCF_019054845.1 of Dipodomys spectabilis. Lineage (NCBI taxonomy): Eukaryota > Metazoa > Chordata > Mammalia > Rodentia > Heteromyidae > Dipodomys > Dipodomys spectabilis. Next base: position 19,959,934 of record NW_024870746.1, read on the forward strand.
GATGATTATTTACAGTTACCTTGGTTCTGGGAATAATCTGCAGACACTTGTTGGGACAAATAACTGGGTACTCCGGACACAAGTTTTCCAGGTGATTCTGAAATAGACAAAGTGGCATGAAAGGAAGCAGAGGCTCTCTTCAGGGGACAGTGATCCTACATAGGTCTCTGGAGTTATAAGTCAGACAGCTTGCCTTCAATAGGCCTCCTTCTAAAAAGGATTAAAGATGTCTGCTTTCTTGGTATAAAGGAAATCAATTAAAAAGTTAATATTCCAGGGCTGGGAATGTGGCTTAGTGGTAGAGTGCTTGTGCTTGACTAGCATGCTTGAAGCCCTGGGTTCAATTCCCCAGTACCACGTAAACAGAAAAAGCCAGAGGTGGCACTGTGGCTCAAGTGGTAGAGTGCTAGCTTTGAGCAAAAGAAGCTCAGGAGCAGAGACCAGGCCCTGAGTTCAAGCCCCCAGGACTGGCTGGGGGTGGGGCAAAGTTAATATTCCAGTTATTCTGAAAGAAGGTCAAAGAGTACTTAACTGGAGGCAGGCAGTAGATGAGGAATTATCAGAGTGGCTCCTTTGCATGTACAAGGTGCCTGTGGTCTCCTTCCTGGCTCACCCCACCTCTCTAGGTAGATTACAGAACCTGGAGGGAGGGCAGCAATTGCCTTTCCCTCCCAGGGGCCCAGGCCTCTCACCACTCCCTCCACATTCACACACAGCAGGTGCTCAAATGCTACTTACTTATTGTCTGTCCTGGGGCTTGAACTCTGGGCCTGGACACTGTCCCTAAAGCATTTGTGCTCAAGGCTAGTACTCTACCACTGGAGCTATAGCTTCACTTCTGGCTTTTTTGGTACTTTTAGTGGAGATAAGAGTCTCATGGACTGGCTGGGCTGGCTTCAAACCATGATCCTCAGATCTCAGCTTCCTGAGTAGCTAGGATTACAGGCATGAACCACTGTTACTCACCACTTTCTTTTTTTCTAGTGCCAGGATTTAAACTCAAGAGTTTTGAGCTCTTGCTCAGCTTTCTTCTGGTACTCTACTACTTCAGCCATACCACCAGACTGGCTTTTTGCTGGTTATTTTGGAAATTGAGTCTTGCAGACTTTGCTACCTGGACTGGCTTCAAGCTGTGATCCTCCAGATCTCAGCAGATCTCCTGAGTAGTTAGAATTACAGGCTTGAGACACTAGTGCCCAACTCAAATGCTATTTTTGTTACTGATACATGAACAGAGCTCTGCTACGAAAAAAATAGCTTTGAGCACCTCATGGAGCTTCTCGGCTAAACTTCTTTAGGCCTGATTCTATACACAAGGAAGCACAGAATGTGCTTCAGGCACCCCACTGATTCACGCTGCAGATGAGCCCCATAAAGACAGTGATTCTTTATACCTGCATATTGATTGTGATGACGTTCTTTTTGCAATGAAGACATTTTTCCTCTCTAAACTGACAGTGTGCGCTCAAGTGCTCTTTCAGATCTTTTCGGAGCAGGACTTCCCAGCAGTTCTCATTGGAACAGGACACAGGCTGAAATGAGCAGTGCTGGAGATGATCCTGCAATAGACAATGGGCCAGTGGGGCCGGCTCATGGTGAGCAGCCTGCAAGTCCTACCAAAGGCCAGACCACAGGAGCCTCAGCAGGACAGAGAGGCTGGCACAGGCAGGGCAGGCCGGACAGTCTCTTCCAGCTGTCCCTTCCAGCTATTACTGCTTCTCCTGGGGGGTGGGGGGGAGAGGGGGAAGGGCGGGCAGCTTGGATGGCAGTGTGGTGGAAAGGAGGAGGAAAAGGGAAGATGGGAAGGGGTTTTAGATGATCCAGTGACCCTTTCATTGTCACAGACCAGTTCTGGAGTATCTCTTTGAGGCTTGCCAATTTGTTCTTTAGTTCATTGAATGTATTTTGTTTATTTTATTTTCCCATCTGTTTTTTTTTTTTTGCATCTCACTATATGGCCCAGGCTGGCTTTGAACTCATGATCCTACCACCTCAGCCTTCCCAAGACATGAATTATAGATACCTAGTATTAATATAAATGTCAGACCTTTTTTTGTGATACTGGGGATTGAACTCAGGATCTTGCACTTTGCTAGCCAAGCAGTATAATACCTGTGCCATGCCCCAGCGATATTTTTGTTTCTTTTCTGTTTCATGTTAGTACTGGGGCTTGAACTCAGGGCCTAGATGCTGTCCCTTAGTCTTTTTTGTTCAAGGTTGGCCTTCGACCACTTGAGCCACAGCACCATTTCCAGCTTTTTAGTGGTTAACTGGAGATAAGAATTTCATGGACTTTCATGCCTGGGCTGGATTTGAACCATGGATCTCAGATCTCATACTCCTGAGTAGCTAGGACTAGAAGTGTGAGCATGAGCAGTTGCTGCATTTTTGTTTCTTTTGTGCACTCTCCATTCCCACTCCCAGCTCCTTGGACTGGCCTCTGCACAGCAGATAAGTAAGTGATGGGGCAGGGGAGAAGAAGAAAGGAGAAGAGGGTATGTCCTGAGTCAATAAAGGAAGGGAGTTTTAGTGAGCTGCTCCCTGCAGATCCTTCTAAGCAGAGTCGGTACCCTAAAGCCCATAGGCCGGATATGGCCTGCTCCTTATCGTTGTAAATCACAGTTTGTCTAATGCCTCTGTGTCCCTGCAACGTGGCAAGGCTCAGTCATTGTGACAGAGGCTGTATAGCCTGCCAAGTCTAAAATATTTACTATCTGGCTCCTAACCGAAGCAACTTGAAGCTCCTTCTCTAAAGGGAGAGAGAGAGAGAACAGCTTCATCAGCATGATAAAGATTATAGCAATTGTTTCCTAAGAAACAAATGGCAATAACAATTAAAAATAGACTCTCCAAAATGTACTGCTGTTACCCCTCGCCCCAGCAGTGAACATCCCACAAGGGCTGTATACCTCACTACACAAGGGGTGGGGCTATGAAATGGGAATACAGAGGAAACCAGTGGAAAGAAACCGGAGCCGGTTCTCCAGAAGTCTGTGGTCCCTTCACTACAAATGGGCTTCTATTTGCATCCCACTTCCTTTGCAGGCTTTGTGACACCAAAGCTGGAAAAGTGGCCTTGCTATCGGACCTGTCACTCAAAGCTTAGGGCAAAGGACTGTCTCGCTTTGACAGCAAAATCCTGCCAGCCTCCAAAGCATTCCCTGGGCCAATAAGGAAGTCATTTACCATTTTTTACACCTCAGGGCCTAGGGGCTTTGGAGGCTGGGTGGTGGATGGAGAAACTACTGACTCATTCCAAATACGTGTTCAGGCTGCGTGGGTGGGAGGGGAAATTTCAGCAGCCTTGAAGCAATTCTGTGGAAGCTAAAGATGCCTGAGTCTTAGTCACTGTCCTGTGCTCACAACTGATATGGACCTTCCAGGCAGGGTGACATTAATGGCTTTCTATTAGCAGCCTTCTCCAGATGGATGGAAAAGCAGCTTGGACAGTTTCATTTCACAGGAACTCAACTCCTCGTCACTTGTGCTTCCACACCTGGCCGTCTGCATTTCATCTCAGCGCTTCCTGGTCTGGGGGCCCTGCCTTGGAGCCTACCCGCAGGCCTTCACAGCACCAGGAGCTGGGGAGTATGCACTTCCTGTGCTCCCGCCACAGGGTTCCAAAATGCTTCACAGTTCCCCCAAATCCTTGCTTGAGCTTTCCTTTGGCCTGGCATATCCCCGGCCCCCCCCCCCCCCCCCCCCCGCCTTTTTTTGGCTTAATGATCTCGAACCCACAATACAGGATTGTAAGCATATATAACATGTCCTTCCTACACTCCAGGGAGAATGAACCCCTTCATTTAAGGTACACCTTGGCATGATACTGGGGCTCACTGAGTTGCTGGCCTGGGAAAGCACCAAGAACAACTAACCCTGCTCATCCAGGAACTGTGCCATCAGAGTTTAGTGCATGCCGCTAGAAGGATAGTGGTTATAAGGAATACCAACCTGGTATCGTCCCAAAATAACCTTGGCATTACATCCAGGTGCATTTTTGCAATGCACATATAAATTGAGGACCTCCCTTTTACAGCAGTTGTCTTTAAACACCTAAAAGATAAACACAACAGGTCTTATATTGAAAACAATGAAAATGAAGATGTTATTAGTTTGGTCTTTACACATCTCAAAAGTCAGATGGAAACTTCCAAATGCTGGTTGGAATGGAAATATCACACCACCACTTTTCAAGAAAAGATTGACTCAGCTAGGGCCAGTGGTTTATGCTATAATCCTAGCTACTCATGAAGCTTAGATCTGGGGATCACAGTCCAAAGCTAACCTAGGTAGACAAATCCATTATCTTCTTATCTCCAATTAAACACCAAAAAAGTCAGAAGTGAAGCTGTGGCTCAAGTGGTAGAGTGCTAGTCTTGAGCAAACAAGCCAAGCAAGAGCACAAGCACCTGAGTTCAAGCCCCGGTACTGGCACACAAGGAAAGGGAAAGGGAAAGGGAAAGAGAAAGGGAAAGGGAAAGGGAAAGATTATTTCAGACACATACTTTCCACCAGACAGATAACTCAATGCTCAAGGGAGCAGGCTATAGCGACAATAATCTCAGATGAACTTGGACTGTGAAAAGTCAGAAGAGGTGGGGGGCTGTGACCAAGGGCTGTGATTTCAGCTTCCCATCTCACAGTAAATCGTCAGCAAGTTGTGCCAACTTGTTTTTTTCAACACAAACCAGAGGTTGGCAAGTCTTGTAAAGGCTCAGAGAGTAAATATCCTCAGCTTTGCAAGCCACATCACAACCATCTCTGTAATCACATTTCAGTTCTGACATATACAATACAAAAGTGAATGAGCACAACTGTGTTCCAGTAAAACATTACTGATATACAATGAAATTTGAATTTCGAATTACTTTCATAAATTATGAAACATTCTTTTTTTGAAACATTCTTATTTTTAAAAATATGTCTCTAAACATTTTTAATACAAGAAGTTGAAAAAAAAGTTTGTTTCTTTGTACATCCTTCTTTTGTCTCCTTTCAACTACTTAAGAATGTGAAAGCAGGTGCACCAAGGCTTGTAGTATGCCAACTCCAGACCGTTATAGTAAGCACAGTACAGACTTGTGGGAGGCATTTGCAAAATACATCATAAAGAGTATAGAGAAGGATGTGGGCACTGGTAGCTCATGCCTATAATCCTAGCTACTCAGGAGACTGAGATCCAGAGGATCTGTAGCCTCAACATCTAATTAAACCTGGGACACTGGCTTCTTCTCTATCATCCAAATCAAAACACTGATCTTACCTCCTGAGATTTGATAATCTCCTTATCTACAGGACAGATTGGTACTGTGTTTAACTCTCTGGAGGGAAGAATAAAAATAGAGCCAAGTTAGGTATTTAATCTGAACAGTTCTTTTAAGAATAGCCTAGCAACCCAGCCATGCTTTATCCCTGAGCAGACCTGTCCTTGTGTGCATGTACTGTTTCCTCTGCCTTTGGTCACCATTTCCTCAGTCTTTCAGTCTGCCTAGAAACTCCCATTCGTCTTCTAGGATCTGACAGAAAATAGTCATGGAGTCCCTCTGTCCTTTGCTAACTGTATTGTGCCATAACCTGTCTCTTGCCTTAGACTGAGATGTTCTCGAAAGCAAACATCAGGTCTTGTTCTACACTGTATTTTGATGGTTCACCTTCATACAATGGAGCTCATTTGAGCAAAGTGCCATAGGTGCTAAATGTCCAAACATGAATAAATGTGAATGTGAGGCAATAACCCCTTATAAAGACTGGTATGACTGCCTTAAAGGAGCCCCCAACATCTGCTTCCATGTCTCTCCTGGTCTCCTCCCTCAAAATGGCATGCCCTACATTGATAGAGTTTGAAACTTGGGTGACTCCCAAAGGCCCATAGGTTAAAAGACTTGGTCCCTAAGGTGAAAATTTGTGGGAGTGACCTTTCAAAGGCAAAGCCCAGTGGTCATTGGTGGAACTGTGGAACTGTTCTCTGGCTGATGAGGTGAGTGCTTTTTGCTCTATTACACGCTCCCACCAGGATATGCTGCCTCATCACCAGTCAAAACAATGGGGCCAACCCATCATGACCTGCAACCTCCAAACAACCCTTTTCTCTTTGTAAATTAATTACCTCAAGTATTTCATCACAGTGATAAAGATGCTGGCTCACAGGTTTTTGCAGATGCCCAGGAGGGAGTGCATCTTTGGCATTTAGGTCCCTTGAAGGTGTGACAGTCTCCCTACCCCAAGGCAAAGTACAGCTAAGGCAATACAGCAAGCACAGATGCCATGAGATACAAGCCCCTCCTGACAGCTGCCTTCCACTACACTGTGTATGTAGATCTGTAAGAAAGGTACTGTGTAAATTTTAAGAGAAGATCAATATCCATAAATGAATGACCAAAACCAAAGAGTATTCTTCAGGACCTCACAGGAGAGCTCCTCCTAGCTGCGGTTCTGTGGCTAACCACAGCAATTTCCTAAACCATGACTACACTTGAGCGGCCACAGTTGGCTCTCAGATACTGGGAACCCTTGTCTGGTTCTGGCCCTCTATGGCTGGATCCATAGGCTCTGCTCACTTACCTCAGGGACAGGATGCAAGGCTGGCAGAATCGGTGCCCACAGCCTGTCTGGTGGGGGTTGTAAAGCACTGAGCGGCAGAAGGCACACTTGTAGCGCTCTTCCAATTCCTCCACAAAGTGGTACTCTGTGTTAGGCTCAAAGTCCAAGGAAATGGAGTTACTGGAATTTTGGCGAATAAAACCACAGGGGACTCCTCCTTGTTCCTCCAAATAAGCCATTCTGGGGAGGAAAATTAAGTGTGAAAACACCCAAACTGCAGCAATCAAGTGTTCATTACCTATTTCATTATTATGACCTACATGGTCATTCTATGACTTTTGAGTAGCAATAGCAAACTTCCTGCCACTAGAGGATCTGGCAAAGGAAAGGTGACTGCTCAGGTGTAAGGAGCTCTATTAGACTCAGACCTTGGTTGGGTCTTTGTCCACCGACTATTTACAGGATGTTAAACTATCCTGATAGTTCAGCCACATGCTTGGGTTAAACACAGTCAGGCGTTAACGACATTATAATCTGTTGTAGCTTTTGGATTTTTCTTCTAAAATCGAGAACTGAAACAAATATAAACTTCTTCAGAAGTCTTGCAGACTCAAATGAATTTCTTGCCATCAATCCCAGTGTCTTATCTCTCCCTCTCTTCTGCTCTGCCTACCATTGGGAAGGACTGAATGTTTATTTCCTGCTTCCAGCTCTGTTAAATTCATAGGTTGAAATCCTAACCCACAAGGTGATGTTGTTAATATGTGTGGTTTGGGGAGGTATTGGGCCATGTTGATAGAGTGTTCAAGAGCAAGATTAGAGTCCTTATAAAAGAGGCCAAAAGTTCCCTCTTATTTCCAGGGGATGATACAGAAAAAAAAAATCTACCACCTGTAATAGTGCACCTCACCAGAAATGACCATGATGGCACCATGATCTCCACTTCCAGACTCTAGAAATGTGAGAAATAACTTTTTTTTGGTCATAGAGCTTGAACTCTGGGCTGGGGGGTGAGGGAGGTGGCTGACTTCAGCTCTTCATCTCAAGACTAGAGCTCTACCGCTTGAGCCACAACTCCACTTCAATTTTCTGGTGGTTAATTGGAGATAAGGGTCTCACGGACTTTCCTGCCCAGGCTGGCTTTGAACCGTGATCCTCAGATCTCAGCCGCCTTAGTAGCTAGGATTACAGGTGTGAGTCACCAGCACCCAACATGAGAAATAAATTTCTATTGCTTATAAACCACCTAGTCTATGAGATTGTATCTAAAGTATCCCAAATTAAGATAAACACCAGGTTTTTAAAGGATGTTGTCTTAGTATGTTTGTGTTGTTAAAACAAAATAGCACAGACCAGGAAGTTTATAAAGAGCAGAAATGTATTTCTTACAGTTTTGGAAGTGGGAAGTCCAAGGTCAAGTCACCCAGGAAGCTTAGTGTCAGGTGAGGGTTGTTCTGTTTCCAAGATGGTATCTTATAGTTGTATCCTCACATATCAGAAGAGAAGGGCATGTGGCTTAGCTAGTTTCCTCCATCCCTGTTAGAAGGTTGCTAATCCCATCCATGAGATCTCTTCCTTGTGACTTCATCACTACTGAGGACCCAAAGACACAGAATAGCCAAGACAACACTGAAGGAAAAGAACAACAGTGAAAGGCTGGTACTACTCAAATTCAAAAGTAATTATAAAGCCACAGGAATCAGCACTGAAAGCATCAACAGTGAAAGAATAAACAAACAGATGGATAAAACAGAATAGAGAAGCCAGAAGTGGACTTACATAAATACAGTTAAGTGACCTGTGGCAAAATGACATGGGTAGTACTGTGCTCTTTAAGATACTCTCTCTTAGTAGCAAATGGAAACTTAGCATCTAGTAAAAAAGCAAAATGTCTGTATACAAGATAAACAAAAATCATCTGTAGAGACAGATGCTTGAATATTGTACTTACATATCACAGATGTGGTATGTATAAGATTTATATAATATTATACATAGATTGTCACAAAACAAAGCACCTCAAAAATTCACTTTCCATTTTTTATTGTTATTATAAAGATGGTGTAGAGAGAGGTGAAAGTTACATAAGTCAGATAAGGAGTACATTTCTTTTTGGACAGTGTCACCCCCTCCATCCCGCTCCCAGTTCATTTTCAAGATAGTGTCTAGTAAGTACCACTGCTGCATCTGCTTACCCTTTTCCCCTTCATTTCTGTATCTCCCTTTTACCACCCCGAAGACAGATAAACAAGAGAAGAAAACAAAAACAGCAACAAAGGAAAAAAAAAACTCATTTCCACTTCCTACAGTTCATTTCAATAAATGTTATTTTAGATGATCAGATTCCCTAGGCATTATGTCTTTGTGTTCCTCTCCTAAGAATATCATTGCTTGGTCTCACTGTGTGTGAATGCCTTAGAGTCCTGTATAATGTGTCACATCCCAGTGTATTTTTCGATCTAGCTTCTGCATATGAGAGAAAAATGTACTGTTTGTCTCTCTGAGCTTGGCTTACCTCACTTAACATGATTTGTTCTAGGTCAATCCATTTCCCTGCAGATGGCATAATCTGATCCTTTCTAATGATTGTGTAAAATTCCATTGTGTAGAGGTACCAAATTTTTTTGATCCACTGATCTATTGCTACTGCAATTAGGCTGTTTCTATAATTTAACTATTGTGAATAGTGCAGCAATGAACAAGGATGTGCAAGTGTCTTTACAGTATCCTGGCTCATGATGATCTGGGTAGATGCCCAGGAGTGGTAGGGAAGATCTATGTTTAGTTTTTTGAGGGACCTCTAGACTGCTGTCCAGAGTGGTTACACTAATATATATTCCCACCAACAGTGCATTAGGATTCCTTTATCCCCACATCCCTGCCAACATTAGTTGTTGTTTGAATTCATGATGTTGGGGTGAGTTGAAATCTCAGAGTTGTTTTGATTTGCGTTTCCTTTATGGCCAAAGATGGCGAGCATTTCCTCCTGTGTTTCTTTGCTATTTTTAACTCTTCTTCTGAGAAGTGTCTCCTTACTTCCCTTGCCCATTTAGTGATTGGTTTGTTAGCTTTGTAGGGGTTAGTTTCTTGAGATCCTTGTATATTTTGGATATTAGGTTTTTGATTTGATTTTCTTCTCTTCTTCTCTTCATCAGTTTAGCTAGTGGTCTGTCAATTTCATTTTTTTTCCCCCAAAGAATCAGCTTTTTGTTTCATTGATTTTATAGTTTTCTTAACTCCCTATTTCATTGATTTCTGCCCTTATCTTTACTATCTCTCTCTGCCTGTTTTGGGATTTGTTTGTTCTTCTTTTTCTAGTAGTTGTATTATGAGGTTATTTACTTGTGCCGTTTCTGTTTATGTACATACTTAGAGCTATGAACTTTCTTCTCAACGCTGCTTTTGCAGAATCCCAGGGATCATGGTATGATGTGTTTTCATTCTCATTGAATTGTAAGAAATTTCTGATTCCTTGCTTTGATTCTTTAGTGACCCACGTGTTGTTTAGCAGTGTACTGTCCTGTCTTCTTGTGTTTGAGTGTTTTCTGTGGTATGTTTTGTTGTTGAGAACTAGTTTAATTCCATTGTGATCAGATAGGATGCAAGGAGTTAGTTACCTCAATATCTTTGTATTTACACAGGCTTTTGTGTCCCAGAATATGGTCCATTTGAGGCTGCTGAGAGGAATGTGAATTGTGTGGTTTTTGGATGAAATACTCTGTACATGACCATGAAGTCCATTTGGGTTATGGTGGCATTTAATTCAGAAACATCTTTGCTGATCTTTTGTTTGCTTAGTTGACCTGTCCTTTGGTGATAGTGGAGCGTTAAAGTTTCCCACTATTATTGTGTTGGGGTCTATCATGTTCAGTAAGTCTAACAGTGCTTGTTTAATGTATTTAGGTGCTCCATTGTTTGGTGCGTAAGTATTAACCATTTTGATTTCCTCTTTGAGGATCATTCCCTTTTAGGGTAACTTTTTTGGTTCCAGTTAGGGATAGGGTTAGGGAAGGGTAAGCTTTATGATAATACTGAGTTTTCCACTAATAAGTAGAAGCAAAATAAATGCCAAATTTAGTAAAAACCACAGTATTTTCCTTATATTTACTCTTCAGTGAAATTTGGTTACTGTTATGGTTAAGTTTCCATTTAGGTTTAGGTATAGGGTTAAGGTTACTTGTGAAGTAAATCTGAAACTTATTTTAAAATCTAAGAGTTAAGGAAAAGATAGGATCAATGGAAACCACAGTATTTTTCATAATATCAGGTTTTGAGGTCAATGGATGTAATGGTTCATGTTAGGGAACAAGATAGCTTCAGAATTAGAGTCAGGGAATCTGTAGGATTTAGGGTAAACTGCAACTCATATCAAGAAAGACAACTGGAGTTTCAGGATGAATCAAAACTAGCATTTTTTGTTAACTTTGGATTGGTCTATCATTGGGATCAATGTTATGACTAGGGTTAGGGTTAGGGAAATAGAAAATTTAGTATCAAACTGAAAGTAAAATTTAGAACTAAATACTAAGTAAGAGTTAGGATGAATGTTGAAAGAGTATTATTATTAATACTAGGATTAAGGTACAATGGGTTAGGGTTAGCCTCAGTGTTCCAGTTAGGATTAGGGTTGGGTTAGAAAAAGATTAAGACATTAGGTAAAACTGCAGGAAGGATGAGTTGAAACAAAGTTAGGCTGAATAAAAACTAGTGTATTTGTGTTGCTTTTAACATTCAAAGGTAATTAGGGTGAGGTTTACAGTTATTTTTCTAGTTAAGATTAAGGTTAAGATTATAGAAGTGTAAGCTTAAGGGTAAAACAGATTTCTATTAACAATTACAAGAAAAATAAATTTAAATAAGATACAATATTTTCCTTACTTTTTTATTTGGTGTTAATTAGGGTTAAAAGTAGAGTTAGGTTTCCAGTTAGGTTTCAGAATGGGTTATGATTAGGAAATCGATTAAATTTTAGGACATCTTAAACTTAGGATCTAGGAGTCCAGGAAAAGTTAGGATCAATGGAAACTACAGTATTTTTCATGATATCATGATCTAAGTAATGGATACAATGGCTCATGCTAGGGAACAAGACAGATTCAGAGTTAGAGTTAGGAAATCTGTAGGATTAGGACAAACTGCAACTTATTTCAAGAAGGACAACTGAAGTAGGATGAGTCAAAACATGAGTATTTTTTGTTAATTTTAGGACTGGGCTGTGGTTAGGATTAAGGTTAGGGTTAGGGTTCTGGCTGAGGTTTGAGTTAGGGTTAGGGAAATGGAAAATTTAGCATTAAACTGAAAGTAAATTTAAGAACAACAAGCTGAGTAAAAGTTGGGATGAATGTGAAATTGAGTATTTCTCTTCATCTTAGTTGAGGTACAAGTTGGCTTAGAGTTAGCCTCAGTGTTCTAGTTAGGGTTAGGGTTGAAAAATGGTAAGATGTTGGGTAAAACTGCAACCTATTTTAAGAAAGACTAGTTGAATCAAAGTTAGTATGAATAAAACTAGTATATTTAGCATTTGGGTATAATTCAGATTAAGGTGAGGGTTAGGGTTAGGGTTAAGGGTAATGCTAAGTTTTCCACTAGTAGGTAAAAGCAAAATAAATGTGAAATTTAATAGAAACCACTTTGTTTTCCTAATGTTTATTCTTTGGGTAGGTTTCTGATTAGGTTTAGAGTTAGGGCTAGGAAATGGGTTAGTTGTGAAGTAAATCTGAAACTTATTTTAGGATCTAGGAGTTCTGGAAAAGTTAGGATCAATGGAAACCACAGTACTTTTCATAATAACAGGTTTTGAGGTCAATGGATGCAATGGTTAATGTTAGGGAAATACTGTGTAGATATCTCTTAGGTCTATCTGGGTTTCAGTGTCATTTAATTCAGAAGCTTCTTTGACACAGCTAAATTCTTGGTATACTCTTACATTTGGTCTTTTACAGCATCACACCCCACATTGTTCATTTGTGAATAGAGCAAAAGTGGCACATGATATCCTACCATTATTATTATTTGTTATTGTTGTGGGGTGTGTGTGTGTGTGTGTGTGTGTGTGTGTGTGTGTGTGTGTGTGTGTGTGTGTGTGTGTGTGTGTATGTTGGGCTTGAATTCAGGGCCTGGCTGCTGTCCTTTAGCTTGTGTGTGTGTGTGTGTGTGTGTGTGTGTGTGTGTGTGTGTGTGTGTGTGTGTGTGTATGTTGGGCTTGAATTCAGGGCCTGGCTGCTGTCCTTTAGCTTTTTGCTCAAGGGTAGCATCTACCACTGGAGCCACAGCTGTACTTCCTGCTTCTTGCTGGTTAATTGGAGGTAAGAGTCCTATGGACTTTCCTGCTCTTGCTGGCTTCAGATCTTGGCCCTCAGATCTAAGCTTCCTGAGTAGCTAGGATTACAGATGTGGGCCACTGATGCCTGGCTCTAGCATTATTTTGAAAATAGTTTTAATTGTACAGACTCCCTGAAAGGCGTCAGACATCCCCAGGCAGGTCTGCACAAGTTCCATGAGCAATGACCTGCTTTCTTGGGGCAAAAGCTCAGTCTGTAGCACCTGCTAGCTGCTGTGGTTAAATGCTGCTACCATGGCCACTTTCAAGCTACCAATAGAAAGAGATCATTGAACTCCAGTTAGGAAGACGTGCACACATGCTATCCTAGTAGTTGCTGCTCTGGAACCCGGTACCCCTGAAGTTCAATCTGGGAAGCACTGCTCTGGTAGGATGCTACGTGGGCCAGTGTCTTTCCAGCTAGTGTACTCTAGGGCCCATTCCATTGTGACTCACAGACACAACAAGGTATATTTCTCAGGCCTGTTGAATATGCTGTCATCTGCTGACCTTGTTCATATCTCATTAAACATTAAAAAAAATCAGTAGTTATGTTCTGCTGTGAGACAGGGACTTCAGATGCTTGGGGGGTGGGAGGAGAGAATGTTCTTGTATATAAAAGAATCTGTGGCATCTCAAGTTTCCTCACGCCTCCACCCACTCTGTTCAGCCACAGGAGAGCCCAACCACAGAACTACAAAGGCTGACATTGCTTTGCCTAACAAATATGGTTCTCTAATTAATTAGACTCTTACAGCTGGAACTCTGTCACTCCAAGAAAGCTAATTCACAGAAATGAGTAAGTACTCCACTTTATTAAAACCTTCCCCTCTGTGTATAATGGCTTATATAACAGGAATAGAAAAGGAGTTGAGTTCTTACAAAAGAGGAAAAAAAAAATCACAACCACTAATAATAGAGCTTGTATGGCACCTTTCTGCAGTCAACAACACCTTTTTCCTGCCAGTGATGAGTGCACTGTGCTCCTCCTGCCAAGGAGTTACTACCTCAAGCCAATAAAGATGAAAGAAAATCTCATCCATCTGTTCCCTATTCTCTAAAAACTCAGAGTTTCTTTTATTTTTCTTTTGTTGTGCTAGTAGAAGAGCTTGAATTCAGGGTCTGTCTCTTCATTTTTTCCCCCTGAAGAATGGAATTCTACTACTTGACCCACAGCTCTACTTCCAGCTTTTGCTAGTTAACTGAAGAAGAGTCTGACAAACCTTTCTGCCAGGGCAGGCCTCAAAGGAAGAGTATCGCTTCTCAGCCTCTTGAGTAGCTAGGATTACAGGCATGAACCACCAGCACTCTGCTTTCTTAGTTTCTTTTAGAGGCTATTGTTTTATTTCATAAATAGATGCATGTTTTCCCAGAGAGTTTTTGTTTTGTTTTGTTTTTAGGAATTCCAAGGATAGTGGTAGATGCCACGATTTAAGTCCACAACTCACATATTTCTTCCCATTCATTTCCAGGGAACACATAACAAATAGTATCTAGTTACAACAAAAAGACACATCTTAGTTTACTCTATGGTTTAAGAAAGAAAGGTAGGGGCTAGGAATGTGTCTTAATGGTAGAGTGCTCAATTAACATGTATGAAGCCATGAGTTCAATTCCTCAGTACTACATAAACAGAAAAGGCTGAAATGGCGCTGTGATTCAAGTGTTAGAGGGCTAGCCTTGAGCAAAAGGAGCTTAGAGACAGTGCCCAATCCCTGAATTCAAGCTCCATGACCTACCTTTGTCTGTCTGTCTATGCCACCTCCCAAGTCCCCCACACTCCACACCCTGCTTGGATTCATAAGGGTTTTGAACATTTGGAATTTTAAAAATAGCCAGGTGCTTGTAACTCATACCTGTAATCCTAGCTACTCAGAAGGCTGAGATCTAAGGATGACAGTTCAAAGCCAGCCTGGGAAAGAAATTCTATGAGACTTTTAGCTCTAATAAAGTACCAAGGAAGCCAGAAGTAGAGCTGTGCTTCAAGAGGTAGAACATTATCCTTGAGCAAAAGAAGCTCAGGGACAACACCTAGGCTCTGAGTTTAAGCCCCAAGACCAGCAAAATAAATAAATTAAAATAAAAATATTTCATCGTGTTATAGTCCTGAAGATACAATATTGAGAACCAGATCTTGATAGTAGATCAATGGTTTGTGAATTGTGATTCTTGGTAGTTACTTGTTACCACAGAGCTCATCTCAGAGGGAAAAGGGCACAGGAACAGCAACTTGGGTGTCTCCCCTGCCCTGCCATTCACCAGCCACAAAATCCTGGGCAAGACATCACCCAAAGCTTTACCCTTACCCCTCAGCCCATTCACCTGCACATTTCTACAGGTCACAATGAGTACTGCATCCAGCACTGGGACCTGAGGATGCAGAGGCCTGGATTGCCCTTGAGGTCCTCCAAAGAGCAGAGGAAAAAGACAGGGAAACAATAAATGACAATATTCTGGTGTCAGATGCCACCAAGAGACTCAGACAAAGAAGTACTGGAGCCTTGACAAGGTGTAGCTTTGTGTGTGTGTGTGTGTGGTACCTGTACCAGTTTCACTGAGAGGAAAGCATCTCAGCTAATGTAAAAGAAGGAAACATTTCTACATGAAAGCCAAAAAAGAATTTCCCAGAGGGTACCATAAAATTTCTAGAATAGTTAGTAATTAACTCTGGTCAGAATGGAATTAAAGAAACATGCTGTCATTTGTTGCCTACTCAGAACCACTCTACTCTCATTCTGGAAAGAGATGGAAGTGGGAAGAAGGGAGGAGATTGGGGATTTCCCCCTGATTCCCTATCACAGGGTCATGAGACCTGGTGTCCTCAAAGGATCTAGCCACGATCAGAGGAACCAGCTCCTACCATGACAGGCCTGCACGGTCCCCAACTACTAAGCTCCAGAACCGCCAGGCACCATCCTCTCACCCTGTAGCTTTCCTATGGCTCATCTCCAGGCAGCCCCACCCAGTCTCCTGTGTGGCTTCCCAGCTTTTTCCATCACCCACGTACTGGATTCCTGTGTACCTTAACTTCCTGTTGGAAACACCTAGAAAGGGCTGTGAGATGCTAGTGTGCAGGCAGCGGAAGAATGCATGGTAAAAGATCTCAAGATCACCATAGCTGGGGATTTTAGCCTCTGATTTTCATCTTTTCTTTTCTTTTTTTTTTTTAAGGTATAGTAAATAAGAAGGATGTCTTACTGGGAATTTACAGAAAGACAGGACTACAAGAGAGCCAAGGAGCGTAGGGCCAGCCCTGCCAGATCCGAGGCAGTAGCTCACATCTGTGAAGCATTTTGGAGGTAAAATGACTAAGTTTAAAAGTGTATTATCAAAGCCGGGCGCCGTTGGCTCACACCTGTAATCCTAGCTACTCTGGAGGCTGAGATCTGAGGATCACGGTTCAAAGCCAACCCGGGCACAAAATTCTGTGACTCTTATCTCCAATTAAGCACCAGAAAACTGGAAGTGGTGCTATGGCTCAGTGGTAGAGTGCTTGCCTTGAGCTGAAGAGCTGAGGGATAGCGCCCAGGCCCAGAGTTCAAATCCCATAACCACCAACAACAAAAAAGTATATTATCAGGGAGGACTGAGAGAAATAACAGTGGACCACAATGCCAGGTTCCAAGGAGGATGGTAAATGATGGCAGTGAGACAGGACGAAAGGGAGAAGTCAAGAGCCAAGACCTCCCACCGCTGAGGTGTCTTCTGGACCAACCTAGCAGAATGGGCTGCATCAGACTAGATCATACCTCATATCTTTCATCAGCGTAAAACACAATTTGTCAGAATTACATCATTTATTATACAGTCCATTAATTATCTGAGTAACGTATGGGCTTCCTAAGGATGGCTATGACTCCTTTGTAATACTAAGGATTAATTTAAAAATTCCCCAAAGAATTACACACTAGAATACTCTCTAGCACTGAAGTATACTTTTAGATGGCTTATTTTATGTTGTGTGAATTTTCACCTCAAATTTTAAAAAGTATGTTATATTTAGAAGTATCAGGAAGTCTCCCCCCACAAAAAAAATGCCCAAGGACTAAACATGTTTTCACTTCACAAATAACATCTTGTTGTTTAGTGATGATGTTTGATGTAGGAGGAGAAGAGCTAGAAAGATAAGTCCTCCAAAGAGGCTCAGGGGAAACTTGAAATTAATACTGCAGGCTATTATCTAACTCTCCTGTGCACAACCACTACTTTGCCTCTCACCTGTGTGTGATTTAATTGGTTCTTCCTTGCCAAACTAGGTGGCTCATGCTTATAATCTCAGATATTTGGCAGGCAGGGATCAGGAGGATAATGGTTCAAAGCTAGCCTTGCCACAAAAAAGGGGCGGGGCAAGATCTCATCTCAACCAAGCCAGATATGATAGTACATACCTATGGTCCCAGATATGTGGGAAGGTTATAGATTGAAGGATCACAGTATAGGCTGGCCCCAGGCAAGCACATTAGACTCTACCTAAAAAATAATGAAAGAAAAAAAAAAGACTAGGGAATGTGGCTCAACTGCAAGAGTGCCTGCCTAGCAAGTTGTAGGCCCTGAGTTCAAACCCTAGTATATTCAGAAAATAATGGTGTTTCTTCCCTCAACAATCTCCACTATAGCCTGGTGTGACACTTTTGTGACTTCTTTCTAGGCCTAAGATTCCCACTGTTATTAGACCATACAAAGGCACAGGGCTGAGAACTCTTCTGTACCTGGGAGGACTCTGAAGCCCACGGCTTTCCCCAAGGGGAAGGGAGAGCTACAAAGAGCAGGAGAGTATAGAGAGAGTGACTGCTTTGGGAGGTGAAACAGAGCTGGAGGAATGGGGTAGGTGGACCAGGCACACCAAAAAGGAGTTTAAGCCATGGGCAACTGGGGAGCAACACAACACTGCCAAGAGAAGCTGCCAGCCATGAGATGGGCAGCTAGAAGGCAACCCAACCATTTCTCAGCTCTACTCAGGCCTTGCTGTGAGTAAGAAGCTGGCTTCCTGACACCCACACTCAGCAGTAAGAGGAAAGCGTAGCTACGTTATTCCCTAAACCCACCCCACACCCAAAGGAGGAAAGATTGTGGCAAGTGATTAGGAAAAGTTGGACCCCCTCAGTCAACAGATGCAGTGACTCCAAAGCAAGCTGCCTCTGCATTCTGTGTCTGGGAAGTGTTCTAGAAGAGACAAGCTCCATGTAGATACCAGATGCTCACCTGCTAGAGAGCTAGGCAGCTCCCTGCTTAAGGTCACTTGTGGTGATCTATGATGGTTCTGCTTTCCCAGAAAGAACAGTTATTACCAGAAAAGTAAAAATAGGAGGAAGCACACTTTTATGTCTTCTGTTATCACTGACATAAAGGAGAACTGAAATGTATTGGAAATGGCTGCAAAGCTTCTGACCGTGACAGCCAGCCATCCTCCTTTTCACAATGAAGAACAGGGTGACGCCCCTCCCCCATTCCCACTGCCCATCCCCCACTTCAAATCTTAACCTTTTAAGCTCCCACTGGTAAGCAGGTTATCCCAAAGCTCCCTGATTTTCTCCCTGAGGAAGAAATCAGGTATTGTGAACTTTAATCAGGCAGTTTAGATAAAGAGGAAGGGCCTTGGAGAAAGGCAGACGGAAGTAATGAAGGCATTTTCCGTGGAGCCTAACAGGGCAGCACTGAGCTAAGAGCAAAGGGATACCACAAGGGCCAGATGCGATGGGGCAACAGGCCAAGGGCAAGAACAAAGAATGATGGGGAACTGATTTTTAATTCCTTTGAAGAGAAGTGTGATTGCTCCCCATGTTGTCAGAGCAGCTCTGGTTTCCCATCTTCCTGGCAGTGCTGGCGAAGAGAAGTGAGTACAGAAGCTGATGGTCCACGCATGCCCCAAGGCCACTGCTGCCTAGGTCAGGCTCACTTATACATAAAGAAGCCTTTGGGGGAGCCCTTACTCCCCAACCAAAATCACCCAGAACCTACCTGTCATACTTTTAAAGTATCCAAAAGAGCTTACTGATTTGTTCTCACCACTTAAACCAATGGGGGAGGAGGGGGAGAGGAAAGCAAACACCAAAGCTTCCCCATAGCTGGATTCTGATACTCCAGACCTCTTCCTCGGATCCTCCTCTGACAGTCCTGCTGCTATGTAGGAATGTATCAGCGAGCTTCCCAAGGGAGCCATCTCATCACTCTCCAGACCCTCAGCGCCGGCCACTCCTAACCCAGAGCACACAGCCCACAAATAGTACCGAAGGACAGTAGAGATGAGTGTGAGGTCACAGTACAACAGGGCTGCAGGATGCAGAGCCATGAAGACACAACAGGTGATACCTAGAATCTAAGTGCTAGAACTAAATATGGGTTAAGGTGATACTAGGAGACTTAGCAGTAAGCACTGGACTCCCAGGCCAGGGCAGCCCTCTGCCCTTGGTTTTTGCTGCAGCTACCCTTCTCATTGCAAAGGTTCTACCCTCCCTACCTGCTCTGTACTGCCGCATGTGGACAGGCACCCTGCTTTATCAAGTTGTGGAGCCATCATCAGACCGGCAGTTCTCTCTCCCTTCTCCCTTCCTGACCATCCTATTAGCTCACTCAGACAGACACACAGTACATACACACTTGGAAAGTTAATGAAATTCCAATGGTCCTGGGGACATAGATATACAGCCACCACACAATTCAGACTCGATGGCCTAGAATGTTCTAAAGGAAGGAGAGAGAAGACCACACTAGACAGGGCCCAGACCAAACATGCCTTTGAGTACAGTGTCCTCCCTTGCCCATAGTTTTACTCTGTGGTTTTTTTACCTGCATTCTACTAATGTCTGGGAAATTCCAGAAATAAGTAAATTGAAATTTTATTTATTTGTCAGTCATGGGGCTTGAACTCTTGGCCTGGATGCTGTCCCTCAGCTCTTCAGCTCAAGGAGAGTGCTCTACCACTTGAGCTACAGAGCCACTTCCGGTTTTCTGGTGGTTTATTGGAGATAAGAGTCTCACGGACTTTTCTGCCTGGGCTGGCTTTGAACCGCGATCCTCAGATCTCAGCCTTCTGAGGAGCTAGGATTACAGGCATGAGCTATGGGCACTCGGCTGTAAACTGTAAATTTTAAATTGCACACCAATTTTTTTTTTTGCCAGTCCTGGGGTTTGAACTCAGGGCCTGGGCTCTGTCTCTGAACCTTTCTGTACTCAGGGCTAGTACTCTACCACTTAAGCCACAGTGCCATTTCTGGCTTTTTCTGTTTATGTGGTACTGAGGAATCGAAACCAGGGCTTCAGGCATGCTAGGCAAGCACTCTACCACTGAGCCACCTTCCCAGCCCCTTGCACACTATTCTGACTAGCATAAATGTCATGCCCTCTCACTCATCCTACCTGGAATGAGATCTCTCTCTCTGACCAGCATACCCATACTGTACATTCTACCTGCCTGTCAGTTACTTGGTAGCCATGTTGGATATAAGATCAACAATTACTGTTTCACAGTTACTTGTGTTCAAGGTAACTTGCTTTACTTATAATGGCCCCCAAATACAAGAACACTGATTCTAGCAATCTTTTCTTTCCTTCCTTCCTTCCTTCCTTCCTTCCTTCCTTCCTTCCTTCCTTCCTTCCTTCCTTCCTTCCTTCCTTCCTTCCTTCCTCTCTCTCTCTCTCTCTCTCTCTCTCTCTCTCTCTCTCTCTCTTGCCAGTCCTGGGGCTTGAACTCAGGGCCTGGTCACTGTCCCTGAGATTCTTTTTGCTCAAGGCTAGTACTCTACCATTTGAGCCACAGTGCCACTTCTGGTGTTTTGTTTATGTAGTACTGAGGAATCGAACCCAGAGCTTCATGCATGCTAGGTAAGCTCTCTTACCACTAAGCCACATTCCCAGCCTGATTCTAGCAATCTTATTACAGCATCTTTGTTACAATTTATATCTTTCTGCTACTACTAATTTTAATGTGACTAATTTATAAATGAAACTTTATCATAAATATGTATTCATAGGAAAAAATAAATAAACCAGCAGGGAATCTTGCCTATGCATAGTTTCCAGAAGGGCCAGGTCACCAGATAATCTGGTTAAGGGTCTGCCCAGAACATGATAAGAATGCTTGCTTGGACTCCTTACCCCAAAGACTCTGTTGTTGTTGTTTTGGGGGGTAAGAGTCTATTGGTTACAGCAGTGTAACCTAGACTAAGGAAAATACTTTGGCATCAAGATCTCTTCATAAAAACTAGAAGTCTAATTTTTCTTAAAGCTAGTTTTCAGGTGTGACAGTAAGAGAACCAAACAGACCATCATAGCAGTTGTAAACACTCACCTGCCCAATTCCTGGAGCTCCAGATTGTTTCTGGACTTCCTTTCTCTCTTACCTCAGCTCCTGGTTTACATGTCATCAATACTGTCAACGCCCTGATTTCTATCTGCCATCTGAACCTCTCTCCTGAACCCCAGCCTCATTCCAACACATGTAGTAGGCATCACAACCTTAGCGTCTCCCATTCTCACCCCAACCTCTCATGCCATTGTCCTCGATCCCAGTGAAATAATACCAATAATCATTCATCTATTGTTTTGAACAAAAAGGTGGGATCATCTTTGGCTTCTCTTCTCTATCTCACAACAAGAAGTCCTCTTGGCTTCTTCCCTTCCACATTTACCTTACCTAACTACCTCACCCCCTGCTTTTAGCATAGCCATCCTGGTCTAAGTCACCATCACCTTGCATGCATAAACATCATTTCCAGTTGGACCTCTGCACTGCCTTGCTCCTTTACAGCCCACCCACAGACCAGGAACCAGAAGGACCCCTGTAAAACTTCAATCAGCTATCATTCTCTCTCCAATAGCCCCACTGCATGCAGGGTAGGCACCAGTATCCCCAGAGATCAGGGACCATTGTCATGTGGCCCTCCATTTTCCACATCCTCCTTTCCTGGTGCCTTCCCCTTGTCTACTCACTCTAGCCACTCTGGCCTTGCTTTTTCTTGAACAGCAGGATTGTCTTCTGCTTGTTCTCCCTGCCTTAACACTCTCCATCCACCCTGATGACCAAGGGCCTATTCCTCCATTTCAGGTTTCTGCTGAGATGCCACCTCACCGTAAGTCCTCCACTGACTACCCTACATCCCCTGCTATATTTTTCTCCAAAGCACCTATTGAAATTATGTGTTCTATTTACTCTTTGGGGTTTATTTTTATAAAAATACACACAACAGATGGGGAAACTGAGTAGCTGCTGTTGTAGTATTCTACAGAAAGAAGACATCCTTTCAGCCATCAAACATGCCACCCAGGCCCTACAATTTCTCATGCTACCCATCTGTAAGTTCGGAAAAATCTCTGCTAGTTACAGCTAGAGCAGGCAAGGCTGGCCAATGATGGCTGACCTGGAGTGAGGGAGTCTGGGCAGGACAAGATCTAGCCACAGGTTTGAAAAGCAGAGCCTGCACATTGCTCCTCATTCACACAGGGAGGAGCCACAGTGGGGAGCTTTGGCCTAAAGGCAGCAAGCGCCTAGGAAAGAAGGGAGAACACTGAGACCACGCATGGATGGACCACAGTCCCGATCAATCATCACTTAAGGGGCCCTCACTTAGGTGCTAGGAAGTGCCAGAGATCTAAATATCCCATTTACCAGGTTACACTGAAAGGGACTTCATTGTATCAATATGTACACAGCTAGTTTTTTACTTTCAGCTCAAGCATGTTTTCACTGTCTATTTCAAACCTTTCTCTTACTAATCTTGACCACTCCCCCCAGTCTCACCAGGAAACTTCACTTCCTACTGCACAGAAATAAACAGAAGTCATACCTGAATGACTTCCACTTTCAGCATCTCCCTGTATGGGGCCCTTGCTTGGCTCTGGCCCTTTCCAGCATTCGCAAAAGTGACCTCTGAATTAGGCCAGTCTCTTCACTGGGTTCCCCAACCACCCCCCCTGCCTGACCCCCAGCCTTGGATGTCTGCCTTTCTCCGAGGGACCTGCTGATGCAGATTCTCCTCCATCTCTACCTCTTTACCATCAACCTCTACCCTTGGCTGGCTCTTTCCCTTCAGCATTCAAACAGTCTCAAGTCTCTCTTAAGATGAAAGAAAATCAAATCATTTTCACTTTCAGGTTTCCATAGAGCTCCTGCTAAAACATGGGATACATCCTTACCTTTTACCCCTATCCTCAGCCACTCTAGCCCAGGTTACACCCTCCCAACCCCACAGCTGCTCTCACCAACATCGCAGAGATTTCAGGGGTTACTAAGCCAATGGTCAACCTCCAGTCTTCTTCTCTGTCCTCAAGACAACATGTGATATAGTTAAAACTCAACTTCCCATAGCTAACACACACTTGAAAATACCCTGAAGTTTCCCCAAGACCACACTGAGCCTAGAAGTCCATGTGTAAACAATCAATTGTTTCCAACTGTTGTCTATCTCCAGCCCAGATAGCTCCTTTGTTCTGCTCCCATTCTGCTACAGCTTGTTTCCGGTCAATATGTGAACACCTCGTAAGCTTTCTGAAGCCTACACATCTAAAACCAAGCACATCTCCCCTTGCCAAAGCTGATCTTTCCAAAGCTCCCTCTTGGTGAGGGTTTATTCTCCAAAAGCTGGCACCATTTCTGCAAATCCCTCTCTCCCCTCCCCACATCCAGATGGTCACTGTAGCTTTATAATGTGCCTTGTAGGTACATTCTGTCTACTTCCCCCCCCCCCAATCAACCCCATCCAATTTCAGAATCATTTCCATTCTGCTTCTACTAAGCATGCCAGTCTTTTAGGACATTTACATGGGAGACACAGTAAGTTTTCCTAGGTGAATCCTATACATCTAATTAGCCTCTCCCTCTGAACCCCAGTAGCAAAAAGGCATGATGCCTATTTAGATTAGCTTCACCCGTCTGCTCCCCATTCTCCACGTTCAAGGGCCTCCCTAAAGACAGCTCTGAGCAGCCCGGCTGTTCTGAGCCACCTGCCTTAGTAAGAGAGAATGGAAAGGTCTCTGAGTGGTGGCTTTGCAACAAGTCACCCTCATCCTGTCCTGACTTCACAGCTGGGTCCCACCAGAGAAGCTTCCCCACTCCTGGTGATCAAGCCACAGCCTCTCTTGGCCTCCCCAAATCAATTTTCTCTGCTGGACCCCATACTGGCTCCCTGCCAAGAACTATTCTTCCTCAAAGACAGACTGTTTGCCCATACACCTTTGTAAGGACAAGAATCCTGGCCCAGAATCCTAGGGCCCTAGCCTCTTTGCTGTCTGCCTATGTATCCCCATTATGCCCACTCCATCCCAGAATACCTACCCTATCCCCCAAGACTTACCTTATCTACAATTGCCAAGTGACAAAACAGGATAGCTTAGATTCTGGTCTTCTACGCAGGCAGTTCTTTGGCCCGTCTGTTTTTAAGCTAGGCATGCATTTCTTAGGTCCCCAGACGCCTTGAAAATCTCTAGTACCATTAGACCTTAGGGAAGAAGAAAACTAGCTTTACTGAACACCCATCAAACACAATTCTGTGTGTATCCTAGCTCATCTCATCTTTCTAGCAACACCAAATGGGAGAGATTTCCATTTCTCTTTGCCAGTGGGAAGACAGAAGGGAATCTAGCAACTTGCCTGTAATCAGCAAGTCATAATTTCACATTTGAACCCGTGCCTGGCAGATTCTGAAGCCCACACTTTTTCGACTCTGCTCTTAGCGAAAGCAAAAAGTGTTGAGCAGACTAAGTATTAAGAAGTGCCTCTGCAGCAGTGTGGAAAAGAAATAGAACCAGATGGATCTGGGCAAGAAATATGTGAATGGATAACTCACATCATTCAGAAAAGAGGGTGCAGAGTCCTGATGGGAAATAGACTAGATCAGGACTGGCTGGGAGTAATGGCAGCAACCTCTATCATCAGTTGGAGAGAATTTGGAGGAAGGGATGGCTGGAGATGAATGTCTTGAGGCTCTCAAAACATCACAGTAAGGATTTTTTTAAATATCAGAAATCAAAGTGGCCAAGAATAAATCAAGGTAAGAAACAAGAGGTAGTTTTTCCTTAAGAGTGTGGATTTAAGATTTGGGAGTGACTGAGAGCTCCAAAAAAGGAAGACCAGGAGATTAGATGCAGTCTCTGCTTCACACTGGTACCTGCAGGGTAGAAAGAAAATAAGAAACTTGAGGTCAAGTTTGAAAATAAGAAACTTTGAGGTCAACTTGAGGATGTCCGTGGTCTCTGTGGAGCCATAGTGAGATGGCAGCCAACAGCTGCAGCTCAGGCTGGCGACAGAGGATTACTAGGCTCAGGGCAATCCGAGCAGCGTAGGCAGGTGCAGGGAGCTATGGGAGGGAGAGGTTACAAGTGCTGGCTATTCTTTCCAGAAGTTTGTTGGTGAACCAGGGAGAAGAGGAGCTGGGGAAACACAGAGCCATCTTGTTTAATGGCAAAGGCAGAGAGCAGAAGGCAGAGCCTGGAGGAAGGGTAGAAGGAGAATGGAAGGAACTTGCCTCAGGAAGGAGGCAAGACCTGACTCTGTAGTACAGGTGGGGGTCTTCTGGGCTGGGCAGAGGGGAGATCTTCAACTGAGGGAAGAAAAGGTGACGGGAAAAAATTTCAGACATGTTCTGCTTTGGTAGGAGGGAAACCGACAGAGCCCATGGTTTCAGGTAATGAGGCACCAGCTTGATAAAAGTAAGTAGTCACCTTTCCCCAGTACAACCTTAGGAGGGATATGCTCATTGGCTGTCACTCCCAGGCCCCGAATGTCTGGTTATACTTCAGTGTCCAGGACGCACAGGTGTGTACAGCTTTTGCCACAGCACCAGTCGAGCCTGCTCTACCACCTGCCAAAGATACCAATATGCAAAGTGTTCCTGTCATGCTCTATGAAACACACTGGTGACTTTCTCTGTCAGGACTAATAAGCATTTTCACTTTTACCTCCTGATCCTCCACCCAGATTTCTTCACCAGACAGAGTATGCCAGAGGCTGTATGGGTCAAGGCTCATGTAGGGCTTTTCTTTAGGCAAAACAAATCAGTAGGCCTTCTCCTTGGAGGTCCCACACCATCGCCATTGCTGATCCCCAACTTGAACTCTTGGCTCAAGTTCTTCTGATCCTCCCACCCTTGGTGAGTTAGTCTGTGTAGGGTTGAGAATGGATCCAGAGGCTGGTTTTCTATTGCCCAGGGTTCTCTCCTAGAGCTATTTGTCATACCCAAGGCTAAAGCTTTTTCTCTTGAGGAAACACTAAGTTAAGTCTCTTTCTCACCCTCATTCTTGGCTGCCCGCAGAGTGGCAGCACAGCAGCAGGTGCCCTCATCCCTGGAGATCACTTCTATCCTGCACTCTATCCCCAACACACTCACTACCCTCCCCCACCCCATTCCTTTCCTATCTCCTACAGCTCTGTGGGGGTAAGAACTCAGCCCAGAGGGACTCCAAAACAGTCACAACTTGAGCAGAAAAAGCTCTTGAGGTTGGATCTATTCCCTTCCCCTGGTCCATTAACTCTTAAACACCCCCATCAGTGACAAAGCTGTCAGGCAGCTTTGGACCAATGCCTTGAGTTCTTTCTTCTTTCTGCCCAACACTCTAGCTGACTTTAGACAAGATATCACAGGAAGAGCACAGGTGTTAGAATCAGAAGACACAGTATTAGGTCCTGTCAGTGCCTACACGCTGTGCATACATGCTCTGAGACGTTTTATGTCACTTCTGGGCCCCAGCTTGCAACCAGGTAAAGCACCTGCCTTGCCTTTACCAGAGAGAAGTAGAGAAAAAAGGGCTAATCTGATGAGGTAGGCTATTTATAAACCATAGTATGTTATTCTTTTTTTCTGTAAAGATGCTATAGAGAGGGGTTATAGTTACATGAGTACGGTAATGAGTACATTTCTTGTTGAACATTGTTAGCCACTCCTTTGTCTCTCACTATCCCTTTCTTCCCCATTCTTCCCCTCTCCCCACCCCAAGTTGTAAAGTTCATTTTCGACATAGTGTCTTGTGGACATCATTGTTGCCATGGGACAACTTTGTCCTTGTTTCAGCATTTTGTTACTCCCCCTTTCCTTCCCCAAATCGGGTAAGTGTATATACAAGATGCAGGGTACCAGACTGCCAGGAATAAATCACTGGAAAAAGAAAAGTGAAATAAAATATAAAGAAAGAACTAGATACAGTACATTGGCGACAAAGTAAACAACCAGAAAAAAAAGACCTATTGTTCCATGTCTTGTAGTTCATTTCAATTAGCATCATTTTATATGGTCATATGTGCATAGCTATTGAGCTATTTTGATTCTCTGCCAGGACTATTCTAGACATATATTAATTATTACAAATGAGGCAAACCGTGGAGCCTATGTTTCTTCATAAAGAAATGGAAAGACTTGGAAAAATCATGTTAAGTGAAATAAGCCATACCCAGATAAACATAGTATACTATTCTGATTCCTGGAATCTAAATTCTTACTAGCAGCTCGGAGCCCAAGGGAAACCCAGCCCAAATGAATTCAATGCAATTCACTCAGCTTTGGTGTAGGCTGACTCTGAACTGGGTTCCAAAAAACACACAGAAATGCACACAGGTCTTGCACAGAGTTCACATGGCTGGCAAAGATGAAAGTGGTATCTGTGTATGCAATGATTGGGGTTGGTCACCAGCAGAACTTGCCCCAGGTTGCTGGTCCAGCCATCCAGATGCTAGGGGAATCTGAGTCCCCTGACCCACCCCTTAGACTGAGGAAGAGACAGGCAGATGTGGCTTGCTGAAGAAACCAAAGTCAGAGGCTTGAATCAGAGAGCTCTGAGTCCCATGCCTAGATCAGCAGCTCAAGAGGGTTATTTGCTCTCAGAGCTCCCCCCACCCCTTACCATCTGGGAGATGTGGAGAATAATCCTGACTCACAGGATAACTATGGAGGATAAAATGAGACCCTCCATGGAAGACAGGACAATGAGAAAAGACTTCAAAAAGGGAAGTGCTTTACAACAAGGAGTTATTGTTCCTACAAGTTCTTTCTCAGTAGAGGGGAGCTCATTACAGAAGGTTAGTTTGTCTGTTTGTCTGAGTGATAAGGCACCTTTCCCATCACTAGCCTAACAGGACTGTCTCAGAGGTGTTAGCTCCCCCACGCAAAATCATCACCCCTGTAACACCCCATTACAAGTTAGTTAATACTTCCAGTGGCTGTGCCTCTACACTGGTTCTGTGTTAATTCCACCATCCTACTGCCCGCAGCATACTGCTATTCAGATGATGTGAGCTGGGTGAGGATAACACAGCTCTTCCTCATACCAGATCTCAACCAGATGACTTAAGAAAGTCTCCCCCATCACTTCCTCTGCCCACTTGCTGTCTGGACAGAAGACTTTTCCCAGGGAGGGCCAGCCTAGGATCTGACAGCAGATCCAATCCCTATACTTACAAGGACAAACCCTAGGCATTTTTCACTTCCATTGGATACATATCTTTCCTGAAGCAATTTCTTTCTTGTTCAAATCAGATAGAGATGGGAGCCCTCCGATGATCAGCTTTTCACCATCAGTTAAAACCCCTGTCTGGCTTGGTGTGTGTGTGTGTGTCAGCTTTTCACCATCAGTTAAAACCCCTGTCTGGCTTGTGTGTGTGTGTGTGTGTGTGTGTGTGTGTGTGTGTGTGTATGAGCAGAGCAAACAGCTGTTTCAGGATCTGAAAAGTCTTCACCCAGCCTCATGCTGTCTAAAATTAGCTCTCTCTCACACACAGTACTCTTCTTTTGCCAGAAGTGCTTCGACTAATTTCTTTGCATTTTATGTCTTCCAGAACCCCTTTAAAGTACATACATCTCTGAAGAAAAGAACCACACTCATTGACCCAGATCAGTTTCACAGAGCACCTAAGCCCAGTAATGATTGCATTGAAATTAGCTCTTTGATGCCTTTCTCCAAGAACGTGGGTCAGGGCCCAGGGCAGTGGAGGGTGGCGCTGCAAGGGAGCAGCCCTGGCTGTGAGTCTCCCCTCCTGTCCCACCAACCTCTCTACGCACCACCACAGCCGCCTCTGGCAGCCCTGCCTGACCTCATCGAGATAGACCGAGTTCTCACAAAAGTAAATGTGAAAGCGCCAAATATGGAAACTGCACGAGGGAGAACTAGCTGAGAAAGAAAGCCGACCAGTGTCCCAGGGCGACCAGCGGCCAGAACTTGGCACCCTCCCCTTCTCCCCTACCACACCCCCCACCCCATGGTTCGCTAAAAATTCTCAGAAACGTCCAGAACCTCGAGGGGCGTGGAGATCCAACGATTGTCTGAGTGCCCCTAGGGCAACTCGTTTCACCTCTAGGAGCCTTGGTTGGCTTCCAGACCGCCCCCCCCCCGAACCCACCTTCTGGGGAGGGGGTGCCGCATCTTTAAACATGCACGTGCAGTGGGGCTGGTGACAACTCACTCGGAAAGTCTGGTAGAGGTGGAGAGGAGCCTAAAGTGGGCCCCGGGCCCCCCTGGAAGTCCACTCCCCACCCCGCGAGCCCCATCCTCAGCCTGGCTCTGACAGTCCGTCAACACGCTGAACCAGGTCCCTGGCTGGGGACCGCCCCGGGCCTCCGTCCCGCCACCTCTCAGTCCCCACGCCCCCCCCCCGCCCCGGGCCACCCGCCCTCCCCACCGCCTCCCGGGCCCTGGGCCTCGGGCCAGCCGGCCGCCTCCGAGCGGGAAGGCCAGGCCCGGGACCCCCAGCCTCGCAACCAACACCGCCGCCGGCTTTCGGTTTTAAAGTCGCTCGTCAGGCTTCTCACCCAGCCTTCAGCCGTGGGGCGTCGGGGCGGCCACCTGCCGGGACTCTCGTGGGACTCTCGTGGGACTCTCGTGCGCGGGGTCCCCGCCGGGAAGCGCAGCAGCAGAAGCAGCAGCCGGGAGCCGCCAGCGGCCAGGCAGGGGCGGGGCTCTCAGTGCCCGCGAGGATGGGCGTGGCCAGGACTAGAAAAGGGGCGGGGCTCTCAGTCCCAGGAGGCCGCGCAGATTGGCGCCCGCGAGAATGGGCGGGTCCAGGGTCATTAGAGGGGCGGGGCCAGGACCTGAGAAGGGGCGGGGCCAGGGGCAAGGATGGGGCTTCCTAAGGGCCTGGGTGGTCGAGGGTGAAGGTAGAGGGGCCAGTGCCCAGCAAGTCTGATGCCTGGCTTGAAGCTGAAAGCTACTCAAGCCATTAGAACTGTCTACCCTTTCTAGAACCATTACTATCTGCAAATGGAAGTTATCTCTGATTTCCATCCGCGCATTGGAACTGTACGCGTCTTACTCTTTAATCAGAGAACTAAGCTTAGTAGACAATCCTTTCGTATGTCCACCTTTTAGCTCAAAGTCACCTCTGCCTAGATCTTCACGCGTAGTTGTCCAAATTTGTCAAGTTTGTCACTGTGTTGGCCTAACACGAGCAGTCTCTTACAGTTGTAGAGCTTGTGGTGTGTCAAGGGCAACATGGTCTTCAAATCATCTCTGGTGAAGCAGCCTGGTCATTTCCAATCTACAGACAGCTCTTCAGCTCTCAGATCAAAGGAGTGATATGAAGTGACATGCCCAAGGCTAGACCCATCCAGCAGTGTACAGCTGAACTTGTATCTAAGTCTCCTCTCATAAATACATCTGGAATGTTAACGTTCTATATAAATGAAAGGGGTCAGCCTTCCAATTCTAGTCGCTTCACTTTCCAATCAAATAGCCAAATCATGGGGAAAATACTTCATTTCCCCCAGCTTAAATTATTCATCAGTAAGAGAGAAGAAAGATAATCTACCTAGGGGGAGGATATAGTTGCCCATAAGGGGGTGGATTGGAAACAGGAAGGGGTGGAGATTACTCATTGGGAAGGCTGAGGGACCTGGGCACACTAAAGTATGCTTGTGCTGCATCTGGTAGAACACTACCTGGTCACTGTCAACTTGTTGTTACCTGATGTCTTATTTTTCAATGAAAACCAGAAATTCATTTTCAAACCTTTGGTAACTGAGCTGCCACCTGGGGGAAATGCTGAGGGACTGTAGATGTAGATTATAATCTGGTGCGAATTGAATGAGGCAGCATTCTTATATGCCTAACACAGTGTAGATGTATGCTTTCCCATACCATCTGACTTTCTGTATGGTTACCTGCTTCTTGACTCTCTTCTCATTACCCCCAAGCTTAATACAAGTACATGTGGTAAGGGTCCTTCCAGTGGCTGGAACATTAATGTCTAGTATGCCCACATGCATATCCTAGGGCTCTGATACTGCCATTGAACTGTGAATCAGTTGTGTCTCCCCATTTTTCTCCCCTACATCTGAAAGAAGCAGTCAACTTGTTCCAAAAATGATTCCCAAGCTTTAAATATGATTAAAACCTAGGCTGGGATAGAGAGTAAATCTTTTATCATTGTGGGAAATAATACCCACCAGAATTAAGGCAATAGGAGTCTAAGTGGGAAGATAAAGGATTTTTTTGATGAAATTAGGTAGAAATCAAAGACCTGTTCCAAGTCTCCCTGTTGACTCCAGCATTCTGGGAAGGATGTCTGGAGAACAGAGAAGATAGATCCTGGGATCCAGCCCAGTCGTACCAAGGAGACACGATTTCTTTCCTAAAAAAAAAAAAAATCTTAAAAGCAAATGGGATATGACATCAATAACCATATAAAACAAACATGAAATACTTGCAAATGTAACACTAACTCTTTTTTTAATTGTGAAAATACCGTACAGAGGGGAAACACTAACTCTTGTTTACAAGATAATATATTCAACATTTAACCCACATCAACCTAATCATCAATCCTATTTTATAGATGTGAAAACTTAGCCATTGAACAATTTTCCATAATCAGCAAAATTATTAGTTTGAAGCAGGTAAAATATAACCTTGGGGATCATGTTCGGGTGCTCTTTAGATTAAGATATATTTTAGTGAGTTTTGAAAATATTTGATATTGGGCTGAACATTTTATCTCACTTTAGGCAGAATCCAGCCTTTGAAATTAACTTTCTATAGAGAATATCTAGACACCACTAACAAAAGACAAGAATTTCAGATGTTTAATTTCTGGATAAATTGGTAGAATGTAGTCCTGGCTGTTAACATGAAGGTGGGCGGATAGAGAGGTGAGGTTGCCACCTACTGGAATAGCAAATAGGTGTATTATCTTCCACAGGCTGCCCTTTGGCTCCAAGACTGATGAATGCTGTTGAGTTGTTGAACAGGACAGTCATACTTTCCATCACTCAGATACCAATGATCAGACAAGAAGGAAAAATCCTCCCTTTGGGTCTTAGGTTGCACCTTTAACCTCCACTACAAGCAACAACGGAAAGTCCTTGCTTGTCATAGACCACATGCAAAGTGTGATAGAGCAGCAACCATTCTCAGACCAAAAGCAAACCTCAGGGTGCTTTGCACACAGAATGCTCACTTGCTACCAAGTAGGTGTTGCACTAAGGAAGAATATGAATGTCTGTAGGGTTTTTTTTTTGTCTTTTTGTCCTAGTACTGGGGTTTGAACTCAGGGCCTCATTCTCTGGCTTGACTTTTTTGTATCACTTAAGTCACACCTTTACTTCTGCCTTTTTTGCTGGTTAATTGGAGATAAGAGTATCTTGCATTTGTCTGTCTTGGCTGGCTTTGAACCATGATCCTCAGATCTGTTCTTTGAGTGGCTATGAGCCACTGGTGGTCAGCTTCCCTATGGATTTTCTCTCTTTCTGACCCAATAATACCTGGTCCCTTTGCTTCAACCAAATAAATTGCTTCAGTCTGCTTGTCACTGTGCTGACAACCACAAGAGTGGCAGGAAGTAGGGTAGGGTGGAGTGGAGAGAATCCTCTCCAAAAGTAAAATTAAAAACAACAACAAACCCACCCTTTCCAACGCAGCAGCTGCAGTCTTAGCTTAGGAACTTCAGAAACACCCATATTTGTTTTGCTGTACTTTGCTTCATTTTATTATCTATACTGTATAAACTTATACGTGTGCATATATATAGGTTCTGTATTTGTCCCAGCTCCCATCTCTTGCTTTATCCATACTTCCACCTTTTTCATTTATCCTCGTGGTTTCATTGGCTGCTAGTTGGTTGGAGAAATTAGGTATTTTTGTCCTAAATTTCGGCCTGCTGTCTTCCTTATATACCTGGGTGTGGCATAGTTCTCTTAATACTTATACATGCCACCACTACTACTGGTTAGGAAAACATTTTAGCATATCAATTCTGTATAGTTACCATATGCCATCAAAAAATAGACTTTAAAGTTATTTCCATTTAGGAATCCTGGAGATAATAAGGTTGGTACGTCAATCTTGTAATAGATTGATAACCAGGAGGATAATCTAGGCAGTAGTCTTTTTTTTTTTTTTAAAGTACTTATCCTACAAGTAGTGAGTGTTCTTGTAACCTTTAGTAACACCCTCCATTTCAGAAAAAGACTGATGTGTTCATAAGGAACAGTATAAGCTCATGAAATGCCCATTCAGGGACAAACTGACAAATAAACCTCAATGTTACGCTATTTGTGTAAGTCACTAGGTCTAGCCCACACACAAGGGCATAGTAGGAGGCAGAAATCACTGGAGGCTGTTCTACTTCTACCTGCTAATGGGATTCTGTCTCTTTATGGGATTCTTCTGATACCAGTTTTCCCAATCTACCTTTTGTCTTCATGGAGTTGAAAAGTTCCTTAATTCTGTGGCGGTTTGTCATAAATTTATCCCCATCTTTCTAGCAGTATCTCTTTGTCTTTCTCATACTGCTAAGAATTTTTTTTATAGGTCTTGTAATTTCAGTAAGAGTTTGAGAGGGCTTAAAGTCAGGGCCTGGACATAGTCCTTGAGGCTTTTTTGCTCCACTACTTGAGCCAGAGCTCCACTTCTGGCTTTTTGGTGGTAACTGGAGATGAATGTATTTTCTTCTCCAGAGTGGTTTTGAATGGTGATCTTCAGATCTCAGCCTCTGTGTAGCTAGGGTAAGAGGCATGAGCCACTGGAATTTTTCTTCTTTGTATTGCCTTTAAATTAAAAACGTTGCCCAAACACACATTTTCCTAAGTAAGGCTATAAAGGACAAGTTAAAAAAAAAAAACTCTAGCATATACTAGGCAGTCATAATATTGTCTCCAATTTTCAAATGAGGAAAAGGAGGCTGAGACAGGTTAAGGAAATTGTTGCGTAAAATTAGGAAAGGGTCATGCAACTACTATTGCAAATATAAACCAGATGACAAGCCGCTCATCATTCTGTTTTCAAATTCTTTGGCATGGGTGAAGTCAATATGTTAGCAAAAATGATTTTGTGGGTAAAGCCCTCTGCAAGTCAAATCCTGTTAAATAAGAAAGCTATTACAAGCAAAAAGCTAGACAGAATCCCAAAGAAATATCTCGTGGTGTGGTATTATTCAGGATCTTTTTTGTTATTGGTAATTGTTCCTCATAAAATTAAATTATGCAGATAACATTTCTTAAAATAACTTAAAAAAGATGTTACTTAAAGCATTCTGGAACATTAGGTTCTGTGTTCTTTACATTAGGTTCTGTTTTCTTTACATTGTGAAGACTGCTCTTTGGTTTCACTTTATACCATCTTTTCTTTACAAATTCCTCACCTGTATCTTGCTTTAGGACTCTAAAGTTTAAAAAGTTAGCACGTTGTAAGACCTATTGCCTTATCATACCTTATTTTATTTGCTAATTACAATTGTCAAAGATTTCAATTAAAAAATAATTTCATGTCTTCACTGTTTCTTCTTTAAGAGCATAGAGTACCCTGGTAGGGTAGATAAGGCCACATGATATTTAAAGCACAAATTCACACATTTTATTCCTTCATGTTTAACTTTCAAACACCATTATTAGAGTATGCAACTGCATAATATTCTTTAACTGAGGCAGTTATCAAGATAGAAACCAGAGTCTGTGACCTATTTTTTCTCAGCAGAAATATTTATACATTCCCACGTATTAGCTATCCTAAAATTAGTTTCTTATAGCATTTCCTCTTATTTATAAAATTCATTCCTAGGTTCTTCCAATAGCCATTTATTATTTTCTTATAATAAATGTCTAGGTTCAAATATCTAAGCCCGGTGCCAGTGGCTTTTGCCTGTAATTCTATTCAGGAGGCTGAGATCTTAAGATCATGGTTCAAAAAGCCAGCCCTGACAGGAAATTCTCTGAGATTCTTATCTCCAATTAAAAACAAGTTGTGGAATTGGCGCTGTGGTTCAAAGTGGTAGAGCGCTAGCCTTGAGCTGAAGAGCTGAGGGTCAATGTCCAGGCCCAGAGTTAAAGCCCCATGACTGACACACAAAAAAAGTTGGAAGTGGAGCTGTGGTTCAAGTGGTAGAGCATTAGCTTTGAGTACAAAAAGCTAGGGATAGCACTCAGGCTCTGAGTTCAAACCACAGGATTGGCCACTCCTCCCCACCCCAAATAAAAAGAAATAAAAAATTAAATAAAAATAGTAACTTGGGAAGGGGAATGTGGCTTAGTGGTGGAGTGCTTGCCTAGCATGCATGAGGCCCTGGGTTTGATTCCTCAGTACCATATCAGCAAAAAGTAGTAATAAAATTATATTTTAAAAAATCTAGTAACTCATTCTGGGGTCTTTTCTCAAACTTATTGTAATCTGACTATATCCACCATTTATTTTGGGAATACATACAGAGAAAGATAAATTCTGCTCAGATTTCTAAGTCCAATTACTATTCTTTTGGGAAGATCCTGCATCCCTATCTTCAGTACTTAGCAGTTATTAATACTCAAGGGTAATATTCTCTTAATAACAGGAGGAAAATACAATGTATTTAATAATGGCAATTTTAATCCAAATATCTCAAAATTTTAAAAGGACTATTACACTCCTGGGTTTACTTCCTACATCTCTTCCTAATAAGAATGTAGGCCCATATTAAGACAGATATTACATCTTTCACTTTTATTTTATAGTCTATTTTTCTCATTTAATTGTAAGATTAAGAACAAATCTTGATCATAATTTAACCTTTGCCTCCATCCATATTACACTGGAATTAAGTCATATAGAAAAAGTTTTTCATTAACTTTTCCAGATGCATCAACAGCATGGTTTATTTTTACTTATGTAATAAAAACACTTTGGTGTAGATTTTTTTCAAAAGATAATCTTGAAATTAATGAAAACGGTCATTAAAAGACTTCTATGTTTTGCTTTTATAAAAATCAATTATTTAGAATTTCACAGTGAAGAGGTCCTAAATTCTTCATACAACATAAAATTATATAAAAATAGAAGACATAGACATCTTTAAATCTTTAATCCTTTGATTAAGCAGCAAGCATATTATTCTTCCAGGCCAAACACTGCTTAAACAAAAAAGGAAAATAATGACGTGCAAAATATTTACAAAATATGCAAAGCACACAATAATGACATCTCACTATATACATGTCATATTACTAATGAAGCTAAGGTTTTTCTACTGTGTGCTCTAGTGTATGTAAATAAGATTACACCACATCCCTCAGATACAGCACTTGGCCCATGTCTTGGAAAGAGCAGATTTTAAATGAGTTACAATACACTGAACAGCTGGACAGATGCTGGTGCTGACCAACTTGACTGACATACCCTAGGTACTGTGTACTGAAGGTCTACTGACTAAAGACCAGACAAGAAAAGCTGTTTAGTATGCACATATGCAAGGCAATCTAAATGCTTTAGGATATAACTGTCCCCCATGGCTTTTAAAGTAAAATATGTATAAATTCTTTAGCATTATTTAAAATCAGTTATATTTCAGCTGGTATGATCCAGGGACAAGAACTATTTAAGATGATCCAATGAGTAAATGGGATATATACTGCACAAGATGTTTTTGATCTTTGTCTGAAGTGTCTTTATGTAAAGGAAATCGTCTAATTTGAAAATTAATACCAATGGATAAACCAATAGCCCTGTAAGGAATAGAGCCAATGGAAGGGATTATTTTTTCCAGTATTGTGGGAATACATGACCTCTCAAAACCTAAATTAGGTCATATGATGCTGACTGTTTAGTGAAGTAGCTTTAAGTGTGATAAGGTAATGTGCAAAACAGCCTTATGTTTCACTACTATTGCAATCTAAGTGTCCCTCTGCACAAGTCATGATTCCAATATGAAATCATTCTGTCAAAAATACTGGTTACACACTGTTGAAATACTACCACTTCTAAAATAATTTTTGCAGGTGCTTAATGATTATTTGTTGAATTAAGACTTCTTGAAGTTTTTCTTTATAAAAAGGGTCTCAAGTAAACAACACAATTATGGCAATATACTCATACACCTTTAGATAACACAGAACAAATTTTAAAATTCATTTTATGAAACAATGTTGGTGATTTAACCCTAAATCAAACCCACAAGTACAGGTTGGCTGCCAGGAATACACAAATGTATCCAAGTAGTACAATAGAGATTTATCAAGAACACACCCTTCATATTAAATGCAGACTATATTAATAAGTATGAGGGCAATCTTAAGAAGCTAAACACAAAAAATGGTATTGTAAATAAATGCTTCTATTAACCACCATCTCTACATAACTGACAAAATAGAATTTTTTCTAAAGTCTGTAAATGTAGGCAAGTACTAGTTAAAAGCAAGTAGCATTTAGAAACATAAACTTTTTTCCAAAATTAACTACATTTTCAAGGATCTTAAAAGACATTATAATTCAACAAATTAAGTCCTCATTTATATGTAAAATTAGTATTCCAAACCTCTTATTAATGACAGATGGTGAGGTCAGTGACCTTTAAACAAGGACTTTGCACTAGAACCCTAAACTGTATGTTCAAGGGTAGTAGGGTCAATACATTCTTTGTGGTTTCATATAATTGCTTTGCAATTGATTAAATTGCTTTCTTTTAAAGGGATACATTATAATCCTTTAGGAAGAAAGCAACATATTTTGAAAAAAGGGATATAGATCTATAATTTTAAAAATAGGAATAAAATGAACATATATCAAAATCTGAGATGCCAACTATTTATTCTTGCACTCCTAACATAGGAAAAATGTTTTTAAAAATTAAATAAAAGAAGAAAAAAGCCAAATATCCTTAAGAAACTTAAGGTGTTCTCACAATTCCTAAGTTAATATTCTGGTACTAAGAGCCTTGACTATGAAGAGGCAGGAATAGAAAGAACTTTAATAAAATAAATATAGTAAAAAAAAAAACAAAAAACCCTTGGTATACAGAATACTAAATTTTTTTTTGTTTTTTCCTTTCATGAGATCACAATGGTGAAAACATTCTAGAAAGGAGGCTAACTGGAGGCTTTTTGTTGTATAACATTTTAGTTTAGTGAACTGAAAAATCAGACATCCATGAATACTAGTCCACTGCCACAGATCTAGTCTGCAGACTAATTCTGCAGAACTCAGAATCTAGGAAAGATTATTCTTTCCTCTTTTACATCAGTCAGAGGAGCATTGGTATAATAGTGGGGTAAAGTTACTGCAGCACTGTCCAATTTAATTTTTAGTGCAGTGAGGACTGTGAATCTGTCTGAATTCCAATAAGTGATGGTGGCTGTTGACCACCAACTGTGGACAACACTGGTCTTGGGTTTAGGCGGGGTGGCATGGAATTAGCAGGCCGAATGAGAGGTGGTGGAGGCTGATTTAGAGTTGGCCGGGGCTGGATGAACCGAGCCTGCTGCTGGAGTGGAGGAGGCTGCCGGTGAAGAGCAGGGGCAGCAGGCAGTGTTGGACGAAGAAGTGGTGGAGGCTGGTTCAGAGTGGCAATGGGGGCTGTTGGTGTTGGAGTGGATGATGGGGCAGGAGGTGATGGACCCAGAGTCCGAGGAGCCTGTGGGGTCTGTGCCTAGAGGTGAGGAAACAAAAATACATGTATGAGATGTATGTCCTAACAAACTTAATACAATATAGTTTGGGCTGTCACAGGAAAAACAAAACAAAATAAAACAAAAACATAACACCATTGTTTATTGGAAGCATAAGCTTCTTTTATTTTAAGTAAAACAAAAACAAAACAAAACAAAAACCAACAAAGCAATGAGGCTATCAAACAGACATCTTTATTAGTAAGCAGCTTAACACTGGAAATAAAAATAAGACTATGGGAAAACAATACACTTTCCATTCTGCTAGAATCAGAAATTAGCAAGTCATTATGACTTAAGAGTCACAAGAGATACGCCATTAAGTGTATTGTCAACCTTGCATGCTCATTTAGCTAGTTTTCTTACAAATTAACCTTATAGAACACAAAATGGTGCCTCCTCAACTCATATTAGCTCAAATTCCAGACACAAACACACCTCCTCTTCTTCATCAGTGCTCTTCCCTGATGGCACATTAGAAGCACTTTTTGTCTCCTCCCCTAAAGTAGAAGCATCACCATTAGAAGCCTGGGTTCCTTGTTCTGCTTCCCACTCCTGCAATACCTCCTCTAAGTTAAACCGACGCCTGTAGTTTACAAAGAAGTTCTTCACTTGGCCAACAGTCTTGTTGCCAATTACATCTGCAATAGCTTGAAAATCTTTACCATATTTGCGGACACCTGGAAGGCAAAGTAAATAATACACCTGGTGAAGGATCAATAAGGAGAGCTGTGTGTACTACACATCATGCACACACAAAAGATACTAGCAATGAAAATCCTTTCTGATAAATTCTGCTCATTTCTCAGTTCTGAGAAATCAGGGTCACAGATGAAAACTATCAATTATGTCATTTCATCGGGCCAGCCACTTGCCTTCAACTGAATGGTCAGAAACTTACCATGTCTTTACATACTCAGTTATTTTCTCCACTCCTTTCTTGAACTCTCAAATATAGTCCATTTATTGTAAAGCATTGAATTCTTTGTTCCATCCTCAATTCCACATTCATTTATTTCCCTAGTAGCCAGTCACCTAAATTTGAGCAACACCGTTTGTAAACAAAACTGGATGGGAATGAGCCATCTCTTTTATCCCCTCAATGGACTGTTTGAGTAGCCTTAGGGTTCCCCCATTAAGAAAGGCATTATAATTTGGGGCTTAATACTGGCTTCAACAATACTGACTTGTCTCGCCCACCAGGAAAGCAACAAATGGAAAGAATTACAATAAAGCAAAAGCAGAATGATCAACATTTCTCGGGTTTACAAAGAGGAAAGATCTTGGAGAATTAACTGGATCTTAACTTACGTAATAAACCTAAAGGCTGAGAATTAGAAGGATTTCTAGATACGCTTAATAACCTGAGGACTAAGATTACAGCAGTGCTACTTGAAGAGCACTGTGCTCAATCCTCACTACCTGAAATTTAAGAAGGGGCACACATTGCTCTTTGAAAATGTATCCTTTTTATTAAGGAATTTTTAATGTAATAGAGGACAGTAATTGATTTATGAAACTGAAATCACAAAATGTGCTATAAAATTCAAAAGGATAGTAATTTGCTCTTAAGGTATTTTAAAAGAAGATTAAAGATTCATTCTTGGAAACAAATGCACCTAGCTCAAATTTATAGTTGTCAAAATTATACTTTGATAGTTTAAAAAAATATATCAGCAGATAATAATTCGTTAGTGAGATATGAAAAAATAGGAGGCTTAAGTGAATTTAACATTTATATATCCATAAATGAAAAACTAAGAATATATTTATCCTTGAGCAGAAATGCTATGCAATTCTTATCTGTATCAATTCATATGAAATATCTAATTATCTGAAAGCACCATCAGTGCAGCATGGTTTTACTTTTACATATTGCCCCTATTTTAAACTGAGAATTTGGGAGCAAGCATCTCTGGCTACATTCAACAGGCTAGAGCCAACATAGGGAGAGGGGGAATTTCTTTACCTTACCGGATTTGGGATAGGTCTGACATTATCATCCTATAACTATATCCTATTTTAAACACAGACCTTTGGGTTTGCAAGTCATGCTTATTTTCTTGATTCTCAAAGAGAAAGACATATGCATCACAAGAATTTAATGACAGACAAGGCTTTATCAACATAAATGAAATAAAGTCTTCTAGTCTAGGGACTGATTTCCAGTTTGAACTACATTCTTCAGATGAATTCTAATGGGAAGGAAGTCATACTAAGGGTTTATATGGCAATAAAAATCATGTTACTTTATAGTAATAGTTACTATTAAGATATTAAAGTACTTCTTTACTACTTATACACTCGTGTAAGTTTCTAAATTCTAAATCTGAAAAACTGCACTTGAAGCTTAACTGTTTATTAAAAATTAGACACCATGCTATATTAGAGAACTAATTTTACTAAGATACTTAATTCACATTTTAGAAATACAAGCCTGAACACATGCATTTAGAAATGAAAGCATTAAGCCTAGGTTTAGATCTTCTGTATTCGTAATAAAAAACATTAAGACAGTAACAAGTCTTAAGATATTTTACTCTCAATATATGTCTTGTAAATTAAATTTCAAAATGGTCCCCAAGTCTGATTCTCTATAAACTGTCCCTTCTATTTCTAAGGTTTTCCTGCTTTTTGACCTTTCACTCCTTAACTTTCTTTTGCTCAATCGCCCTTGGACTCAAGATAATAACATCTGCAAAATCATAGACCCTAACTCAAAACTACTTTCCTCTAAGAACTTTAGTTTTCCTGAAATTTTGTATGCCAAGGTCTTTTTCCAGCTCATCCAAGTGTGTTTAATGTTAACTCATGTAAGCCAGTGAGAAGTTTGCAGCTCGGGCCATACTGTAAACATATTGTTTGACTGAGGATCTATTAGGATTCTAAGAACAAGTATGTCCAGATATCAATCCCCTCAGCCTACAGGATGCATGAGCAGGGCCTCTGTCACAGCTGGGGCTTGTTGGAAGTCTCTCTGTACCAGATCAACCACATCTACCTGTTCCACTGTGTTCTGACAAACTTCATAATTTCCACTGTGTACCCTCAAGTGAAAAAGGCTGGGAAAATAGTGTCGATGAAGTATAAATCAGCACCAGCAATGCCAAGTTTATGTAAGGTGGTTAGGAAATCTTATTTTTCTTTCCTATAATGCTTTATTTTACTTCTTTCTCAAAGTACAAGAGGTGTATATGATGAGTTTCTTGTCTTTTCTCTTTGTGCCAGTGCTTGGGCTTAAATTCAAATGGAGTTCCTTTGCTCATGACTAGTGCTCTACTACTTGAGCCACATCTTCAATTCTAGCTTTTTGCTGGATAACTGGAGATAATGGACTTTGCTGCTGGGTGGCTTCAAACCACAATCCTCAGACCTTAACCTTCTGAGTAGCTGGGATTACAGGTGTGAGCCACCAGCAATCAGCATGATACATTTATCATGTTTGTATTCCTAGTACACTGCTCAAAGGTATGTTCTAGCTAGAATCATATACATACATACACACACACTCACACACACACACATATCTATCTATCTATCTATCTCAGTTCTAGCACTGGAGCTTGAACTCAGGGCCTTGTGCTTTTACTTAGCTTTTCACTCAAGGCTGGTGCTCTTCCAGTTGAGTAAAACTTCTACTTCCAGCTGGTTTTGAATTGGACATGAGTCTCCTAATTTGTCTGTCTGGGATGAATTCAAACCTTAATCTCAGCCTCCTAGTAGCTAGCATTATAGAGCCATGGGTACCAGCAAGAATGCTTGAGCTCTACACTGTGGTCAGCAGCTAGGTAGACTAGTAAAGGCCAACTGAGTTATTATTGCTTCTTTAGAAGAACCACCAATTAGGAGGAGGCTACAATGCTTGATAAGAAATGTACTCATTATCTTGCCCATGTAATTGTAACCCCTCTGTAGAGTATTTTCACAATAAAAAAAAAAAAGGAAAAAAAAAAGAATCACCAATTAGGTTTCTAGAGGACAGTCTAGTACTAGGTACCATATAAGGAGCAAACTAACTTATGGTACCACAGTTACCTAAGTTTCATTCTGTTTACTGAGAGAAAGGGTGGTCTGCTGTTTTTCATACTTTGTAATAAGGCTACATGGTTGCTTTCTTAGCAATACAATATAATTAAGTCAAGTTCTTCCTGAAGATTTAAAACTGAGGTACATTTGGACTAAAGTTGCTAAATTCAAATTTCACCTCTAGAGTTAAGAGTTCAGTTTTCAAAGGTTGGTGAAATAAAACATTTAGAGAGCCATACAAGAAATACAACTGTATGTTTTTCAGAGAAAGAGTACAATTATTTTTAGTCAAATTTCTAAACTTCATTTTTATAAGTTATAATAAGTGATTTGGCCTTTTATGCTGGGAGATAATACCTTATAATAATATGTATTTTTAAAGTTTTTTTTGAGAATTAACATAAAACATAACACATTAGGATATGGATATTACATATTATGAAAGCTCACATTCCAACCAGTATTCTATTATTTCTCCAAATATGTGTACCGACAGACAGACACACACACACACACACTTACTTATGCCAATTTGTTTAAAGACTTTTTTAAAATTCATGCCAGTCCTAGAGCTTGAACTTGGTGCCTGGGCTCTGTTTCTGAGCTTTTTTGCTCAAGGTTAGCACTCTACCATTTGAGCCATAACTGCCAGCTTTTTGTTGGTTAATTGGAGATATGAGTCTCATTAATTTTCCTACACAGGCTGGATTTGAACCATGATGCTCAGATCTCAGCCTCCTGAGCCAACTAGGATTATAGCTGTGAGCAACCTATGCCTAGTTTAAACAAGATGGTTTTATCAACAGTAATAGACACTGTCTGAATTATCTCAAATTCTGAATTGGTGGAGGCTGTCATTTATATAAGACTGGAACACTGTGAATATTATTTACACACTTGATCTCAGGCTAAAGGCTGGACTGCTGGAGCATTTATATGGTGCTTCTCAATAATAAATGAATGGGGAGTCAAGAGTTTGCTCATTTAGCTAGATAGCTGCTTTTTGATTATTTAAAAATTGTCCAAAATCTGATTTTGGACAAAAAAAAAAAAGCCAGCAAAGTATTATAACAGTGGCAAGGTACTTCTAGGTAACAGGATTTCAGGGGGGATCCCCCGGGGGGGGATCGGGGGATCCCCCCCCCCCCCCCCCGTGGGGCTTGAACTCTGGGCTTGGGCGCTGTCCCTGTGCTCTTTAGCTCAAGGCAAGCGCTCTACCACTTGAGCCACAGCGCCACTTCCGGTTTTCTGATGGTTTATTGGAGATAAGCGTCTCATAGACTTTCCTGCCCAGGCTTTGAACAGTGATCCTCAGATCTTAGCCTCCTGAGTAGCTAGGATTATAGGCGTGAGCACGGCTTGATAAATTTCTTAAAGTGCACATGTACTTGATATAATTGAGAAATACAAATAC
Source organism: Dipodomys spectabilis (assembly GCF_019054845.1). Lineage (NCBI taxonomy): Eukaryota > Metazoa > Chordata > Mammalia > Rodentia > Heteromyidae > Dipodomys > Dipodomys spectabilis. The sequence continues at coordinate 20,004,050 of NW_024870746.1, forward strand.
AACTTTAGCAAAAGTTTATTTTTGAAATAATAGCATAGAGGAAAGGTATGAATTTCTTACTTCTACTTCCTTGTGACATTTATGTACTATGTTAACTATCATATTTTTATCAACTGTTAAATCCATTTTTTTCTCCTACTTTATGAGTTCTACTTTTTTGGTAAGTGATGAAGAAGGTAATTGATTTGCTAACGTCATTTCTCCTTAAAAAGATCACATGAATTAAAGGAACAGAAGGTATCTTTTATGCTAAGCATAACCATTTGAACATAGTTCCATTATTTTCTATCTTTATGAGGTGACAGGTATTATGAAAAAGAACTAAAAGCTGAAGTTGTCATCTTGATAAACTTGGAAAAACTTGTTTATTCAAAAAGAACATTAAGATTTTAATTGGGAAGCATAGTTTTTTTTTCCAGCACTAAAAGACTAGAAAAATTAACACATTTAATAGGTGGTCTAAAATAACAATGGCAAATACTGTATCCCATGCTCTGTTCCTAAACACTGAGAGTGTTCTGTATTATTTGTACATCTGTATTGTTTTGTGGAAGAGTCAATTATTGTTTTATTTTACATGAAAGAAAATATGCCTAGAATCTAATTCCTTTCTTAATTCTTGTTCAATAAGGAGTTTTCTTTAATCAAATGAATACTAAAGTTTAATTTTAGGATAACTCTAAAAATTACTCCTAAAATTTATTTATATGATACATATCAAAAATAGGGTTATTTTACCATTAATACTAATATGGGAAAAACATGACTGGTCTCGCTTCTAACTTTCATATTAGAAAATTTAGATAGTTAAGATAGAAATTTTGGCAAATATTTTAAGTACACTAAACTAGTGACATTAATGATACACTACTCTTTAAATATTGTTACTGAAATGATAACACAGAATTAACATAACAAAATGATGGATTATCTAAGCATGACTTCCCATCCACTGTTCACTTGAGAGAAATGAAAATTTAAGTGGTTAACATTTAGTTAACAACAATGTAAACAGATAGGAAAGTAAGGTGAGAAATTCGTATTTAAGCTCTATGAAGGAAAATGATCTAAATATGTGTTTGGTTTTAAGAGTCATAATAAAAAAGTTTGTGTAATAGAATTATAAATTACAATAGTAGCATCAGTGACATTATTTCTTTCTCCAGGTCACTGTAACAGTCTAATATAAGCAAGATAAAGTATTATCAAATGAATGTCAAAGGAACATATACAAAGCCTTGAATACAAAGTCCCACACAATTTAAAATGTGCTAAAATCAAAACATAATTTATTATCATTTTATAAACTGAAGTTGTCATTATAATAGTATTACATAAAGTTTATCATAAATAAAACGAGTTAAAAGAAAATAATTTTCTGCTAAGTGGTATCTTAATAACAAACTATAGAGGTAACCACTGTAATTATATACCTTTAACCATCAAGACTCAGATAAAGGTGACTTTACTATATAATTATATTGTTTGGAGGTATACTTCTGGTCATTTTATAAATGTGGAAGTATGTTATATGGCAAATGGCAATTTATAACCCTCTCTAAAATTTTTACACAAATAGCCTAATATGATTTTATTTTATATAGTAACAATATAAATAAAAAGCCCAAATAAGAACAAAAATTCCAGAAAAAATAAAAACAAGACATCAATGTATTATCAAAATAAATACTTTTGAAATCCTAAGAGCATGCATATTTCCATACAAACTTCTGCATTAGTTTAGAGGCTTACCCTTTAAATTTGCACAATACTGAATAAGCCTCAGAACATAGAAAATGTTTCGTTATAACTACTATAAATGTTTGGTTACATAAGATCCAATCAGCCATAACACTCAATGGACACTCCTACTTTAAGTAGTATCGTAACAATATCAAATTTTGGGTGCTGGATAGAAAAATACTAGTCAGATTTCTATAGAAGATCCTCATGAGAAAATCTTTACACTAGGACATTTTCTCAAAGAATAGAATTCACAAAGTAATCTAACACTGGAAATCAGTGTTCATTTCTTATTAGGTAGCATACTGTAACACAGGCTTTACATGAATAAGAGGAATATTTAACCCAAATAACTGCTACAGCTTCAAACCACAGTTCTAAATAAATATGAAATAGCCATCGAAAGCATTATTTTTACATAAAAATTTAAAATATCAGTCTAACTCTAAAAGTCATTATTAAACATTATAAAGAAACTAAAGCTGGGCTCTGGTGGCTCATGCTTGTAATCCTAGCTACTCAGGAGGCTGAGATCTGAGGATCGTGGTTCAAAGCCAGCCTGGGCAGGAAAGTCCGTGAAACTCTTATCTCCAATAATCCACCAGAAAACTGGAAGTGGCACTGTAGCACAAGTGGTAGAGCGCTAGCCTTGAGCTGAAGAGCTGAGGGACAGCGCTCAGGCCCAGAGTTCAAGCCCCACAACTGACCCCCCCCCCCAAAAGTAACTAAATCTTGTTTTGAATCATCCTGAAATTCAGTTCTACAATTTTATGAATGTGCTCAAGTGCATATACAACTATTAGCTTCAATCATTTCTGTTAGGAAATGACTATGTCACACTGGATAACCAAAGGAAGCTGATACCATCCTACTGAAGCCATGACATTTTCAATTCATGTTGGTTGGCTAATTTTTATTCTCTATAAACAAATTGTAGTCATCTATCCATGAATCTTTATTTGTATTATTTCCATATCTGATATGTTATCTGCATACCATTTTTGTATTAAATATATTCTTTGATGCATACTTGGAAATATGTATTTTTTTTTGATGGTACTAGTTTTTTAAGTCAAGGTCTCATACTTGCTAGACAGGAACAGGAGTTTCATCACATGAAACCCTGTTTTTTGCTCTAGTTATTTTTTAGATGGGGGGGTCTCACATTTTGCCTGGAGTTGGACTCATAATGTGACCGTCCACCCTAGGCCTCTCACATAGTTGGGAACAGAGGCATACAACACCACACATTACTTATTGGTTGAGATGGGTTTCATTAACTTTCTTGCCAGGGCTGGCCTCAAACTGTGATCCTCTTACTTTTCACCATCTGAATATCTGGGATTTCCACCATGCTTGGCCAATAAATGGGAAATGTTTTAAAAGATGTGTTCATACATAGTGGCCAATTTCTCAGAGTAGCTAACCTAGATTGAAAAAAAGCTACTAATACTATTCAGCATAGAGGTGAGTTCAACCAAGAGAAAACAAAAATAGACCACATTTTAAATTACAGTTAGTTTATTTTAAAAAGGAAAAAACCCTACAATCCTGTTAAAAAAAAACCCTGAAGATAGTTGATCATAAAAAGTAAAAAGAATCTAAATGAAACAATTAAAACCTGATAAAAATCCAAGTTCATGTTTCCAGTTTGCTAATTGGTATTCATAATACACAATGTGTTTACCATGTAACTTCAGCAAAGTGCTTTCATTTTTTATTTTTATTTATTTATTTATTTTTGGTTGCGGGGCTTGAACTCTGGGCATGAGTGCTCTCCCTCATCTCTTCAGCTTAAGACTAGTGCTCTACCACTTGAGCTACAGCGCCACTTCCAGGAAAGTGCTTTTAAATAGCACATTAGAATGCTATATGCATATTTTTGATATTTGTTTTAAGATTTCTTTTAAATATACCTTTCTTTGGTGGAGGGGGGACAGTCCTGGGGCTTGAATTTAGGGTCTGGCCACAGTCCCTGAGCCTCATTGTGCTCAGGGCTAGCATTCAACCACAGGAGCAACAGCACCATTTCCAGGTTTTTCTGAGTAGTTTTTATTGGAGATTCTTACAGACTTTCCTGCCTGGGCTGGCTTTGAACCATAATCCCCAGATCTCAGCCTTAACTAGGATTACAGGCATGATCCACCAGCGCCTGCCTAAATATACTTGTATTTAAAGTCAGGTTTCTAAAGCATCCAGTGGTATGTTATATTAAAATTTAAGCATATGGTTAATATTTTTATGACCTGACATTTATCATCAAATAGAGAAACACTGTTACACGACAGAAACTAAATAAAAACAGATCACAGTTTATGATCTTAATTATGTTATCAATGAGTAATATAGTAAGAATGACCCAACTGCAAGAATACTGAAGCAGAGACACAGATAGCCAACATGACTTGGTCATGCTTGTCTATTATCATTACCATTATTATCATAATCATTATCATCATCATCGTTGTCATCATCATCAATTATTCAGTGCTGAGAATGCATTTTGTGCTATTTAGGATCTTACATGTTACATATGTAGACTCAGCATGTCATATCCAGAAATAAAGCACAAGATTCCTGGCCACCAGGACTTTGTGGGGGAACACAAGAGCCCTTTCTCCATTTCAATTAGGAAGGGAAGAACTAGGATTCACCTTTCATGACAAGTTAATAATTATTAGTAACAATAACTGCATATCTTTAATATACCTTGCACTGCTAGAAGCTGCTCCTCTGTGGTCCAACGGGCATTAATTTTCTGATTTGACTACAAAATTAAACAGAAGTTTCCTAATGAGGATATGAAGACAGACATTTTTCCAAAGTGCTTATTTTTCTTTAACTTTTAACCAAATCACAGACATGAAAGTTCTAGATTTTGATTCCATTTTTAGAAGGATTAAAAATATATTCTGAGATACCTTTTACTCACATAGAAAGATAATGAAAGGGAAATGTACTCATTTGGAAGAATGAATAACATTCATATTAAGATACATTAAAATCTGAGAAACCTGATAGTCAAATATTTTCCGACTACGATGTTCCTATGACACACTACAAACAATAACTTAGCCTAGTTTTTGACTGTTTTCTTTAGAGGATGCATGATTCTAAAACTTCTTCCCTTCATATTTAAAATTAAACCTATTCTTTCTTACTCCAAGACAGTGGCACATATTAGTACACAACGCAGACTAGGCTTAAGTGCTAAAACACTTCTTTTAATTCCTGAAGCAAAAATCATTGACTGGTAAGTATTTATTTTTTTCAAGGCTTCCTAACATCCCTCCCCAAATTTTTGCCCAAAGTCATTAAGTGTAGAATCTTTATTATGGCAATATTACAATATCAAATACTTAATCAGATTTTATTAGTGTATATCCACAGACTGGTTATTCAAGGATCTTTGACAGTCATGTATGGAATGAAGAAAAAATATATCAGCTTGCAAAGTTCTGCAGAAGGAACTGCCAACATAAAGTGACTTATACCTGGACATGCTGGGCAAAGCAGAAAGAGTTTTCTTTGAGAAGGGGTGTTTAGGTGTCAGACATGGTCTTAGCAATGTGAGTTTTTACATTACACCATTTCTGTAACACCAATTTTCTCACCAAGCACACAAAGGTCTATTTATAGGTCAATATTCAGAAGGAAGAATAAAGAATTTAAACAATTTTCTTTTCTCAGTGGAGAGAATAAAAAGTTAAAAAGACCTGTGGTCTCTTTTAACTTATGTGTGTAAGGGTTACCAAGGTTGTCACCTACTACTTAGTCAAGTGGAGTATCAGAGACTGGTCTCCCCCAAATATTCCTGATGACCCATGATTTGAGGCACGCAAAGCATGAAAAGGCCCGCTCCTGATCCCCTCAACACAACAAATAATTAAAAAAATTTGATTGACTCTGAAAAAGAAAGAAAAGAAAGATTTGGGGTAGTGGTGAAGGAGATCTACTACTGAAATCACTGAATTAGATTAAAAAGGGATAAAAGCCTAGGTAGTAGTCCTCAGAAGTTAGGATACTGGCATCAAGGCTAAAGTAACACTAGCCAAAAGGAAAAGAGAAAGAGGGGGAAGTAGGAAACATTCTGACACATACACAGAAACAATTATGGAAGGGTAAGCCAAAGCTTTAAAAAAATGATGAGGGGAATTCAGAAATTTAAGCATAGGTTTCACAAAAATTAAGAGTAACATGAATCAATTAATAGCTAATTTTGAGTTAATTGGTAGGTACCTCTGATACCTTGGCTGTAAAAGGCAAGTCTTTGACAACCACTGGTGATGATTACTAAACCTATTTAAAACAGGTTCAAATATTTCGATATATGGTGAAAAAATAAAAAGGTTGATTATAACTTGATATATGAAAATAAAACATAAACTGGCTTCTTTAAAAGAGTTAATGATTTAGTTAATCTTATTTGCTGGCCTTAGTTAATTTTATTTGCTGACATCTTTTCTTGACTATATAATGACATAATACCCTTTATCCTTTGGCTTTTAACTTTACAACATGATCACGTGTAAGTGACCATTTTTGCTTTATCTGCTTCACTTAATTTTCCCCGGGTTCTTCTCCCCCACCCCCTCCGCCCAGTCCTTTTAAAATCTTTTGTTACTTTTTTTTTTTTTCAAATTAAAATTCTCTTTTTATTAACAATTATTATGGTTATCACTCTTCTTTTTTTTTACTTATTCTTTTTTTGATGTGCTTGCTTATGTTAGTTGTTTTTGGGGTATGTGTGTGTGTGTGCACGTGCGTGCGCGTGTGTGTGTGTGTACGTGCGCATGCACATGTGCTGGTCCTGGGGCTTGAACTCGGCATGTGGGTTCTGTCTCTGAGTTTCTTTTGCTCAAGGTTAGTGTTCTACCACTTGAGCCAGAACTCCATATTAAAGCCTTTTTTGGTGATTAATTGGAGATAAAAGTCTCATGAACTTTCTTGCCTGGGTCAATTTCAAATTGTGATCTTCAGATCTTGGTCTCCTGAGCAGCTAGGATTACAGGAGAGAGCTACCAGTGCTGGGCGGAGCAATTTTTATAAAGGAAAGCAATGGAGCTATATTGAACTTAGGTATGAGGCTTTTATACTGGACTACAAACTTTAAATAAAAAAGTGGATTTTTTTTTCTTCCCAAATTACTCTTGAATTATGTCCTTACAAAGGTAGTCATGGGAAGGCATACAGGCATACAGTTGAACAACTGAGTAGGTCACTAGTTTCTTTTGCTGGCTTTCTTATGAAGCTGTTGACTTGAATTTAGGATAATATTGTATAAAGGTATGTATTATATATATTTAAATACTAGAATTTTTTTAGGTTTAGAGATACATAGGAGGTAAGTAGAAATTGAAGTCAAAGGAATTGGATTTTCAATTCAATAAGACTACGTACTCTAGGGTATATACTCAAAAAACACAGCTCAGGCAAAACTGCCAGCAACTGTACTTGCTATCACCAAACATTTTCTATTTTATCTTGTTCTCTTCCTTTCTTTCTCTCTCTCTCTTATTGGCTGGATCTGCATTTAAGCATACATATGATGAAAAGTTTAAACACAGTAGTAAGACTATGTACCTCTTAAGAGAGGAAATGAATTCTGAAGATAAAGATTTATACAGTGCCTATATTTATGTACAGAAATGATAATTACAGCTGAAAAGAGAACATAGTAGCTACAAAAGTTAAAGGAAGAAACCAAAAGAGGGGCAAACAGCTAAAATAAGGGCTCAGAAAATGGCATGGGGAATCAGGAGTTAAAAGTTGTAGAATTTGGTCTTAGTGCCCAAGGTTAACTTTCAAGAAGCAGCTTTGGTGGAAATACACAAGCAGAAAGAGCTGAGACAGTTCAGGATAAATAGTCTTAGTATCATAATGGAATCAGTAGAAGAGGGGAAGATTGAAAGAGAAATAGGAAAAATAAATACACAGGATTCCTTATTGATTTTGTATTTTCTTTCAAGCACAAGAAACTTCTTCAGAAGTTAAAAGAGGAAACTAGAATACATTGACATTAAAAAAATGTAGTAGTAGTGGTTAGCTAGGGTATATCACAGAGTAAGTCTTCTATAGCAAATTTGGTCTGAAGTACTATTGTTTAAAGATAATAATATAAAATAAAAATACAATATGATAGTAAAATAAAAAGTCCCAAAGAGCCACCTAGAATATCCATGGCATCCTTAGTGAGTTCAGCATTTTTTCACAGTCCTTCCTAAATCAATCTGCCTTCATATATTTCTCATTTTTATTCATCGCAGTTCATATTACCTCTCAATCAAGAGGTAGAAAAGGTTACCAAGTTAAACCTCCTGTTCAATGCTGCAAATTCCATCCAACACCCACAATGAAAGGATATTGTCCATTTTTCCAAGAACACATGAATGAGAAATTTCAACCATCACCCCCCTTCCAGGTGTAGTTATTTTATTCTTGGATTTCATTTATCTCCTTGCCTCCATCTAGCCATTTCCATTCAAAGCAAATGCAAGCAGAAAAAAATGCTACCTCTTCCCCTAACACTCACATACTTTCAAAGAGGCACAGATTTTCTACTTTGAAATGTTTTTTGGGGATATCACTTACTTCCATTTCTACCATTAATAAAAACCAATCCACACTACGGAGTTTGTCTTTTCTTATACAACCTGATAACACTGCTAAGGATAATTTTCCTACTATTAAAATTTCTAGTATATACTTCCTATACTGAAAAAACTACAGGTTCTCACATTTGTCTTAATTTGTAAAGCTTAATTCTCTTTTTAGCTTTCACAAGGACTTTTACACTCTGGCCCTTGCCCTATCTGTCTCTAACAAAGAAGCCTTGTTCAACTTTGCTGACAACTCTCTCATCCCCAGTTTTCATTTCTCCATGGCATTTAATTCTAGAAAAGACTGTTTTACACTTTCATTGGATTCTCAACAGCAGTTAGCACAATAAGCAAATGGTAAAGTTAAGAAAATATTTGCTGACTGGTTTGTCAGAGTGCTTTTTATTTTTCTCAGTGAAATCACATTTTGAATACAATTCTGTTATTTATATTAAGTTTCTGTCTCAATGACCTCTTCTGCCCATTTTGTATGTGCAAAAATCCCACTTACCCTTCAAACCTCAGCTGAAACACTTTCAGAGTCTTCCCTGATTATCCTAATCAAAATGAATTAGAGCCAACCAGTTTCCTCTAGCCTTTGCTAATGATATCATACAACTTTTTATCAGTTTGTCTTATAACATCTAGATTATATTTTTTTTTAAGAGGTAGAAAAAAATCACCATATCTCATCCTCATCTTTATGTGTTTTCCCCTTCCCACAAACACTTCCCATAGTGCCTAACATTGCGCCTTACATGAAATAGGTGATCAATAAATACTTGTGGAAGTGAATGGACTTTCTTCACCAAATTTTTCCCTAAATGAAAACAACAAATAAAACCAAATTAATAAGTAAAGCACCTTAATTGTGAGGTACTTTATTTAATGACCTATTATAATAATTCCAAAATTTATTAACATTTTCTGACTAGGTAAAGTTTAACCCAAAGGTAAAACAATAAATTCCATGATTTTTCAAGGTTTTCACAGTGATAATCATTCATTTAAGCTGCCTTCCTCCTGAAAGCAATGGGAATGATATGATTAAATATAAATATACCCTAGAGGTATATATTCTAGATATCTAAAATATGTTGTATTTTTCAAATCATATGATGAGTTTAACAGGTCATCCCAAAGTAATATTCAAACTTCAGCATACACATGATACATTATATGTTAAGAGTTTGGTTAACTTTTATTTTGGCCATTATTTTTATAATAAGCCAAGGCATATAAATACTTGGTAGCTTTTAACTCAATAACTGAACTAAAATTGATTAACAATTTTGCTATTTCTATGAAAGTTTTCCAAAGCAAAAGTGCTTTTCTAACATAAAATGTATTCATCTAGGACCAATCAAGACTCCCGGAATCTGAACTATAGTCAGAGTTCTCTCATTTACTACTTATCTAAGTTTGAATAAGCAGTTAACCTCTCTGACATAAAATTATAGTACCTGGTTTACTAACTTGTATGGATTTATATGAAGCTTAAAAAGGTGGCACACAGATAAAACAAAATGCTACTATACCTCACATCTTTATATAATTTGTCTATAAATTTTTTTCTTGAAAACTTGATAAAATGATCTGGGCTTATTGTTTGCTTGGGCAAGAAGAAAGTTAACTATTCCTTCATTTTATTTAATGATTATCTACATTATTCAGTTTTACTTTTGGTAAGGACAACATTTTCTAAGAAATTCTTTTTGTTTAAATTTTCAAACTTTTAGTATAAAGTTGTTCTAGTGTTCCTGTAATGATTTTGTTATTTATTTTTCAATTTCTAAGTTATGAAATTACAGGCATTTGAGTTTTTATTTTATTCTGATTTATATACAAAATTTAAGTAAAAATTTCAATAGAAAATTTAAAATAACTGGAATAATATAGAAAAAAGTGATTTTTGTATTATACTTTCTTTAAATACATAAATGTTATTTGAATGTCAGTTTACTTGTGGGTTTGGAATGAGATACTGACCAGGAACGTCTCAAGCTTTTCTATAACCTAATCATAAGATTACTTAAAACAAACAAAAAACAACTGTTTTTATAACAAGTTTTCCTTCCTAAAAGATTAATACTAATAATCAAGTGGCATATGGTAGATCATTTCTGAAGTACTATTCCAACCTCCCTTCACCCTTTACATATTTCATCTGCAGAAATTTCAGTCAGCCTGTGATTAGGAGGGAAAAAAAGTTTCCATTAGGACAAATAAGACTATTCTACTATCACATATACAGAAAGGAAAATCTAGATATGAATTATAACAGAGGAGTTTTAAAAGAGAAAAGATCTTACAAGAAAAACTTCTATAAAGACTTGCTTGGACCCCAATGGCATTTAAGTACTCCTATAATTACCAGAAATATCACAAACATAATTAGGTTTCAGTGGAAACTCAAGTAGGGCTTAAGATTTTATTTTATATTTTGTATTTTCAGGAATAAAAGTAGAAGAATAAAAATCTACCAAGAAGTTAAGCCTAAAGACATATATCTTAAACTAAAATAAAAATTTGATAAAAGGAACTTCTTTTCTTGTGATTTATTCTTGCTATGCTACCAATTCACACTGACAGAAAAGGGCTTTGAGCAAACAATGTTATATATCCAGGAAGGCAACAGTTTGCTTATCAATGATCTCTAACTTTCACATACACTGTGCCTATTCTTGTTCCTATTTTCCTTAAATACTTTGCTTGATAAAAATTGTTAAGAATAGGAAAGAAATAACTTAAATACAAAAGGATTAATTAAGCTTCAAAAGATTAACTAAATAATAATTAAAAATGTAATAGTTCATAATGTGAAATCTTTTAAGTAGTAACAACATGCAACTAGTTATCTGGTATTTCAACACCAGATAACTCAAAAGAACAAGGTTTCAAGATTTCACCAACTCAAATGCATTTTTCAATAACATACCTCAGGAGGTTTGAATTCTTCAATTCCACCTTCCATTTTCTGTTTAAGTGCGCTATTTACTTGTTTAGCATTCTGAACCTTAAACAAAATAACCCAAAAGAAGAATCAAATTATATTCTCAGGTATATTTTTGAATATTCAATAAACAAAGGAGATATATCAAAACCATCTTACATTTTATTTCAGAAGAACACATAATTATCACATTTTAGATGTGATATGCAACTCATTCAATTAACATGTCAATTAGTGCAAGCATTAATACACTAATAGATTTTGAATAAGACTCTGAATATCATAAATCATAGTCATTTTTTGGTGGTGCTGGGGGGGTTGAACCCTGGGCCTTACTATGACAAACAAGAACTCACCACTGAGCTATAGCCTCAGTCCTAAAGAACAATTATTTCCATAAAAATAATTACAATGGTAGCTAATGTTTACTAAGTATAAAACATTATCCTTGGTACTTTGATTCTCAACAAACACACTGTGGGATAAGTACAACATATACAATCTTAAAAGTCATTATACTAGTTGAGTACCAGTGGCTCAAGCCTGTAAATCTACCTAAATAGGAAGCTGAGATTGGAAGGGTTTGGATGAATCTAGTCAGAAAAGTTTGTGAGGCCCTTTCTCAACCCACAGCTGGGTGTACTGGTGTATGCCTGTCATCTGAAACTATGAGGGAGACTGACTTCGGGAGGACAGCAGTGCTAGGCTAGTTGGGACAGAAAAGTCCATGAACTCCATCTCAACCAAGGGAAGATGGATGCTGTGGCATGTGTCTGTTATCCTAGCAATGATGGAAACCCTAAAATAGGTGACTCACAATCTAGATGCACACTAAGCTAGAAACAAGACTCTATCTCAAAGAATAATCTGGGTAAATCAGGGCTAGAAGTGCGGCTCAGCAGTAGAGCACCCATCTAGCAAGCGCAAGACCTTGAGTTCAAACCCCAGTACTGCCAAAAAAAGCCATTATATTATGTAAAATCTGCAATAAAAAATATAGGTCTTATGAGGAAAAGGTGGTTGGGACATAACACTCAAAACCTTCATTATGACAAACATGAAAAGAAAGGAATTTAACAAAAAACAATAGTACAGTTTAACATATTGTAAACAGTTAAATTCATAAATGATACAGTAAAGATTGTACTTTACCTTGAAAAAGATCTGAAGGCTGCTTGCAGAAGTGGGCATCAAAATGGTTGCAGCTTATGAATTATTGTGAAGTGATAGAAGGAGGGTTACTTAAAATCAGATCCAAGTTATATATCAGACGTGTGTGGTTCACGACACACAGTGAATTCAGGCAGCTGATTCACATTTGAGGTGTGTGGGTATATATACTCAGGTCACTTGGGAACACTTTTTCACTGACAAAAATCATACTTAAGAAAACACAAAATTTACACTATGCTCAAATTATTCTCTAGCATATCGAATGCCTTGGAACAAATTCATGTTTTCAAAGCAAGAGAATAGAACTGATACTGTCTCTCAGTCTCTCCTATTTTTGCCCAGGCTGGCCCAAGATCATAATCTACCTATTTCTATTTCCCAAGGACCTACAATTAAAGGCATGACCACCATACCTGGCTTGATTTTTTTGAGATAGAGTCTTACAGATTATTTCCCCCAGGCTGGCCTCAAACTGTGATCCTCCTGTCTCTACTTCCAGAGTAGATGGGGTTCTAAGTGTGGGCTATACTGCCCTTGACTCTTACCTCTGTTAGAACCATTTTACTGGTGAGGAAGGTAAGGCATAGATGAAAAAAAAAAAACAACTTTGCCAAGGCCACATATATAGAAGGTACAATCTGAATTTAAACCATATCATGTTTTAATCAGTTAATTAATTAATTTTTTGTGGTACTAGGTTTGAACTCAGGGCCTTGTGCTATGGCATGTGATTTGCCAGTTGAATCACATTCCTGGTCCTCAAGTTTTATAGTCTTGTTCTACTAGTGATACTATTAAGTGTCTACGTAGATTATTGTTTACTTTTTTCTTTTTTTTTTCAGCATGGACAACTAAATATTTCTAAAGTTATTTGTAAATTTTTTTCCATTGGAGATAGATCTTAACATAGCTGAAACAGAAATCTAGAATGGTTTAAGGAGTTAGTTGGCTATCTTAGAAACACATACAAATGTGAAGCCCTTGTTCTCAAGGTAGGACTAATGGGAAGATAAAGAAACATAAAGGTATGATAAAATGCTAAAACACTTAACATAGACTTGAGGGAAAAGAAAGAAAAATAGAATAAAAGTATATGTGTTGTTCGATGAGTGGTAGGCAATGTCCCAGAGGAGATGATACTCAAACCAAGTTTTAATGGATTAGTAAGACTTAGGCAGGTGGGAGAGAAAATAAATTTCAGGCAGAATAACATTTAGAAAGAAACAAAGATGTTAGGGTATGAGCTAGAAGTTAGGCTTGGGTCAGATTAGAATTTGAATTTGACTACAGACTGAAGGAAGCCAAGGATTTTTACTCAAAGGAACTAAATGATATAATTGCCTTTTTGAAAGATAATTCCAACAGTAATGTGGAGAATAAAATGATGTGAAAGGAGGGATTAATTTAACAATCCAACTGAGAAATATTAAGTAAATAAGAAACCCTTCATTAAATCAGTAGGATCGGGTTGGGAGGGATGGTAGAGAATGATGAAAGAGGTAAAATCAATCAATATGTACTGTATACATTGATTTGCTGACTGGTAATCCCTTTGTACAACTATTATAGATAATAAAAATATAATTAAAACTGGACACTGGTGGCTCATACCTGTCATCCTAGCTACTTAGGAGGCTGAGATCTGAGGATAATGATTCAAACCCAGCCGGAGCAGGAAACTCTGTGAGACTCAAATCTCCACTAAACTATTAAAAAAAAAAAAAAGCTGGAAGAGAAGCTATGGTTCAAGTGGAAGAGTGTTATCCTTGAGTAGAAGAAGCTCAGGGATGTATCCAGGTCCTAAGTTCAAGCAACAGGACTGGTTACCCATTGGCGGCCCCCCTCCCCCCCATAGATAGCTATCTATCTAAAATATGAAAAAAAAGCAGTAAAAATTAAGGAAAGATGGTACTCAAATGCAGAGATGAGTTAAAGAAATTTAAGACCACTTTGTAAATGCATGACTGCAGAGAATTAGGGTGAATCATGGATACATGGTCAGTTGAATAACTGTGGCCCTATAGGAAATGAGGGGAAAAATAGAAACAAGTATCATTTTTGCCACTGTATGTGAAAGGAATCTTAACAGATAAAAGTAGTAATAGCAAAATTTATGGAGCCTTTACTAAATTTATGCAGCCTTTACTATGTTACCTATCCAATGAATAACCAAAGCAGGAACACAAGCTTAATGTTTCTTTTGAAAAATCAATATAAACAATCCTTCAATATAGTGGTACTAAGGATGAAGTATGAATGCAGGTGATACGCTCCATTTTATTCCTTTTTTTTTTTTTTTCAGAGCTGAGGACTGAACTAAGGGCCTTGCACTTGTCAGGCAAGTGCTTTTCCACTGAATCCTTAATCTCTATTTTTTTTTTTTTTGGTCGGTTGTGGGGCTTGAACTCTGGGCCTGGGCACTGTCCCTGTACTCTTCAGTTCAAGGTGAGCGCTCTACCACTTGAGCCACAGCGCCACTTCCTATTCCTTCATTTTTTTGGGAACTTTCAAGACACTATTTTAGAAGTTTTTGTTTTTTTAAAAGAGAAGTGCTGTGGTTTGGAAGATAGGATCTGACTAAAGGTTAAGCACTCAATTCATACACACACACACACACACACACTCTCTCTCTCTCTCTCTCTCTCTATATATATATATAGTCAGTAGATAGTGTGGGTTGGTTGTTATAGACTAAGAAAGTAAAGATTTAGAAGAACACAGATATAAGGGATAAGGAAAAAATGACAAAATTATATAAGTATGAGTAAGAAGGGGGCAGATGAATGGCAATAGGTAGGTAGGGTGAATATGGTCAAGACACTTTGCACATATGTGTGAAAAGGGAGAAAGGAAACTTGATGAGATTGGGTTGGGAAGATGGTTACATAATTGTAACCACCCAATTATGAAGATGATACTCTTAACTATACTGTTGCTACCACTACTAAACAGCAGTAATTATTCATAGAGCATTCAAAATGTGCCAAACACTGGTAAATAAACTATATGTATCACCACAAATAACTCCCAACAATCTGCAAGTGAAGTGATGATTATTCCAATTTCATAGGCAGAAATTGATGCTTTGTAAGCTTATAGAATTCGTTTAAGATGACAGAGCTAATACATAGAAATGCTGGTATTCAAGTCCAGTATCTAATATTTGTATAAAAGAAACTAGTTTTTTGGTCAGTCATGGGACTTGAACTCAGAGCCTGGGTGCTGAAGATCAATTCTTTTTTGTCTTTTTTTTTTTTTTTTTGTCGGTTGTGGGGCTTGAACTCTGGGTCTGGGCGCTGTCCCTCAGCATTTCAGCTCGAGACTAGCCTTCTATCACTTGAGTCACAGCACCACTTCTGGTTTTCTGAATGGTTTATTGGAGGTAAGAGTCTCACAGACTTTCCTCCTTGGGCTGGCTTTGAACCACAATCCTCAGATCTCAACCTCCTGAGTAGCTAGGATTATAGGCATGAGCCACTGGGGCCACCCACCTTGAAGATAAAATCTTAAAGAATGAAAGTGAGCTAGAGAAGTGTAGCTTAATGGTAGGACTTGCCAACCATAGTACAAAACCCTGGGTTCAATCCAAGCACCACACAAAAACAATATAAATTTTTATAAAATACCTGACGCTTTAGAGAGATCAACTCCATATCCAGTTGCCGCAGGATGGTGTTGGCTGCATTGGGGCTACAGGAAACAGCTACTACATCTTCTTGGGTTAAATACATGCCTTTTGGAGGACGGCACTTAGAACGTTGAGAATGATGGCGATGTTGTAAACTCTGATACTCTCTCCTTCCAAGGCCAATTTTGCTAGTTTGGACAGGTTGTTCAGTATTACCCTAAGAGAAGAAAGACAGCATAATTGGTCCTTTCATGTTTGTAAGTGTATATTATCTGAAAAATGCTTCCAATCAATTATATTATGTATAAGCTCAAATGAGCACACATGCATGCACACACACAGTCACATATACACACACACACACTCCAACCATTCACTAGTTGATGGGGAAGACACAGCATAATACCATAATATATTCTTGGTTAATCATTCAATCATATGTTTGGTTTCTAGACCCTTTGGACTATAAATAAATTAAATAGTAAGATTCTATTCCTCTGTGCTTCAAGATGGGATATAGTTTCCCTAAACAGTAAAGGGCAAAGAAACTAAACTCCTCAAACTACAATTTATTATGTACAAATTTTTTTTAAAAAGATAAGAAAGAAGTCAGGTGCTGGTGGTTCATGCCTGTAATCCTGGCTACTCAACAGGTTGAGATCTGAGGATTGAAGTTCAAAGCCAGCATTGGCAGGAAAATGCACGAGGCCCTTATCGCCAATTAAGCAGGAAATGGAAGTGTGGCTCAAGTGGCAGAGCACCATCTTGAGTGAAAAAAACTAAGAGTGCAAGGCCTGGAGTTCAAGGCCCTCGTACTGTCCCCTAAAAAGATAAAGAAAAAAGGGATTAATTAGAAATTACATGTGGCAGTTTAGGCATCTGGTAAAAAAGAGGACACATTTTACTTTTAGAATTATTGAAGAATTATGTCTCTAAAGTTTTAAAAAGTAGAAGCAGAGCAGTGGTGACTAAAATATGTAATCCTAGCTACTCAAGAGGCTGAGGTTTTAAGTACTCTCAAGCAGGCAGACTTGGTTTCCAAAATAAAAATCAAAAAGCAGGGCTGACTTATGTAACTGTAACCCCTTTTGTACATCAACTTTACAATAAAATTAAATAAAAACAAAAAGCAGGGTTAGACATGTGGTTTAAGCAGCAGAGTGTCAGCTGATCAATTAAGCTGAGCAAGTGGGTCCTGAGTTCACACTCCCAGAATCACAAGAAAAAGATACAAGACTAAAACAAAAGAAAAAAATGTACAGAAGTCAACTGATACTATTTCTAAATTCCAAATTCATGAATAAAATATCAATTTATGCCTCACTGAATATTCTAAGAATAATGACCATGAAATATTAAGTAGTATAGCATTATTACTTGCAGTAGTCTTCTTTGCTTCTGAAAGAAGAATTTATTAAAACCTTTTTCATCTATTAGGTAGAAGTTTATTACTGAACAGATTTAATAATGCAATTCTTTAATAACTGAGTAAAATTATGAAACAATTTTCTAATAGAGCATAATTTATTTTATTACTTAAAATTCAATACCCCAAATACAATACCCCTCTTAGTGTTAGCACCCTGAAAGGTGCTGGATTCAGTATTCTTAAAACTCTTAAAATTTGGGACTGGGAAGGTAGCTCAGTGGTAGAGTGCTTGCCTTGCATGAGGCACATGAAGTCCTGGGTTTGATTCCTCAGTACCACATAACCAGAAAACGCTGGAAGTGGTGCTGTGGCTCAAGTGGTAGAGCACTAGCCTTGAGCTGAAGAGCTGAGGGACAGTGCCCAGGCCCAGAGTTCAGGCCACACGACCACACCAAAAAAACAAAAAACCCAAAAAACTCTTAAAATTTGTTTGAGCTGGCAGGGAAGTAAGGAAATTCCTCTGAGGCCAGAAATGATGGGACAGCAATAACCAAAAGGAATAAGCAAGTATTCAGGAGCTAGCATTTGTTTAAAAAGCTACAGGCAGGCTTCAATGGATAATTGGAAAATAGACAAATAGACAAAGCCAGAATGCTGGAAGAGGAACTTCATCATTGCGTGAAGTAGACAAAAAGTATCCTAGCTCAGCAGATGGAAAGGATGAGGGATTCATGCCTCTTTCACTCTTGGCTTGGTGGAAAAACAGAAAAATTCGAAAATCTCTCTTGAGAATCCCTAACAACTAGATTGACTTCAGGCAAGTTAAAGGCCTAAATTCATATCATCTCTCTGGCCAAAAAGCCTCAATCCAAAATTTGTTTAAACTATCTCAGGTTGGAAGTACCTATAGACAAATGCAAATGCCCTGTAAATTATATTTTAAAATCATACTTCATAAATGTGTTTATGACAACAGATTCTTGACTAAATGAACTGCTAAAGGATGTATTTCAGAAAACAGGCAAATATTTTCAAAGAAAAGATATGGTCAATAAAGAATGCTATAAATCTTAATAAACATTGGCTATATGTTAACTGGAAAGATTAAAAAAATTGTATGTCCCTCCCCCACAGTATAACCCCTGCTTTCACTGTATTTGATGTCGGTATAATTTGTGGAGGGGAAGGGGAAAAACCAATTGTTTAAATAGGGATACAGGTGGACCCATTGCAACAATGAGATGTACAAGTCGTTATGTCAAAAACGAACTTTACAACTTTCGTGCGGTTGGCTGGGGGGGGGGGGGGGGGGGGGGGGGAATTGGGGGGGGGCAAGGGGAGGATGGGAAGGGGAAACACAAAGGAGGAGGCTACAATGCTTGATAAGAAATGTACTCATTATCTTGCCCATGTAATTGCAACTCCTCCTCTGTACAGTCTTTTCACAATAAAAAAAAATAAAAGAAAGATTAAAAAAAAACCCAGGATGTTACTGTGGTCAAAATACTATGCAAATCAGGAGAGTAGTAGAGTCAAAGCATTCTAAGGGCTCTAAAGTAATCAGAAAGTTATTGCTGCTAGGTGCTGATGTCTCATACCTGCAAATCTAGTTATTTAGGAGCCAGCTAAAGCCAGTCGGGGCAGAAAATCTGTAAGACTCTATTTACAATTAGCCAGTAAAAAAGATGGACTTAAAGTATGGCTCAAATGGTAGAACACCAACCATGAGCAAGCTAGCTGAGCAAGTGAGGCCCTGAGGCCCCAATACTAGCCTCTCTCCCAATTAAAAAAATGACTGATCCTAATATTATACTGTAAATTAAATAGGATAGTTTCTCCTGACTACACAAATCAGAACAGAAATACAAGAGTATCACAAATCAGTAGAAAGTAAAATAATGGAATAAGAGATAAATTCCTAATCTCTCAACAACAAGCCATGAAGGGAAAGCTAGAGCATGAGAAAAAGTCAAATAGAAAGAAAATGTAAATAACAAAAATACAAACACATCACTGACAAAGATCAATATTACATGTGTTCAATTCTTCAGGTAAAATAAAATCTGAGCTATATGCTCCATATACACATACTTACAATGTGATGACACAGAAATGTAGAAATTTTAAGCAAGCTAATACATAAAATATTTACCAGGTAAATAATTAGAGATAAGATGATGGAGCTATGCCATTTTAGACAAAATAAGAAAAACTGACAACCGATGAAAGGGTTATCATATGTAGAGTAAAGGTTTCTAGATTTGTACATTCCTAATAGCAATTGCTTTAAAGTATTAAAAGTATGTTTTTCAACAACTGGTTGAATAAAGTAACTGATAAGATAAACAGACTAAAAGAACAAAACTAGTAAGTAGCCAAATAGTTGTAGATTTTAATTACAAAACAGACAAGCTTAAATTAATGTACACATAAAATCTTATAAATTCCACATTTTAGGTTTGGAGGCTTTAGCTCCTTAATGTTCCTACCCTTGAGATTCAAATGTCTATTTCCTCTCTTCTTGATTCTGGGCAAACTTTAGGGACTCATCTACATGCAGTAGAAACAGCACTGAATAATACCCAAGGCTGAGCCAGAAATAGCTGGGATATACCTTGTTATTGGAGGACTGACTGCTTGGAAGGAAGCTAGATATTCTGTCAAAGAACCAGATTATTCACAAGCCATGGACCTGTCCCAGATGACAGCTAGAATCAACTACCACAGTGAATGAATCAAAAGCAAGTAAGAAAAATATTGCTATTATAACTTCTACTCAATATTATACTGGCAATTCTGTTTCAATAGGGAAGAAAATAAAGGATAAATATGAAAAGAACAAAATTGTTTTTATTTTTAGGTATTAATATTTACAAAGGTATTAAAAATCATCTACAAACAAATTATACAAAGGTTTCATTTATCCTCTTTTTAAACACAGTCAATGGAACTCCAAGCAGGGTTTTTGTAGGACTGTAATGAGTTTAAAAAACAAAGGTTCAAGAATAGCTAAGGTATATATACTCGTTAAAAAACCTACTAAGTTGTGGAACTTGGTCTGACAGCTATCAAGACTTACAAGATAGCTGTAGTAGCTGAGATGATGTGGGACTAAGAAGGGATATTTAATTGACAAGAGAGTAGAGTCATGTATATATAGAAGTCTATATATGATAGATCTGGTATTGCAGACCAGTTGATAATTTTTTGTTCTTTTTTTTGTTGGTCATGGGGCTTGAACTCAGAGCCTGGGTGCTATCCCTCAGCTCTTCAGCTCAAGGCTAGCTCTCTCCCACTTTAGCCACAGTGCCACTTCCAGCTTTTTCTGCTTATGTAGTGCTGAGAAATTGAACCCAGGGCCTCAGGCATGCAAGGCAAGCACTCTACCACGGAGCCACCTTCCCAGCCCTTGCAGACCAGTTGAAAGAGATGAGAGCCACTTCCATATTAGAAAACAATAAAATGAATTTCTACATAAAACCCATGCAAACTTATTTACTATGACATCAATAACCTCTTAAAATTTTAAGAAAACACAAAATAATATGGAATTCTGAAGATGTACATGCTTTCGATGAAATAACTGCTGGCCCAAGCCTGTAGAAGTAAATAGATAAATCATAAACTGCTGAAAGATCTTATCAGCACATTTAATCAAAGATAGCCAGGATACAAAAAGAAACCAGTACAAAAAAAATCTTTTCAATAGTTTTTATCTTTATGAAAATGACATTCAACAGAGGTTTTAAAAAAACCCATAAACATGCACTTTAAAAAAGACAAAATAGTTAATAAACAGATGTAAAAATGTGTTGCCTCATTAGTAGCCTGATGAATGGAAGTGAGAGTAGAATGACATCTCTCTATCTATAACCTTTTAAAAAGTCTAATTTTATCAGACTGGCAAGGAAGTAGACAGTATTTTCATAGTCTAACAGAAGTGTATCAAATATAGAAAATGATCTATCACAATCTAGAGAAGTTAATAATAAGTAAACACTGAAAGAGGGTAATTTCAGTTGAAATAATCCCAGGGCTCTAAATCTTACTTTACACTCTGATGGTATAAGCTGACAGTATCCCATAATCAGTAAAATAGCAAAAACCATCTTCATAATTTCTAAATCCCTTTATGGGGTCAATATTAACCTTGCTGAGAACTATCATCTCAAAGGATCCATCACACATGTGCACAGACGATATGTTCCTATAAGCACTGCTCACAATAATAAGGGATTAGAAATAATGTCCAGAAAGGTGAGCAAGAGTAGGAATTTGTAATATTTATATATATACATATATATGTATACACACATACACACACACATACACAATAGGATACTATACTATAGCTATGACAATACATTGTCAAAATAATTTGTTTCTTAAGCTCAGTAATGGACATTCTAATATTTGTTTTATTATAATTCTTTAAAACTGTACATATGCATAATATATGTAGTTCATAATGTTTCAAAGCTAAAAAGTTTCTAAATGATGTTAACAACAGGTAACAGCAGACATAAAGATCTGCATTAAAGGCCATGATTTTGTATCTTTCCTTGCCTAATGTTTCTATCAGTTGTGAAAGTACACAGAAATGAGTGAAGCTGCTGGCTATGAAGTGCTAGCCTTTCAAACCTCACAATATCTTTTCAGTATTTTTTAATTTACACTCATCTTGTATTTACTAACAGGATGAAAAAACAGGCATATACAAGGTCAAATACAGATATATAATCTTCATAGTTGGGAAAAATAGTATTCTCTCTCCATATTTTTTGTAGGAAAAATATGTGAAACCATATTGCTCAACTCTATACTTGTATAATAATCAAAGTTTTATAAAATGTATTCTTATTCATTATAATAATTTTACTGACTGTTTACTATTTATCAGACTCTAGAAATAAAAAGATAAGTGAAACAGCTCTTAGAGAGCTTGCTATCCAGGAAAAAGCAGTTATGTGTGTGGGAGAGGACTATGAGTAAACTGCTTAGAATAATTAATAACACAATACAGACTTAAGAAAAAAAAGGATGCCTGTAAAACTAAGGCACAAATAGATTTTTTTTTAAAAAAAGTCTAGAGGGGGGGGAAAAAAAAAAAGTCTACATCTTATATATTTATGATGAATTTTCTATGCAGGTTTGGGAAGAAATTCCAGCAAAAGGAATCAAAATAACATGAGCCTGGGAAGTAAAATATAAAATATGTGTGATGGGATGGGAAATGCATAATAGGTTAGTTTGTCTAGTCCTCCTGCAGACAAAATCACAGAAGGATTCCAAGCAGATGAAAAGATTTCATTGCAAACAAGATCAGTGGACTGAAAGGGTGGGGTGCAAAATCCGGGGAGATAGCAACAAGACAGAAAATAGCTGAAAGTAGGGTAGTCAAAAAAGAACAGAGAGAACAGAAAAAAATTTACAATTATTTGAGAGGAACAAAAGTAGTAATGACAAACTGAATAAAGTAAGTGGAAAGAAAATAGATGTCACTAAAATGAAGGCACAATAGTATAGACAGGAATCAACAGAAGGTGGTTCAAAGTAAAAGATTATTTCCTTATCTATTTTTTTGAGACAAGGTCTTGCTATGTAGCTCAAAGCTTCAACCTCATGATCTTCCCCAGTGATAGCATGACAGGTTTGTGGCACCATACCTGGCTAAAAGTAAAAGATTTCCAAGAAGGGAAGGTTTGGTACTATGAAATAATATAAGCACAAGTAGAATACAATAGGTAATCAATCAGTCATTGGATGTGACAGTTAGGTCACTGGTCTATCTGCTGGCAGTTTCAGTGAAGGGGTGAGACAGAAACAGGCTAACGAAGGCAGATTCAATGGGGAAACTGTTAGATAGTTGCTATAGAGATATAGGACAGTTGCTTAGATTAAAAAAAAAAACTTGTATTAAAGATTTACTGTGTCCTACATACTTGAAAAGAATCATATCTTTTTATATTACCAAGAAAAAAAAAATCAAGAGTTAGAGGTAAGAGGCACTAAGAACTATCCTGAGATGGGAAACTAGTTTATTTTTGTAGTAGCACCAATTTACATAATTGTGTCATTTCTCTCTTACAATGCCTCCCAATACAAGAATGCAACTAATACAACATTTTGGGTTTATATATAAGGCTATAAAAGATATAGAAGAAGAGTAAGGGAAATGGAAAAGAAAGATGAAGTTGGGGGCAGGGAGGCAGATGAAGAAAATACCAAGGAATTTGAGACTACATATCAGTAGAAAGGAAATTAGGAAAATATCAACTTCAGGTAGATAGAGTATGATTTTTAAAATTCATTAATAGAAGAGTTTAAAGTAATGATAGGGCCAAAATGGGACATGAAACTGAGTATAAGAGGAAGTTGCTCAAGTGGTAGACAACCTGCCTAGTTCAATCTCCTGTATCATCAAAAAATAATAAATCTTAACTTAGCCAGGTGCTGATGGCTAATCCCTGTAATCTTAGCTACTCAGGATGCTGAGATCTGAGGAGTATGGTTTGGAGCCAGCCAGCTTGGGGAGGAAAGTCCAAGAGACTGTTATCTCCAATTAAGCACTAAAAAAGCTAGAAGTAGAGCTATGGCTCAAGTAGTAGAATGCTAAGCTTGAGAGAAAAAGCTCAGAGGCAGGGCCCAGGCCTTGAGTTCTAGCCCCAGGACCAGCGCAAAAAAAAAAAAAAAAAAAAGGGGACTGACAAGTCATCATTAAATGGGATGAGGTCACACATTTACTAAATAAACTTAGATCTACTGTCTTAATTTCAATACCATCCTTATTGTTCCCAAATTGCCTGTTCTTCATAAGCATTTTGATCACACGTTTTTATAACTATGTAATTCCTTGTCTTATTAAACATCATGTGTATTAATTTTGCCTTTCCTTAATGACTTTACTACATGAGTTTACTAATGAATTTCCTATAATATAGAGCACAGTGTTTCCAAGAAATACTGGGTAACAAAACCAGAAACTAATTTTACATATAATATTATATAAGAGTAGTTTTATTTCTTTTCCATGAATTAGGAATTATGGCACGTCTTTCCTAATTCCTAATACTTAAAAACAGTGGCTAACTGAAAATTCTACGTATTACTGAATTCTTTTAACCCTCTAATTGGCATTGAAATTTACTACCTCCTAAAATCATTATATGAAGAAGTTTTTCAGCTGGGAACTGGTGGTTCATGCCTGTAATACTAGCTACTCAGGAGCCTGCTAAGAGGATCATCCTTTGAAGCCAGCCCAGGTAGGAAAGTCTGAAAGACTTTAATCTCCAATTAACTATTAAAAAGTCACAAGTGCAGCTGTGGCTCAAGTGGTAGAGCGCTAGCCTTGAGAAAAACTTAGGGACAGCACCTAGGCCCTAAGGACTGACACACTGACACTGACATTGACACACACACACACACACACACACACACACACACACACTTATTACTTAATATGAACTACTATGCATTCTTTTTGAATAGTTTTGTAGAACAATGACAAAAACTCCTAATGGTCATTACCTCTTTCTTGGCTTCTTTTTTAGGATCATAATCACTATCATTTCCATCCATTGGATGTGTTTCTTCCATATCATCATCACTGAAAGAAACAAAGAAATAATACTTAATTCTCTTTCATTTTATTTTATCCCTGTTCTCTTACCAAACTGTCATGTACCTTCTAATTTTACTAAATATTCTTTAACAGAACAGGAACTTTCATTGTGATGATGAATTTGCAAATTATATTTTACACTGTTTGAAACATTTATTCTTTGTGACGTAAAGAGTCATTTTAGCAAACATTTCTAGCTAAAAAATAAAGCTAATCAATGGAAAAGAGATTTAGAAAGACACGTATTATGAGAAAGAGAACATATACAATTTGATATAATACTAATTTTAGTTCTCCAGTTGGAGTATACAGACAGACAAAAGCCAAGAAACAAACTGAGTTCATACCACCAGAAAGACAATTACAATAATGGGAACTTTGGTTCCACAGAAATATTTCTCTAATACTAAATATATTCACCGAATATACCAACAGTAACAAAGCATTTGTGATTATAGTCTAGAGATGAAGAAGTCTCACTACTAAGACTTCTAACCACTTGGCTCAGCCTGTGACAGTAGAAGTACTTAAAGTACTGGAATAATTTTTTTCTTTATGGAATATAAGCAATTCAATGCGAAGTCCCTAACAATGTAACTAAATTAAGGCATCCAACCTACCTGTCACCCTGATTATGTCTATTGGCTAGTTTACGAGCCTGTCGATCCATTAAACTTGTCCTAGAGCGAGTTTTTTTCCAAGAATAGTAATATTTTACAAGGCTTGCAATTGTCTTATCTGGAAGCTTAAAAAGAAATCCTGTTAATATTAGCAAGTTTTATTCATAAACTCTGATTAACAAGATATATAATTGATATTCTTTGATAATAAAGACAAAAATGAAAAATATTTTAGGGCTACCTTATAAATTATGAGCTAAATTATGCTGTACTCCAATACCCCAATGTCACTGGCACATTTGAATTAATATTACTGTTTGCTCTGAGGAAAAGGATGATGTCATGAACTAACTTTGAATGGCCTAACAAGTTTCTAACCATGTAAATATGCATTTTCCTTAAAAGGCTACTCAATTACTCCCTCTAACATAAGTTGGAATTTTTAGGCTATAATCAAATTCACCATATTAAGTTACAATTTAGGATTTTTACTATAGTTGCTAAGTTGTACTGTGAACTCTAATTCTATAACATTTTTATAACCTCAAAGAGAAATTCTACACCCATGAGAAGTCATTCCCTATTCTTTCCTTCCCCCTTCCCTGGTAAACACTAATTGACTTCTGGTCTGTAAGGATTTACCTACATATTTCATGTAAATGTAATCATATAATATATGGCCTTTTGAATCTGGCCTCTTTCACAGAGCATAATGTTTAAGAAGTACTTTCCATTCTTACAGTATTTTTTTTAAATATTTGGACATATTCAGGTCTTAAAATGGTAAATAATGTAAACAAGAGTTTAACTAAAGTCTTTGAATAAAGTGATTAATGATCTTATTGGCAAATTCCCTACTCAAAATATTCTCTTCAATTATGGAAGAAACCTAGATGTATTTGTAAACATCTAATTTTCACTTTGGATTAAAATGCATTAACTTCTCAGATTTATATCATTTTGACACTGTACTAAAATTTTAAGAATTAGAAATGTAAAGCAGTGATTCTAATCACCCTCACCCACAAAAAAAGACATTACTGAAATTAATACAACAATTTTTAATGGGCTTTCTAAAATAAACATGATTTTAAAAAGTGGACTTAAAGTAGGAAATAAAATTCTACTATCAAAAAAGTGACATATTCAAAAATAAAGTTGAAAATATGATAACCCTGGAATAACAAAACTATTACATATGTAATTCAAAATAAACTAAGAAATGAAGTAGCACATGACTATCATGCACCAAAAACTGTATATAATACAACCATATGCAAATATACTTTGAAGTACTTCAAAAAGCTTTTTTAAAATAAAGGGTAAAACCGGTTTTTTGTTTTTAATAATTAGGAAATATTCAATAAGATATCATTCAGGAATGAAATCACAATAAGACCAAAATTACCATACCATTTGCTGAATCCTGTGAAAGCTCTTCCCATGAAAACTAAAAGCTTGTTCAAATAGGACTTTATCTTCCACCGTCCACTCATCCGGAAAGGGAGTGAAATTAGGGAGATCAGCAAGTGACTTCTCAATGTTATGCTTATGCCAGAACAACATGCCAAGTGCCTTTGAAGAGAAATCATTCCCTTTCGTTTCAATCGATTTATGTTCCATCATACTTAAGAAAGTTAAATGTAAATTCAGTTAAAAATTTAAGCCTATGACTTCAACTCAAGACACATGGACAGTTTAGGGCTTTTAATCAGGAATGTCCAAATAGCAGACCTTTTTTATTTAAATCAAGGCTTCAGAACAGAAAATGTATATACATCCCATATGTACTGAGGAAAAACTGAGCTGAAAAGTGACTTTAATTTCTAAAGTAGGTTTCTAGGGTTACACTTTTACCTATATCTACTATTTTTCAATGTGTAGGGGAAATGTTAATAGGAAAATAACCAGTACATCAGTATGTGAATGAAACCAATACTTGAATAAAACTATCAATTATAACTCAACACCAGAAATGCTCAGTTGGGACACAGAAGGAAATTATGTAAGTTTTAACTTTTTAGAAGTGTATTATAAGCTGCAATTCTTAAAATTTAATATTTTATCACATATATTTTTAAAGATCTTTTTTTAACCTATTGTATATAGAATTACCAGAAGGCATATAAATAACTTCAATGACTCAATTGCCATGTTACAAAAAAGCCTGAAACATCCTATTTACAAAAATTCCATATTTCCCTCTCTATTATAATAGGAATTTATCATTATAGGTTATTAAGTATCATTTAAGGATTCACTTTCATTCTTCAAAAGGGATACAGCATATTAAAATACTAGTGATTTTCTGTACTTTGATAACAAACCTTTACATAAACATGAAAATGAACACAAACAAAAATGTTTTGAGGGGCTGGGAAGGTGGCTCAGTGGTAGAGCGCTTGCCTTGCATGCATGAGGCCCTGAGTTCAATTCCTCAGCACCACATAAGCCAAAAGAAGTGGCACTGTGGCTCAAGTGGTAGAGTGCTAGCCTTGAGCTGAAGAGCTGAGGGACAGTGCCCAGGCCCAGAGTTCAGGCCCCATGACCGGACCCCCCCCCCCCAAAAAATAAAAGTTTTGAAAGAATAATTTTTCCAAATATACACTAAACAGAAAAACAAGGTTTAAGAACAAGATAGACAAATCAAAGGCTTTGAAATCCACAAATAACTTGTGTTTAGATAAAATAATATGTAATTTCATGAAGTTTGTCAAGTTACTAAGTATAAAGTCACTTGATAACAAGTTTATAGAAACTTTATCTTTTTTAAAAAATTTCACTGATAGCAAATCTGTTTTACTATTAGTTATGATAAAGTTGAAATAATACTTAGTTGAAATGATGTAAGAATCTCTACTTCAAAAGCAGGGTGCCTATCTCTAGTGCTAGTAATTTGGAAGATTTAAGCAAGATTACTTGAAACCAGGAGTTTGAGGCTCCCTGGGCAATAGAATGAGACTGTATCGCAAAAAAAAAAAGATTGTCTACATACCTGTTCGACATTGTAGCCATGTTTCTCCTTTGCAATTGCAATATATTCATCCACTGCAATGAAAAAAAAAAAGGTAGATAATTATTTTCTTTAAATCATTTGCCCAGGACTGCTTTTTCTTTTAAAATGGCAAGATTACACAATTTATTATTCCAGGGATAAAACAACAGCCAAATTATCTTCCATTCACCAAAAGAGAATGATATAAATAGGACTAGAAGCTCACATAATTTGAAATTTTATTTAGTATCTCTAATTTTATTTAAATCTCTAAGATCATGTATGATGTATTTACTAAATTTGATGTTGCTGTAATTAGTTTTGTATACTGAAAAAGACCAAACTGTGATTAGACAAAATTACAGTGTAAAATACTAATTTTTTTTTTTTTTTTTGGGTGCTAGGGCTAGGGCTTGAACTCAGAGCCTGGGCATTAACCCTAAGGTCCACTTCAGGTTTTTTGGTGATTAATTTAAGAGTCTCATGGACTATCCTGCTTAGGCTAGCTTCAAACTTGGATTCTCAGATCTGTCTCCTGAGTAGCTAGGATTACAAGTATAAGCCATTAATGCCCAGCTAAAATGATTTATTTTCCATTAGTCTTTATTTGAACTGACTCATGTTTTAAAACCCTTTCTCACTCTTAAAAGTTGGTCTAGCTACAATCTACCAGGGCTGGATTTTCTGTTTGTTGCTAATTTTCTGATTTTGGTTGAGTAATATAAAATTTTATATCTAGTTTCCTCCCTGTGATAATACAACAATATCTTCCTTCTATGATTAAGGGAATTAATATACAAAAGTACTCAAGACAGCACTAGGCATTTTAAGTACTTGTCAGTATTGACTACTATTATTGGTCAGTACAGTTTAATAAATGAATGTGTTATTACAACAACTACTGCTAAATACAGCAACTTTTAAAAAATAAATTCTATTTTATCTATTCTAGTTTAAGCTTTTGGTACAGAAAGTCCAAATACTACATTTTACTTAGAATCTATATCACTTAAATACATGATAGGGCTCAATATATACCAAGTTTAGCAATAGTATCTTATAGTTGTGTAGATAGAAAACTAAACAATACCAATTGACCAAAGGTTCTCAACCTTGGCTATGTGTTAGAATCAGTGAGAGAGCCTTAAAAAATAAGATGCTTAGGTTTCACCATTGAAAATATAGATTTAATTAGTTTGAGATAGACTATACATTAGTGCTTCTTAAGGGAATACAATTGATTCCAATGAACAATCAGGGTTGAAAATCATTACACTAGTCCTTCAGTGAACATTCCACATGGAAATACTAACTTTCCAGATTTTGTTTTTGATTTTGCTGAGAAATGCACCATTGAATAAAACAAGGTCAGTTTGTGAACGAAATATTTGGAGGTAATATAGACTGAAAATCAACAGTATCTTTTCAGATTTTCAGTATACAGTTCCAAGCCCAACTATTTCATGTTTCCTATCAGGAATGCAGTTTTAAATTTTAATTCTTTATTTTATTACTAAACATGATTAAATTTACTATGCACATGATATATAGGACATTGTTAATTTTCCTGAAAATAAGCCATAATGAGGCATCTTTAAGATGTTAGTAAATATATTTAAAAAACAAGCTTATTTTTATAGCCACTAGAATAGCTGCTCAGTGTTGTTGCTGTTGTTATTTAATAAATTTAATGACAACTGAATGGAGGGGTGGAATCTTACTGCTGTTACCTGCACGTTTGCTGTTGTTATTTAATAAATTTAATGACAACTGAATGGAGGGGTGGAATCTTACTGCTGTTACCTGCACGTTTCCTATATCTGATGTGCCGCAAAGGATCAGGTCCGCTACATCACACTGAAGTCTAAAGCCACACCATGATTCAAGAAGTGCATGATCAATGATCCAGGAGGTCTCCGTCCAGAAATGGAGAGCACAAAGTTGACCTGATGGC
Organism: Dipodomys spectabilis; assembly: GCF_019054845.1. NCBI lineage: Eukaryota > Metazoa > Chordata > Mammalia > Rodentia > Heteromyidae > Dipodomys > Dipodomys spectabilis. Next base: position 20,034,705 of record NW_024870746.1, read on the forward strand.
TGCTGAAGTCAGTTCTTTCCCCTCGCCTCTTTAAAATGGTAATGATAGTGGGCTCTTTGAAGTTTGAAGGTATTCTTTTACAGCTTCATAGACTGAGGAAAAGCCTGTGTAGATGTCTACATAGTAACTCCCTCCCCTGCTTGAGGACTTAAGCAGCAATGCCATCAGATCCTACTTTTTTTTTTCATTCTTCATGTGCCAGAAACAAATTGGAATGTTCAACCCACTATCTTTCAAAAGGAAAAACATTCTGACATAATAACCTCTATTAAAAAGGATTAAAAACTTTATGAGGCTCTAAAAGATTCACAAACAAATATATGGAACTTGCTGATAAATCTCTGTTGACCTAATATTCAATCTTAGAAAACTTACATTTGGCATCTGGGACAGTGTGATAGGGAGACCATACAAGCATCCCTCCATTGTCTTTATCTGTATACTTTGTTGCACCTGGGGAAAAAAATAAATTACTTTGAGTATGATGGGTTTTATTCACATTCAAGGAAGTATAAGGTAAATTTTGTTTTATACAATACCTGCAAAGACAAAGGACAGAAAAACAAAGAGAAAAAAAACATTCACAGTAATGATAATATCTTATTTATAAAAATTAAGGCCAGGTGCAGGGGTTCATGCTTGTAATCCCAGCTACTCAGGAGATGGAGATCACGAGGTGTATGGTTCCAGGTCAGCTCAAGCAAAAATTAGTGTGACTTTATCTGAACAAACAAGCCAGGTATAGTGGAACACAGCTACTTGGCAGGCTGCAAGCAGGAAGACCTCAAGGATAGTCCTGGGCAAAAAGCAAGACAATCTGAAAACCTAACACAGAAAGGGATGGGGGCATGGCTCATGTCAGCAAGTACAAGGCCCTGACCTCAAATCCCAGTACAGACATACATACATAATACATAAACACACACAGACATTAAAAAAAGAAAAAAGAAAATTTGCAAATGCTGATGGTTGGCCACTTTAAATCTTTCTGAAGTAAATTACGTATTTCTACTTCTTGACAGGGTAATAAATTTGACCTAAGTGTCTTTAATATTACTTAGGGAACAAGATCAAACATGCTTTTTAAACTAAAGAATGCCACAGGCATTCGAGATACCTCAGTTTACCTCATATCTAAATGGGTCTAATGCTGTAATTTTAGAGTACTAGTGTTTGCTTTCATTTAAAATTTTATTACTCAATAGGTCTGTTTTTTTTAAGCTTAATTTTATTACATTTCCTGTTTACACAAATATTCACTCTGTATAGGTTAAAGGCAAAAATAATGCCATTTAATTTTAATCAGAAGGTACACTTGAGTCTAGACATGTAATTCTCAGTCTAGAAGTATTCTATCATTTCCTAATGTATTTCTAGTATGTTAAAATCTAGAATGTCAGAAAAACTCAACTCTGTATGAAAAGAAAGCCTGACACAGCTACCCAGGTACAATTATATATTTGCAGGTATTTAATTTTAGTCTTTTTCTTGTTTCTACCTAATTGTTGGCCATAAGTTAATTAACACTAGCAACAAACTAAGCAATGCTCCCACAAGTTTTTATAACACTTTTTAAAAATGAATATGTAGTAACATTTTTTATGTGTGTGGCAGTCCTGGGGTTTAAACTCAGGGCTTGGTTGCTGTTCTTGAGCTTTTCTGCTCAAGGCTAGTGCTCTACCACTTGAGCTACAGCTCCACTACAGGTTTTTGTTTTTGTTTTTGTAGTTAATTGGAGATGATAAGAGTCTCTTGGACTTTCCTGACTGGGCTGGCTTTGAATTGTCATTCTCAGATCTCAGCCTCCTGAATAGTGAGTATTATAGGTGTGAGCCACTGGTGCCTGATTCGTAACCTACTTTTATAAGTTAACAATAGCTACTACTAATGGCCAGAACCCAAAACTTATTCCTGTAAAGTATTAATTCTGAGGTTAAATTATGATTGTTTATAAGTTTACAAGGCATTTGGGAAAAAGAACATGCATTCAGGGGTGTAAGGGAACCTACTACAATCTTCATACAAAGTTATCAGGCAATAATTGAGTGCCATTCAATGATGGATTTGGTTTTTTTGGTTGCTATTGTCTGTTCTGCTGGTCCTGGAGCTTGAACACTGGGCTCTGTCCCTGAGCTTTTTGCTAAAGGCTAGCCCTCTACTACTCGGGCCACAGAGCCACTTCCAGTTTTTTCTGAGTAGTTTATTGGAGATGAGTCTCACAGGAAGTGGTACTGTGGCACAAGTGGTAGAACACTAGCCTTAAGCACAAAGAGGCTTAGGGATAGCACCCAGGCCTGAGTTCAAGCCCCATGACCACCACCACCACCACCAAAGAGTCTCATGGACATTCCTGCTCGGGATGGCTTCAAACCTTGACCCTCAAATCTTAGCCTTTTGAATATCTAGGATTAAAGGCATGAGCTACCAGCACCTGGCTAATTTTTTTAAGTCATCATATATCACTATGTTCAATCAACAAACTTAAAGAATCATACTATATTAGTAAAAATTAGATAAAATTATTTTAAATCTGTATTTTATGCTAAGAAAAAAAACTAAGGATGGAGAAAAGAGTAAAAAGAATGTTATCTAAGTATTAGAAAACAATAATTACAAAATAAATCTAAAAGCAAAATGTTTTGTATTTGTGCTGTATCTTTAAGGCAAAAAGAGGAAATCTGAATCTGAAAAATGTAAACAATAAGTACATTAACTGAAATTTATAACTAATGGAAATAGATTTTGAGACATCCATTGAAATTTTTAATTTGGCAGGGTATGGTCATACGTGCTTGTAATCCCAGCACTTGGGTGTTAGAAGCAAGGGGATCAGTAAGTGAAAGGCTAGCCTTGGACTATACAGTAAGATACTGTCTCAAAACAAACCTTCAATATTAGCAGGGATGGTGCCACATACTTGCAATGCCAGCACTTACGAGGCTAAGGTAGGATGATCACAAGTTCAAAGCTAGCTTACACACTGGCTAGTTTAAGGCCAGTCTGAGCTACATAGCAACTTTGTCTAAAAAAAAACCCAACCAACCAAAATGACAACAAAAACACAACCAGTCAACCAACCAAAAACCCATGTATAAAAGAAATACGTATTAACCTATATATATAATTTTAAACATGTAATAAAATACATAAATGTAAAACAGCCAACCCATTCCACAGAAATTAGAAATATTATGTAAAGTTGACTAGAAACTAACATAATAAAATCTAAACTTCATTTTTTTAACATGAAACTGATTCTGTACAATATACTGTGACAATAAGTACATTTAAATTTAATATGAAATACAATAAAGGTTTCCATTAAGTCTCAAGTCTTAATGTCATGCACAATATAAACTATTTCTTTCCACCTTACTCTTAGATTATAGGAAGTTGGAATTGAAAGTATCATATGTCCTGCCTTCAAAACTTTAATTAGGGGCTGATCTCTGAAACTGTATCTAAGTTTTAGTAGGTACTAACAGCTCTTCTAACATGGGAGGTTGCAAACAGTGTGGAATGCAAAGCTGTGTGATAGCAGATAATGCCTACTTCAGCATTTTACAACGTCTTTTCCCTAATCCTCCTAATTCTGAATGCTAACATTTTCCATTATATACGTGTCACCCTAGGTCCAAGAGATAAATGATGCTTCTAGGAACTGAGGGATATTTTAATAGTTAAGTGTAAACTATAAAGCAAGATTCTTAGAATTTTAATCACAGATCATAAAGTTTGCCCCCCTGGGCAAAGCTACTTAATAAGTCTGTGTCTCAGCAGTCCTCATTTCTAAAAATTAGAAGACACAAATATCTACTTTACAGATTTACTCAAAAATTATATGAATCATAAGCACTGAACATATGATGTTATTACTATTGTACATGGTTATAGAAGGTTTGTTTTTTCTTTAAGTTCCCTTCTTACTCTATCCTAGAAGGGCTTTTTATTTTTGGGCCAGTTGTGGGGCCTGAACTTGGGGCCTGGGTGTTGTCCCTAAGCTTCTTTGGCTCAAAGGTAGTGCTCTACCTTGAGCCACAGAACTACTTCTGGTATTCTGGTGGTTAATTGGAGATAAAAAGTCTCTCAGACTTTCCTGCTCCTGGGCTGGCTTTGAACTGTGATCCTCACATCTCAGTCTCCTGAGAAGTTAAGATTATAGGTGTGTGAGTCATCAGTGCCCAGTTTAGAAGGGCTTTTTTTTCTATCCCTCATCAATCTATTAACTAAATGAATGAAATCCCACTGGGTTATAACTCAAATGGATAATGTCCTCTTTTACCAATTATTTTAAACAAGGGACTGACTAGCTAAAATCACATTTTGAGAACGATTTTATAACTCAGGTCTGTTTCCTTTCCTATAAACAATTAGGAGAAAGCACTATGACTTGTACTATTAAAAACAGTTCATCTATGCCTTAACATCTTTTTTGTATCAGTAGCAGGGTTTGAACTCAGGGTCTCAAGCTTGTTCGTTCACTTGGTTCAGGCTCTACAACTTGAGCACACTTGTAGCCTAGCTTTTTACTAGTTATTTTGAAGACAGAATCTTCCGGACTTTTCTGCCCAGGCTGGCTTTGAAACTCAATCCTCTGGAACTCAAGTCTGCAGAGTGGCTAGGATTAAAGGTGGGAACCACTGATGCAGGGCCCTTAAGATGTTCTGCATCCAGTGTTTCACACTTCGCAGTATAAAGGTCAGAATAAACACATACTTAAAGAACACAACCAATGTTATTGTTATCTATTGAAAGTATCCAAGATTAGACTTCAATACTGTCTGATATTCAGAAAAATCACTGAGAATCTGACTCACCAATCAAATAACCAAGCTTCAGAATTATCTTCAAGTAAAAAAGAACACAAAATTTAGATTGCTACCATAATTTTAAGACTATGTAGTAGCATATCAGTTATAAAACTGTTCATTGTTTATATAAAACACTTAAAAGTTTAATCTCTTTGAAATAATTTAGATCTCTTAACCAAAAGTTCATCAAACAAATTTATACATTTCTGGGCACAACCAACTACTATGAAACAAAAATATAACTTGATTAGGTTTAAGCAGCAGAGTGCTTGTTTAGCAAGTACAAGGCCTTACATTCAAACACCAGAACTGCAAAAAAAAAAAAAAAATCCATCTATATATGCATATTAATTTAGCAAGCTAGGATTTCTATAGAAATAGAAAATTTCTTTTTAGATTTCCTGTGACACTAAAAATAAGGGCTTCAATGTAGTAGATGAAACAAATATACTCAATGAAGAAGGTAAAAGATGTTCAACCTGTTTTAATTCTACTACTTATAGACTAGACTTTTCATACTAAATATATAGGCTTCAAATTGTGGTAAGCAAAGACTTCTCTAGGGGTACAGGAGCAAGAATATGTTTTAAGACTATTTTTAGATGTTCAATTTTGCTGTTTTCTTTTCCAAGACAATCTGCCTGAAAACTCATCTGCAGTATAAGTTACATAGGAGTGTCCCTCTAATCTGAGGCTTCACTTGACAGTCAACAGTGGTTATAAAATAGTAAAGTGGAAAACCCTAGAATTCTTAAAGCTGAAATTGCATATCAATCTGAGTCACATCATGTTATCTAGAGTCCCATTCTGTCCTGTCTGGGAGATGAATCTTTTTGTCCAACAAACTCACAATGTAAGATTTATAACTTGGTTATCAAATCAACTGCAGTGGTATTGCAGTGTACATGTTCAGGTAACCATTACTTAACACTGGATCCGAGTGCAAGAGCAGTGATGCTGACAATTCAATATACCAAAGAGGAGCTGTAAAGTGCTTTCTTTAAGTGACATGATAAAAGTTCTCAACTCAAGGGGAAAAAAATTAGCATGTTGTATGGTCATTTTATTTCTGTCACTTGTCTTTAACAAATACTTTCCTCTTTAAATAATTTTAAAAGTGGGCATATCTCTATTTCAAATTTAAAAATTTTATAACCTTACTCAAGGCATTATTAATGACTACAATTTTAATCAATTATGCATGAATTCAGGACAGAGATTTAACATTTAGAATCTTATGCTCAAAAGAATATGTATTACCAAGACAAGTTGGACATATCATTAAAAGTAGCAGAAGGGCTGGGAAGGTGGCTCAGTGGTAGAGTGCTTGCTAGCGTGCAGGAGGCCCTGGATTTGATTCCTCAGCACCACATAAGCAGAAAAAAAAAGCCAGAAGTGGCACTATGGCTCAAGTGGTAGAGCACTAGCAGTGAGCTTAAGAGCTGAGGGACAGCACCCAGGCCCAGAGTTCAAGCCCCAGGACCGGACCAAAAAAAAAAAAAGCAGAAAAGTTAGGTAAGTGATCAGCAAGATCACTTGGAAGATAAAGATTATGTGGGGCAAATGCATGGAAATGACAAGAAGGAAGAGTGTAAACTTGCATAATTTTAAGAGCCTACTAATGTATTTTATAAAAGGCACTATTATACCATAGTATTTATATTTAATTGGCTGTATTTTAAACAAGAATAACACCTTTGCTTCACAGTACTATTTTTTAATATATCAGAGATTATATTCTTCAACTATTTAAGCTGAATGGAATAACAGATGTTAACTTTATTTCTTCAAAATTCTTTTATGGGTACATAAATATTTTGAAAACCAATGCTTCATATACATTAGTTTTAGTCTTGTGATAGAGTATCATTTCCTTTTAATGAATGAGAAAACTAAAGCATAGAAAAGTCACATATTTCTTTTCTTTTTTTGGGGGGGTCCGGTAGTGGGGCCTGAACTCTGGGCCTGGGCACTGTACCTCAGCTCTTCAACTTAAGGCTAGCACTCTACCACTTGAGCCACAGCGCCACTTCCGACTTTTTTCTTTTTTTGCTTATGTGGTGCTGAGGAATCGAACCCAGGGCCTCATGCATGCAAGGCAAGCGCTCTACCACTGAGCCACCTTCCCAGCCCCAGAAGTCACATATTTCACATTGGCTCCAAGACTATAATACAAAAACCATTCCTCAAGAATGGCACTAAGTAAAAGGAAGTCATAGCCACTCAGTAAAAGAATTAGTAAGCAGTCGAAAGGTAGTCAGAAATTCATTAGTAAAACATAAAGACATTATTAAAAATGACCCTTAAGGTACTCTCTGAGCTTTAGTAACTAACATAAACTTCAATTTTTCTCATCATTCTGGAATGCTCAATTTCTATCATCACTACTATCTTTCTAATAAAAATATTCCCTACAAAAATTGATCCTACATTCTTATCATCATAATCTTGGCATGGGAGGGCAGACATTTGGAGAATCCTAGCTTCAGGTCATCCTCAGTAACAACTCAAGATCCTGTCTAAGTAATAAGCAAAAAAGGGCTGGGGATGTGGCTCAAGTGGTAGGTCAACTGCCTAGCAAGCACAAGGTCTTGAGTTAAAAGCTCAGTATTGTCTCTCAAAATGGATTGAGCAGTTTATAAAAGATGAAATGAAAAGGAAAAAGTTTAGCTGGGCACTGATGGCAGATGCCTGTAATCTTAGCTACTCAGAAGGCTGAGCTCTGAGGATCCAGGCTTGAAGCCAACTCAGGCAGACAAATCTGAGCAACTCTTATCTGTAATTAACCAGCAAAAATCCCAAAGTGGAGGTACTGCTCAAGTGGCAGAATGCCAGTTTCAAGAAAAAATTAAAATCCAAGCAATCGTTCAAGGCCCTGAATTCAAGTCCCATTACTAGCACACAAAAAAAGTAACTGTTTTTAACTGTTCTTGGACTAAAGATGTTAAAAATAAATTAAATGAAATTTTAAAATGTGTTTATCCTTATTCTAATAAAGAATATCAATTATAGGATGAATAAACTGAAAATACTTTATTCTTGAACCTGTTGCATGGTTCACTTTATTGTTAAACAACAAAAACTGTTTCATGATGCTATAGTATGTGCAAGCTGTTCCAGCATGAAATCTGGCTCTTAGGAGGTCACCTCATCAACTTGTACACAGTTTTCTAGGAAACCAATACACAAATAACCCTAATGAGGAAAAAAGATAGGTATGTTTATTAACTTAAAAATCTGGCTACTCAGTTCTAACGTGGACAAAAAACTTTATTAGTATATAAAAAGCAGAGTATCAATGACAGCACCAGGTCAAAAAGGTATAAATACACTGGGAATCATTTCATATATATGAAATTTAATCTTCACTGAATAACTGCCATATGCCCAGTCATTTCATCCTGGCAAGACTTCCATGAAATAGTTTGTAAGGCTAGGGAAATTGAGGTTTGGGGAGACTAACGACTTGCTCACAGCACAAAAATAAAAGTTGAGAGGGGAATTAAGTTCCATCTATCTTAAAGCTGAGTTATGCTCTTTCTAAATGTCAAGCTAAACCTGAGGCAGAACCATGTAAAAGTGCCATTCACCTCCCAGTCACACCAGTAAGGAAAATTAGCTTCACTTAAGCCAACCAGTACATATGCTGAGTCTCTGAATAAAATGTACTAACAGTTGTGCCATTTTGAAAGTAATCCAAACCTAGCGGACACTTGTGTATCACTGTTTTAACCTACTGAAAGAGAGACTGCCCTAACAATCCTTTTAATGTTCATTATTTTACCCTCCCTAGGTGGGACTGGAGGAACTACCGGACCTCTTTAAATGGCTGGTAAATACCATCTTATATTGTCCTAATGGGAAGGGGGGAGAGGAATATTCATCTATATTCTGATAATTAACTATACAGGCTGCTTCACTCAAGAAAAAAAGCCCCATTAAATATCTAACATCGAACTCAAGACAAAATGTTACTACCGCAGACAAATATAAGAAAGTGGGGAAGGGTTTTTAAAGCTTTCAGAAAGCCTGTATTACTGAAGATCTGGGTGGCAGGACACACACACACACACACAACTAAAGAGGGTCTGGGTCGGGAGAACACACGCACACACACAGACACCCACACAGACAACCACACAGACACCCACAGATACACACACCCAAAGACACACAGACACACAGATACACAGACACACACACACACACGGTTCTGAGGGTCCTAAAGACACACAGACACACAGACACAGACACACACACACACACACACACACACACACACACACACACACACACACACACACACACACACACACACACACACACACACACGGTTCTGAGGGTCCTGCAGGGCGCCTCCATATGCGGAACTCTTGCCCAATCCCAGCGCAGGCTGAAATCCCATGACCGCCAGGGAGCCTGTTTGGAGAAAAGTAGACAGGGAGCCCGCAAGCTGGGTTGGCAGAGGACGCTGGAACCTGGCTGCTCGGGGAGAAAATGTCTCCTTGGCAGCTGCAGCCACCGTCTTGTGGTCTGTCTTCCCAGGGCTGGCTTGCGAGCGAGGTGTGCCACTGGCATCTCCCTCTTGCCCCCACCCCTTTTCCTTCTCGACTCCAGCACTCTGCAGACATTCCACAGCCGGCCAAAGAAGCCACACCGCCTAGCCAAGAAAAGGGGGCAATTCCTCCCGAGCAGGGGAGCGGGGGTCGGCAGGGCTGGCCTTGGAGTGACAGCCACCTGGGCGTCGGCCGCCCACCCTGCAGGGCGCGGCCGTGGGCTCCCAGGGCCTGGAGTATGTCTCCCCCGCCCCCTCCCCCCAGCCCGCACACGTTCCACTCCAGCCCTTGGCTTCCCAAGCCGCTGGCTGCTTCCCAGCCCTGGGAGTCCCGCACTCCACCTAGAGCCGCCCGCTTCTACTCATCCCGACCCCGGATCCGGGGGCAGCAAGGCGATGATGGCACCAGCAGCAGCCAAGTGGCTTCCAAAAGGAACCATGTTAACCTTGCAACGCACACATCTGCCCACATGCCCTCTGCCATGTCACTGCCCGGCCAAGCCCGCCAGCCTCCCGGCCCCAGACGATGCTGCCCTGCCCTGCCCTGCCCAGCCCGCATCCTCCTCCCAGGTCCCCCCACCTCTGGGTCCCTACACCCGCGTTTCCCACCCTCCACCCCACCTCCACCCCCGAAATCAAGCCCAGAAAAGGAGAGAGGGGATTTTCCTTAAGCAAATACAGCTACCTGGATCAAATTCGGGGATCCGAGCTTGGTATTCAGCTCCGACTCTCATCCCAACATCTGCAAAGCAATGCCAAAAATAAAATAAAAATAACAATAAGAGGAGCGAAGAAGAGAAGGGGAGGAAATAGAAAAAAAAATGTTTCCAGAAAAGGAAGAGACACTTAATAAAAAAAAAATGTATGTGTGTATATTTAAAAACGCTGCGGGGAGCGGAGGAGCGGCGGTGGCTGGGGAGGTGGTAACTCCGGGCACTCGAGGAGATGCAGCGGTGGGGGCGGGGAGGGGGGCGGGCGGAGGGGGGGGGCGGGCGGAGGGCGGAGGCGCGGGGGTCGCGGGGTGCCGCGGCACTGCACCGGGAGTTCGAGGCTACCGCAGCGCCCGGGCTCCGAGGGTGGGGAGGGCGGGCGGGCGGGCGGGCGGGCGGGCGCGCGGCGAGGGGAGGGAGGGGGCTGGGGGAGGGGAGGGGAGGCGGGGAGGAGTTCGAGGCTACCACCGTGCTCGTCGTCGCTGCTGCAGCCGCTCTCGGGCTCCGAGTAGTGCAGCCCGCCGTTGGTGGAGGAGGCGCCGCTGCCGCCGCTGCCCGCCGGGCTCTTGGCGCTGCCGTTGGCCGAGCGGCTCTTCCCCAGTAACTCGGGCCCTTTCTCCATCATGCCGGGCATGGTCGCAGAGGGGAGGGGGGACAGGCGAGGGGAAGAGGCCGGCGTCGGGGCGAAGGGGGAGTCGGGCTTCCGAGCGCGGGCGGGAGGGAGAGGAGGAGGAGGAGACGGCGAAGGAGGAGGAGGAGGAGAGGGAGGAGGAGGAGGAGGGTGTTAATACGGAGCCGCCATAACCGCTCGGGTCCGGCGGTAGCGCAGTCGCCTCACAACAACCCGCCCCGGCCCCGCCTCTCTCCCCTCCTCCCTCAGTCGCCGCCCGCCCCGCGCAGTCCGGGGCGTCCCTCACGGCGGGCGCCGCGCTCTACGCCGCGGCGGTATCACTCCGCCCCGCAGGGAGGTTCCGGCTGCCGGAGCCGGGGGGGGGGGGGGGGGGGGGCGGGGGGGAAGCCCCGCTCGCCTCCCGCCCCGCCGCCCCCCACCTCGGGCCAGCTCGGGCTCGCCGCAGAGGTGCGGCCGCGGCGCCCACATCCTTTCCTTGACTGGAGGGGGGCGGGGCGGGGGAATCCGGCGCGCGTGCGCGCGGGACTCTTTTCCCCTCTCTGGGCGGAAGGAACGCGGGCAGCCTGAGCGAGGCCGGCGCGACCGGAACGCCCGTGTTGGGGCGGAGGGGTTGGGGGAAGCGAGAGGCCGAGGCCGGCCTGGCGGGCGCGCAGGAGGGCGGGACCTCCAGTTCTCCCCCGGGCCGCGCCATAGTGGCGCGGCTAACCGGGCGGGCTTGGGAGACCCGAGGCGCAGCCCGCCGGGAAAGCAGACTCTGCGTGTGAGGCTCCGGACGCTGCAGTTTGTGTCTCAGGATCTTTGAACTCCCGAGACTGAGGGCCGAGCGGTCCCGCCGGGCGTTGCTCTACCCCCCTCTTCTTGGCTGTTTTCACAGGAGGGAATGCCGCGAGTGTGGACGGAGCCCAGCCGGCGCCGTCTCGGTCCTCGCTGACCTGTTGGTGGGGGCGTGGAGCCCATCCGTGGCCGGGCCGAGTCCCCAGGTGGAGGTGAGGCGAGCGCTTGCGTGCCGGCCGGGCTTCCGGGCCCTGCGTCTCGGGGGAAGGAACGGGGAACTGCGCTGGGGTGAGGACGCTTGCTGCGCGCCAGGCGGCCTGGCCTTGGCGCCTCGTCGTGCGGCCGTTTCCCGTTAGTAAGTGGAAGTGAGGACTTGTCTGTTGTACAGGAGTGTGCCTTGGAATGATCTGAAAGCACCAATGGGATGGTCTTTAAACACTTGGAAACATTGTTCTCAGGGCTGCATGCTACAGCAATCCTTTACCGAGGTTTAAATGTGTGTACGTGTGTGTGTGTGTGTGTGTGTGTGTGTATTTGGCAGGTCCCTTGTCTAGAGGAGGAAGTATCTTGCCTGGGTGCAGAAACCGAGGCTAATAGTGGAGGTGGTCTCACTCATTTCTCTTATCAAAGCTTGATATTCCATAAATATTTGAATCATATAACTCATCCTTTTGTTCTGTTCCTTTTCTCAACAGGTACAGTTTGGAAGAACATTTTAATTGGCATTTTTTTTTTCTACGAGAAAATGCCCCCACCAACTGAGATAAACAGCTATTGACACTTACGTTTTTTCACTGTAAATTAACAAGTCAGTATTTTGGTTCTTGCACTGGAGCTTCTAATGAATATGACTCAGCTCCTTTTAGTCCAGTAACAGGAAAGCCAGCCAGACGGAATTCACCAAGATGAGCTTTCCAGCACCCCAACGCTGCAAGAAAATCTCCCATACACTTTTCTATGAAAAGGGATCTGTGTATAAATCAGGAACCAAAACATGGGGAAGATCTAAGACCTTGGTAACTTAACATCATGTTTAAGTGAAAATACTCTGCTGTCGTATAGGAAAGAGAGAAGACTATATAGAGAAAGTACTTAAGGTGGGAATATATGGCATTTCTAAAAAAGAAGAGGTCAATTTCTGTTGTGCCCCTAAGAAAAGGAAAGCACCTGAAGCCAGCCTGGTTTAGGAAGCTGATAGTGGACCTTAAAATGATTTCCTAACAGTTAATAAGGACATCATAGAATAGAAAAATGATAGAAATTTTGGGAATGCTTATTTCTAAAGGGCTAGAGAAAGAAAAGAAGCAGCTGGGCAGGGAAGTTGGGCAAGAATGGGTTAAGAAGCAATGTCCAGTGATTGGCAGTATCATGAAAGGGGGTTAAGAAAATGCCTTAGGTTTGTTAAGTAGGAGGGAAGCTTTTGGCTGATCCCTAATACCATGGGGGGAAGGGGAGGATAAGATACGTACTCCATTATTGCCCTAGAGGTCCTGGAAATTATGGAAAAGAAAAGATATGTAAGGATTGGAAAGACAATACCTGTTATTCCAAGATAACATGATAGTCTATACATAAAACAATCCACTATTATTAGTATTAAATGAATTTAACAAGTTGCTGGATACAGTTTATCAATTGCACTAAGCAATTAGAAAATTATTTTCAGGTTACAACTACACAAATGCGTTGAAAGCATCAAATATCTATTAGTTTTCTTTGGCTGCTGTAACAAGTTACCACAAACGGGTTAAAACTCTTACGTTCTGGTAGTGGAGGCTAGCAGACTGAAATCAAGATGTCAGAGGGGCAAATCTGTACCCTGCCCTTTTCAGTTTCTGGTGTCTGCTGTTATCTGCTGTTATTTCTTGGCTTGAAACCACATAACTAACCTCTTTTTCTTCACTCTCCTGTGTATGATTTTAATATAAGGATACTGTGATGGCATTTGTGAGGACTCCTTGATCCCATCTACAAAGACCTTTATCCATGTAAGGTGGCATTTAGATCTTCTGGAGTTATTTTGGGGCCATGGTTCAATCTACTACACTTAGAAATAAATTTTGTCTAAGGCTGTATAGTATATTTTCTATGTAGAAAAAATACTATTAGAAAAATTAGAGAAACCCAAATGAATAGATCTACTATGGTTATGAGTTGGACGACAGCATTGTAAAGTTGTCCATTCTACTCACTAAATCCACTGACTTAGTGTAATGCCAATTATTCTATTAGGTTATATGGGTATTTGTATATAAATTGATCAAGTGATTCTAAAATTTATATGGAAATTGAGGTAGTCAAGAATAGTCAAAGCTGGGCACAGTAGTTCAATCCTGTAATCCAAGCTTTTTGGGAGTCATCAGGGGATCACAGTTCAAAACTAGCCCGGGCATAAAAGTTTAGAAGACTCCATCCCAGCTAATGGCTGTGGTGTCATGCTCCTGTTAGCCCAGCTACTGGAAAAGAACAATGGCTGGACCCTAACATCCTCAGCCCTGTGGGGAAGCACAAGAAAGAGGATCACAACCTAGGCATAAATTGAGACTATACTTCAAAAATAACTGGCAAATGGGCTGGAGGGATGGATCAAGAGTGCCTGCTTTGCACAATGAGGCCTGAGTTCAATCCTCAATGTTGGGGGTGGGGGGAGGGGAATAAAAACGAATAATTGAGATTGGAAGAACAACAAAGCTCGGTGATGTAGCAGAAAAATAACATGAAACCTACAAAATAAAAACGCACAAAAATGAATCCAGTGTGGTACTGACATAAAGGTATATAGAAAGTAGACTAATGGGCTCATTGTGGTGACACATGCCTGAAATCCCAGCACTAAAGAAGCTGACCTGTGGTAGTTTATGCAGAGGGGATGCTTTAGTACTGTGAAGGAAAAAGTGGCCATTTCAATAAATGACCTGGACAATTATCCACGTGTGTGGCTGGGAAGCAGGGGAGGCAAGAGAAATTTGAAAAGAATAGGAGAGTGTGATTTACTGAAAGCAAAGGGCTAGAGAGCCAATGAGAAACAATCACCAGGGCAGGAGAGAAGTCCACTGAATTAAAACTCAAATGCTTGCACAAGAAGTTGGATCTTAGTGACAGTTTTTTGTTTTTTTTTTTGGTGTCAGTCCTCTGGGCCTGGGTGCTATCTCTGAACTTTTTTTTTTTTTTTCTCAAGGCTAGCACCACTTGAATCATGCATAATTTGGGTGGTTAATTGGAGATAAAAGAATCATAAACTTCCTGACCTGGGCTGGCTTTAAACCACAATCCTCAGATTTCAGCCTCCTTGTAAGTTATTTGAACCCCCCTGTGAAACATCCAACATCTTACAGATTGAGATATTAAAATCATAGGTGCAATGAGTCCAATTAAGTTTCCCTGTATGCATATATGAAAGTTCAAAGAAACTCCCTTGTATAATTTTTTTTTAAAGCCTAACCCATAAAAATATAGGGCATAATAAAGGGCACTGAGAATGCTGGGGGCGTATGGGTTAAAATTTTTGATAGGATGTGTCTGAGTAGGTCTAGAAAAGTAATTGACAATGGAGAAGATTCTAAGGTTAGCCATGAAGATGTAGGGGACAAGCATTCCTGGTAAGGGAAGCTGCCTATTCAAAGACCCTAGAAGATGGCAAGCCTGGCATTTTAGGAAAAAGCAAGGAAGCCAAGGTACATGGGTAGAGTGAGTAAGTGCGTGAAAAAAGAGATTAGAGAATTGTCTGGGGTCAGTGATAGTGGTAGACAAGACTCTGCAAAAATGGTTTTTCATTCTGAGTTACATGGGGAGCCACTGGAGGGATTGACCAGAAGAATATAATCTAGCTTATATTTTTAAGGAGGCCACAGTAGCTCCTGTGTTGAGAAGAGACAAGAAATCAGGATAAAAGACAGGAGGCCTACATAAAAGACTCATATGTGGGGGTAACCCATATGTAACCCACATATGGGGTAGCATGAAACTACTGCAGTGATCCAGAAAAAAAGATGGTGGCTTAGATCAAGATGACTCAAGGTGATGGCTGCTGGATATGTTTTGATGCTAGAATCAACATGATTGGCTGACTGGTGGTAGAGTATATTCGAAGTAACGTAATAAAAAATGCCACCAAAATGTTTAATCTGAGCAACTGGAAACATAGCTACCAAAGTGGGGACAACTAGAGGTGGAATAGGTATGGGGAAGAGTTAAGTTTTGATCTTGTTGGGATGGACATGTCTGTTGGACATCCAGGTAGAGATGTGGAATAGATTTACAAGTCTGGAGAGAGGGTTAGTGTTTAGATATATAGTACTAGATAAAGGATAGATACGCAATTTTCAGGATCCGAAGCAAACTGAAAATGAACCTTTGTTAAAAAACTATTCAGAATTTCAAGGTTGTGACAACAGTATTAAAACAACTGCAGTCCCTTTCTGAGGGTAAGGACCTTAGGACTGTGCCATCTCCATGAAGCATGGCCCTGGTTGAGAATCCTTGGCATACACGTACTCTTTAGAGCCATGACAAGATTGTGAATTGTAGATTGAGAACCAAGCATTGGGCCACTCCAAGAGCTGAAGATTTGGAGAAGCCTGCAAAGGAAACTGAAGTTAGAAGAAAGCCAGAAGAATGGAGCAAGAGATAAAAGGAGTCAGAGTGACCACCTGCATTCTAAACTGCTGGACACTTAAACACAATGAAGACAAAGAATTGACCACTGCACTTACAAATCTGAGAACTTTTGCAATTTTATTTATTTTTTTAATAAACTAGGCAAGCCAGGCAACCAGTGGCTCACACCCATCCTAATTACTCAGAAAGTAGAGAACCAGAGAATCATAGCCCAAGGTTGCTCCCCCTCCCACAAAGAAGAAAAAAAGTCAGACTATCTCAACCAATGGGCATGGTGGCATATGCCTATCATACCAGCTGTGTGGGAGGTTGAGATCAGGAGGGATCAAACCAGGCAAAAAGTTTACAAGAGCTGAGCACCTGTGGCTCACGCCTAAGAGCTACTCAGGAGGCAGTCCGGGCAAGGAAAGTCTGTGAGACTCCTCAATTAACCACCAGGGAACCTGAAGTGGTGCTGTGGCTCAAGAAGTAGAATGTTCACCTTGAGCTGAAGAACTCAGGGACTGTCCCCAGGCCCAGAGTTCAAGCCCCTGACTCCCCCCCCCCCCCCAAAAAAAAGTTTATGAGAACCCCAACTCAACAGCAAAAGAGAAGCATGGTGGTATGAGCCTGTCATGTCAGGAAGTATAGATTATTATGAAAAAGATTGTCTAGGCTGGCCCTTGCAAAAAGTCAAACCCTACCTAAAAAATAGCCAGAGCAGTGATCCATGGTTCAGCCAGTACAGCATATGCCTAGCAAGAGTGAAGCCCTCAGTACCAAAAAAGAAAAAAAGGAGACAGAGATACTAGGAAAAACTGAGAGATTACAAACCATAAAACTAATGGTTAAAAATGATTTCTTAATATGATTTGACAACAAAGACTACCATGTGCTACATTTATACAAACTTCCTATAAATACTGTTACATGATTAAT
This sequence comes from Dipodomys spectabilis, assembly GCF_019054845.1. Taxonomy (NCBI): domain Eukaryota; kingdom Metazoa; phylum Chordata; class Mammalia; order Rodentia; family Heteromyidae; genus Dipodomys; species Dipodomys spectabilis. The sequence goes on from NW_024870746.1 coordinate 20,051,721, forward strand.
GAAACAATCCATATTAAGAGGTCTGAAGATAATTTTACAGTCACTTTAAAATTTTTGTAAGTTACTTTCTTATGCAGCATTGAGTATAAGGATAATGTATTTTGAAACAATATTTAAAAATATTCCAACTTCTTGAAAAAAAATCCTTCTGGAATACCAATTATTCATCTATCCCTTTCTCAGCTTTCATTTCTCCTCATATCTCTCCAGGTGCTTTGGTAAGAGACTGATGTGGAAATACTTTGAAACAAGAAGAAAGGTCTTCCCAACTTGAGTGTCATGGTAATTTTAAGTATCAACTCTGCAGGCATCTAGGTGTTTGTTGAAGAACAAAGCATCTGTTGCCTGTTCTTACACATTTTAACATGCTGTATTCTAAGATTAAAGAAAAAAATAAGTTTAACAAGGATCTAGCTTTTGGTGAAAAAAATTTTTGGTGGGTTTTTCACATAAACATTTTATAACCCAGAGAGTTGTGAAAGGATGACGTCATTAGAAGCCAGGCTTTGAAACGCATTCTCTTAGAAACCAGAGCTGCCTGCTTCTAGGTTTAATATATTTCTGTAGTTAGCAGGATACCACAGCAGGGGGCGTCAAAGAGATAATAAGAGTGTACCTAGAAAATAATAGTTACATTTTCGTATTGAATATTGACTTTGCCTTTAGGAAGAGAATACAGTTACATTTCCAATATAAAAGAATTTTTCCAAAACACATCTAATACTCTAGGATCTGAACCAGGTGTCATTTAAAGCCTTCCGTGACTCACTTTTGCTGATCACCCTGAATCTGCAGAGAAATTCCCTTATGGACATTTTCATCACACAAGGAATTTATAATAACTAGGTATAAGTAGTTGAGAACATCAGAACTGTAGGTTAGGTTATGCTTCTACAGTTTTAGGACAAGCAAAAGTTGCAGTCATTGTCAATAAGTGCATAGAAACATAGCCCTAGTCTTTTTTGTTTCTGTAATATTCCCTAGAGGGAATGCACTTTCCCTAGAGGCCTTTCCTGTTATCTTACCTAAAATAGAGTCCCTGCTGCCAACTTTTCCATCATATCATTTTGTACAGTTTAGTCATGCAGGACAGGTCATAGGTGCATCATACATTAAAACATGCAAACAAGGTCACTTTTCAGTATAACTACAGTGAATGCTCTTTGAAGGCAATGGTTTTACTTAGCTTAACTCTTAGTCTCTAACATAACACAGACCCTTTAAAATAGTATTTACTAAATAAATGAATACAGTTCACTTTGCATATGAGAAACCCAAGTAGCCAGAACTTTAGCACATATTCATATGTAACTTTTAGATGTCTGCATAATTTGCTTTCCAATCTGTGTGATTTTCCAACTACATGATTCATTGAAATATCAATGTACATAAATAAAAAATATGATTCCAAGAGAGATTCTAAAAGATTACCATCCTGTGCTTCCTTACATATTATTCAAAGCATAACATATATTAACTTATCTGAGATTACTGACCATATTTTCCTGAGAACAAATGCCTTCGGGATTGTGGAAACAAATTTTTGTTATTTAAGACACCTAGGCTAGAGTATTTTGTTATAAGTGATAGAGCTGGCAACTAAAATATATGGGTAAAAATTTAACATTATAAGGAGATAGAGAAAATGATATATACATTACTGGTAGAAATGTGAATTTTAACAGTGTTCTTAGAGATCAATTTAACAAAACTTATTAAAAATTGTTTCAACTCTTTTGCAACTTTGACATAATTTGTTTTAAAAAATACTTACAAAGTAAATTTATCTACACTTACTAAATGGGTTTTTTTATTTATATGGACAGATTTCCAAGAGTAGAACTACTGGTACAAGATCATTTAAAAAATGCTTTTCTTGTGTTTCCCAGAGTTTTGATGGTTAAATTACAATATTGCTTACCGCCAAATATTTCATTTCTTAAAACAGAAGCAATATATTAAATACAAAAATTGGTTTAAGATAGTCGGCTACTAGTGACTAATGCCTATAATCCTAGCTACACAGAAGGCTGAGATCTGAGGATGTCGGTTCAAAGCCAGCCCAGGCAGCAAAGTCTGTGAGACTCTTACCTTTAATAAACCACCAGAAAACCAGAAGTGGTGCTGTTGCTCAAGTGGTTAAAAAAAATTGGTTTAAGAACTACCCTCAGGGCTAGGAAGGTGGCTTAGTGGTAGAGTGCTTGCCTTGCCATGTATGAGGCCCTGGTTTCGATTCTTCAGTACCACCTAAGCAGAAAAAGCCAGAAGTGGTGCTGTGGCTCAAGTGGTAGAGCGCTCCCCTTGAGCTGAAGAGCTTAGGGACAGCGCCCAAGCCCAGAGTTCAGGCTCCTCAACCAGCAAAAAAGAAAGAAAGAAAGAAAGAGAGAAAATTACTCCCAGCTGGGCATCAGTAGTTCACAACTACAATCCTAGTTACTCAGGAGGCTGAGTTCTGGGGATTGTGGTTTGAAGGTAGGCTGGGCCGGGCAGGTAATTAATTAACCACCAAAAAAAAAAAAAAGTGGCAGTTGAGCTATAGTTCAAGTGGTAGAGTACTAGCTTTGAGCACAAAAACTTAAGGACAGCTCCCAGGCTCTGATTTCTAGTCCTAGTTCTGGCACACACACATGTCAAACAAACAAACAAACAAAAAAAAACTCAGCAAAATAAAAGGTAGCAAAATTCTATGACTATGGAGATTGTGTTAGGTTTCTATTACTGCATAATGTTTATTCACGTTTAGTGGCCTTTAATAAAAAAAATACATTCTACAGTTTCTGTAACTGAGAAGTCTAAGAATAGCTTAGCTAGATCCTTTGAAATGATACAATCAAGGTGTTTGTTATCTAGGAAAGTCTCATTCAGAGACCTCACTAGGAAAAAAAATCCGTTTCCAAGTCCATTTGGGTAGCTGGCAGAATTTGTTTCTGTGTAATTGTAAGTCTGAAGTCCCCTGACCCCCCCCCCCCCCGCGGCCGCCTTTTTGTTGTTGTTGCTATTGCCTAGATGGAGCCTGGAGGTCATCTCTAGTTCTTTGCCATGCGGTATTGCCATTGACTTCACCAATCCAGGAAGGAGAAAGTAAAAAGTGAGTCTGTTGGCAAAATAGTCTTAAATAACACAATTGCAGGAGTGTCATGTAGCATTTGTATCATATTATTTAAAAGAAAGTCTTAAATCCTGTCCACACTGAAGGGGAAAGGGACTATGCAAAGGCATTAAAACTCAAATCAGCCACTCAGATTTACAACTTCCATTGTCTGTGAATTAAGATGTATACTTTCTCTTGATATTCCACTAGTCAAATTTATCAGTGTGCCTGACTTCTCAAAATAAGCCAACAAATACCCATTTTTTGCTTCTTTGCTGGATACTGCTTTTACTTTGATCTCAACAAACTTTTGTTAACTTTTAACTTTTTGTTAAATACCTTCTAAGTAAAGATTTTTTTTCACAGGTTATAAGAGGCCCAACCACTTTGATTTTCTGAAGCTACTACTATGCTAAAGAACTTGGAGAAATAAGTAATAAAGGTTATAATATTGTTATCTTTTAAAAGGAATTTTTTTTTGGGGGGGGGTCTAGTTGTGGGGCCTGAACTCTGGGCCTGGGCACTGTCCCTCAGCTCTTCAGCTCAAGGCTAGCGCTCTACCACTTGAGCCACACCGCCACTTCTGGCTTTTTTCTTTTTGCTTATGTGGTGCTGAGGAATCGAACCCAGGGCCTCACGCGTGCAAGACAAGCGCTCTACCACTGAGCCACCTTCCCAGCCCCCTAAAAGGAAAATTTTATAACTTTAAAAATTTAATATCTGAACCAGGCGATAGTGGCTCATGCCTGTTATCTGAGTTGTGTGGGAGGCTAAGATCTGAGGATTGTGATTCAAAGCCAGTCCAGGCAAGAAAGTCTGTGAGACTGTGAGACTCTTATCTCCAGTTAACCACCCCCTGCCCCTGAGAAATGCAAGAAGTGAAACTGTGACTCAAGTGGTAGAGCACTATCCTTGAGCAAAAAACCTTAAGGATATCACTTACAACCTGAGTTCACGCCCAATACCAGCAATAATAATAATATCTAAAATGAAAAGTTAATAAAGCAGACTTTATAGAAGAACAAAGAAAGGATTCTGTTAACTTCAAGTTAGATCAATAGAAATTTTCCATTCTGAAAAAAATGTATTTGAAAAAGTTAATAGAGCCTTAAGAACATCAGAAATAATATCAAAAGGGCCAAAATATAGGCAGTTGTAATCCCAAAAGAAAAGAAAAAGGGTAGGAAGTGAGATATTAGTGGCAACAAAACATCCTTAGTTTGGTGGAAGACATACATTTACAAACTCAGTAAAACTCAACTAGGCTGGGTGCTGGTGACACATACCTGTAATCCTAGTTACTCAGGAGGCTGACTGGGTATCACAGTTCAAAGCCAGTCCAGATAGGAAAGTCCGTGAGACTCGTATCTCCAGTAAACCACCAGAAAATTGGAAGTGGTGCTGTGACTCAAGTGGTAGAGTGCTAGCCTTGAGCTGAAGAGCTGAAGGACAGTGCCCAGGCCCAGAGTTCAATCCTCACAATCAACGAAAGAAAAGAGAGAAAGTAAGAAAGAAAGAAAAGAAAGAAAGAAGAAAGGAAGGAAAGAAAGAAAGAAGAAAAGAGTCAACTAGGGTAAATATACAAAGGAAGCCCTGTCTAGTATACCATAGTCAAACTGCATAAACAGTTTCTGACACGGCTCCCTTTTATTCCACTTTTGTATAATCTGTTCCTCTCAAGTATGGAAAGAGCCTAGTAACTTGTTTCTGTTGAACAGAATAAGACTAAACTAGTAGAATGCCACTTTTATGATTAGGATATAAAAATTGTGATTCTCTCTCTCTCTCTCTGTCTCATACCCTCTAGACTCCTTTTACTTGTTTTCATGAAGCAAGCTGCCATGTTGTAAGATGTGTTATAGAGATGACTGTGTCAGTGAACTAAGGAAGACCTCTGGCCAATAGCTTGTGAGAACCTGAGACCTCTGGCCAGCAGCCCACAAGGAACAGAATACACAATAGCTGTGTGAATCATGTGCAGATTCTTCACCCTCAAGCCTGACAAGAATATAGCCTGTGAGAGATCCAAGGCCTGATGACCCAAAAAGCTATGTCCATAATTTCTGTGCTCCACAGAAATCATGCAATAATAAATGTGAAGTTTGGAATTATTTGCCAAACAACAATACATAACAATGTACTACTAAAAATAAAGAGGAAATTGTAAAAATATCCAGAAAAAATTAATACATTACATATCAGGATAAAAGTCATTTAACATCTTTGGCCTTTTTGTCAGAAAAGGGGAGCCAGGAAGGAAATAAACAATATTTTCAAGTGCCTAAAAGAATAAAACTGTCAATTCCACATTTTGAATCCAGCCATAATATCCTATGAGAATAAAATAAAACTAAGGAAGTTTCCAAAACAATTTATTATCATCAGTTGTTCACTACAAGAGATGTTAAAGGGAATGCATCAGATTGAACAGAAGAGACACCAAATAGTCAGATCTTCAGGCCTTACTCAATCATATGCCATAAAACTGCCCTTTTCCCAGGTTCCCCAGAAACCTTATCTGGACTCTCCTATCTGATGTTGAAACTCTTAAGAACCTCAATCCTGATAAAAAAAAAATCCTTTGATAAATGCAAGAAGAGACCAAAGCTAGTTCAAAATAATGTCATAAAAGTCATGCACTTTCTATCTAGACACAGGATATTTAAAGTAATATTACACTTAATACTTATCTGGTTTTCCTTGGCAACAATGTGAAGAGTGGCTGAACACAGAAGAGAGAGAGAAAAAAAGGAATGTCTCTAATAGTTTCCATGGCAAGGAGAAAGAAGAAAGAAGCCATTAAGAAAGAAGCCATTATCACCATCTAAAACCGAAGAGCAGCATGTAATGAAGAGGCACCTAGCTCTACATACCATACAATTTCAGAAGTAGTAGTGAGGATGAACTCCACACAATTGTGAACCAAGATAGTACAGTATCCTGGTAGGATTCAGGAAGAAGAGAGGTTAAGTTCTACCTGCCTTGTCTCTTTGAAGTGGGTTATTCCTGCCCCTATTTAAGACTAGGACCATCATGAATCTGTTTCCCACCACATGCTCAGTGCCTGGAAGAAGATACATCCAATCAATAAACCATAGACAATCATGTGGATGTCAAATCACAAAAAGCATTTACAATAATAAATTCTAGCAGAGATGTTATCAATTGCATTCTTGAAATTGTATGAATAAAGACTATCTGAGATCTGAAGATTATGCTATAAAAGGTAGGACCTGATTTATTTACCAACAACGAAAATGTACCTGTTAAGGCAGAACATTGCAAGTGGCTGCATTGTTGATTGATCTTGTCTCTGCCATTTCTCTGAGATGTGTATGCATCTGTTTCCTCAGTGCACAATAATTAATTGCAATAACTGTGTCTCCCTCGTAGGTACACATAGGGTGAATTTGAATGAGTTAATTTATGTACTTAGAACATTGTCTAAAGTGTTGGCTATGGTTACTGTTTTATCTTTAACTCATGCATCAACTGTACAGTTTACATTCTCAAGTATTAATGGCAATGTGATGGCTGGTCCTTCTAGAAGTTGGAAGGAACTTTCCCTGCTTCTCTACTATAGCTATTGGCTGCCTTACCTTTCAGTGTGTATTCCTTTGGACTTGCCTCACTCTTTGTTTTGGTGAAAGGGTTTCTCTATGTAGCCCAGGGAGATGCCTCCTGATTCAGCTTCCAAGTGCTAGGATTACAGGCATGTGCCTTTACTTCTGTCTTGACCCTCCCTAACTGCAGTCCATTCTCTTGGTTACCTGACTTCAGGTTTTCAATCTGAACCTTGAAAACAAATCTCGGAACTATGAGTCCTTAGCCAATTTCCCTAAAATATATCTTCTATTTTCTGGCAAATGTTTTACTTTCTTGCATTTGACTCTTTAAATTAAGAACTATTTAAATTAAGAACTAATCAAGCTGAAGGTGGGAGGAGACTTCATTTACAGAACATGTGCTTAATACTTGCCAGGCCCTGGAGAGAGAGGAAAAGAGAGAGAAAAATGAATCATTAGTAATTAGTGAGCTAAGTCAACTGGATCTGTCAGGGTCTCTATACATGTTTTCCTCAGAAAGTGTTTATGGTAATAAGAAAGATGACAATAGTCAAGGCTTCATAGGAAGCTGTTCATACATCATTTTTCATTTTCTCTGAACTAATGCGAATGATGATATGACTTATAACATCCATGGAGGGGCCCAACGAGAAGGGTGAGGCTGCCGAAGCCTATGGCCATTTGTCCTGAGACCCGGCGGTTGACTGGACAAGGCCACCAGGGCATGTCCACCATGTTCGGCGAAAAAGCCATGAAGCTGGTCTGAGAGCTGCACCTCGTGCCTGAGGGACAGCTGCCTGCTTTCAACGAGGATGGAATCAGACAAGTTCTAGAAGAGACAAAAGCATCATATGAACAAAACCAGTCTGATGTGAATGAAACAAAGTCAGGTGGAAGAGGTGATCTGATACCAACCATCAAATTTCGTCATTGTTCTTTATTAAGAAATCAGCGCTGCGCTGTAGCCTATTTGTATGACCGATCACTTCGGATTAGAGCTCTCAGGTGGGACTATGGTAGCATCTTGCCAAATGCTTTACGATTTCACATGTCTGCTGAAGAAATGGAGTGCTTCAATCATTATAAAAAGATCCTTGCTACTTACATGAGGTCACTGGGAGGAAATGAAGGTTTGGATATCACACAGGATAGGAAACCTCCGAAAAGCCTATATATTGAAGTGCGGTGTCTAAAAGACTATGGAGAATTCGAAGTGGATGATGGCACTTCAGTCCTATTAAAAATAAAAATAGCCAGCACTTTGTGCCTCGGTAGAAATGTGAACAGTTGATCAGACAGGAGTTCTGGAGCATGTCCTGTCTTGACTGTGTCCAGGCTGAACATACATGAAGAACTTCCAGGCCTCGCCTAGATATGAAGCTGAATTCAACTCACAGAAATGTCTGTGCTTCAACCGTCTACCTCCCTCTACCTCTTCTTTGGATATTAAATTTAGATATATTCTTTAAGATGACCAAACTCAGTGAGAGAGTGCTTTCAGCATTCACTAATCCCTGAGTTCTACTGCCTGCAAGTAATAACAAACAAAAGTCAGAAATGCTTGGCAAGGAGTATAATTTGCTACCTCTGAAAGACTTGTGTTTTTCTGTATGGTACACTGTTCTGCCTATTTTCTCTAGTAAGCAGTGACCTTTCTGTTTTTTTTTTTGTCGGTCGTGGGGCTTGAACTCTGGGCCTGGGCGCTGTCCCTCAGCTCTTCAGCTCAAGGCTAGTACTCTACCACTTGAGCCATAGCCCCACTTCTCACTTCTGGCTTTTTCTATTTATGTGATGCTGAGGAATTGAACCCAGAGCCTCATGCATGTGAGGCAAGCACTCTACCACTGAGCCACCTTCCTAGTCCCAAGGCAATGACCTTTTATAAATAGAATCTCTTTTAAATAATGGGAATCACCTGTATAAGCAGAAGTCAGATCCTTGTATCTTGCTTGTTTTCTGGTGGTATTCACTCCTCTCCAGGGGCTGAGTTTCTGAAATGCATGTTTCCAGGGAAACATAAATATAATATAAATATTTCTATAAATATTTCTGTATGTGTAGCATGTAATTGCATACCAGTTTATCATTTGCTATTGGGAAAGGATGAAAGAAAGACAGTAGATTTTGTCTGAAGCAGTGGGAGTTGGTCTGGCTCGTAGCCCTGGTGGGTGGATTAGTCTCATCCTTTGTCAGGGAATAAATTGAGACTGAAGAAGGAACTTTGCGCAGTTTTCCTACAGGTTTGCATCTCTGTAGATATGTCACTTATAATTTTGATAATAAGTTATTTCCCTATTATCCTTATATATCTAATTAAATGTTTGTAGATTTAAAAAAATCCATGCAGGAGTTTGGACACAGGACTTCACACTTTCTAGGTAAGTGTTCTACCACTTGAGCCATGCCTCTGCTCTTTTCATTTACTTGTTTTTAAATTAGACTTTCACATTTGTGCCTGGTCTGGACAATGATTCTCCTATTTACACTTCCTGTATATCTGGAATGACAAGCACACAACACCACCCTCTTCCTGCTAGTGTTTGAGAGGAAGTCTTGTGAACTTCTTGTCTGGGCTGGCTTTGATTTGCAATCCTTCCCAGTTCTTTGGCTCCCAAATAGCTAGGATTACAGACATGAGCTATTGCACCGGTCTCTGAAATGACTTTCTTAAAATGTTGTCAGTATTTGTGAAACTGATCTCAGGCTTTTCCTCTGCCAGAAACTTGAAGTGAATCAGTAATTCAAACCACTACCTGGTCTCCCCCTCAGGACTTTGTTATTCACAGCATTGTTTTCTCTTACATTTGAAGAGTTCATTTTTTTGTTTTTGTTGTTGTTGTGCTGGTCCTGGGGCTTGAACTAAGGGCCAGGGAACTGTCCCTGAGTTTTTCCTGCTCAAGGCTTTTGCTCTACCACTTGAGCCACAGTTCAATTTCTGCCATTTTTGGTAGTTAATTGGAGATAAGAGTCTCACAGCCTTTACCACCAGGCTGGCTTTGAACCCCAATCCTCAGGTCTTGGCCTCTTGAGTAGCTAGGATTACAGGCATGAGCCATCAGCAAAAGTTTATTTTTGATGTCCCCATATGTGTAATTTTCCCCCATCTATAAATTTACAACTCTTCTTCCATTGTTGTCCCAACCCCGAGTCAGCACTTGATTATCTTTTTCTTGTCACATTGGAACCTCTGATTCTATCTTGACACACCAGCTATTCCATCGTTTCTAACACCAAGACGAAACTCTTCATGCTTGGGATTTTTTTTTTTCATGTCGCTCACATGTGTGTTGTAGATCTTTTATTTGGAGCGAAATAAAGTCACCTCAAACACTAGGAAACGCAGGCTCCTCTCTAAGGTTTCTGTGTCTCTGTGAAGGTTCATCTTTTGTCCCCACATATTCAGGTTCAGGCTTTAATGGATGTGCATCTGCAGCTACTTGCCTGAAATTCTGTTCTTTCTTTAAAGATCTATAAACAGTTATGTAATTCCCTAGAACTTGCTCATAAAATTATCTAACACAAGCCTAATTTACACTAATGCAAATGACTTCAAATTGAACATTTTGCATCCTTTTTATGAAATGCTTTTTAGCTATGGTAATAATGAAATTCTTAACTGCCCTTGACCTTGATTTCCCACTACACATTATATTCTTGATTTTCCTTCTTTTCCCCATTTTCATTTGACCCATATTCAAAGTCATCCATAATTAAAAATAACTCTCAAAAAAAACCTCTCCTGTTTATCTTTTCCCACTTGATCTACCCATGCTGGTTCCCAGTAACTCTGTTTAGATTCTAACCCATCTTTTTAATAGCCTATCAGCAAACTGTCCAGAATGAGTATCAATTTAAACTTTGAGTTTCAAAATAACAGATTTATTAGCCCTTTGAACAAAATCAGGAAAGCATTTTCCCTGTGTTTAGGCTTATTGTAACCTCTAGTTTGATACTATGTGCCTCTAATTTGAGTTTACGTTGGCCATACAATTTAAAAATACATATTTTTCATATTTTAGACTTCAATTTACTTACATTCTCTCCTTTTCCTCCCTCCCCTTCCTTCTTCCCTGCACTTCCTTCCTCCCTCCTACCCCCTCTCTCTCTCCTTCTGTCCCTCCCTCCCTCTCTCTCTTCTTCCTCTCTCTTTCTCTTTCTTTCTTCCTTCCTTCCTTCCTTCCTTTTCTCTCTCTCTCTCTCTCTCTCTCTCTCTCTCTCTCTCTCTCTCTCTCTCTCTCCCTCCCTTCCTTCCTTTCTTCTTTTTTGTGCAGGTCCTGGGGCTTGAACTCAGGACCTGGGCACTGTCTCTGAGCTTTTGTGCTCAAGGTTAGTGCTCTACCACTTTGAGTCACAGTGCTGTTTTCAACTTTTTGGTAGTTAACTCGAAATAAGAGTCTAATGACATTTCTTGCCCAGCTGGGTTTGAAATGTGATCCTCATTTCTCAGCCTCCTGAGTAGCTAAAATTACCAGCATGAGTCATCGACAACTGGTTAGATATGTTTTCTTGTTTATGAGAATTGAAAAGTAGATAGAGTTGAAATGTACTTCTCTTTAATGAAGTAAGAGCAAAAAGGACCTCGAGGACTACCATATTCTTGACCATTTGTTACACTTCTATGAGTGCCTGTTCTCCAGATAAAAGTCCTCTGCTTTCTACATTTGTTTTCTTGTTCCAAGAATAAGATTTTGGTTGCCTGCAGCATTTTTTACAGTTCTCAGAATATTAAGGGACTGAATCTCTAGCATTTGTTTCATAGGATGTCACAACAAATTGTCATTTATCTATTTTAAATTTTCTGTACTTGTTGTTCCCAAAAGGAGCTATCTAGACAGCAATACATGCTCTGAGTCCTTTATATTCCTCAATACCTGTTTCCTTTATCTAGGTGAGCAAACTATAGTCAATCATTCCTTTTCACAGGTAATTTGTATTGTCTCTATATGGTTTATTTTATGTAGTTCTTACTAAAAGATAATATAGTAAGTGACGTGTATCTGAAAAGGGCCTTTCAACACAATGACAGTATATACAGGAAAAGGTGGCCATATGATTAACCAAAGTGACATTTGAATGCAGAGGTGGGAAGGCTCCAGCCTGATCAAGAGAGCAATCCTGTGATAAGAAGCAAATGTGAAATATATGGAAACCAAAACTGCTCACATAGATTCGTAGTAATTCCCCCAAGAGACTTAAAAGCACGAAGAGCAGCTATATTCAATCCTGCATTTTGTCCAATGTTAATTTTAAGCCCACCTGCTTGGCAGGCTTGTATTTTTTTACCTGTCAGGCCAGAGAGCCCTACATATAGAGCCTATTAATCACATCACTTCCACAATCCCTCTCCCACCCCTACGTTAGAAAACTGCTGGATGGGGTCTACAACGTATGAAAACCAGCCTCTGAGAACTGCTTTCTGGTGGATGTTTACTGTCAAGCGCGACCTGACAATTATGCTTCTTCCATACTCTTCTTTTCCATACAGGGAGGTAAATTGTTGAATGGGATCTGTAAGCCGTGAGCATAATAGGCAGAGTCCTGTCCCTCAGTTCTCCTACATCCAGTGCAGAGCCCAGAGGCCTGTTTGTCCTAAACACTCTCTGATGCATTGGGGAGGTTACTCTTGGATTTGGACAATTGCTGGCTTTAGGGACACAAATTGGGGGACTGAGGCATAAATTGGAACCTTCCCAGTTGGCAGGCTATAAAAAATAAACAACTCCATGTGGATTTCAACAGTATCCATCACACACACAAAAACGAAGTTTTTATAGTGAAAGAAGTCCAGAAGTGAACAACTGACCCTTCTACAAGATGTAGAGCACATGCACAGCAAAGATGGCGCTGAGAGGGAGGTGAGTGGGCAGAGCCCGATTTGCTTTACGTTCAGTGCATAACCAGCCCAGGGAAGCTTAGGTGCATGATAGGGTGTGATCTTTACAGTGATTGGTTCCTGCTCCTCCCCTCCCATGCCACCCGGTCTTTTTGCTTTAAAAAGCGCTTGCTCTGTGTTAATAAATGAGTTCCTGCTTGACTTGACTCCCTGCTGCATCTGATTGTCTCCTGGGCTAAAGGGAGGCTGGGGAACGGGCCAGCAGCCGCACTTACCTTTCCTCGGACCCTGTCAGTCTTTCGTGGGATGGACGAAGACCCGATACAAGCTACTACAGATTGTTTTTGTTCTAGTCCTGTGATCTAGGTAGACTGGAGATCAGGCTTAATGCCCTGAGCATGTTGGAAAATGCTAGGCTATGGGTCCTACCTCCTGTCCATTACACTGTCCTGCTTGAACATTGGGAATATTTCAATTGGAATAGACAAGTAATTAAAGCCTCCGACCAAATGATTTGGCTTCAGATCTGCAAATACCAATGAAGAAAAACAATGAAGAACTATGAAAAATACAAGTCAATATGACTACTGGGGTAGTTAAAATCTCAAAGAATTAAAAAAATTATTGTAAGAATGATTGGTGAAATTAGATATAATATGAGTTAACTGAATTTCAAGAAATTCCAGTAAAGAAATGTTCAAAATAAAAAAATATAGGACATGAAAGAAGTAAAAATATAAAGAAATAAGACATTTTGCAAATGAATATCTCTAGAAGTCATAAAAAACTCAGCTGAAAATTTCTCCAGCAGACTTGATCCAAACAGAAGGTAGAATTCAAGGCTTGACAAGAAGGTAGATGTGTTAGAACACACAGATGAAGAAAATGAATGGATAACAAAAGAGGTATGAATGGAACATGCAAGACCTCTTGGGCATCATTAAAAGACAAAACATATGAACTATGGGCATAGAAGAGAAGAATGTAAGCTAAGGCATCTAAAACATTCAATAACATTATAGCAGAAAAATTCTGGAACTTTAGAGAGAGATGTTCATAGGAACAAGAGGCTTTTAGGATTCCAAACAGGTTAAGGACCTCTTTGCATCATATTATAGTGAAATAGTAGGCAAAATAAACAAGCTGAGTATATTAAAAACTATGTGAGAGACCAAATAACCTTTAAAACAAACCCATGAAAGTAATAGATTTACCAACAGAAACTCTTGGAATGATGTATTTTAAGTTCTGAAGGAAAATAACTACATCTAGATTATAAAACTCAGCAATGCTATCCTTAATAACTTAAGGAGAAATAAAACATCTCACAATAAACAAAACCTGAAGCATGGCCTCTAAACTAGAACTGCAGAAGATACTTAAAATAATCCTATCTTACTGTATACTGGTGGCTCACGCTTGTAATCCTAGCTACTCAGGATCACAGTTCAAAGCTAGCCCAGGCAGGAAAAGTCCAAAAGACTCTTATCTCCAGTTAACCCCAAAAGGCCAGAAGCAGAGTTATGGCTCAAGGAGAAGAGTGCTAACCTTGACTAAAAGAACTCAGGGATAGCAACCAAGTTCAAGGCCTAGCGCTGGCATCCACACAAAATGTAAAAGAGAAAGATAAACAAGTCATGAAAATGCAAGTAAGAATAAATCTCACTAGATGACTAGATTAGCAAATGAAGATCAAGGAATAATCAAACACTATAGTACCAATAAAACGATAGGATTTACTACATACCTGTCAATAATAACTCTACATGTCAGTGGTCTTAATTATCTAATTAAAAGAGACAAACTGGCAGATTGAATTAAAAATTTGGAACCATTGATTTGGTTCTTACCAGAAATGTACTTCACTGGCAAAGACAAGTCTATGGTGAGAGCGAAAGGATAGGAAAAGGTTTTCTAAGCAAAAGGAGCTTTAAAGCAAGCAGAAATGGCTCTACTATACTGTGAACCAAAAGTATAAGAAACAAAGAAGATTGTTTCATAAGGATAAAATGAACAATCCAGCTGATATTACAATGGTAATCTTTGGAGGTAACAATTGTAAACATACACACTGCACATTGGAGAGCTCAATTTTACAAAACCTCAGATAGACCACCGCACAGTAATAGTGTCTGATTTCAATATTCCACTCTTACAAATCCATCCAGATAAAAAAAAATCAACAAGGAAATTAAATGACAAGAATTAAATGACTCTAAAATCAAATGACTTAGCAGATACCTACAGAACATTTCATCAGGGACCTGCAGAATACACATTATTTTCAGCAACTCATGGAACTTTCTCCAAAATAGATAATATCTTAAGACAGAAATTCTTCCCTGGAAAAAACTTTTACAGGATCCCTTCTCAACTCATAGCCAGGCATAGTGATGTATATCTGTCATCCAACACCATGTGGGAGGCTGAGAATGGGAGAATCTCATTCCAGAAAAGTCTATGAGACTCAGTCTGCACAGAGGAAAGCTGGATATAAAGGCATGTACTGGGAGCGCAGCAATGTTGGGAAGCCTAAAGTAAGTAGCGCAGCAATGTTGGGAAGCCTAAAGTAAGTAAATTTTGGCTCAAGTGACCATATAGTTAGGAAATGAGACTCTACCTCAAAACTAATAGGGGAAAACAGGGACAGAGATGTGGCTTGAGAGCTATAATACAAGTCTAAGACACTCTAAGTGAGTGCCGTAGTCTATGTGGGGCAGATTCCTAGTCCATCACAGATCTAGTGCTAGGTTCTTTATTACCTATCCTCAGCCTTCACCACCACATGAATCCTAACACGGTTTCTTTTTGGGTCCTTTATGCTGCCAATCACCACTACCAACTGATTTTTATGCATGCCATGGATTTCTTCTGGTTTTAGACATCTGAAAAGGTCATTGCTTTTCAGATAGGATATAAATTAAAATATTAAAAAAATTGATCTTCATTTCTGTATAGGCTGGTAAGGCAGTATGTAACTGAACTTTAGATCAGTCTTCTCTTACCTGTATCTTTCTGCTTTACTTTTAAACCCACTGTAATTTCGTTTCACCAATCCCATAGAAAATACTGCTATGGTCTCAAATGGCTGAGTAGTCACAGGACACAATAAGTATTTTCCCAGTTTATAGTGTACTTCACATGGTGCCTATCTTCACTTTCTCTTTCTAAGCATCTACAAAACCATTTCTCCCAACTCACCACGCTTCCAGATGAGCTTTTTTCAGCCTCTCTTGAAAGCAATCGCTGGTGATTTCCAATCTTTGACTCTATGCATCAGTTTCTCTTGAACTGTAGAACAACTGCTAGTTTATCTAACTGCTTACTTAATATTTTACTACCACACTTCCCTAAGCACCTTAACCTCTTAGAAATGGAGTGTGGTTTCCCCTACACTCATTTTAAAGAAATGAAGAGGAATACAATGTCATCTTTACTGCCAAATAAGAGAGGTTTTACATCAATGGAAAGAATACTGGTTGGATATGGCAACAGGAACTAAATGAATTCTCATCCTAACTAGTTTCTAAGCATGTGGGCCATGGAGGGATAAATACTTTCAGGACTTTAAGACCTTATGAGAGAATGAGCTATCAGCATGATGGAGGAATAAATGTCCAGTGAAGAGAGTAAGTTAAATCGAAGTAAGTTAAATAGTAACAAAAAAGCAAGACTGAGAGTACAAATGGAGAGAGGAAAGTAGCTGAAAGAAAAAATGCAACAAATATAAACATTTGTTAAATATTTGTTGAGTTATTGACACAGCTTCCAGTCATCAACATTTTTTTAGAATCTATAGTACATGTATGGTGATGCTAAAGTCTGTAATTTTTTTGAAATACTAAAATATTTAACATCTAATTATTTTTCATTGGAGGAAGAGTTAGGTTAAACAACCTATTCTTTTGGAAAGAGGAAATTAGAATAAGGTACAGTGGACTTGGAACTTGAAGGATATAACCTAATTTTGTAAAAATTTAAAACTGCCTATTAGTTTGGTCACAGATGGCTAGAATTCCACTGAAGCACATTCTTTCCTTTTTCTCAAATTGCAAGGTTATCTATAAGGCAAAGCAGGATTTTCTGAGGGAGACAGTCATTAGACATTATTTCTATATGTCTATTAGAGAAAAAGTTTTGGCCATAAAAATTATGCATGATAAATGTGAGACAATCATTGAGGTGTAGAAACTGAGTTTCCCATACTGTGAATTCCTCCACTTTCAGGTATTTTATTCTTGGTGGCTGAGTGGAGAAATCCTCTCTGTTCGGATTCTCCTCTGCTTATGCTGCTGCTGCTGCTGCTGCTGCTGCTGTGAATGAAATCCAACTTGCCTCTCTGGGTTTCCTATCTTCTAAGATTCATGAGAAATGCTCCTCTATCTAAGAGTTCTGAAATCTGTCACCCCCACTTCATGGTCTTAATGAAGGGAAAAACGCAGTTCCTGTCTTCAGGATGCCACTTGCTCCCAGAGGTATGTGACAGTGTGTCTTCTTGTTGCTGTTGCTGAGCAGAGAGATTTTTCTGTTGTTTTCTGGACTCTTCTCAGCCAATCTGCAGACCCTTGTATCTATCTTTCTCTGTAGCATTCTGCATCATTCCATTTTGTAGCATGGATTCCTTATGTTCATGATAACAGAGATTGTTTAAGCTTGCCCTTGTTTTGAGGAGCTCCCAATCTGGTGTGTGATGTGGGCAAAAATGTGTGCTGTACAGAAAGATGAACAAAATGCTGAGATAGAACAAGAAAACAGCTGCCAGGAGGAAAGGAAAACCCAGAAACACTGGGGGGGGGGCAGGAATCTTACTGGGACTTTTCTTTCAGACTCTGAGCCTTCTCAGTTAACTTTTGAATCAGTAGTAGTTCATTTTATGCAGAAGCAGTTTTTATCTGTAACTCTGGTGAGTTACAGTTGTCACTTTATATGAAAGTGGCTTTGTTAATAAAAGTAAAGAAGCTCTCAACTAATGGAGGCATAACCATGTGTTGCAAATCCTTCATAAACATGTTACCAGTTTTTTGTAAGATTTATAATATGAGAATTTCCTCCGAGAGTCCAATATGACAGTGGTAGAGTTATAACTTTTAGCTGAGAAGGTGTTAAACATAAAGCAGGAAACAGTAGATGGCAAGTTAGAGATGAGAAGCATAGTGAACTGTCATACCAGCCCTAAGAAAGACGCAGCCATAACAGGAATATGGACTTGTAAATCTCAATGAGAATGAGGGAAGAACGTCGTTCTGTTCCTACAGCCAGATGTGTTGAGGGTCAGCCAAGAAGGAGGGAGAGATATAGACCATGACATACTATCATACTGTAGTTAAAGATGGATGCCTCTTTAGTGTTCTTTTAGATGTTTCAAGTATGCCACTAAGAGTTATAGCATTTAAAAAGATGCACAGCCGGGCACCGGTGTCTCATGCTCAGGAGGCTGAGATCTGAGGAATGTGGTTCAAAGCCAGCCTGTGCAGCAACGTCCGAGAGACTCTTATCTCCAATTAACACCAAAAAACTGGAAGTGGTGCTGTGGCTGAAGAGCTCAGGGACAGCACCCAGGCCCAGAGTTCAAGCCCCACAAAAAAAAAATAAATAAATAAAAGATGAAGACACAGAATACATATTGAGAACCACAGTCACAGTGCATTTAAAATGGATATATTCTTTGATCCTTTTGGCTGTCAGGTAGCCTACTAAAGTTTTTACATATAAATATCATCAGTTTCCTTTTTTACTCAAGCAATGGAACGTGAGAACCTATTAAAATTGGACGTTATTTTAGTAACTCTTTTTGGCAAAGCGAGTCCCCTCCTATTCGTTTCTCTATCTTCCTATCAAAAGCAAGAATATGAATTTGCCTGATTATTTTTTTAAACATCCTCTTGGGAATGTTCCAGCATAAATCACACAACCTGAAGAGCTTCATTTAAACAAACTTAACCAAATGCTTTGGATACATTTCAGAGTCAAGTTCTCTTCAACCAATATCTCATTTGTAAAAGAACAAACCACCACTAGAAGGAGCTAGGGTTTAAGAAATCGCAGCTCTAAACTGGGTGCCTGATGTAAGGGGTAGAATGCTATCCTGTGGAAAAGTGTAGCTTTGTGTTCATTTCAATGTCATGCAAGTTGTATCTGACTCTCCACTAACAGCAGTCATCTGCTCACTTGGCGACGACAATTAGATGAAGATTGAATTTGTTATGGGCCAATTTATTTAGGCTTTCCAATGATGACATTTGACCTTGGTATAATACTTTAAAGTGTAAAATTCTGTTCCCTGCATCATCTCCTGTGCTCTTCATTATAGGAAGAGATTTCTGGGGGAGAAATTGGTTCTATTTTTGAGATTAGTAGACTGAGGCAGGATGATGTGAAAGCCGGGAGGGTGCACCAGGATGGCTAACTCAGAACA